>NC_091255.1:36272500-36897500 GCF_042477335.2 Ovis canadensis | reverse complement strand
CTAATGATTTGACCCACTGCTGGATCTTGTTATTTAACGTGCAATGAGGAGAACAAATATAACCCTGTCTGATTACTAAAAGGCTGATTACTGAAAACAATTGATAATTATATTTCCATGCAGTTCATTTTCTTTGCAGTCCCATGTATTTTATTTCGTGTGTTTAAAACATTATTGTGAAGGGGGATGTCTATAGCCCTCTGCAAATTGCCGAATGGCTCTAGGATGTAACAGTTAAGGAGTTCCACTATCAGAGCATTTAGGTAAAAAATTCTAGGTGCTGGGGCTTCCCTGGGCATCCAGTGGTTAAGACCTCAGCTTTCAATGCAGGAGCTGTGCATTTGATCCCTGGGCAGGGAGCTAAGATCCTTTATGCCTGGTGGACTGAAGAAAAACAAAACCCACAAAAAAGTAAAACAGAAGCAATATTGTAATAAATTCAATAAAAGACTTTAAAAATAGTCCGCATCAAAAAAATCATAAAAAAAAAAAATTCTAGGTGTTACCTGACAGCTAAGGAGGGCTTTGGTGTTCTGCAGATGTGATTTGGCATCCTTGCTCTAGACCCTGAGAAAGTCACTTTATCTCTGAGTCATAGTTTCCTTATTGTAAATGGAGGTAGAAAAAATACCTTGAAGGACTGTTTTACGTGCAAATGCCAGGCAGGCAGTGGGAAGCTTGATGGGTAGTAGCTGGGGACAGTGACAGTAGCTGATTCAAGCCCACAAGACTCAAGCAGGATTCTCTTTTATTACAGAGGAAATTCCAAGCTAAGTTCACTTCTTATTATCTCTCATACAGAAGGGAAAACTGTACACCTGGTTAACGCCTCTCATCTTTTTCTTTCGCTCTGGACTGGGAGCAGGTAGTCCCCAGGTATCCAATTTGAATCTTGGTCCCTAAATTGAAGTATTTAAGAAATAAGCATGGTACATCCCTGCAATGAAATATTTTTCAGTCATGAAAAGAAATAAGTACTCTTACATGCTATAGCATAGATGCACCTAGAAAACATGCTGAGTAAGTGAAAAAAGTCAGAGGCCAAAGAGCACATATTGGGGACTTCCCTGGTGTCCAGTGGTTAAGATTCTGTGTTTCCAATGTAGGGGGCACAGGTTCTATCCTTGGTTGGGGGACTGGAATCCCAGATGCTACATGGCATGGTCAAAAACAAAAAGGACCACATACTGTATGATTACATTTCTATGAAATGTCTAGAATTCCAAAATAAGGAAGTTCATAGAAACAGAGAGTGGATGAGTGGTTGTCAGATGATGGGTGGGGGGAGCGGAGAATGGGGAGTGATTGCTAATAGATAGGCGGCTTCTTTTTGCGATGTTGAAAATTTTCTAGATTTAGATCGTGTTGATGGGTATACCACATGGTGAATATACTGAAAACCACTGAAGTGTGCCCTTTAAAATGATGAATTTAATGTTATGTAAATTATATACTGTGACTCAGTGGAATTTATTCCTGGTATATAGGCTGGTTCACCATGTGAAAATCAGTTCATGTAATCCATTACATCAGTAGGCTAAAGAAGAAAAATCATTTGATTATCAATAGATACAGAATCAGAGAAGGCAATGGCACCCCACTCCAGTACTCTTGGCTGGAAAACCCCATGGATGGAGGAGACTGGTAGGCTGCAGTCCATGGGGTCGCTAAGAGTCGGACGCAACTGTGCGACTTCACTTTCACTTTTCACTTGCATGCGTTGGAGAAGGAAATGGCAACCCACTCCAGTACTCTTGCCTGGAGAATCCCAGGGACAGGGGAGCCTGGTGGGCTGCTGTCTATGGGGTCGCACAGAGTCGGACACGACTGAAGCGACTTAGCAGCAGCAGCAGATACAGAAAAAGTACTCAACAAAATCTAACATCCATTCACGATCAGTTCTCTTAGCAAGCTAGGAATAGAGGGGAATCATCCTCAACTAGGTAAAGAATATTTACAAAAAGTCTACATCTAACATCATACTTAAATGTGAAATGTTAGTTCTCTCCCTAATATTAAGAATGAGATAAGGCTCTCGCTTCTTATTCTTTCTATTCACATTGTACCAAAAGTCATAGCTAATGCAGTAAGACAAAAACGGAAATAAAAGCTACGAAGAATGGGAAGAAAGTAATAAAACTGTCTTTGTTTACATGTGACATGATTGTCTATGCAGAAAATCCCAAAGAATTAACAAACTCTTGGAACTAATAAGCTACTGTGGGAAAGTTACAGGATACAAGATTTATCTAAAGAAATCTATTGTTTTCCTATGTGCCAGCAATGAGCTATTAGAATTTGAAACTAAAAACAGAACGCTGTTTACATTTAGCACCAAAAAATTGGCACAAGATCTACATGAGGAAAACTGCAAAAGTCTGATGAATGAACTTAAAGGGAGATCTAAATAAATGGAAAGATAATCCGTGTTCATGGATAGGCAGATTCAATATGCCAGTTCTTCCCAACTTAATCTATAGATTTAATGCCATCCCCATCAAAATTCAAAAAGTTTACTGATTCTAAAGTTTATATGGAAAAAAAATAAAGTTTATATGGAGAGGTAGTGTAAAACAAACAAACAAATCAGCGTATACAGTGAAAGAACAGGCAGACAGATCAATGAAACAGAAGAGAGCCTAAAATATAACAACTGATTTCTGACAAAGGAACAAAGGCAATTCAATGGAGAAAGGATAGTTTTAAAACAAATGGTGCTGGAACAATTGGACATCCACATATGAAAAAAGAAAAATAATCTGTATATGTACCTTGTTGTTGTATAGTCGCTCAGTCATGTCTGATTCCTGCAACCCCATGGACTGCAGCTCACCAGGCTCCTCTGTCCGTGGGATTTTCCAGACAAGAATACTGGAGTGGGTTGCTAGTTCCTTCTCCAGGGGATCTTCCTGACCCGGGGATTGAACTGCTATCTCCTGGTTTGGCAGGCCAATTCTTTACCACTGAGCCACTGGGGAAGCCCATATACATACTTAAACCTTTCTTAAAAATTAACTCAAAATGGATCATAAACCTAAAAGCAAAATGCAAAACTATAAAACTCCTAGATGATAACAAGAGAAAACCTAGATTACCTTGGTAATGAGTTTTTAGATATAATACCAAAAGCATGGTACATAAAAGAAAAATTTGATGAGCTAGACTTCTTGAAAATTAAAAACTGCTGTGTGAAAGACACTGTTAAGAGAATGAAGAGACTAGCCACAGACCTGGAGAAAGTGTTTGCAAAACATTTATCTGATAAACGACTTACATCTAAAATATACAAAGAATTCTTAAAACTCAATAATAAGAAAATAAACAGCCCAATTGAAAAGTAGGCAAAAGATCTCAACTGCTCACAAGAAGATAAACAGATGCCAAATAAGCATATAAAAAAATGCTCAACATGGTATATCATTGGGGCTTCCAAGGTGACTCAGACAGTAAAGAAACTGCCTGCAATGCAGGACACCTGGGTTCCATCCCTTGGAGAAGGGAATGACTACCCACGCCAGTATTCTTGCCTAGAGAATCCCATGGACAGAGGAGCCTGGTGGGCTATAGTCCATGGGATCGCAAAGAATCGGAGATAAGTGAGTGACTAACACTTTGACTTTTTCTTTTCGTATATCACTAGGGGATTGGAAGTTAAAACAATAAGGAGATACAAGTACATACCTGTTAGAATGACTTTTAAAAAAAACTGATACTACTAAATGCTGATAAGGGTGTGGAACAGTAGGATCTCTGAATCATTTCTGGTAGGAATGCAGAATGGCACAGCTACTTTGAAAGACAGTTTGGCAGTTTCTTAGAAAGCAAACTAAGTCTTGCCATCATGCTTCTAGATATTTACTCAAATGAGTTGAAAACTTATGTCCACACACAAACTTGCACGTAAATGTTTATAAGCTTTATTCTGATTGCCAAAAATTGACAAGGTGTCCTTTGGTGGGTGAACAAAAGTGGTGGGTAGACAAACCAGGGAATATTCATAGAATGGAATATCTTTTTAGTAATAGAAAGAAATGAAAGAAAATGAAAAGAAATAGAAAGAAATGAGCCATGAAGACATGGAGAAAACTCAGATGCATGTTGCTATGTAAAAGAAGCCAGTCTGAAAAGTCTACATAATATAAAAGGCCAACTGCATGACATTCTGGAAAAGGCAAAACTCTAGAGACAGTAAAAAGATCAGTGGTTGCTAGCAGGTGGAGGTGAGGAAGGATGAGAGCTGGGGATTTCTAGGGCAATGAAACTATTCTGTGTGATACTGTAATGGTGGATACACGACCTTTTGTGTTTGGCAAAATCGTAGAATGTACAACACCAAGAGTGAACCCTAATGTAACCTGTGGACTTTAGTTATTATAATACTGTTGGATTAATACAGGTTCATCAGTTGTAACAAATATACTGCACTAATGGGAGATATTAATAATAGGGGAAACCCTGGGGAGAGGTGTTCAATTTTCCTTGTAAACCTCAAACTTTAAATTTATAGAAAGAAAAAAACACATAAAAAATTTTTATTGGAATATAGTTGCTTTACAATGTTGGGTTACGTTCTGCTGTACAAATCAGCTATAGGTGTACATAGCAGTTCAGTTCACCCGGTCGTGTCCAACTCTTTGCGACCTCATGGACTGCAGCACACCAGTCTTCCCTGTCCATCACCAACTCCTGGAGCTTGCTCAGACTCATGTCCATCAAGTCAGTGATGCCATCCAACCAGCTCATCCTCTGTCGTCCCCTTCTCCTGCCTTCAGTCTTTCCCAGCATCAGGGTCTTTTCCAGTGAATCAGTTCTTCGCATCAGGTGGCCAAAGTATTGGAGCTTCAGCCTCAGCATCAGTCCTTCCAATGAATATTCAGGACTGATTTCCTTTAGGATGGACTGGTTGGATCTCCAGGTGTGCATATATCCCCTCTGTTTTTTTTTGCCATTTCTTGATCTTCAACTGAAACCCAGCTCTGAGCCCCATTCCTCCTGCCAGGAACTGTCCAGTAGCTCGGAGTTTTTATGCTTTCCTGCTGCAAACCTTCCCCAAGGGGGTTACCTTATTAGCATGGGACAGAGCCCAGGGAGGGAACCATGTCCAGAAAGGAAGATATCAATAGCAGTGTAATATCAAACACAACCCTGTGTTAGTAACCTGTGGCCTTAGGAACAGCTCCTGGAAAGCCTGGGTTCTGACCCGAATCTCTCCCTTTAGCCTGTTAGAGGAAATACTGGAGGAAGCAGGTTTCCTAGGCAACCTGCCCCGCATCGTGGGTGGCCAGTATGACTCAATCCACACCACCCTCCCAGGACTGACTCACTGAGAAGTTACAAGAGGTGTGATTTCCCCTCCAGGCCTGAGGAATATCCCGGGTGTCTCGGGCATCTCGTAGGGTGACAGCCTCAGGGTTACATATTTGGGGTGGGGCGTTGGGTGTCTTGCACTCTTACCCAACTGTCCCTGGAGACTCTGCCTTGGTCTTCCACCAGGAGCTGGGGTTAGAACCTTGTGCATGAAGGACGGGCCACTGTCGGAGGAAGCGCAGACCTTGGGGAAGCAGAGGCGGAAGGGATGGGCACCCAAACCAGCCTGAAGTCTAGAGGCAAAGTGAGCTTGTAAAAGGGAGTCAGAAGAATGTCTATTAAGAGCCACATTGTAATGGAAAAGAGTCTGAACAAGAATAGACGCATATGTATGTTTAACTGAGTCACTTTGCTGTGCACCTGCAGCTAACTTAACATTGTAAATCGACTAGACTTCAGTTAAAAAAAGAAAGGAATCTCAGGTTTGGGGGAAGGTACAGTAAAAAAAAAAAAAAAGCCACATCAAAAGCAGGAAAGATGGTGGAAATGTTTTGAGTGGAGGGAGCAGAGGCAGGAAGAAGTCTGTAAGAGAGAAGGAAGGTGGGGGTGTGAGACTGGTGAAGGGCCCAGACCCCTCAGGGGCTTGTAAGCAGGGTTGGGGGTTGAACTTTGTCCTAAGGCAACGGAAAACCGTTCGAAAGCTTAAGCAGCAGGGAGGGAATGATAGTCAGATACGCTTTGTCTGAGAAGACAATTCTGCGTAGAACATCTCTGCTCTGATTCTGTGAGTTTAAGAAGAAAATGCATGGGGGAAGGGTGTGTTACATAGGCATGTAAATGTATCAACCAGACTGGAAGGATAATAGGCGACCCTGAGCAGAGAAAGTGTATCTTTGAAAAGGAAAAGTGGGGTGCAGGTGTTGTAGCCACGCGTTCTGGGAAACAAACTCACTCAGAAGGACAATGCAGATAGTGGAGTGCAGTTTATTACACCAGCGGGCCCAAGGCAGAGTCTCCTCTTAGCCAAGGACCCTGACCAGTTTGTGTGAAAACCTTATATACTCCAAGTGTATAAGGTTCCCTGAAACTAGGCCAAACAAAGGAAAAGATACAATCAAAGTTAACCCATGATCATATGCCTTAAGCCTAGGTAGTTAACAAGGGACAATTATCAACAGGCCTGTCTGTGGTCATACCCCAATAAGCATAATGGAATTCATGATTCTATTCGATCACGCAGATAATTAGGGTATTCTTTTAGCTACGGAGACCCCTCTTGCAGGAAGAGCTACGGGCTCTTCCTTCCAGGGGCCTGGTTTTCCAGTTGGTGTGTCGTTTCCATAGATACTGGACATATAGCTCAAAGTCCACAGTCCGGCCCAAGATGGAGTCCTGCTTTCAAAACAGGGCCTGTGCTGTTTCCTCCTTCACAGGTAGCTGGTCAGGCTAAGAAAGCTTTCAAGATTTATTCTAGACACTTATATAGTGAGTCTTAAAATATTTTTATTGAGGTACTTTTTAAAAAATGTTATTTATTTATTTATTTGGTTGTGCTGGCACACGGGAGCTTTGATCTCTGTTTCGGCATGAAAGATCTTTAGTTGCAGCATGCGAACTCTTCTTTGCAGCATGTGGGATCTAGTTCCCTGATCAGGGCTGGAACCCAGGGCCCCTGCATTGGGAGCTTGGAGTCTTAAGCCACTGGACTGTGCAGGAAGGCAGACCCCTTCCAGGGCCCGAAACTGGGCTCTTGTCTAACACTTGGAAATGAATTGTCTGAGGAGACACATGTGCTGACAAAGCAAGAGATTTTATTGGGAAAGGGCACCCGGGTGGAGAGCAGTAGGGTAAGGGAACCCAGGAGAACTGCTCTGCTGTATGGCTCGCAGTCTCGGGTTTTATGGTGATGGGATTAGTTTCTGGGTGGTCTTTGGCCAATCATTCTAATTCAGCGTCTTTCCTGGTGGTGCACGCATCGCTCAGCCAAGATGGATGCTAGTGAGAGGGATTCTGGGAAGTGGACGGACACGCAGTGTCTCCTTTAGACCTTTCCCGTACTCTTCCAGTTGGTGGTGGCTTATTAGTTCCATATTCCTTATCAGGATCTCCTGTCATAAAACAACTCATACAAATGGTTACTATGGTGCCTGGCCAGGGTGGGCGGTTTCAATCAGTGTGCTTCCCCTAACAGGACCACCAGAGAAGTCCCTGGGGTTTGGTTTACCATATAGTGAAATGTACAAGTTTTATTGTACAGTTTGATGGGTTACAGAAGATACATACACCCATGTAACCTGTACTCCTATCAAGATACAGAATATTTCCATCATCCCAGAAAGTTTTCTCATGCCTATTCCTCGTCATCTCTCCTTATTAAGCCTTCTAGGGACAACTACTATTTTGATTTATTTCATTACAGATTAGTTTTGCCTGTTCTAAAACTTAAATGGAACCATAGAATATCTGTTTTGTGTGTGTCCAGATTATTTGCACAACACATTTTTGTTATTCATCCATGTTACACACTTTCTTAATTTGCTCTTTTTAATTCCTTCCATCACCAAGTAGTAATGGATTATAGAAATATATCAAATAATTGGCTTATACATTCTCTTATTGGTGGATCTGGTTGTTTTCAGTTTGAGGCTACTGTGATTTATCTATATTTTTTAGATAAGGAGTTTTTATTTAATTAATTAGTACTCATTCATTCATTCATTTGGCTGTGTTGAGTCTTAGTTGCATCATGTGGAATCTTTTGTTGCGAAGCACAGATTCTCTTCCTTGTGGTGCCCAGGTTCAGTAGTTGTGGTGCACAGGCTTAGTTGCTCCATGGCTTGTGAGCTTTTCCTGGACCGGGGATTGAACCCATGTCTCCTGCATTGGCAGGCAGATTCTTTACCACTGAGCCACCAGGGAAGCCCAGAAATCCACTGTCTTTTGAATTGTTTTTCTTCTCAGAGATGTTGTTTCTTTCCTGCTGCTTTTAAGATTTTTCTTTTCTCTTTAGTTTTTTGAAGTTTGATTGTGTTGGGTCTTGGTGCGTGTTTCTTGGCTCTATTTTGTTTGGGATTCACACAGTTTTTTGAATCTGTTGTTTTATGTATTTTGCCAAATTTGCCAAGTTTTCAGCCATTATTTCTTGGCGTACTTTTTTAGCTCTGTCCTCTACCACTGGGACTCAGGTGATAAGAATGTTAGAGCTGTTTGTATAGCCACATTTCCTTAAGGCTCTGTCCATTTTTCATTTTATTTTCTCTCTATCGTTCAGATCGGATAATGTTATTGCTCTGTATTCATCGGTTCTTTCCTTTGTCCCCTCTATTCTGATGTTGAACTCATCCACTAAGCTTCTTCTATTTCAGTTATTATATATTTTCAGTTCCATTTGGTACTTAATTTTCCTCTTATATTTCTTTGCTGAGACTTTTCTAGTTTTCATGTGTTTATAATCATTCATGGAAGCATTTTAAATGATGATTGCTTTAAAATCTTTTTCAGATATTTTTAATGTCTGCCATTTGGGGGTTGGCATCTACTGATTGCCTTTTCTTATTCATTTTAGGATCTTGCTTATTCTTGATGTGACTAGTTACTTTCTATCACAATCTGGACATTTGGGGTATTTTGTTATAAGAGTTATAAGGTGCTGGATCTTATTTAAACATCTGCTTTGTTGACTTTCTCTCCAACATGTTCCTGAAAGGAAAGTGAGGCAGGGCCGGGGGGTGGGGGTGGGGTGAAGGAACCACCTTTTACTGCCAGGTGAAGGTATAAATCCAGGTTCCATACTTAGCTTCCATTGACATTGAGGAGGTGCGTCCATATTACCACTGGCTGCGGCTGCTGCTAAGTCACTTCAGTCATGTCTAACTCTATGCGACCCCATAGATGGCAGCCCACCATGCTCCTCTGTCCACAAGATTCTCTAGGCAAGAATACTGGAGTGGGTTGCCATTTCCTTCTCCACTGGGTGGAGTGGGAATTCTGGCTTCACAAATAGGCCTCCACTGATACCTGCCTTGCTGGGAGGGGCAAGGGTGCATCATAGCTCCACTGATACCAAATGGGCTTCCCAGGTGGCATTAGTGGTAAAGAACTTACCCACCAATGCAGGAGACCTAAGAGACATGGGTTCAGTCCCTGGATTGGGAAGATCCCCTGGAGAAGGGCATGGCAAAGCCACTCCAGTATTCTTCCCTGGAGAGTCAGAGGAGCCTGGCAGGCTACAGTCCATGGGGTCGCAGAATCGGACACAATTGAAGTGACTGAGCACATTGATACCTGGGGTGGAGGAAATGACCTCATTCCCGCTGGGTAGTAGTGAACAGACAGCTAGAATAGACAGCTAGAATACAGTGAATAGGCAATAGAGTAGACAGCTCTTACTGTCTGGTGGGGCTGGAAATCCAGGCTTCCCAGTGGCCTCCACTGAGAAATGAAGGTGGAGGGGGCTTATTACTACCAGTGTGGATACAAGACCTGGCTCCCTACTTGGCTTTCTCAGGCACCACCTGTGGTTGGGGAGGGGTTGGGGTACCTCATGACAGTCTGGCCAAAACTAACAAGTCATACTCTGGTAGCTCAGTCGGTAAAGAATCCGCCTGCTAATGCAGGAGACCTGGGTTCGATCCCTGGGTTGGGAAGATCCCCTGGAAAAGGAAATGGCAACCCACTCCAGTCTTCTTGCCTGAAAAGTCCTTTGTACAGAGAAGCCTGGCGGGCTCAGTCCATGAGATCGCGAGTTGGACACAACTTAGCAACAAAACCACCACCACCATTCATGAATGGGAGAGAGAGAGAGAAAGAAGGAGAGAGATTTTTCATATCTAATTGGGCACAAGTTGAAAGAGCATAAAAAGGAGGCTGAAGAAGATGGGCATGCTGGTGACTGAGAGCGGTCACCCACTGGTGATTAATGGAAAGAAGATTGGTGGTAAGTGGTCTTCATTCTGAGAGGGAAGAAAAGATGTTCAAGGGATGAGATAATGAATTAGACAATCTGTCTCAAATTTATTCCAATGGCAGAGCATCTGGAGGTCTCAGTGTTCCATAAAATCTTCTCTGCCCAAAACTATGAAATATTCGTGTCTATTTTACAAACTGGAAGTGGTTTTGCAGAAAGTGAGCAGCTATAATGAATGCAGTTTGTCACAACCACAATCTTTTTCCACATCCAAAAAAAAATCAGAAATCTGCCAGTATATGTGTAATTGGCCTTTCTGGAGTTTCTACGTTTGCATTCATTTGCTGTTTTATTACTCCATGAGCATTTGCTGGCAAACAAGACAGGCTCTGAATTTGAAAGGCAGCAGGATTAAACAGGGGCTTCCCACATGGCGCTAGTGGTAAAGAACCCACCTGCATTAGCAGGAGATGGAATGAGATGTGGGTTTGATCCTTGGGTTGGGAAGAGGGCATGGCAGGAGGGCATGGCAACCCACTTCAGTGTTTTTGTGTGGAGAATCCCATGGACAGAGAAGCCTGGTGGGCTACAGTCAATAGGGTCACAAAGAGTCGGACATAAACTGAAGCAACTTAGCATGCACACAGGATTAAACAGTCTCCAAGGCCAGGTGCCCATGGTTTAGCCCAGGAATCCATAGAATTTGGTTGCTGCCTGGTCTATGCCTTGGTACATTCTTATAGTCTGTCTTTGCTTCCCCATTTTGGCAGTAATTTCTGTTTGCCCATCTCCAGTTTCTTTATGTATACAGAGAAGCTAAATTGCCTAGATCATGCCAAGAAAAGACAAGCCTCACTTACCAGGGACAGAAAGCTCTGTGCCTCAGTCTCCTCATCTGTAAAATGGGAAAATGGGGGAAAGAGCATATCTACCTCATACGGATTTCAGTGAATTAATTTATTGAAAGCACCTAGACAGTGCCTGGCACATAGTACGTCCTCAGTTAGCATTAGCTGCTGTTATAAATATTACATACAAAGGCAATATAATGCATCTTACTGTCTTTCAGTATTTTTCCAGATGATTACTTGGGTAGGAGGGAGTCAGATAGACCTGGGTTCAAATTCTGCCTAAACTGCTTGCAGTTGTATGATCTTGGGAAGGTCGTTTAGCTACCAGGGACTACATTTGCCTCCTCCTTGTATGTTCAGAGTTTTATGAGGTTATTCAGAGTAAATGAGCTCAAGGCTTCAAGCCCTAAGCACAGGAGTCAGTGCTGTAACCTGTTAGCATCTTTCTTCTTCTCTCCTCCATTCATCCCATCTCTTCTTGGTCTGAACCACAACTTGGTCTTCTTGGGAATCCTTGTGCCCTTTCCTTGGTAAAGAAGAGTGTGAGCGAAGGTGGGAAGTAGGCAAAGACTTATCTCGCCCTCTTGGCCCCTTTTGGCACACTTCCCCTACATCCGCCCCCTGCCCCCCCATACCACCACCACCTACCTTTTCACACATCCTTGCTCTCCCGGCCCTAGAGCCATTCTGCTGCCCACTGTCCACCATCACTGCCGTCACAGACCCATCTGTTGGCTAAATGTCCCTCCAGGAATCTTATGTTCTTGAAAAACAAGTGAGGACAGAGGAAGTGAGCCACCACCCTAACCCAGGGAGAATGAATCACTGACGATGAGGATTTAGGCAGTTTTTGTGCAAGATGGCTTCCAGGGAAGCCTCAGATGATAACACCGAGGTGAAACCATGTACCCAGCCCTTTGGGTGTCTAGAACACAGTAGAGATAACTTCCTGCGAACACGGTGTAGGCGATGGCGTGGGCTTTGGAGTACGGCCAAGGTGGGCTGTGCTTACAGCTCAGGCTATAAGAATGATGACCACAGGAATTTGTCCAAGTAAATGGCTCACCCTCCCTGAACTGCAGGAATTGTACATAACTGTGAGTATGCTGTGGGGTGACTGTGATTATTAAACTAGACTGTCATGGGGAAGTACCAAGCCTGGGACCTGACATGGAACAGCCACTCGGTGGTAGGCAGTCTGTCCTCTTTCCTTCTCTCCTGTTCTCTAGGCTGAAACTGATAGACAATTGACGTTCCTATCTAATATCACAAAGATGTTGGTTAATTTATCTAATATCACAAAAATATCGATTAATTCTTCTTTTATTTCTCACTCTTTTAAAAATTGCAGTAAAATACTTATGCCATTAACTCTACCACTGTAACTATTTTTAAGTGTATGGTTTCATAGTGTTTTTTCACATTGCTGTGCAACTGACCTTCAGAACTCTTTTCATCTTGTAAAACTAAAACTCTATACCCGTTAAATAACCCCCGCCCCTTTCCCTGAACACCTGGAAACCACCATTGAACTTTCTGTCTCTACAAATTTGACTACTCTAGAGACTCATAGAAGTGGAACCATACAGTGCTTGTTTTTTTGTGACTGGCTTGTTTCACTTGGCATGATGTCCTCAAGACTCATCCGTGATGGAGCATGTGACAAAGCTTCCTTCCTTTTTAAGGCTGAATACTATCCCATTGTATGTGCAGACCACGTCTGATAGCCATTCCTCTGTCCATGGACACACGGATGGCTTCTACGTTTCCTATTGTGAATACTGCTTCAGTGGACAGGGGTGTACAATAATATGTTCTGGTCTCTGTTTTCAGTTCTTTGGGGTATATGCCAAGAAGTGGAATTGCTAGATCATGTGGTAATTCTATTTTTGATTTTGTGAGGACTCAGCATGCCGTTTTCTATAGTGGCCGCCCCATTTTAACTCTCCCACCAGCAGTGCACAAGGGTTCCAGTTGCTCCACATCCTCACTCACACTTATTTTTGTTTTTCATGACCATGCTAATGGGTGTGCAGTGGTACCTCACTGTGGTTTTGATGTGGATTTCCCTAATGATTAGGGATGTTGAGCATCTTTTCATGTGCTTATTGGCCAATTGTGTATCTTTGGAGAAATGTTTATTCAAGACCTTTGACCATTTTTAATTGGGTTTTTTGTTGTGTTGAGTTGCAGGACTTTGTATATTTTGGATATCACCTCCTTGTTAGACATATGATTTGCAAATATCCTCTCCCTCTCTGTAGGCTGCCTTTTTACTCTGTTGATTTTTTCCTTTGATGCAAGAGTTTTAAATTTTAATGTAGTCAAGTTTATCTATTTTTCCCTTTCCTGTGCTTTGGTGTCTTTTCCAAGAACTTATTGACAAAGCTAATGTGATGAAGTGTTCCTCCTGTTTTCTTCTGAGTTTTGTAGTTTAAACCCTGTACGTTTCATTCTCTGATTCATTTTGAATTAATTCTTTATGATACTGAATTTTCCTATCTACCGAAAGAGTATGCATTTCTGTTTATTTGCCTTCCTTTGTGTTCCTCAAAAGTTTTACTTCACTGAATACCTGCAGATTTTAAAAGCTTATTTTCTCTTATTTTATTCTTTTCATTGCTGTGTATGTGGGTCTCTTTCCAACACCATTTTTGTTTTTTGTGTGTCTGAATGATATTAACTTCTACTTTAATTAGTATCCAGCCACCTTATCTGATTCTCTTATTTGTGGTAGCCATTTTTCATTTCATTATTTTGGCTTTCTATAAACAATTTGAGGGTGAAAAAGTATAAATTATGCCAGTTCTATAATTGGCAAAGCTGTAATTCATAGTAAGCCTCCATGAATGACACATGACGGATACAGCCTCAGAAAGTTCTTCACCCACTTCCTGGAGTTACTCGAAATACCCTGGCTGAGCAACAGATGAATTAAAATAAAGAGCTCGTAAATAGGGATGGCATGGTACAAAACAAAACAGCAAGCAGTGAAGTAAACCGAACTTAAAGCCACTGTTCAGGGAAAAAAACTGTAATTATCGTAGTTATTATGTTTACTATAAATTTAAAAAATAATTATTTCAGGAATTGTGATGTGTGAAAAATTTTAACACAAATCTGCATCCCTATTTTAAGAGAAAACAATATTACAACATTCAGATTAAGAGAGGAGCTAAAATCACAATATTCAAAAATAATTTTTTTAAGTATATAGGAATTCTAGATCCTTGCTAAGAAATTTTAAAATCTGACTAAGATGAATGAAACCATCAGAAAATCCAAATTTGTAAAATTGACCCATGAAGTAGTTGAATATCTACACAGCCCCAAAACTCTGGAATAAATTTGAAAAAGAATTCTAAAATTAACCTTGAGGAGAGGAGCAGAGGTCACTCACTGCCGCACAGTAGTGTCTGATTCTCACTCAATCCGGAGGGTTGCCTGACTGTCCTGAGGTTCTGGACTCAAATTCTAGTTATAGATTCACCACTTTCTTTAAAACATTTATTGATGAATAGTTGATTTACAATGTATTAATTTCTGCTGAACAGCAAAATGATTCAGTTATATATATATACACTATATGTATATACATTCTTTTTATATTCCTTTCCATTATGGCTTACCACAGAATATTGAATACAGTTCCCTGTGCTCTACAGTAGGACCTTCTTGTTTATCTAGTCTCTATATGATAGTTTGCATTACTGATCCCAAACTCCAATCCATCCCTCCCCTACTCCGCTTTCCTTCGGCAACCACAAATCTATTGTCTATTTCTGTGAGTCTGTCTCTGTTTCATTGACAAGTTCATATGTGTCATAGTTTACAGTCCACGTATAAGTGAGATGCCATATGGCATTTATTTGTCTTTCTCTTTCTGACTTCCTTCACTTGGTATGATAATCTATAGTTCCATCCATGTCACTGAAAATGGCATGATCTCATTCTTTTTTATAACTAAGCAGTATATATGAACCACATCTTCTTTATCCATTCATCTGTAGATGGACATTTAGGTTGCTTCCATGTCTTGGCTATTGTGAACAGCTCTGCTATGAACATAGGGGGTGCATGCATCCTTACCAGTGATAGTGTGGTCTGGATATATGCCCGTGAGAGGGATTGCTGGATCATACGATATTTGCCACTCTCTAACCTGAGCAAGTCCTTCGTGGCTCAGAGCCCCCATTTTCTTGTCTGTGGAATGGGAGAGTTGCGCTAGATGGTCTGTAAGGTGCCTTTCTAGTCTCATGGTCTAGTGTATGATGCATGTGTGTGGTGGGGATGAGTATGAGTGTATTTGTAAAATAGGAAATGTTACTGTACATCAGAGTCATCCAGGGAGTGTTTTCTTAGCCTGATCTCAAAGCCACCGGGAGTTGAAATGTGTATACTGAGAAAGCACCCTGGTAGCTAATTGATCACATTTATTGAATGTTTATTATGTACCAGGCACTGTTCTAAATATTTTTCATTTATTAACCCATTATGCACACAACCTTGAGCTCTCCCAGACACTAACAACACTGTCCTTTTAGGGGACACCAAATTGATGATAGAAACAAATGCATCAACATTTTATGGTAACATTTGGTCCTAGTGTTATCAAGATATTCCAGAATATATTAATGTTGTTGTTGTTCAATCACTAAGTAGTGTCTGACTCATTATGACCCCACAGACTATAGCACGCCAGGCTCCTTTGTTCTCCACTATCTCCCAGAGTTTGCTCAAATTCGCACCCACTGAGTTGGTGATGCTATCTAACTATCTCATCCTCTGCCACCCCCTTTCCTCCTGCCCTCAGTCTTTCCAAACATCAGGGTCTTTCCCATGAATTAGCTCTTCACATCAGATGGCCAAAGTATTGGAGCTTCAGCTTCAGCATTGTATTAACTATTAAATACTAATTTTTCCTAATTGCCATCAAAATGAAAATACGGTTTAAGTATTCTTGCAGAAAGGCCTCAGAGACCCTCTAAAACCCCTAGAGATTCTCAACTCCAGTTTAGGAACATGAGGTTAGGGGATTTTGAGGCAGCCAGTTCTGCACTAGTCCACCCACAAATAATTAGGACCTGTGACTGTTCATTAAATCTAATCAAGTTCATGAAGGGCAGTGAAGCTTTGGATACCCACTTGGAAAGATATACAAAGGGTATGTAAAGCCTATGTAACTATTAAAAAGCATTGTATAGACCCAGGTATACCCTTCACCAGGGCTTCCCAGATGGCTCAGTGGTAAAGAATCTTCCTGCCAAGGAGACGTGGGTTTGATCCCTGGGTCAAAAGGTCCCCTGGAGAAGGAAATGGCAACCCACTCCAGTATTCTTGCCTGGGAAATCTCATGGACAGAGTAGCCTGGCGGGCTACAGTCCATGGGGTTATAAACAGTTGGACACAATTTAGCAAATAAACAACAACAGCAACAACATACTCTTCACCAAGTTTCCCTTAATGTTAGCAGTTTATGTGACATGGTGCAATTATCCAAACCAGGAAATGATAATGATCCAAATCCTTGAATTCTAGCCTAACATTCCCTTTCAGTTCCAGAATCGAGTCCAGGATCCCACATCACATTTAGCTTTTGCATCTCCTTAGTCTCCTCCAGTCTGTGACAGTTACTAAGTCCTGCCTTATATTTTATGACCTTGACTCTTTGGTGAATTATTTTATAGAATTTGTCTGCATTCGGTTCTTTGGTTTTGTTTGTTTGTTTTGGCCACACTATGAGGCATGTGAGATCTTACTACCCCAATTAGGGCTCGAACCTGTGCCCCCTTGCCTTGGAAGTGCAGACCCTTAGCCACTGGACCGCCAGGGAAGTCCCTACGTTTGGTTTTGAATGGTTACTCATGATTTGGTTTGTGTGGTTGGGAATTTTTGGCAAGAATCCCACAGAAGTGATGCTGTGTCTCTCTTAGTGACTCGAATCAGGATATGGGAAGATATGTGATGTTGAGGTGTGTTATTATTGGTGATATTAAATTTAGTCCTGATGTTAAAGCAGGGCTGGATTTCTCTGTGACAGTATTTTTTCTTGTAATTGATCAGTTTATTGGGGAAAATACTCAAAAGACTCTGTACATATCTTGTTTTCGCTCAGATTGTCACTCACAGATTTTAGCATCTGTTGGTGGATCTTGCCTGTAATAGAACTGTGGTGTTGGTCTAACAGTCATTTTGTATTTCTCTCATTCCTGTCACATTTATTAACTGGAATTCTTTTTTTGTGAAGAAGACCTGTACTTTCTCTCTTCTCTTTATTGATTTTTTTTTTTCACTTTATGACATTAGTGTAGACTCATGGGTATTTATTTCATCCTGTGAATTATTAGCCAACACTTTGATTATTTAGTTGTTCGGACTATCCTGGCTTTGACCATTGGAAGCTCCTTTAAGTTGGCCTTTTAACATTCCCCATCAGTGGCTCAGTGGTAAAGAATCTGCCTGCCAATGCAGGAGCCACAGGAGATGCAAGTTCGATCCCTGGGTCAGGAAGATCCCCTGGAGGGGGAAATGGCAACCCACTCCAGTATTCTTGCCTAGAGAATCCCGTGGAGAGAGGAGCCTGGTGGGCTGCAGTCCATGGGGTCACAAAGAGTCAGACACGACTGAGCATGCACACATCTTTTTCTAAATATTGGCTTATTTTCTGGTTCTACAAGATGTACCAAGCCTCCAGATTTATCTTCTGTATTTCCTGCCCCAATCCTAAAATCAGCTGTTTGTCTAAGAAGCGTTGGTTCCTTTGATTGGAAAATGATATTTAGAAACCAAGGTCTGGGTGCTGGAGGTGCTTATCATTACTGGGAAGTCATTGTTTCTAGGCTCTCTCAACAGACAGAGCTAGAAAATATAGGTACACATATTAATTCATAGTCCACACAAATGGTTTTTTCACTTCTGTTTGTATCCATCTGTTGTTGTTGCTCCAATACTTTGGCCACCTGATGTGAAGAGCCAACTCATTGGAAAAGACCCAGATGCTGGGAAAGATTGAGGGCAGGAGGAGAAAGGGATGACAGAGGACGAGATGGTTGGATGACATCACTTACTCAATGGACATGAGTTTGAGCAAGCTCTGGGAGATGGTGAAGGACAGAGAAGCTCGGCATGCTGCAGTCCATGGGGTCACAAAGAGTCAGACACGACTGAGCAACTGAACAGATACGTGTCTACCTGAGTAGACATTAAAACCCATGAGTTGATAGTGACTTCTCCAATTCCAGTCCTACACCAGAAGGTGGTTCATTCTAGACTTACCCCTTTCCTTATCTGTAACTTCCTTCTCTAACAGTAAGAAACTGGCTCTCATTATCTGTGATCTGTTTGCTAATTTGTTCGGTCCTAGTGTACAGGTGCTAGTGGTAAAGAATCCACCTGCAATGCAGGAATGCAAGAGACACAGGTTTGATCCCTGGATCGGGCATATCCCCTGGAGAAGGAAACAGCAACCCACCCCCGTATTGTTGCTTGGGAAATTCCATGGACAAAGCAGTGGGCTTCAGTAGTAGGAGGTGGGCTACAGTCCGTGGGGTCGTACAGAGTCAAACATGACTGAACATGCACACACCCAACATACACATGAAGGAGTTTCAGGATTTATAACCCACATCTCTGTAAGAAGCAAGTTTAGTAACCAGAATGCAGTATTCATATATGGTTCTTTTTGTCTTTAGCCTTACAGTATGCAGTGGTAGTACTGTTTTCCAGTTACTGAGGTTAGTTTCTGTATTCCCCATTCCTTCAGTGTGGTTCTACTAATCATTTACTAGTACAGTTAAGGTAATTTGTTGTTTGGTTCCTACTTTTTCCCCCCACGCCTCCCCAGATCCTGGTTGATTTATTTCATTAAAAAAAATTGTATTAATTTATTTATGTATTTGGCTGCACGGAGTCTTAGTTGCAGCATGTGGGATCTAGTTCCCTGACCACGGGTCAGACCTGGGCCCCCTGCGCTGGGAGCGCAGAGTCTTAGCCACTGGACCAGCAGTGTCCTACTTATTTCATTTGGGATATGTAAAATATTGCGATGGTTCCAAGAGTTGAAGCCATATATGAAGGTGTCCTCAGAGAAGAGCTACTCCTCCGTACTCCCCATCCCATTCCTTTACCCCTTCCATCTCACCCCAGTCTCCTTGGTTTCTGGTATATCCTTCCTGTATTGGAAGTGAAATTTTTACAAATTAGTTCAAAGAAGAGATTCTGCCTTACAAAGAGACATGAGGAGACTGGTGGCACAGAAGGGAGATGAAGCCTCAGAGGACCGTAGGAAGGGGGAGAGGGAGGGGTGGCCCAGGACCAAAGCAGTGGGGTCAGCTCGGCACCACAGGCCTTGGTGTTTCTCATATGTCCACGTATGGGGCTAAGTCTTCAAAACACAGGCCTGGAATATTCCAGAACACAAAGGAAGCAGTGTGGAGTGTTGCCAGAGCCTGGAGGTCCATACTTCCCTCTCTAGGAGATGTAGACTCCACAATTCTGCTGTTTTCCACTAAATCCCTCAAGAAAAGAACCTTTCTTCCTGGCCGCATGTGGGGCTGGTTGCATCAGGAAACCAGGCCGACCCTGCCCATGAGGGGAGGTGCCTCCTGTCTTGCATCGTGGGGTCATGTCATCATGAGAAGAGGTGGTCTCACTCTGCCCTCCAGCGCCCGCTCCCCACACCCTTGAGCCTTCAGGCCTCACTGGCCTCACTGTCCTGCTCAGGTCCACAGTGAGGACTCATCCTTACTGGCTCAGAAGAGGAACTCGGAGGTGGAGGCAGGCCCTGTTGTTGAGTGTTTCAACACTACCCCGTTGAGGGTGAAAGAGGGGGGGCAATTCCCATTCCTGGCAGCAGCTGGAATTTCACAACTTGACCTCCTGGTAGTAAGGCGGCAGGGCTGGGGGCTGGGGGGTTGGGAGGGGGATGCCAGGGGAAGCCAGGCCTTGCCCACCAAGCCTTTGAGAAAAGTCATCATCCTAGGGAGGGAGAGGTACCCCCTCTTCCCCTTTCATCTCCACCCGAAAGCCACTGGAGTTCTGCTGACAAGTCACCAAAGGCGGCTGATGACTGACTCATCACAGAAGTAAGCATGCCAGAGGGCTGGGCTGCGAACCACAGTGTGCTGGGCTAACCCCCCGGGGCTGCCAGGATCCCCTGCCAGGCTCCCATCCCTCCCATCCCTCAGCTCCCAGGACCCAGCACCTCAAGGAGGTCCTGCCTCTGTGAAGAGCTGGGTCAAGCTCGAGATGGCCTCAGGGTACCAGGGAGACTGCCCAGTGCCCCGAGGATAAGGTCTTGATTGTCTCCGAACGAGCAGCTGAAGACATGGAGGCCTGGAGATGGGAAAGTCGCTCGGGGCCCAGAGACGGGGAGAAGCCTGGCCCCGTGGCACTGGACGGGGTGGTGGGGAGCAGCCTTCGGCGTCCGTGCATCCACTGTCAGTAGCCCAGGACACTGCTCTGAGGATGGGGCGGCGGCAGACATGATGTTGGCTGAGGATGTGCATTTGCGTCCTGCCTCTGCGTCAGATATGCTGGGACACCGGAGGGCACTCATTCCTGCCTCCTGACACAGCCAGATTGTCTGTTGCAGCAGAAATTGGACGGAGGGATCTTTAAACTTAGTTCACCGGGATGGCTCAGTGATGAAGAATCCACCTGCCAATGCAGGAGACACAGGTTTGATCCCAGATAGGGAAGGTCCCCTGGAGGAGGAAATGGCAACCCACTCCAGTATTTTTGCCTGGAGAATCCCATAGACGGAGGAGCCTGGCAGGCGACAGTCCATGGGGTCACAAAGAGTCAGACGTGACTGAGCGAAGGGAACGGGAACACAGCAGGTTCTGCCTTCGCTCTGAGCTTGAGAACACCTGGTCCCCTTGAGCCATCGTGGTCACCACTTGGTCCAGCCGAGGCTGTTGCTTCTGGGGGCCCTGGTCCTCTTCCTGGAGAAGGCGGGCCTGCAGTGGGCAGCTAATATAGACACGTGTGATGGGAATGGAGGTCTCCTAAAGCAAGATCATGTTAGTTAACTGAGTACACTCGCTGCGGTAGTTAACAAAAAAAATTTTTTTTTCTCAACTGTATCTGACTGGGCCAAGGAACAGTCAGAGCCAGACTGTCTGGGTTGCCACCCCTAGCTGTGTGACCTTAGGGAAGTTGTTTAACCTCTCTGTGCTACAGAGTGCCCACGCTCCCTCTGGCTTCCCCCCAAAGTGTCCAGTCTTCAGCCTCTTACTGCTATGTTTCCCTCACCAGGCTGGAGGCCCTCCAAGTGAAGAATCCGCAAAATAGCTCCAGTCCAGCTTTTCATCCTAGTATCCTAGATTGAACCCGCGTCTCTTGCGTCTCCCGCATTGGCAGGTGAATTCTTTACCCCTAGAGCGGGGCCACTCTTAGTGCCTGGGGATTAGTAAATCCCTGGAGGAAAGAACGCACGCGCACTGCTTCCCGGGAGGCCCACCCCCATGCCATCCCAGGGACATCACTGAAGTGAGGTGATGCTGAGCCGCTCACAAAGGGCTTCTGTTTCCCTTGGTGTCTTGTTCCTTCCCAGCTAGGGAAGCGGGAGGGTTTGCCTGCTGGGCTTCTGTGAGCTGACCACAGGGTCCAGGCCAGGATGTCCTGTGTCTTTGCATGTCATTTGCATGGCTCAGCTCTGAGCTCTGTGCTTCTGCTTGTGGTTTCTGGGTCCATCCCCTATTCCACAGAGCTGGACAACTGCTTCCTCGGCTTCCCTCTGTGACCTGGCCTGACTGGCCAATTGTGGAGTCAGCCTGGACAGGGTGAATGCAGGGAAATTCCCTAGGAAAGAGGGATCACAGAAAAGACTGTAGCAGGAAAGCTTTCCTGTCTTGAAAGCTTGCTCAGTGCATCCACCCTGGTACTGAATTTCCCCAACAGCCCTGGAGGCTTAATACCTTGTCATACCCATTTTACAGCTAAGTAAACAGAAATACAGAGAAGTGAAAGACATTGCCTAGTGCATGGCTAGGAAATACTAGAGTGGAGATTTGAGTCCAAGTCTGTTGATGCCAAACACCAGGCTTATTCCTTGACAAGGTGACCTGTCACAGCTTCCCTGGGGGCCCAGGAGCCCATGCTTCAACGTGAAGCTGGCCCTGCTGCAGGCTTTCAGAATGTGGCCCTTGGCGCCATTGCCCATCTGTTGCTAAAACCGCTTCTTAGATCTCCTCAGCAGCCCTCCAGCCTGAGCTCAGTACCCCTGTCCCTCGTCAGCAGGAAAGAGGAAGTGGTTCTCTGAAAGACTAAGCCAAGGAAGGTCTTTGAATAACTGGTAACTTTGCTAAGCCTCAGAGAAAGCAAAGAAAAACAGCCAAAGTGGAGGTGAGGGCAGGAATGGACTGGGTGCCGAGGGCCTGGGCACCTGAGCAGAGGGTATGGTGTGGTGGGCGTGGGGCGCCTGTGAAGGCAGAAGGCCCCTGACACACTGAGGGGGATCTCAGCGATGTGGTCATCAGGAACAGGCTCCCTGCCTGCCCGTCCCTGGAGGCTGGGGGACTCAAGCCTGGAAATTCAGAAGAAAGTCCCCCAAGTGATGCTGGTTTTTCCTTTGAGGTCCTCCTGCCCAGCAATGGGGCTGGCCATGTCCTGGGCACTCCCCGGGCTCTTGGAGACACTCACCCCTGCCTGTGGGGCCCACACATCTCTACTCCCCTCCTCCCCCGACCCCTCACTTCCCTAGCCTGTGCTGTCAGGTGGCCTGAGTGCCCTGTCTTGCCTCTCTGAGCAGCACTGCCAGGGGCGGTCCAGCCCCGGAGGCAGCCGACTGACGGCACAGGGCTGGGAGTGCCCTCTCTCTCCACTGGCTGCCCTGCTTGGCCATGTGCTTCTTGAGCCTGAGGGTCTCCAGACTGACCAGCGTCTGTCCCCCACGCAGGCGATGACTCAGGATGCAGCAAGGGGCCACGACATGCACGGAGGACCGCATCCAGCACGCCCTGGAGCGCTGCTTGCATGGGCTCAGCCTCAGCCGCCGCTCCACCTCCTGGTCAGGTAGGTTCCCAGGGAGCAGGGGAGGAGGCGCATTGAGGGGCTGCAGGGAACGCTGGGCCAGGCCCGGGCCAGCAGATTCCAGTTCCAACCCTGTCTGCGTGACTCGGACCTCACGTAGGCAGGTGCTCAGCAGCAGGGCACCTGACGGAGAGTTGCCCTGGGTGAGGGGGCTGCCGTTTCTCCTCTCCCCCATGGTGTCTTCTTCATCCTCTTCGGGTGCTGGAAGCCTACCTCCCTAAGGTCTGCTTAGACACTCAGCTGCTGATTTCAAAAGAGCAGCTAAGACTCCATGAACAGCCCTCCCCAGAATTCTCCCATTTTACCTGATTTCTAGTTCTCTCCAGAGTCTCATCCTTCTCTTGCCCATAAAACAATGGAGAATCTTGGCAGACCTTCAGAAAGTAGGAGTTCTCCATGTCACGTGATCCCCAGGACAGAGAAACGGGGGTATCTATAGACTAGGGCAGTTGTGTCTCCAAGGCTGGTGCCTAACTCTAATATCTCCTTATGCTCTTAAAGATTTTCCCTATCTCACTTGTCTCCCTAACTACCCTATGAGATAGACATCCGTGTACCTTGAATACACCTGGTTCCTTCCTACCTCAGGACCTTTGCACTTGCTGCCTGGTATTTTTCCCTCAGAGCTCTGCAGATCTGGCTCCTTCTCATTCAAGCCTCAGCTCACACGCCACCTTCTCAGAGAAGCTTTCCTTGGCCTTTGGAGTTCAGCAGATCTGACTTACAGCTGGCTCTCATGGGCTGTAGGGACTTGTACAAGTCCCTTAGCCTCTCAGGGCTCAACTTCCTTGCCTGTAAAATGAGAATAATAATAGCAGGAACCACCTTCCCAAAGGAGGTGATGTATGAAAAGCCTGCCAACTTATAGGTACAGTTTTTGTTGTTCAGTTGCTCAGTTGTGTCCTACTCTTCGCAACCCCATGGACTGCAGCACACCAGGCTTTCCTGTCTTTCACTATCTCCTGGAGCTTGCTGAAACTCACGTCTATTGAGTCAGTCATGCTATCTAACCATCTCATCCTCTGCTGACCCCCTTCTCCTCTTGCCTTCAGTCTTTCCCAGCATCAGGATCTTTTCCAGTGAGCTGGCTCTTTGCATCAGGTGGCCAAAGTATTGGAGCATCAGCATCAGTCCTTCCAATGAATATTCAGGATTGATCTCCTTTAGGATTGACTGGTTTGATCTCCTTGTTGTCTAAGGGACTCTCAAGAGTCTTCTCCAGCACCACAATTCAAAAGCATCAATTCTTTGGTGCTCAGCCTTCTTTATGTCCAACTCTCCCATCCGTACATGACTAAAGATACACAGTAGGTGCTCAATAAATGGCAGTTTTCTTCCTTCTGGCCTCCCACCCAGGTTTTAAGGAGACTAAGTTTACAGAATTGAGGGGCCATTGTTAAGTTAAAGAATGCAAAGATGTCCGACTTCGGCAAAAGTTACCAAAACCTGTGACCATAGGAATGCAGCGTCAGGGCCTTCAGAACTTTGGAGGGAGCTCAGACACAAGAGGGGGCCACTTGGCACCTGCATTGCTCTCATCCCCCTATCTCACACACACATATACACAGGCCTCCATGACCGCCTCTTTAACTTGGGGATTTACCCTTACTGACTGCAGGGAAGCAGATTGACAAACTAAGAAAAGTCTGGGGAAGTTACAGGGTGACAAAGTGCTAATTGTCACTTTTAAAACAAATGAATGGTGCTTTCCCTTCCCAGGCTCCACCACCTGGTAGTGTGGGGAGGTCCCATGGCTGTCACAGACTCAGCCTCGTGCCCTGGGATGCAGCTTGTGGGGCATCTGTCCTTGTTCCTCCAACTGTCTCTGCTCCTGTCCCCCTTCCCTGCATCTCAGAGGTTGTGGGCAGGCTGATCCTCTCTGGAGGGACAAGGAGCAGAGTCGTGGCCTGTTCCTTGGCCTCTAAGGGGGATCCCAGCCCCTCTGTGTCACTTGAACCTCCTGTCTCCTAGAAGAAGCTTACTATTATCTAGATGGGGCCTGATAGGGTCCAGTGTGTTGGTCTAGAATTTTCTGAGACTCTCCCATCAGAAGGTAATGCCCCAGTGCAGCCCCAGGAATGCCCAATTCTCTCCAACCCTGAGCTGACACATGGCCTCTTCTCCCTTTCCAGCTGGGTTGTGTCTGAACTGCTGGAGCCTGCAAGAGCTGGTGAGCAGGGACCCGGGCCACTTCCTTATCCTCCTGGAGCAGATCCTGCAGAAGACCCGAGAGGTGAGGGCTCGGCTTGGCTTTGAAGGGTGGCACTGGGTCAGCCTTGTAGAGTCAAGAAATAGGTCCCCACAGGGCTTCCCTGGTAGCTCAGTGGTAAAGAGCCCGCCTGCCAAAGCAGGAGACATAAGAGACATGGATGGGTTCAGTGGCTGGGTCAGGAAGATCCCCTGGAGGAGGGAGTGGCAGCCCACACCAGTATTCTGGCCTGGAGAATCCAATGGACAGAGGAGTCTGGCAGGCTACAGTCCACAGGGTCGCACAGAGTTGGACACGACTGAAGCGACTTAGAATGCACGTTCTGAAGGTCAGTTCAAGGGTGCCTGGACTACCAGGGGGCTTGGAGGCACTGGAAGCCTGAGTTCTCTGCTTCAGCAGTGCTTGTGGATCTAAGTCCTCAGGAGAGGGACATCGTACTTTCACTACGAACGCGTGCTGTATGAGCCAGGGGCCCAAGTTGACGCTGCTTCTTAAGACAGACAGTGCTTTTATGTCACGGTGGTGCTAGTGGTAAAGAACTTGCCTGCCAGTGTAGGAGACATAAGAGACTCCAGTTCAATCCCTGGGTTGGGAAGATCTCCTGGAGAAGGGGAAAGGTGGGAATTCTATGGACAGCGGAGCCTGGCAGGCTACAGTCTGGGTCACAAAGAGTTGGACATGACTGAAGTGACTTAGCCCCCCCCCCCGCTCCTTATAAATCAAAGGATTGACTACAAAGGAGAGAGGAATCTCTGCCAAATTCCTTTCCTTGAAAAGTCCCATGAGAACAAAAACACAAAAGTGAAAACTGATCTGATTGGAGAAGTAAACCTCTAACTGTTCAATGTGCGTGCGTGCTCAGTTGCTCGCTCAATTGTGTCCAACTCTTTGCAACCCCATGGACTGCAGCCTGCCAGGCTCCTCCTATCCATGGGGATTCTCCAGGCAAGAACACTGGAGTGGGTTGCATTTCTTCCTCCAGGGGATCTTCCCAACCCAGGGATTGAACCCACGTCTCCTACATTGCAGGTGGATTCTTTACCACTGAGCCACCAGGGAAGCCCAACAGTTCAATAAATAGGCTTTTATGACTTAAAGAAGAGTAGGTTTAAAGCTGGTTTGGGCTAGACTTCCAGAGCAGTCACAAGTCCCTACAGAGACTTGCTTTTTTGTAAGAGTTTTCTTTTTTAAGTTTTCCTTTCTAAGAAGAAAGAAACACATGACTACGTTAAAAAACACATGTCTTTCTCAGCTGGTTTTTTACCTGTAAGAGGAAAGTCTTGGTTCATCAAGACACCCACGGCCAGTTCTGCCACCACCATTTACCTGATGCTTTCCCTGGCCACAAGCAGACCAGCTTAGAATGGCTAAACCACCTCGAGGCTGCTCATCTTATGAACCCAAATATAAAGGAACAACCACTGTGTAGCAATAGGGGACAGTTTTGTATTGGGTTGACCAAAAAGTTCATGCGGGTTTTTACAGAAAATCCCCAGTGAACTTTTTAACTAACCCAATAGAAGGGGCCAGCTGAGCAGCAGATGTGCTGGACACATAGTCTCTTCAGGGTAAAAGAGAAGGAGAATTCTAAATTTCATCCTGCTGACATCACCAGCCACAGCAGAGGTGGCGTGCCTTTCTCTGCCTCTTCAACCCCCATGAATGCCACAATGAGTGGGGAGACCACTAGCATTTTAACCAAAGAATTCCAAATCATGTGTATATATGTGTGTTTATGATGGAGTGGGTGAGCTCTATCAAAGAGATGACTCATAAAAGAAGAAACAGAACTTGTAAACAATATGGAAAATGTTGCCTCAGTTATAATAAAATAAATGCAAATGAAAGCCATAACGACACAGCTTTTGCCTAGCAAATTTGCAAAAACTTTGAAATAACCCTTGCAGGGAAAGGCATGGTGAAACTGGTACTTTCATACATACAGGGTATTATAAATGGCAAAATTCTTTGGGAAAGCAGTTTGGCAATATATTTCCAAGATCATAAATATGGTTATAGTCTTTGAACCATTGATTCTACTTCTTGAACTCTGTCATAGATAGATAATCCAAATTATAGGCGTGTGCACAAAAGTTTTCATTGCATGAGTACTTAGAATAGCAATAAATAATTTCAAGTGTATAAAACAAAGCTAATAAATTATGGAGCTCTACCAGAAGGAGTATTATACAGCTAATAAAAATGATGAATAGTACCCAAGAGAAGAAACAAAATTAGCACATTATAAAATTTTAGGGAGTTCCCTGGTGGCCCACTCATTAGAACTCAGGGCTTTCACTGTTCTTGCCTGGGTTCATTCCCTGGCTGGGGAACTAAGATTCTGCAAGTTGCAGGATGTGGCCAAAGAACATGGAAAAAAATTATTTTCAGCTTTTTTAATCCAGAAAGGAAAAAGTTAACGTTTGTAATTTATGTACATTAAAAAAAAAATCCATTAAATTGGGACTTCCGCGGTTAGGACTTTGCCTTCCAATTCAGGGGATGTGGGTTTGATCCCTCATAGGTGAGCTAAGATCCCACATGCCTTGTGACCAAAAAAACAAAACATAAAAAAGGAACCAGAAGAAATAATATTATAACAAATTCAATAAAGACTTTTTTAAAACTCCACAAAATTAAAAGATCAACAACAAACTGGAAAACATATACAACACAAATAATAGATAACTGTGTAACCAGGAGGGGGATAAAGGTGGTCTAAGAGATGATGTAGAAAGACAGAAATCCATTTATCATACTGTATGTAAAAGATGTGAAGTGTAAAAATACATACCCAATGATTACAACTTTGCAAAGGAAAATACATAGAGAAACGTGGTGTAGGGAGCGGTAAGTTGAAATATTAGCCGTGGCTAAAGGGGATATTGAGGGATTTTTTTAAACTTTTATTTTCTGAAAGTTTGTCCTGTGATTACTTTTCACTTAATGGGTTGTGCACCCCATGAGTGAGCCCCTGCCCATCCTGTCCTCCACACAGGTCCAAGAGAAGGGCACCTATGACCTCCTGGCCCCCCTGGCCCTGCTGTTCTACTCCACTCTCCTCTGTGTAAGTTCCCGGATGGGCCAGCCTTGGGGGCTGCAGGGGAGGGAAGGGAAGAACAGCCTCCTGGCGGGGGGGGGGGGCAGAGCCCTCACAGCTCCGAGGATAAAGGCACAGCGAGAGGAGCTGTCCACCGATGACACTGCAGATGGGTGTTACCCCTCTGATGGCTTCAGATGACCATTTGAGAGACCTCCAGTGACTCCCCATGGACACCATCGTGTCGGGACTATCTGGGGACCCACGGAAGGGATGCAGTCTCAGCCTGGCCCCAGTCACAGGCAGGTTCTGCTAAGAGATGTGGTGTCCACCTCCCTTTGTACCCCCAGTGGTCAGTTCCCCCAGTGCGGTCACCCCCTGTTCACCAGACCAGTGGCACCAGATGACTCCATGTACATTGAGTCAGTCCACTTCAAAGAATAAACATTTGCCTCTCATGAGGATATTTAAATAAAGACGATTTAGCCCTGAAGACCATTCCGTAGCAGCAGTGGCCCCATTTACGATGACCTCCAAGGGGGCAGCTTTTCAGAATTTGGTAAATTGTTTTGTTCGGTGAAAGCCAGGCCCCTGTCATAGAGACATCCTTGGGCACCATCTCACCTGGCCGATGGTAACTCACTTCTTGTGGGTAACTTTCAATTCTGCCCGCCTTCTCCCTGGGACACACTGCTGCCAGGAAAGGTGTGCCCTTTGTGGAACATTGCAGAAAGAAGCCAGGTCTGCCCTGGAACATCAGTGAACTTTTTCTCACCTGGACTTCTCTGCCTGCCGCTCCCTCTCCACCCCAGACGCCACACTTCCCGCCAGACTCAGACCTCCTTCTGAAAGCATCCAGAACCTACCACCGATTCCTGACCTGGCCCGTTCCTTACTGCAGCATCTGCCAGGAACTGCTCACCTTCATCGATGCTGAACTGAAGGCCCCAGGTGAGTATGGAGGCGGCCAGCACGTGGGGCAGGGACCCTACAGGTCAGGAGATTCCCCGCCCTTCTGAAACTGGGCTAGGACCCTCCTACCTCGCATCCCTTCACTTATCTCTGTCCATGGCCCGCCTCACAACCTTGGAGTCCCTCTTCATACGGCACTCGTGCTCCACATCTACATCAACACCAGAAGACTGAAAGCTATGAACACCAGCAGGAACTCCAGGAGGAGTTCTCAGGGGGAGCTGAGCAGAGGTTCAGGTCAAGGAGACCCCATCTCATGGCTTGTGCCTCTGCTCCGGTTTGCTAAGGATTGGTCTGTGAGGTTGCCCAGCTCAGACAGAGAAGCCGCCACAGTGTTGACAAGAGGCCCTTGTTTGTTCTCTTTACCCCAGAGCATATAGGGGGATATATGTGTGATGGACTAGGTTCTGGCCAGGAAAGGTGGCTGGTGCCAGGAATGAACAGGCAGACGGACACCATGACAGTGTGGGCGAGTGGTACTCAGGGTCCTTGAGAAACTGCAGGTGCCATAACACAGGGGTCCCCAACCTCCAGGATTTAATGCCTGATGATCTGAGGTGGAGCTGATGTAATAATAATAGAAACAGAACACACAGTAAGTGTAATATGCTTGAACTGTCCTGAAACCATTCCCCCGCAATCTGTGGAAAAATTGTCTTCCATGAAACCGGTCCCTGGTGCCAAAAAATGGTTGGAAAGGGAAAGTGTTAGTCCCTCAGTCGTGTCCAGCTCTATACGACCCCATGGACTGTAGCCCGCCAGGCTCCTCTGTCCAGGGCATTCTCCAGGCAAGAATACTGGAATGGGTTGCCATTCCTTTCTCCAGGGGATCATCCCAACCCAGGGATTGAACTGAGGTCTCCTGCATTTCAGGCAGATTTCTCTACCGTCTGAGCCACCAGGGAAGTTCAAAAAGAGTTGGGACTTTCACCAACATGGAAACAAGGTCTAACAAAGCTATTGTAAGAGCAAGAAAAATGTAATCAAGTACAATTTACTGACAGGTGGCCCCTCATTTGAGTAATTCCTCATATCAGTGGCTCAAAGGAGTAGTCACTTAAATATCCTAGTAGATGCCTCTGAAACATTTGATAAAATTCAGTATCTATTCTGAATAAAAATATCTTGGTTAAAAAAAAAATTCGACATCCATATTCCTGATATTCAAAGCCCCTCCAATATGTGGAAACTATTAATATATGGAAGGGTCCTTAATAAGGTAACAACCCATAGTGAAATACTAGAAGCATTTCTGTTATTAACAACTTTCCTCTTTGTGCTTATACGATTTTGCCTATGCAAAAAGACAAAAGTAAGGAATATTTCCTCTTCCAGAGAAGATAAAATTTTAATTTCGCAGAGTTCAAACAATTGGTTATCTATCAAGACTGTGAGAATCACCCAAAGCAATGTCAAACTAATAATCAGGGAGCTAAGAGCTTTTTCATATAATAGCATCAACTCATAAGAAAACATAATGGGGAAAAATAATTTACAATAGCAACTAAAAATATAAAATAAATAAAGAAATGTGAATAACCTACACAGAGACAGCAAACTTTACTGAAGGATGAAGAATTTAAGAGACTTTGTTGGATTGAATCAATATTGTAATAATATCCAGTATTATGGAAATAAATGTAACTGTGATAAAAAATACCAATATCTTTAAAATTTTGACAAAATAAAGTCTATTGAACAGAATAAATGCTCTACAGTGGCATTTATTATGTATTTATTTCTGTATTCTTAGGGAAAAGTAAGAAAGGAATATTTCCCTACTAGGTCTTTAAAAGTACTATAAGGCTATGGCTATTAAAATAGTACAGTGTTGGTATAAGAATAGATAAATTAATGGGATGAAATAGAATGTCTCAGAACAGATTAAGTGTATAAAAATGTTTTATATGACAAAGAAGCATCCACAAGTCAGTAATGAAAAAATTTGTCATTTAATAAAGGGCTGACAGATTTGAGAGCATGAAATTAAAGCTTCTCTATGGCAGAACCCACCATAAACGGAAAGTAAATAAGCAACTAAGAAAAATATTTGCAATGAACAATATATCAAGCCCATGAAGAGTTCTTTTGTCAACTGAAAAAATAAGCAAACACACCAATGGAAGTATCGATACAAGGATATGATTCAAGCACATCCAGAAAGAACCATTAACAGCTGAGCAACACCCCTCCAGAATATTTACCCTCACTAGTAATAAAGAAAATCCAGAGCTAAATAGTGAAGACACCTTTTTCCCCTATCAAATTGGTAAACCTAAATATAGAACAAAAATACCAGTGTTGCTCAGGAAGTGGGGCGGGAGGGTGTCCTATAAAGCATTAAAAGTAATTATTTTTTCACCCAGAAATTCCATTCCTAGAAGTTTATAACCTGATGAATAATTATGGATGTTGCAAAGGTTTAGCTACAAAGGGGTTCATTGCTGCGTTCTTTTTAATAATCTGCCAATTCCAAAAAACCTAAATATTGTACATGTTAATAGTTGAATATATTGTACCAGAGTCATTTGGTGGAATCCTACTCGGTCATTTAAAATGAGATCATAGGGCTTCCCTGATGGCTCAGTGGTTAAGAATCCACCTGCCAATGCAGGAAACGGGTTTGACCCCTGATCTGGAAAGATCCCGTTCTGTGGAACAACTAAACCTGTGCGGCACAACCACTGAGCCTGTGCTCTAGAGCCAGGGAACTGCAACTGCTGAAGCCCATGCTCTGCAACAAGAGAAGCCTCCACAATGAGAAGCTAACGCAACGCAACTTGAGAGTAGCTCCTGCTTGCTGCAACTAGAGAAAGCCAGAGTAGCAACAAAGACCCAGCATGGCCAAAAATAAGTAACTAAGTAAAATGATATCATAGAAATAAGGTTACTGAGATGAAAAGACGTTTATTAACTTGTTGAGTAAAAAAGCAGGCCCCCAAATACTATGTGTGTTGTAATCCCATTTTTTGTTTTATTCTTTTGAATCTGTATATGCCCCAGGCTCTGTTTAGTACCTAGAGTATCTAAGTGTCTGATCATGGGCATTAAATACACACAGAACAGATGTGCTGAATCTTATTCCCTAGTAATTAATGGACCCTAGAAAGCTCCAGACTGAAACTTTATATGAAAAGTGCTTTGGAGAAATTTATGACTTCCCTTCCCAATTGATCATCTCATTTGTCTGCCCCCAACCAATGAGGTTGGGCTTGATTCCACCACAGAGCTTCCCTCGTGGCTCAGACAGTAAAGCGTTTGCGTGCAATGCAGACAGACCTGGATTCGATCCCTGGGTGGGGAAGATCCCCTGGAGAAGGAAATGGCAACCCACTCCAGTATTCTTGCCTGGAAAATCCCATGGACGTAGGAGCCTGGCAGGTTACAGCCCATTGGGTCACAGAGTTGGACAGACTAAGCGACTTCACTCACAGCCAATCAGGGGCTTCCTAGGTGGTATCAGCGGTAAAGAACCCGCCTGCTAATGCAGGAGATGTAAGAGAAGCGGGGTTCCATCCCTCGTTTGGGATTATCCCCTGGAGGAGGGCATGGAAACCCATTCCAGTATTCATGTCTGAAGAATCCCTTGGACAGAAGAGCCTAGAGCCTGTCAGGCTACAGTCCATAGGATCACAAAGAGTCTGACACCACTGAAGCAGCTTAGCACATAACACAATCAGCTTATCCATCTGCCCAACCAATCAGCTAATCTATCTTCCTCCAACCTATCAGTTGATCTGTCTGCCCAACCGATCAGCTGCCGTTACAGTCACTAAGGGCCTGGACAGGTACAGGCTATGTGTCCTTCAGTCAAAAGCTCCGCACTACATGATTCTCACTTCCTGACAGAGGCTCTCATGGAAGAATCAAGAAATCAGGGAGGCTCTCAAGAGAATGGTTGGACAAAGGCAGGTGCTGAGGCACATGATAAACAGACAAGTAGGCCAACCTCGCTTTCCAAGGCACCCTAAATGAACAAACCAATTTAATCTCTTTCATTCCCTTCCTCCTCACTATCCCCCCAAACAAACAGATCTAGATTGCTTCTGGGCTTCTTGGTGGTGACCAGAATTCCTTTAATGAGAAGGCAAAGCTTTTCTTCTTTTCTGTAACAGGACAGAAAGGATTTAAAATGCAAATGTCCTGGCAGGACCTTCAGTCTCTGCCTAAGATCTAAATGACATTCTTTTTGAAATGGGTCCAGGGGAGGGCTGTCACCTGCGTGCAGGGAGACCGCTTCCCAATTTCAAGTGGAACCAGCTGGCTGCCCTCTTGCTGCCCACACGCTATGCCTTGAGATGTTTTTGTGGGCAACTGAGCAGGAACTCAGCTCCCAGCAGCCCCCAGCAAACAGATGTGAAGCTGAGAGGCGGGCTGTGGGGAGGCCCAGACACTGGGACTCGGGGTTCTATTGGGGAGAGGAGAGCCAAGCAGAGCAGCAGCTGGAGATGGAAATGGAGTGAGAGTCTTTGAACTCAGAGCAGTGAGGGCTCGTGGAACCCTAGCCACTCACTGCTGAGGGTCTTCCCCTGGATCTTGCCCCTGGGAGCATATGAGGGCTCAGGTATGCTGGGGACCAAGCAAGTGCTTGAGGGGGATGCTCAGGCCAGGCTGCCCATGCCAGCAACGCCTCCTCTTCCAGGGGAAGCAGAACTGAAATAGGAAACCATTTGCTCTTGCCAGACAATCCTTTTCAAACAGTTAAAAAGCCTCATACTCAAACACATGCACAGTGAGCCTGTGTCAAAGACGCATTCCAACTCTTACTGAGGGAACTAGCCAGGAAGGTGGGAGAGGCAGTTTAAAGGAGGGTGTCAGAAACTGAGATTAATTTCTCATCTAAGCCACGAAAAGATGGCAGAATTAGATACAAAATTAGTCAACATCATATAGGAGAATGAACATCATACAGTGGGGAGAAAACCCTTTGACATTATCTTTTTAAAAAAATGTTTCATTGGAAGATAATTGCGTTACAATATCGTGCCGGCTTCTGCCATACATCATCATGAATCAGCCACAGGGATACATGTGTCCCCTCCCCCTTGAACCGCCCTCCCACCTCCCATTCCATCCCACCCCTCTAGGTCGTCTGTCACAGAGCACTGGATTGAGCGCCCTGTGTCACACAGCAAATTCCCACTGGCTATCTATTTTACATTGAGTATATATTTCCATGTAATGTATATATTTCCATTTGTCCTTCCCTTTTCTTCCCACACTGTTGCCACAAGTCTGTTCTCTGTGTCTGCATCTCCACTGATGCCCTGCAAATAGGTTAATCAGTGCTGTCTTTCTAGATTCCATTCAGTTCAGTTCAGTCGCTCAGTCGTGTCTGACTCTGCAACCCCATGAACCGCAGCACACCAGGCCTCCCTGTCCATCACCAACTCCTAGAGTCCACCCAAATCCATGTCTCTTGAGTCAGTGATGCCATCTAACCATCTCATCCTCTGTCCCCTTCTGCCCTCAATCTTTCCCAGCATCAGGGTCTTTTCCAATGAATCAGTTCCAATGAGTCAGGTAGCCAAAGTATTGGAGTTTCAGCTTCAACATCAGTCCTTCCAGTGAACACCCAGGACTGATCTCCTTTAGGATGGAGTAGTTGGATCTCCTAGATTCCATACACACATGTTAATATATAATATCTGTCTTTCTCTTTCTGACTTCACTCTGTACAACAAGCTCTAGGTTCATCCACCTCATTAGGACTGACTCAAATGTATTCTTTTATATAGCTGAATAATATTCCATTGTATTTATGTACCACAATTCCTGTATCAATTCATCTGTTGATGGACATCTAGGTTGCTTCCATGACATTACCTTTTATAGTGAACAAAAAGCACTCATCTCACATCCACAAGTAAGCCTCTAATTTCATAGAACCTGACCCCTCATTAATATTAATAGCAAGTAGTAAATTCAACCACTAGGTGGGCTAGTTAGAAAGTGCTATGCTGTACTATGCTAACTCACTTCAGTCGTGTCTGACTCCGCCACCCTATGGACTGTAACCCACCAGGCACCTCTGTCCACAGGATTCTCCAGGCAAGAATCCTGGAGTGAGTTGCCCTATCCTCCTCCAGGGAATCTTCCTGACCCAGGGAGTGAACCAAAGTCTCCTGTGGCTCTCACATTGTAGGCGGATTCTTTACCGCTGAGCCACCGGGGAAGTCCAGTTAGGAAGTGCTTTGGTGTAATTTGGTAAAGGCAAGTGGGTAATAGTTTTGCCTCACTGCTGAGTAGCTCCACCCCCAGTAACCCAGCTGAGGGAGGCAGTAGGGGGAAGGGGAGACCAGGCACTGAGCTCTGTGCGGGAGGCTGAGGCTGCATCACTTGGTGGTTACCAGTACTTGGCACAAGACCGTCTTGGGGTCCCTACAACTCTGGAGTTGTGGGGCCTTTGGCAAGACATTTCACATCATAGGAGCCTCAATTTCCTCATCTGTAAAATGGGAGGATAGTCGTGTCTCCCTCTCAGCAGTTTGCAAGGATAATGCTGGTCTATTTTGATTTCCCATTGCTGGGGCAGGAGGGTTCAGAGTGGTTTTATCTTAGTAGGTGGATCCTGGCAAGGTCACAGGGAGAAGATGACAGGGACTTGGTGAGCTGGGCCCTCCACCCATGCAGCCTTATGGAGTCAGTTGCCATGGAGATGAGTGAAACAGTTTATCCCACTTTGATGTGGCTGGGTGGCAGAGGAAGTGGGCAGGTTATCAAGCCTGTGGACCTCCCCCTTCTTCCTGACTCCACCCCTGCCATAGGGTCGCCCACTGCCTCCATCTGGGTGGCAGGAAGCCTCACGTCAGTACTTCCGGGTCCCACCCACCACAGCCCCCTTGGGTTCAGCCCGCATGTTTGTTGAGTATTTACTCTGTGCCTGCCTGGCTGTGCAGAACACAGCACTTGCCTGCTAAGAGTTGGCCTGTCATCCTGATGGGCAACAGTGGGCATCATATGTGTGAGTCACGCCTCAGTTTTCAAAGCACCCAGACCTCCACGATTATATCACCCAGCCCACAGCCCTGCAGAGTATGAGGGAAAAGCAGCATTGCTCCTATTTTGTGCATGAGACAACTAGGACTCAGAAAAGTTTGATGATTCTTGCTTTAGCTATAAAGTCAAATGTGAGAGCAGGAACATGGGCTTTTGGATAACAAAGAACTCTGCTCTGTCACTTATTAGCTGATGACGTTGGACAGGTTATAGAAGCTCTCTGAGCCTCCTGATCAAAAGTAGGACTGTGTTCATAGCAGCTGTGTTGACAGTAGCCAAGACACAGAAGCAACCTAAGTGCTCATCAACAGATGAACGGATAAAGGAGTGTGTGTGTGTGTGTGAGAGAGAGAGAGAGAGAGAGAGAGAGAGAGAGAGAGAGAGTTCCATGGCTGCTGTCCAGGGAACCCCAGAAGGAAGGAAAGCATAAGAGGAAGCCAGTAGCCAGGAGTGTTCGTGTCGTGGTAGGATGTGGGTCAGGAGGAGGAAGCCAGGATCATCTCCTGGGACAGCCGTGTGGCTATGGCTGAGCCTCCCCTGCCTCGTGTCAGCCCTGGGGACTCTGCCTCACGATGACCAGGCACCACGTCGTGTCCTCAGCATGGACGTTCCATAAGAATGTCATTAACGTGGTGCCAGTTCCTGCTTGGTGACACCAGCAGTGATTGTCACTCAGCCTCTGTCTTCTTTGTCAGCTGTCCTGTGCAGAATGGCCATTTCCAGTTATCACTTTAGAAAAGGGAAAGGGGTGGTGGAGGGATAATTTAGGAGTTTGGGATTAACAGTTACACACCACTATATATAAAACAGATAAACAGCCAGGACCTACTGTGTAGCACAGGGGACCATATTCAATACCTTGTAATAACCTATAATGGAAAAAACCTGAAAAAATATATATATAAAACTGAATCACTTTGCTGTACACATAAAACTAACTTAGTGTTGTAAATCAACTATGCTGCTAAGTCGCTTTAGTCATGTCCGACTCTGTGCGACCCCATAGACAGCAGTGCACCAGGCTCCTCCGTCCCTGGGATTCTCCAGGCAAGAACACCGGAGTGGGCTGCCATTTCCTTTTCCAATGCACGAAAGTGAAAAGTGAAAGTGAAGTTGCTCAGTCGTGTCCGACTCTTCGCGACCCCACGGACTGCAGCCTACCAGGCTCCTCCGCCCATGGGATTTTCCATGCAAGAGTACTGGAGTGGGGTGCCATTGCCTTCTCCAAAAATCAACTATACTTCAATAAAAAATGAATAAATTTTAAAAAATAAAAAGAAGGGAAGCTCAGTTGGGTAAACAAAGCTCAGTTATGAGGGCACTCCTGTGCCTGGACAAGGCATTTGCACTTCACCATGGCCGCCCACCATCAGCTCCCACTCACCAGGACACATCCCTTGCCCATATGGGAGGACCTTTTTGATTTCCTACATGTTAAGACCAGACACAGACCACCTAGGTGAGTTTTTTTGTTCAGCCCTTGAGCCAGTCTTGGTCTAAGTAAGACCGTTTCAGAAAGTTGCTCGTGTCTGCTGAGTTGCCCAGGGAAGACGGGTAAAGGTCAAAGAGGAGAGAAGCACCCACTGCCATGAAGCTCCCCAATAAGTGGAGGTTCGTTATCAAGAGAAGCCAAGGAAGGGGGATTTGATGGGTGTCTTTGGGGGAGGGGTAGAGAGTTTCAGCTAATGCTGTTGGAATCTGGGCTCTTCAGCACTTGCCAATCACTCTGGAAACAGCACCCACTAACAGAACATCATCAGCCAACAGCAGCTCCCAGCTAATGATGTCATAATTCCCAAATGTGATTGTTTGTTGTCTACTAAGTCGTGTCCGACTTTTTGCAACCCCATGGACTGTAACCCGCCAGGCTTCACTGTCCATGGGATTTGCCAGGCAAGAATACTGGAGTGCGTTGTCACGTCCTTCTCCAGGGGATCTTCCTGACTCAGGGATTGAACCCATGTCTCCTTCTTTGGCAGGCATTGGCAGGCGGATTCTTTACCGCTGAGGCACCAGGAAAGCCCCTAAGATGAGCAGGTGGAGAAACAGGATGTTAGAGAATGCTCCTTGTCCTGTAGACTAAAGACAACAGCAGGCTTCAAGGATAAAGTGGCCCACAGATCCTCCTGGACGGTGGCCCCAGCCTGGCCTGAGTCTACGGGGGCAGAACAGGGCGGCGGAGGTGTGGCATAACAGATCGATGGGGTGTGGGTTGCCTGTTAAGAACACTACATGGTATTTAAAATAGAAGTGTGGACAGATCAAGAGAAGACTTTGATGTCTGTGTGTTTTGGAGTCTGGGAGATTGGAGGGCAGGGAAACATGGGATGGCCAGGGACATTGTTGGGATTGAAGGGGCAAAGAGGGGACTTTTCTGTCATGTCTGTAGGAGGCCACTAGGTGGCGTCCTGAGTCCTGATAGTCATCACCTCTGTTTCAGGGACTTGCCTGTGGAAGTAGATATAACATTAATATCTAAACATGTGACAATTACATAAAAGATACAGCAGACAAAAGGCACCGAAATCAAAGAAATCAGATCTCAAGTTAGAATAGCACAAATTGGAAATGTTTGACCACTTACAAAACAAAAGTCACAGCTCTCTGCTTACAGCCGTCTCTAACCCCAGTCGTGGCTTTGACTCCCCCAGGAGGCTGCCTTCTGCTCCAAACTCTCACCCAGTCCACGCCCAGCAGGGTCCCTGTGAGGCTGTCCAAACCCTAATGAGGGGGACTGCCTGCCCCCACCCTCCGCCGCCGAATCCCAGCCCCCTCGGTGAGAAGAACCAGGTGTGGTGGAGTCTCCTCACCGTGGTTGACACGGCACGGAGGACCTACTTTCCAGCTACAGAGCTAAGCTTCAGGGGAAAAGGGAAACCTTGGCTTGTTTCTTCTCAGCATCTTTGAATCAGGGGAGATGGAGAGATGGATGATGCCATGAAGGAAGGCTAGGATGGGATCCGTGGTGCAGACTCAGCCGCAGAGGAGGACAGCGCCAGGCAGGACTGCGGAATACTGAGGGTCCCCTGAGGCAGGGCCGGAATGCTGAGGGAAGGCGGGGGGGGGGGGGGGGGGGGGGGGGGGCGGGGCTACGGCTCAGCTGCAGGAGGACGCCGGGACCTGGAGGGGTGGCAGCATTGGTGCCAGGTGGGCAGCGGGAGGCCACTTCGGGGTCCCTAGTCTCCTCCCTGGGTGCCCTGCACCTCAGTCCCTAAAGAGTGAAGCTTTGTGGGTTGGGTGGGGCCACGGAGGGGGCTGGGAGCCAGACTGTTAGAGGCCCTGGAGGCCAGGGGTCTAATCTTCCCCGTGTTCTGACCTTCATCCCGGAACTCCCAGTGCCAGCACCTCCAAGGAGCAGGGCCATGACTGATGAAGGAACAGGTAAATTCATGAACTGCTCTTTCGGGTTTTTTGGCCACAGGAATCTCCTACCAGCGCCTGGTGAGGGCCGAGCAGGGCCTGTCCACTAGGAGCCACCGCAGCTCCACTGTGTGAGTGCTCTTGGGGAGGGAGGAATGGCAGGGCGGGGGGCGGGGGTGTGTGATGTTTTGTGCACTGGCTCTTTTTTCTGGGCTAAGGGTCTTTCATCAGATTCCTAAATGGGTCTGAGATTTTAAAACAGAAAACAAAAATTATCTGCTTTGGTTATGCTGAACAAGCACGCATTACCTTTCTTTACCCCTACTTTTCAGATGAGGAAGCCAAAGGCCAGAGAGGGCAAGTAACTTCCCCAAGGTCACACAGCTAGTAAAAGTCTAAGCCAGGATTTGAGCCTCAGTCTTACTCAAAAGCCCAGACTCTTTGTATAATGTCTTTCTGCCTGTCAGTAAAACGGCATTTTCCAAACTTTCCTGACCAAGACCTAGAATTTAAAAATGTATTTTATATGAAAACCTGATACACACACATAGAGCTGAGACAAGTTTTACGAAAGAAAAGTCACCTTCTCCCAAGCATGTTCTAGTTCAATTTCATTTCAAAGGCAGTTCTGGTTAGGACTTCCTGAGCTGATTTAATTACCCACGGCCAGCAGCTGGAAAAGCATTTGAGAGGAAACCTCTATTCTGAGGGCCCTCCAGCAAGCCTCCAAGCACATGGGTGCCTGGAGACCCCAGCCTCCACTGGCTCAGAAATTCCAGTCACCCCAGCCCCTTCCTATCCTCAGTCCCAGGGGTTCACAGCACATTCACTGAGCAGATATCATTTGAGTTCCTTCTTGGTAAAAACAAACAGAAAAGCAAGTGGTAGATTTTAAGAGAGAGAGAAAGGGCAGAAAAAATGTCTGGTAAAGAAAGGTTTGTTAATAAGCAAGCAGAATTCCGCCAGGGGGGCTGAGGCAGGTGGATGATGGATAATCACCAACAGCTTCAAGGCACTTCCTGAACCCCAGGTAGTGCTGCAGGAGTCCCTCCATCATCCAGTCCTCCTGGTAAGTAAGCCTGTGAGAGAGGTATGCTTTAGATCCAGGAACTGAGGCACTGAGAGAGGTTCGTAGAAAGAGCTCCCAGCCAAGTCATTCTCACTGTGGTTAACAAGCCTGCAGAGGAGGTGCAAGCGGTGAGGCCTTGGGGTGGCTGGCCCGGTCATGTGTAGAGTGGTGCTTAATGCATGTCCATGAGGGCATGATCCAGCAGTCAGTAAAGGAGGATGACTCAGTGGGGGACTACTTACTTGAGCCTGATCCCTTTTTCTTACAAATAGAGAAATCAAAATGAGTTTCTCCCTAAACCCTGGGGAATCTGACACAGCCCCATCCCGTCCCTGAGTTCTGACCCCCAGGCCAGCTCTGGGACAGTCGTCCACAGACACTGGCAGAAGGGCCACCTGCCTGGTGCTTCTTTGTGCTGTGTTTAAACACTGCAGGACTTGTGAGGGAACAAGCGTGAGCAGTTCACACTAACAGCCTTCACAGGAATACCACTGCTATGGCTGGTGTGTGCTCAGTCCTTCAGTCGTGTCCGACTCTTTGTGATACTGTGGACTGTAGTCTGCCAGGCTCCTCTACCTATGGGATTTTTCCACGCAAGAATACTGGAGTGGAGTACTTTAGAGAAAATGCAGTGATTGGGGGTTGTCGTGGCTGAAGTTCAGTCATGTGTTAACTGAGTGATTGATCCTTGAGGTTCATGATTCTCTTAACATTTGAGTATGTTCAAAATGTCCATAATGCAGACATTTAAACACTGGCATTAGGAGGGAACCCAGGGGCCGATCTCACCTCCTGAGATGGACCACATTCTGCCAGTGGGATGTGTATCTTTCTCAATATACCTATTTTCTTAGTGCTTTCACTCAAAAAAAAAAAAAAAAGAGTCCAGGGGAAGGAAGGTGACTGGATGGTGACTGGATGCATGCTCTCTCCACCAGCCCAGTGCTGGCCTTCATGATGGCTTTGGTGGTCCAGTTTCTGAGACTCCGAGCTCCCAGTGCAGGGGCCCAGGTTCAATCCCTAGTTCTCTAGTCAGAGAACTAGATCCCACATGGAGCCAAATAAATAATTTTTAAAAAAAAAAAAGAAAGGGCACCCTCTGCCAGAAGAGGAGTCAGATGCAGCCCTGACTTGCTCTCCTTCCTCCTAGCAGAAGCCACCTCACACCCGACCCTTGACTTGAGGAGCACACGGGCTGAAATTTCAGGCCACATCTCACAGCATGTGGTTGCCTTGCTGCCCCCTCCCCAAAATGATCACCTGGCCTCCAATCACCTCCCCTAAAATACAGTCCTTTATTGTGTCATTTTGTACCTGTTCAGATGTCTTGTAGGAAAATTTTTTATTTAAAAAAAAAAAGAAGGTAGAAGTTATCTGTGGAAACAAAGTTCAGTTTTTAAAAGGTCTTTGTAAAGACCAGCTGAAAACTGGTCAAAAGTAGGTGGTAAGGTTTCCCGTTGGAACTGGGACCCCCAAGGCACCGGCTCTCCCCTGGTCTCAGGTCCCACCTGGGCTGTGAGAAGGCCTGGGTGTCAGAGGGGCCGACCCCAGCCCGAGTGGGCTCTGTGGCTGCCCCACCCCTGTCCCCCAGTGCCAATGGCCGGTCCTCTGTCCCCAGCACTGTGCTCTTGCTGAACCCATTGGAGGTGCAGGCCGAGTTCCTCGCCGTGGCCAACCAGCTGAGCACGCCTGGGCCCTCACCGCACAGCACCTACACCACCCTGCTCCTGCACGCCTTCCAGGCCACCTTTGGGCCCCACTGCGACCTGCCGGGTTTGCACTGCAGGCTGCAGGTATGTGTCTGGGGCCCTGGGCTCAGCAGCGCCCCCTCCCGGCAGAAGTTCTCACTACTCCCTTTTGGAGCCTGCCCGGATATACTGGCCCCCTCACCTTGAGTGAGGTCGCTGGAGCACTGACCTCGTTGAGAGGTCTCTGTTCTGCTGGTTCCTAACCTGGATGGGTGGAACCAGGACCGAGGGACTGAACACAGCCTCAGAGGGTGGCGTGAGCTGGGTGGCACAGGCGTGAGCTTTACCCTGGTGTCTAGGCTGAGCTCTGGGACCTGCCCGCTGTGTGGCTCCCCCTCTCTGAGCACTGACATTCTGCCCCCTCCTGCCCCAGCTCTGCAAGGCTCTGGGCCTTTCTTTCTGACCATTTCTGGAGAAAGGGGGATGAAGGGGGGCCTAGCTCGGTGGTCAGTCATGGGTGGAGGCAGGCAACGAGGCCAGGGAGAGACAGGTCACTGGGAGTTTGAGAAGTTGGGCAGCCAGGCCAAGGTTCACGGGCAAGCCTGCCTACCCACCTCCCCTACCCTGGCTTTCAGTCCAAGACCCTGGCCGAGCTTGAGGACATCTTCACGGAGACGGCAGAGGCCCAGGAACTGGCATCCGGCATCGGGGATGCTGCCGAGGCCCGCCAGTGGCTCAGGACCAAGCTGCAGGCAGTGGGAGAGAAAGCCGGCTTCCCTGGTGTCCTAGGTGAGGCTCTGGGGATAAGGCCCCATCCCCCCATGGCTCCATAGCTGCCCAGGCAAGCAGCCCAGCTGGGCCTGTTCCATATAATCATTCAGAGACCCAGATTCTCCAACACCTCCTGCTCTGCCATCCTGAGGGCATAGTTCCCCTCTGCAGGGTTAGGGTTCGGCTGCAGATTGCCACAGGGGTGGTGGTGGGAGGAGGAAAAGGGAGGACTGATCGAGGGCACCGGGCTGCATTTGAAGACAACACAGAAGCTGCACATACCCCTCTGAGCCCCCTTTGTCACATGGCCCACCTTGTCCCAGCATCTCTGGGGAAAGTCTGTTACAGAAGAAGGGACTCCTGGTGAGCTGGTGCCCTCGTTCTCCTGTTTGAACCGAAGGTTCAGAGCCTAAGACTTGGCCACAGTCCCGCAGCTCACAGAAGGGTGTGGCTTCTACCTGGTGGGCTTGAGAAAAGCCCCCTGACTGCAGGTCAGGCATCTCAGATTCCAACTCAGACTCAGCCCACCCGGCTGTTGGTCCCTCTCCCCACTCTGGTCTCTCCTCCAAGATGAAGAGAGGTCTGGGCTGGCCTGTCTCAAGGCGCCGGCACAGCCCTCACCTCCTGGCCCTCCCTCCCTGGCTCCTCCAGACACCGCCAAACCCGGCAAGCTGCGCACCATCCCCATGCCCGTGGCCAGGTGCTACACCTACAGCTGGAACCAGGACAGCTTTGGTGAGTGGCCCACTGGGCTCCCCTCTGGTGCCCACCCCCCAAACTTCCAGAGCTGTCTTCCTCTGCAGTGGGCCTCCCAGCTGAGCAGGCTCTGAGCAGAGCAGAGGGCAGGCTCTGAGTCCAGGGCTGGCTCCCTGCCTTCTTCCCCGCAGTGTCGTTCTGTCTGAGTCAGTCACCCTTCCCAGGGTTGTGCAGGAGGGGTCCCAGGGTCTGATGCCCAGACGGTGTACCCCGTTACTCCCGGCAGACATCCTGCAGGAAATCCTGCTGAAGGAACAAGAGCTGCTCCAACCGGGCATCCTAGGGGACGACGAGGATGAGGACGGGGAGGAGGAGGATGAGGATGAGGACGAGGAGGAGGAGGACTTGGACAGCGACAGGCACTGTGCCGAGAGGGACTCTCTGCTCTCCACCAGCTCCACAGCCTCCCGCGACTCCACCCTGTCCCTTGCCTCGTCCCAGGCCTCAGGACCCACCCTCCACCGCCAGCTGCTGACCTCCTTCGTGTCGGGCCTGTCGGATGGCATGGACAGTGGCTACGTGGAGGATAGTGAGGAGAGCTCCTTCGAGAGGCCCAAAAGGCCTGGCAGCCAAGAACGCCGGGGCCACCGCAGGTCCGGACAGAAGTTCAACAGGATCTATAAACTCTTCAAGAGCACCAGCCAGCTCGTGCTTCGGAGGGACTCCCGGGCCCTAGAGGGCTGCCCGGACAGCACCCTGCCCCTGCGGCGGGCCGGCAGCCTCTGCAGCCCCGTCAGCCCCGTGGACGGCCCGAGGCCCGCCTCCCGGGCCCAGCGCTCACGCTCCCTGCCACAGGCAAAGCTCAGCCCCCCGCTGCCCGGCTGGCTCCTGGCCCCCGCCTCCCGCCACCAGCGCCGCCGCCCCTTCCTGAGCGGGGACGAGGACCCCAAGGCCTCCACGTTGCGAGTCGTGGTCTTCGGCTCCGATCGGATCTCGGGGAAGGTGGCCCGGGCATACAGCAAACTGCGGTGAGAGCCGGAGCTGGGCCTCCATCTGCCCTGGGCTAAAGAGGGGTGGTGCTGGTGGCATCTGGGCTCGAGGACTGGGGTCCCCCAGGGGCCCAGGGTCTCCCTTCTCACTATCTTCTTCTCCACAGGCGGCTGGAGAGCAACCGTCCGCTCCTCACACGGTTCTTCAAGCTCCAATTCTTCTACGTGCCCGTGAAGCGGAGCCAAGGAGCTGGTGGCTGCACCAGCCCAGCTTCTCCATGCCAGATGTCCTCCCTCCCCGCAGACTCCCCGAGGCACCCCAGCCCTGCGGTACGTCCCCAGCCCCAGGCCCAGCAGGGTGGCAAAGCAAGGAGACATGAGCAGGTCCCAGATCCCTGGAAGGGGCTGGTTGGAAGTCAGGAGCAGCAGCTACCCCTGTTTATGAGGCACATCCTCCTGGGTGGGCCTGGCTCCCAGGCGTGCTCCCTGCCCTGCATGTGGTGATGGGGTGGGAGGGGCATGGACTGAGGGTTGTTAGACCTCTCCAAGGGCAAGGGAGAAGCTTGGGATGGGACAGCGGGTGCCGTGCAGGGCCCGCAGCGAGGGTGGCAGGGCAGGGCCAGGGCGCCGGTATGACTGTCGCCCCTTCTCCAGGAGCTGGGCTCAGCCCCCTGGGGCGAGAGCACCAACGACATCTCCCACTACCTCGGCATGCTCGACCCCTGGTATGAGCGCAACGTGCTGGGCCTCATGCACCTGCCCCCCGAAGTCCTATGCCAGGTGAGCCGCCCCTTTCCAGGGTGCAGAGGCTGGGGGGCCCCTGGCTGCAGTCACCCAGTCTTGCTTTGAAGGCCCTAGTTTAGGGGGTCCAGCTGGAGGCCTCCCTGGAGGGCCAGGGCTCCCTCGTGATCGAGCAGGGAGGCTGGGTGGAAACAGGGCTGAGCTGAACCTGGGGCTCCAAGGCCCAGGGAGGGGGTCTCGATGCTGGGAGGGAGGGAGGGGCGCCAGAAGGATCTAGGCGTCTTAGGCCTCAGCCCCCACTCCTCAACCCCCAGCTTCGACCAGCTCGGAGGCTGGAGAGGAGGAACGGAGGCAGGCCGTGGGTCCTCCCCAACCCTTCCATTTCCTCCCCGCATCTCACCACCCCCATCCCTGGCCCTGCCTGCCTCTGGATCTGTCTCCTTTGTGTGTCGTCCTCTCATCCTCCCCCTTCTCTCTCCATCTCGGGGCTCCCCCCCACCCCCAGCAGTCTCTGAAGGCAGAGTCCCGGCCCCTGGAGGGCTCCCCTGCCCAGCTGCCCATCCTGGCCGACATGCTGCTCTATTACTGCCGCTTCGCTGCCCGCCCGGTGCTGCTGCAGGTCTATCAGACCGAGGTAAAGCCTGTCCTGCCACTCCAGACTGGCTGCAGGGTCCCCCTCCGCCCACCCCCGGCAGCCCTGTGTGGGGGGCGCCTGGGAGTCCCTCTGGGAGGTCCATGCTGATGCCTGCCCTCCTGCCCACTCCAGCTGACCTTCATCACCGGGGAGAAGACGACAGAGATCTTCATCCACTCCCTGGAGCTGGGTCACTCTGCTGCCACGCGTGCCATCAAGGCTTCAGGTGGGTCCTACCTGAGCCCCTGTGGAGGTGGGCCAAGATCCAGGGGGCCCCTGGGGAGGAGGGGTCACAGGGTAGTGGGGCAGGAGGGACAAGAAAGGGGTGGGGAGGCAGGGCCCCGGGTCTGTGAGGGCCTGGAAGGGAGAGGAGCAGAGGGTCTGTTTGCGTGCACAGGTCCTGGCAGCAAGCGGCTGGGCATTGACGGTGACCGGGAAGCCGTCCCGCTAACACTACAGATTATCTACAGCAAGGTGAGCGTGCTGCTGGCCTGCCCCTCGGGTCTGCTCCCCATGCCACCTCCCCAGAGCCAGCCTCCTATGTACTGGGCCCAGTCTATAAGCTGGAAGGCCTTGGCAGGCTGCCAGGGCTCTCCAGGATGCTAAGAGAATGGGAAAGGAGAGGCAGTGGACCTTGCCCTCTCCCTCTGCCTCCAAAGCTGCCCTCCCCCGGGGCAGTCCCCCTCGTCAGTGTGCTTGGGGACCCGGATTCCAGGCTGGGGGTGAGGATGGAGCAGAGTTCAACCCGGTCATCGGGCTGGCCCGTGGACCAAACCAGTGACCTGGCAGCTCCTCCTGGGGTCCACAAGGTCTTTATAGGGGTCGCGGGGCTCTTGGTGAAGAAGCTGGCTGACGGGTGAAGGAGAGAGAGCTGCCTGGGTGTGCTGGTGGCAGGCGGTACCCTGTGGCTGGCGGGTCTGGAGCTGAAGGCACCAGGCACCGGGGGCCTGGGCCTCAGACAGTGTGGCTCTGCTCCCTTCCTAGGGGGCCATCAGTGGACGCAGTCGCTGGAGCAACGTGGAGAAGGTCTGCACCTCTGTCAACCTCAGCAAGGCCTGCCGGCAGCAGGAGGAGCTAGGTGAGGGGGCGTGGGCGTGGGCGGGGGCCGGGGGGGGCGGCGGTGGGGCAGGGGCAGGGTAGGGATGAGGACAGGGAGGTGGAGGACCGGGAGGTGGCGGTGGGGGACAGGGAGGTGGAGGTGGGGGCAGGGGGTGAGGGAGGGGACAGGGACACGGGTGGTCCTGAGCCTGGCCTGAGCCGCCCCTGCCCTTCAGACTCGAGCACAGAGGCCCTGACGCTGAACCTGACAGAAGTGGTGAAAAGGCAGAACCCTAAATCTAAGAAGGGCTTCAACCAGGTAAGGGCGCCCCCTCCTCTCGGCCACCCCCTCAGGAGACTTACCGGGCACGTGTGTGTGTGTGCGTGTGTGTGTCTGTGTCTGTGCGTATGGGGGTGGCGTGTCCAAGGGCTGTGCTGGGCCGTGTGGGTGAGAGGAGCGGCTGGTGAGGGGTGTGCGCATGTGTGGGGGCTCTGGGAGGAGGAGGTACCCTTGCATCTGCAGAAAGGCTCTGTGGTGGCTGCCAGGGGAGCCCCGAGCGGGCTCTGTGTCAGCGTGGACTCTGTGTCAGGGGACCCAGGCTCTCATGATGCAGGCAGTGGGGTTTTCCTCCCAGAACAAATGCTCCTTTTAGACTCAGGAAAGGGCAGAGGCTGGGAGGGAGTCAGGGCCTGATGGAGGCCGTGGGCCCATCCCCTGTGTGCCCCCACCCCTTGGACCCAGGTGGGTGGTTCCAAGGGGAGAGGTTGCCGAGGGCTGGCAGCTCCAAAGGAGAGGAGGGGGTGGACAGGGCTCCAGGTGACCCGGGCCCTCTTTGCAGATTACCACGTCGCAGGTCAAAGTGGACAAGGTGCAGATCATCGGATCTAACAGCTGCCCCTTTGCTGTGTGCCTGGACCAGGATGAGGGGAAGATCCTGCAGAGTGTGGTCAGGTAGGAAAGTGGGGGCCCCTAGCCCTGCTTCAGCACCCCTACCCCCGACCCTGAGGCCTGGAAAGAGCTGGAAGGGTGGGATCCTGCCCTGACACCCACCCTGCCCCACAGGTGTGAGGTCTCGCCCTGCTACAAGCCCGAGAAGAGCAACCTCTACCCCCAGCCCCAGAGGCCCACCCACCCACCGGCGCAGGGGCAGACCACGCCTGACCTCTGCTCCCTGCTCTGTCTGCCCATCATGACCTTCAGCGGAGCTCTGCCCTAGCCGTGCGGCACCAGCCTGGACAGGAAGCCTGGGGGCAGCCTTCTCGAGGCTGCCTTTTCCTGGGAGGGCCTGGCTCCTGATGGACAACTGAATGGCCCTGTGCTGGGTCAGGGTCCCCGCTATGGGCTCTGCAGCAGACAGGGGGTTAATGGTGCCTCAGGGCTCTGTTTGGGAAAAAAGAAACAACAACCAGGCATTAGGGGAAGGGACTTGTCCATACAGCCCCTCAGATTCCTCAGGTAGAGAGGAGAGGGACGAGTGAGCCGATCTCTGGAGGCCCCGCCCTCTAGATGGTCTAGGATCCTCTCTAGAAGGAAGATCCGAGGCTCTGGTGCTCTGGGGAGTGGAGGGGTTAGGGCTCCCTCTCGACCCTTGGCCAGGCCCTCCTCTTACCTTGTCAGAGACTTGCGGGGTGGGGGGGGGCTTTGAGTCTGGGGTTGGGTCCCCCTCCCTGGGGTTCAGGTAGTAGAAACATGAGTGGTGTTTTTCTGACCCCGTTGCCGCCCCCTACCCCCTTCTCCATCTATCTTTCTCTCTCACATGCACACTTTCTCTCTCTCAAATTCCCTGGGTCTTCTAAAGAACAGCACCAACACCTGTTTACTGTCAGGACTCAGAGCAGACTCCTTCTGGAGCCCCTTCCTGGATCAAGATTCCTGGAGGAGACAGGACAAGCCTAGATTCCGTGGCAGCTCAGTGACCTTCTGGCTAAATGGCCAGAAGGAAGTGAATTAGCGTCTTCAAGCCTCTTTTGTTGAGGGGGGTGATGAGGCCTCCTTGAAGGGTTGAGACAAGACTGCAGAGCACCTGGCCCAGCACCTCTCTCAGGTGCTCAGGAAAGCTCAGCGGCCTCGCACCCTGAGCACTGAGTCCCCGGTCTGGTGGTGGAGGGGAGGGAAGGCTCTTCATTGCCTCTTTTCCAATTTGCTGCTGAGGCAGGACCCAGATGAGAGGGGAAGGGACGCTCAGCCGTACCCTCTGAAGGAGGAATTGCCTTGGTCTGGGTAAGGAGAGGGTCCACAGCTGCCCTAGCCTTCACCTCTGCCTCTCCCAGGCTGGCCCGCCTGACCCCACCTCCCAACTCAGTCCATCACGTGTGGAATCTTCCAGCCCCAGAGTTCACAGGCACCATTGCGCCTGGGCAAGTTCCCAGAGGAGCAGAGCATGGAGAGCTGATCTCAAGGAGCTCAGAGGCTGATTGGGGGCAAATGGCTGATAGAACACGAGAGCCAAAAATTAGTAACTGCCAGGTGACACTGGTTTGAGAATCTGGACGCTGATGTGTGGGCTGGGGTGGTCGGGTGGAAGCCTGGGCTGGGGTCGGGGTTCGGAGTGGGAGAGGTGGGGAAGTAACCATGGACGCAGACAGTTATATCTGTACAGAACCCCTCCCACTCCTGATTCATTTGTGCCAAAGGCTCTGGGCTCGTAGGAGCCCATGAAGCCCCAGCCCAGCGTACTCAGGACCTGAGAGAAGTGGACAGAGCGGCTTCATCTCCCCCCACACCCGTATTACCATCCCTCCCCTGTCCAGGCCCCAGACAGTGGTGGGCAATACACCTTCAATGTTTTTTGTCTTATGAGTCCGTGGTCCTATGACGTGATTGACAGATATCCAAGAATAAATGAGTGGAATTTAATATTATTGTCAAATAAAATTTTATTTCTCTTGGATTTGATGATCTACAGTTATTTTCCTGCTAGTTTCAGTTCATGTAAGTCATTTCACATAGAATGGAAATAAGGTTCTTTGAGGATTGTTTTGTTTATCTTTTTGTAATTTTCCTCTCTATAAAAAATACATTTTATACCCAAGTCTTCCTTCCATATAGCCCTCACTGTGCTGCTGAGCAGAAGGGAAGTGAGCTTTGTGCTGGACCTCTCGGATTCATTTGGAAATTTCGATAAAATGGAGAAATTTCTCAAAATTACAGTTTGCCAATCTGACAATGGAAATGGATATCCCAAATGGGGTAATATAATTTTTATAATGGAAAACACTACTTAATTAGACTGGCAGCCAATTATCTTTTTACTGTCTCCCTAGTTGCAAATTTTCCAGAATACCATATAGTTGGGACCATACAGTATCACCGACTCAATGGGCATGAGTTTGAGCAAACTCCAGGAGATGATACTGAAGGACAAGGAAGCCTGGCATGCTGCAGTCCCTTGGATCAAAAAGTCAGACATGACTTAGCAACTGAACAACCTGTAGTAGTACATCAGTTCGGTTTAGTTCAGTCGCTCAGTCGTGTCCAACTCTTTGCGACCCCATGAATCGCAGCACGCCAGGCCTCCCTGTCCATCACCAACTCCCGGAGTTCACTCAGACTCACGTCCATCAAGTCCGTGATGCCATCCAGCCATCTCATCCTCTGTCGTCCCCTTCTCCTCCTGCCCACAATCCCTCCCAGCATCAGAGTCTTTTCCAATGAGTCAACTCTTCACATGAGGTGGCCAAAGTACTGGAGTTTCAGCTTTAGCATCATTCCTTCCAAAGAAATCCCAGGGCTGATCTCCTTCAGAATGGACTTGTTGGATCTCCTTGCAGTCCAAGTGACTCTCAAGAGTCTTCTCCAACACCACGGTTCAAAAGCATCAATTCTTCGGCGCTCAGCCTTCTTCACAGTCCAACTCTCACATCCATACATGACCACAGGAAAAACCATAGCCTTGACTAGATGGACCTTAGTCAGCAAAGTAATGTCTCTGCTTTTGAATATGCTATCTAGGTTGGTCATAACTTTTCTTCCAAGGAGTAAGCATCTTTTAATTTCATGGCTGCAATCACCATCTGCAGTGATTTTGGAGCCCCCCAAAATAAAGTCTGACACTGTTTCCACTGTTTCCCCATCTATTTCCCATGAAGTGATGGGACCAGCTGCCATAATCTTCGTTTTCTGAATGTTGAGCTTTAAGCCAACTTTTTCACTCTCCTCTTTCACTTTCATCAAGAGGCTTTTTAGTTCCTCTTCACTTTCTTCCATAAGGGTGGTGTCATCTGCATACCTGAGGTTATTGATATTTCTCCCAACAATCTCGATTCCAGCTTGTGTTTCTTCCAGCCCAGCGTTTCTCATGATGTACTCTTCATATAAGTTAAATAAGCAGGGTGACAATATACAGCCTTGACGTACTCCTTTTCCTCTTTGGAACCAGTCTGTTCTTCCATGTCCAGTTCTAACTGTTGCTTCCTGACCTGCATATAGGTTTCTCAAGAGGCAGGTCAGGTGGTCTGGTATTCCCATCTCTTTCAGAATTGTCCACAGTTTATTGTGATCCACACAGTCAAAGGCTTTGGCATAGTCAATAAAGCAGAAATAGATGTTTTTCTGGAACTCTCTTGCTTTTTCCATGATCCAGCGGATGTTAGCAATTTGATCTCTGGTTCCTCTGCGTTTTCTAAAACCAGCTTGAACATCAGGAAGTTCACGGTTCACATACTGCTGAAGGCTGGCTTGGAGAATTTTGAGCATTACTACACTAGCATGTGAGATGAGTGCAATTGTGTGGTAGTTTGAGCATTCTTTGGCATTGCCTTTCTTTGGGATTGGAATGAAAACTGACCTTTTCCAGTCCTGTGGCCACTGCTGAGTTTTTCAAATTTGCTGGCATATTGAGTGCAGCACTTTCATAGAATCATCTTTCAGGATCTGAAACAGCTCAACTGTACATACTTTTTCATATTGGTTCCTTTCACTTAGCAATATGCATTGAGGATTCCTCCATGTCTTCGTAGCTCATTTGTTTTTGTTGCTGAATAGTATTTCAATTTATTGAGGTACCAGGGTTTATTTATACATTCATCTAATAAAGAACATCTTGGTTGATGCACATTTGGGACATTTATGAATAAAGCTGCCATAAACATACGGTGCTGGTTTTTGTTCAGACATACACACGTTTTCCACTCATTTGGATAAATACCAAGGAACAGAGTTGCTTGATCATATGGTACAAATACAGTATAGTTAGGCTTTTCTGTTTTTTCGGTCTCACCAGCAATGCATGAGAGTTCCTGTACTTGCACACCCTTATTAGCATTTGGTGTTGTCGGCGCTTTGAATTTGATCCGTTCTAATGGGTGTGTAGTGATACCTCCTTGGTTGTTTTCTTGTTCCCTAAAGACTGATGTTGAGCATCTTTTCATGTGTTCATTTGCCATATGTCTATTTTCTTTTTTTTAATGTTTAAAATAGACTTTATTTTTAGAGCAGCTTTAAGATCAAAGCAAAATTAAGCAGAGGATATGGAAAGTTCCCACATATCCCACCTCCTTCCACTATCAACTAGTACATTTGTTACAACTGATGAACCTACATGGATCCATTATTATTGCTCAACGTCTGCTGTTTACATTAGGGCTCACTGTTGGCATTGTATAATACATTCTATGGATTTGGAAAAATATATCCACCATCATAATATCAAACAAAGTAGTCTCACTGCCCTGAAAACCTCTGTGTTCCCCTGTTCACCCGTTCTTCCCCTACCCTTTGCCAACCACTGATCTTTTTACCATCTCTATCGTTTTTCCTTTTCCAGAATGTTATGTAGTTGGAATTGTATCGTCTGTGGCTTTTTTTTGCATTGGCTTTGTCTCTTTTCTTTGCTGAGGTATCTGTTCAGATCTTTTGCCCTACTTTTAATTGGGTTGTTTGTTTTCTTATTGTTGAATGTTAAAAAGAGTTTTTGGAGCACAAATTTTGGATACCAGTCCTTTATCAGATATGTGTTTTGCAAATATTTTCTTCCAATCGGTGGCTTGTGTTTTCATTCTCTTAACACTGCCTTTTGCAGAGCAGATGATCTTAATTTTAATGAAGTCCAATTTATCCACTCGTTCTGCCCTGGTGGCTTGGAACTTCCTTTGGGGCCCAGAACACAGTGGTCTCAGGCCTCTTCCTGTGCTCCCTGACATCCGTTGAGCCTCTTCCAGAGGAATGGCTCTCCCACAACCCCTGGGGCAGGGAACGCTTAGCACCCCTCAGTCTGCTCAAAGGAAAGACATGAGAGAGATTTCCAGGTCCTACAGCTTCTCCCCACAGGAGATGCACGTGGACATGGACTGCTTGGCACCTGCCCTGGGACTTCAGACTTCCCTTCCCCCAGCTGCCACACCCATCACACCCTCTAGCACTGGGATGTCAGCCGCTGCCCTGGGAGTGGGGCTCCTGGGTTTTCTTGGGGAAGAAACTACTCTTTTTGTCCAATCTCGAAATCCTTCTATTTGATCCCCTAGCCCTACCAGTACAATCATGGTAAAGGAAGCCAGCTCTCCTGGGAAAGAGTGCTCTCCCTGGGGCAAAGACAGGCAGGTGGCAAGTCGTCCCCATCTGCAGCAGGCACACCTGTGTCCTGGTCAGATCCCAGCCCCAGGATCTCAGTCTGCTTGGGCTCCTAACAAAATACCATAGAGTGAGTGATTTAAACAACAGATGTTTACTTCTCAAGAGACGTGTGTTCGACCCCTGGGTCAGCAAGATTCCCTGGAGAAGGGGATGGCAACCCATTCCAGTGTTCTTGCTGGACAGTTCCGTGGACAGAGGAGCCTGGTAGACTATAGTCCATGGGGTCTCCAAGAGTTGGATACAACTGAGCACACAACCTTTCTTTTGTGCTGTGCTGTGCTAAGTCACTTAAGTCTTGTCTGACTCTTTGCAACCCCCTGGACTGTAGCCCACCAGGCTCCTCTGTCCATGGGATTCTTCAGGCAAGAATACTGGAGTGGATTGCCATGCGCTCCTCCAGGGGAATCTTCCCAACCCAGGGATCGAACCTGCGTCTCATGTCTGCTGCATTAGCAGGTGGATTCTTTACCACTAGCGCCACCTGGGAAACCCTACCTTTTTTTTACTTCTCATAATTCTGGGGGCTGGGAAGTCCAGGGTCAGGGTGCTGACAGATTTAGTGTCTGGTGAGAGCTCTCTTCTTGGGTTGTGGATAGCTGTCTTCCACTACATCTTCACGAGTAGAGGAAGCACTGGTGTCTCTTCTTAGGACACTAATCCCATCATGGCAGCTCCACCCTCATGACCTCATCTAAACCGACTCGCCTCCCAAAGGTCCCATCTCCTAACACCATTGCACTGGGGTTCAACATATGAGTCTGGGGACGACACAAGGCATTCAGTCCACACTACTTGGCCATTCTGAATGTGTGGTCCCTGGAGGGTCAGCTGTGGTTACAGCAGCCACACATGTGTGCCCCTTTCTGCACAGGGTGAGGGGGAAAAGACGGCCCATTCAGGGAATCTCAGACATTAAGAGTCGAAGGTGGAGCCTTGGAGTCACTACAGCCTGACCAGGGCATCTCCCCTGAACATCAAGGTAGTAAAAACTGAGATATTAGCAAATGCTGTGTATGGGCCCAGCATGGTCCACACACTTTAAGTGTTTACATCATCTCACACCCACCCGCCAACTTCACCACTGTTAACACCCAGGATGCCTGGACTCCTTAATCAGTAGAGCTTGATGAGAGGCCAGATGAGGAATTTAGGTAGGTCGTTATTGGGACTCTGCTGCAGCACAAGGGATTGAAAACAAGCAGCAAGTGTCCTGGCTCGCTCCCTGAGGTGGGGTGAGCTGGCCCCTCAAATAGGGTGAGGGTGGGTTGGGCTGGAGGGGCAGCTTAGGTGGTCTGCCCACCCCTGGGTGGTGCTGTGTGCAGCAGTCTTGCTCATGCACTGGACCTTGCTTTTGCTCCTGGAAGCTCAGAAATTGCAGTTAGGTTTTGACCTTTCTGTATCTTGTACATAATTGGCCCCAACTGCTGCAGTTAATATGCCTGCAGTTAATTCTAGTCCCTTATAGTTCTTCTGTCTTCTGTTGCTCCAACATATTTGTCCAGGTGCAAGCACTGCAGCAAAGGGTCCCAGGTCCCAGCCTGTCTCACCGTGAGGTAGGTACTATTGTGCCCCCATTTTACAGATGAGGAAACTGAGGCAGAGAAACTAAGGAACTTGTCCAAGGTCACAGAGACTGTGAAAAGTGGAAGCCAGGGCTCAGCACCACCCCAGAGTCCCTGCCCTTACTGCTACTCCCTCAACCCATTCAGGTGAGCTGTAGGGAAACTGAGGCCCAGAAAAGTAAAGTTCCCACGAATCTGAGAGGGATGGCTTCATCATAAGGGAATTCCAGAGGAGCCCAGCCACCCTCTTCTCTCCCTGGGGACAGGCTGGGAGTGGGGTGCGGTGAAGTGGAAGTAGGGGTGGAGGTGGACAGGAAATGGTTGGCCACTACTGGGGTGGGAGCGGGGGGAGGGGGCAGAATCAGGAAGGAAGCCCTCGGTGAATGAATGTCGCTCCATCCCCCAAAGCTGGTACTGGCCCAAGGGGATCCCCTGGGGCTTCTGGAGAGAGGAAACAGGGGACAGCAAAGCAGCCTTAACCTCTCCACCCCCCACACCAAGGAAGGGGCCTCTCATCTGAGGGGCCAGAGGCCGTCTCTGAGCAAAACTGTAACCGCAGGGCTCTAAGGCCAGAACCAGGACTGTCTGCAGAAGTCAGAGAGGGCTGGCAAGGGCTGTGCAAACACACTCTCCAGTCGCTGGGTCACAGATGAATACTGAGACCCAGAGAGGAGGGGTCGACAAGCAGAAGCAGATAGGACCAGAGCGTGGGGGCCAGGATGCGCTGTGTATGTGCGTGTGCCTGCACGTCTGTGCATGTGTGCACACACGTGCACAGGCCAGACGCCTCACACAGCTAATAGGACTGCACTCAGCTTTCTTCCTGGTGTCCTCGTCCATTCTCTGCCTTCTCAATGCGAATTTTACACAGACAAGCACCTCCTCCACACCCTGAGGAGCTTGCAGACCTGTCCTGGAGGACCTGCCTAATAGGAAGGTAAAGGGGGTTGGGGGTGCTATGAAGGACAGGCGACCTGAGAACAGGCAGAGTAAGGGCATCCCAGGCCCTGCCCTCCAGGGAAGCCCCAAGTTCTCTCTGCCCTTGACCTGGTCTCCGAGGAACTTGAGGGTCCCCAGGAGTTTGGAAGGCGAACAGGTGTGAAGGGAGGCCTGGGCAAAGTTTTCCTCACCAGCTTGAAAGATGGCTTGTACCAGAGAGAATGGACTGGGTTTCTATCTATCCCGTCTCTCTCTCTTTTCTTTAATAACCAAACCTAGATTTTTAAAATTATTTATTTATTTTTGGCTGTGCTGGGTCTCTGTTGCTACGCCGGCTTTTCCCTAGTTGCAGAGAACAGGAAGTCATCTGTAGTTGCGGTGCGCAGGCTGCACCTTGCGGCGGTGTCTCGTTGCGGAGCATGGGCTCTGGGCTCACGGCCTCAGTAGCTGTGGTTCCCAAGCTCCAGAGCACAGGCTCAATAGCTGCTCCAAGGCATGTGGGATCCTCCCAGACCAGGGACCGAACCCGGGTCTCCTGCGTTGGCGCGTGTGCATGCTGTTGCTTCTGTCAGGTCCGGCTCTGCAACCCCATGGATTGTAACCTGCCAGGAGCCCCCGTCCATGGGATCTTCGGGCAAGAATACTGGAATGGGTTGCCATGCCCTCATCTAGGGGATCTTCCCCACCCAGGGATGGAACCCGCATCTCCTCTTATGTGTCTTCTACGTTAGCAGGCAGATTCTTTACCACGAGCCACCAGGGATTTTTCCGGTCTTGATCCATTTAAATGTGTTACTAGTCCAGAAAATATGGACATTTAAGAAAAGAATGTGGTTGGTCCTTAGATACTAATAATGATTTCTAAGAAACAAAGCAAGCCGAAAAACAATTTGTATAAATCACTTCAAGCTATGGAAACTGGTGATCACTGAATGGAGAGGGAAAAGAAGCTGGGAAGGAGGAAGAGAAAGCTCATTTTTAAATTCTGTAATATATATGTATATATAAAATATGTAATTTATATATTAAAAATAAATAATAAATTTATTTTATTTATATATTTACAATTTATATTTAATATAAAATTATATATATTTAATTTACTCTAAATAGTTATAATTTGTATATGTATACTGCAGTATAATGTTTGTTTATACAATGAAAACATATTTGTGAATTGTTTGAACAATTTTTTCAACACTCAAATATTTTTTTAAGTTAATGGTGTTTAAAATAAAAATTCCGGGATTTCTCCCAAAGTCCAGTGTTTAAGACTCTGTAGTTCCAATGTCAGGGACGTGGGCTTAATCTCTGATGAGAGAACTAAGATCCCACATGATGCATGGCCAAAAATAAATAAAATAAAAATTCCTTCTCTTCCCACATAAGAATGCCTGAAAGGATAAGTCACTAGATTAAAAAAAAGATAAAAGCATAAATCTGCTTCCTACAATTGTCACCCTATTAGCCCTAAGTCTGGGTTCTCACACACCCCACAAAACAACACTGTTGGAAGTGAAGCCTGGAAAATTCCTGATACGTGTACTGTTCCTCCTTTTACACACCCACACCAGACAGTTCAAGTTACTAACAAGTTACTAACAGATGCCTCTGATGCTGCTGGTCCAGGAATCACACCTGTGAAACCCTGGTTTAGAGCCTGAGGTTCTGCTGCCCCTGCTTCCCTGGGCCACCGGTGTGAGCGCCAGAGGGGATTCACTAGAAGCAGAGATGCCCACCAGGAGAGCAGCCTTGCCAATGCCTCAGTCTCCCTTGAGTAGAGTCGAGAGCCAGGAGCACAGGACAGGCTTCAGGCTGGCTCAGCCTGCGGTCCTCTCTGTGGGCCCTCAGTGAACTCCCTGGACTACATGTTTCCTGGTTCAAGTCCCACCACTTGCCAGTTACGTGAGCCTGTTTCTAAAAAGTTTTGTTTTCCACAATAACATCTCTTTATTTTATGTGTTTACTTTGGCCACTCTGTGCAGCATGCAGGATCTTAGCTCCTTGTTGCCTGACCAGGGATTGAACCAGTGTCCCCTGCACTGGGAACATGAAGTCTTAGCCACTGGGCCACCAGGGAAATCCCTGCATGAGCCTTAAAAGTGAAGTTTGCCATAATTGTACTAACTCATAAAGTGATTGCATATTTCTATAACAGCTATCTTTTGGTTTATTACTTCTCTCAGCTTTCTAAGAACAGGTCCTACCAACCAGAGAACCATTTGATTTTTGGGTTGTTGTTAATGAGTTCGGGGTATAAAAACTGGGAGACAAGGATTAGAATGGAGTTGAGGTGCTCTGAAGGCACTTCAAGAGAACTTTGAGGTGTTTGTGAAAACCTCTGGGTGGAAGGAGCCAGGAGTTAGTGAGTTGGGATCATTTGGGGAGAAAAGAGAGGACGAAAAGAACGCTACTGGCTCCATAGCATGGCCTGGAAGAGGGCATCTGGACAAAAGAAATACCCACTGAAGTTTTTTTTTAAGTTTAGATTTTTTTTTTGCTCGTTTGTTTTTAATTTGGCTGTGCCAAGTCTTAGTTGTGGCATGTGTGAGCTAGTTCCCTGACCAGGGATGAAACCTGGGCCCCCTGCGCTGGGAGCATGGCGTCTTAGCCACTGGACCACCAGGGAAGTCTCTCATGGAAGATTTTTAGATAGCTTGTTAAGAGATGATTAATATCAACTTTTTTTCTGTCCTCCCAACGTAATCTTCAGGAAAATCTATATTGCCTTGTAGGATTTTCTGTGAGTGAATTCCTTAGAAAACTCAATGAGATGATGGATTCTGCCTCAGCTACTGAATGATCCCAGAGACAGTTCCCACAGAAGGTGGGGCTGGAGGAACACACAGATGGCCCTGGGTTTCCTGTCCCCAAAGCAAATGTTAACAATTCTTACTGGACTCCCATACCGTGGTGTTCCAGAGTGTCCTGATCCCAGCGCTCATCTACCTGCCGCCATAGTTACAAAAGGATTTTAATTTGTTTAAAAATTAAAAGTTTCATTTGCTCTGTCATAGACAGGAAAATAGGTCAATATTTTTCTGAATAGAGGGGCTTGGAAAGAGGAATGAGGATGGAACAGACATGGTGGATTCTCTGCAGGAAAGCTAAGTAACTTGGCAGCCCCAAGTGAGTTAGTGAGCAGACTTCCAACACCCAGGAATGCAGAGGGATACAGGACCCTGGGCGAAGCCATCATGGCTGTGGCTGGAGGAGCCACAGACAGTGAGCCTCGGCTTCTGTATCTTGGGCACCCACCATTCAGAGCAACTTTGCTGCCCTTAGCTCACCGATGATCCAGAAGCCAGAGCAATAAGTGCAGGGAACCCTAGCTCTCTGGATTCTGATGCTGATCGATCATGTGGTCTGTGCATGGGTTGGAAAAGAATTTCCAGACATGAGGCAGAAGGAGAGAATAGAGTTTATTAGAACAGGAGATGCTGTCAAAACAGCGGGATGGCTCCTTTTGCAGGCCAATAGCCAATTTTATAGCCTCAAGAGGAAGAAAATTCCTACTGAAAGGATGACGTTAGGTGAGGATGCTATGCACGTGCCTGAGTGCCGACTCTTTGTGACCCCATGGACTGTAGCCCACCAGGCTCCTCTGTCCATGGGATTGTCCAGGCAAGACTGCTGGAGTGGGTTGCCATTTCCTCCTGCAGGGGATCTTCCTGACCCAGGAACAGAACTCGCATCTCCAGGTCTCGTCTCCTGCATTACAGGTGGATTCTTTACCACTAAGCCACCAGATTGGTCAGGAAGCTATAGGATAGATATTTTACCTGTGAAGTCAGGGAATTGGCCGGTTTAGATCAGGAGGCTTGTGGCAACAGTTGCCATGAGGCTTGGTTAATTGTGGAGATTTTTGTCCTGTGACCTTGGTATAAGGCTCCACAGTTTTGCTGGGGGCTGTTCCTGGGAGACTGGTGCAGATGGGAAAGTTGGCAACAGATGGCCTGAAAAGCCCAGATTAAACAAACCCTAGAGTGACAGGGAGCCACTAGGATCAACCAGAGAGGCAGTGCCACCTGCCTTGCTGATGGTACATATGGTGAGCTGGGGGCATCTAGGGATCTCAGTCCTTCATCCTTGCACCTCCTTTTCACTCTCTCTTTGTCCCTGGCTGGCCCTCAGCTGCATGCCCTCACAATAAGGTTGCAAGGGACATCCCTCTTGGTCCAGTGGTTAAGAATCCGACTTCCACTGCAGGGGGCACAGGTTCCATCTTTGGTTGGGCAATTAAGATTTCCATATGCCACATGGCATGGCCAAAATAAATAAATGACAATAAATTCAAAATGAGGGCGCCTCAGCTCATCCTTGCAGAGGACAGCTCCAGGGCTGTCCACGGTCACCAAGCAGCCCCTTTGGTGGCCGCCACACCCAGGGTAGTTGCAGACACAGCAGCCCATGATAAGAGGAGAGGGGCAGCCACAGGAGGCTGACATCAGCTTGTGATTTCCGATCAGTTAGGCCAGAGCTGATAATGAGAAGGCGCTGCCCGTGGTGGCCACACTGCCAGCTGCTGCTGAGTGCTGAACCTGCGAGGGCTCCGTTCTTGGCCCTTTATCTTGTCCTGAACTTTTTCACTTCACTCATTCATTCCCTCCTTCATTCCTTCATCCATTTATCCATTTGTTTTATTTACTGGGCTCAACTGTCTCTCCACATTCTCTTATCTTGTGATGGATAGAATAATGAATAAGACCTAGCTGCTTCTTTCTCAGAACTTCCTGGGAGAGGGCAGAGGGATGAGGCAGACACGTGACCTAAGAATACAAAGATGCTTGATAAAATTGGGAGTCCACTCACATGAGTGGGACCAAAAAGAGGTGGCTATAAGGGAGTTCCCTGGTGGTCCCGTGGCTAAGACTCCTCGCTCTCAATGCAGGGAGTCCAGGTTTGATCCTTGGTCAGTGAACTAGATTCTGCAGCCAAGTAAAAAAAATTTTTTTTAAAGAAATAACTATAAAAGGGAAGCTGAGCTATAGAGCAAATGGTTTAAATTTCTGGTCTTTTTTTGTTTGTTTTTCAAATGGCCTCTTCTCCAAAATGAAGAGATGGAACCAACCCACTCAGCCCTTTCAGAGAAGGGTCAATGACTTCTCCTTTGGTTGCAAAGGAGAAACCCAAGTACCAGAAACCAAATGCAACCAGTCTTAACGGAAAAGGAAGGGGCCATTTATCAGATCACATAGTTGAACAATTAAGAGAAGATTTAGGCCTCAGGGTTCCAGGCACAGCTGAAACCAGGCGTTCCTGCAGTCAGCAATCTGCCTCTCTCCAGAGCCATTTAGCCATTAGGCCAAATCTGATGATAGCACAGAAGCTCTGAGTTTTTTTTCCAAAGGTCTAGAAATGTGTTGGAGAGGCCCCTAAATGTTGCTTGGCTTCCAAATGTGAGAAGAAAGAATACTACAAACTAGCGAGCGCATTGCCTTGGAGGCGATCTGCTCCCCAGCACTGCTCTCTCCTCATCACCAAGGTCAGCAGCTACTTTTTCCTGCTCTGCACCCATGTCCTCCCTGCAGGCTTGGACACCGTAGGCTGTCATGTCCTTGACACTGTCCTCGCTCCCGCTTCCACAGCACTCCACTTCTCCTCCTTCCTCTCTGACCTGTTTTTCCCACTTCTGTTCTGAAGGAAGGATGGTTAGGAGTGAGGCAGGAGAAGGGTTGGGAAGATAATCCCACTGCCCACATGAAGGCCTGGAGCGGGGAGATGGCCTGGATCTTTAAGGAACTACAGTCATTCAGGACTTCTGGAGGTGTCAGAGCGAGAGGACAAAGCCCGAGGTTGGGGATCAAGGAAGGACCAGATCATTCCTTGCAAATCACGTGAAGGAATTTCGCTGTTCTCTTGAAAGTGACCGGGTGCTATTGGGAGTTGTAACAAAGGTGTAACAGGATCAGATTCATGTTTCACTCTAAGAAAGAGACCTTCGGCTGTGAGGTGGAGGCAGGTAGACAGCAAGGGGTCGTAATAATTTAGGAGAAAGACGATAATGATCTCATGACTGCCATGGGGATGGGAAAAGGGGGGACAATTCATGAGACAGTGATAAGACTTGGTGCCATTGAGTGACACCCAGGTTTCTGGTTCTGAGATGAGCAGCAGAGAAGTGGGTTTTGAGGGTGAAATGATGAACTGGGTTTGTAACCAACTGAGCTGGAGAAGCTTGGGGGCATTTAGCCAGAGTGTCTGCAGTGGGAGGTGCTTGGTGTGTCTGGAGCTCCAGAAAGAATCCTCAGCTCTCTGCATCCAGCCAGCACCAGAGGGGGGCCCCGGGAGATGCCACCTCCCACCTGATCAGAATAAAGAATGTCAGTGGAACTTCCCTGGGAGTCCAGTGATTAAGACTCCACACTTCCGCTGCAGGAGGTGCGGGTTCGATCTGTGGTCAGGGAACTAAGATACTGCATGCCTCACAGCATGGCCAAAAAAAAAAAAAGCTCCAGTGGCTGTGGCTGACCACAGACACTTCTCTAGAAAGAGACCTCACAGCAGGATGTGCTCTGGGAGGAGCTTCGAGGGCCATGGGGAAAGGGAAGGAAGAGGAGGGGACAGAGCCAGGCCTTGTGACACTGGGCTTTTCTCTGCAGGGCTAGAGCTGCAGACACCCATCGTCCGGGACTGGTGGCCTCCCTGGGCAAGACTGTGGGCCACTGAGTTGCTGCTGAGTCAAGGTAGGTGCTGGCTGGAGGCAGGGTCTCCAGGGAGGGATCTGGGAGGAGCAGATGGAGGGTCCCGGAGGAGGGACATTGGAAGGGGAGCCCATGGGGGCCGAGACATCCCTAGCCCTTATGAACACATACCCAGCATTTCTGAGACAGGTCACCCAGGTATGGTGGCTACTAGGACCGCTCTGCCAGGTTAAGATTACTCAACCCATTTTCACAAGAAAAAAGGATGCAAGATCCTGTGAGAAGACCTCTCCTATCTTCTCCAGATCCAATAAATGCCCATAATGAAGGACTAAGTATTCCTCCCTGGTGCTGCAGAGTACATTCATTAGCCTGTTGGATTCCTACAGGCGATTGGAGGAAGGCTGGATATGTGTTAATACTGCCCATTTATTGATCGGGAGACAGAGGCTCAGAGGGATGGAGCAACTTGCCAAAGACTGTAGAGTGGGGAAGCAAGATGCAGGACTCTGAGAGAATCTTCTGGGCCCCCATCTGTGTCCCTCCTGGGACACCATCTGTCCCTGTCTGTCCCAGGTCTTGGCTACTCTCTGCACACACACACACACACACACACACGCACATGAAGAGGCCCAGCTGGCATGGGGTTGAGACCCAACTGTGCATGACCAACACAGACAGTAACAGGTGCCGGGGCCCCTGGCAGAGTGAGGTGTGGGCTCAAGTGGAGAAAGTCCCCCAGGGGTGGGGTCAGGGAAGGTTCTGCTCAAAATGTCAACTGGGCTTTGAGGCAGACAGAGGGCTGGTGTGCAGAGATGGGGCTGCAGGCATCTCGCTGAGGGGGACAAACTGCAAACACAGAGGAGGGAGGTGGTGTGATGGCAGGAAAGAACAGCTAGAGGTTTGATTTGGCTGCTAATGCATGCGTTTGTGGAGGACCAACCAGCAGGGGCCTGTCCTGTTTATCTGTAAATAAGTGGCGTTTGAATATCATTATTTTGAGTCCTCACAGAAACCCTATGAGTCAGGTGCTATTATTAAGTCTTATTTAAAGATAGAGAAACTGAGGCACAAAGGCTCTAAGCCACATGTTGCCATAGCAACAAAGAGATTTGGTACCCAGCAGTCTAGCGCCCAATGCTACCTGCCCCAACACTGTGTGGCTCCCCTCTGTTACCTCCTCGGCTCCCAGGGTGGGCATGAATGCCAGGCTGACTGGTGGCCACCTGGTCCTCAGGCCTTCCTGGTCTGCATCCAGGCCCCGTCACCTTCCTCCTAGGCTCCCTGCCCCCAGGAACAATACTCTCCTGCCTCCTAGACTGGCTCTCTCACATCCAGGTGTTTCCTTCGCAGTCAGGGGCAGACACAACAAAGGAAGCAGGCCTGCCCAGTCCTCGGGGACAGCTGGGAAATAAAGCCCTGAGGGATCTGGAAAGCCCAGCAGGGCCTCGTGGGATGAGAGTTGACGGGGTCCCCTCGGAACCCCAAGCTCTGCCTTTCTATCCCCGCTAATCACATGCTTTAAGTCAAAGAACTGGGTGTGTCCCCTGGCAAGTCTGTGTCTATGGAGAGAAAAAAATCCAAGCCCTGGAGATGGCATCTGCCAGATACCCTGGGGGCGGGAGGGAGCGTGGGTGGGAAGAGAGGGAAGTGGCTCCAGGGTGGGATGGTCCCCTCTCTGTGCTAGAGCAGCAGGCAGAGGACAGGAGGGGGCAGAAGTGCATTCCTGGGAAGTTCCATGCCTTTCTTCCCAGGGGGTGGTATAGGTGGGCTGGGTGGTGGCTTTTTCTGGCTAAATAGTCTGGCCCAGGAGCCAGCAGCGTGGGTGGGAGGCCAGGGTAAGCAGGGCATCAGCTGTAAACTTCATGGCGAAACAGTGACCCAGAGCCTGGCCATCTCAGACCCTCTCAGTCCTGCTGCCTGCAGCCCTTCCTCTGGCCAAGAAGCCTTTCCCACAATCTCCTGCACAGAATGAATGAGCAACAGCTGCTGCCGATAGGGTCCCATCCGCTTCTTGCTGCTGTGTGTCATGGAGCCACCTCTGGTTCTGTGGCTGGTTCTGTGGCCTGTGTTACCCCCCGAGGCAGTGAACAGCTGTGCATTTGCACCCTCCCTGAGGACTGTTCGTTGCTAGTGTTCTGTGTTTAAGGAGGAATGTCCTCTGAATCTCGATTCATTCAGGCACCCGTTCATTCTTTGTCTCTGGTCCCATCCCTCTGACAAGAGCTGTAAGGGTCTAAGATTTACCCTACTGATAACTAACAAGTTGAGGCTTCCCGGGTGGCTCAACGGTAAAGAATCCACTTGCCAATGCAGGAGAAACGGGTTCAATCCCTGGGTCCGGAAGATCCCCTGGAGAAGGAAATGGCAACCCACTCTAGTACTCTTGCCAGGAAATCCCGTGGACAGAGAAGCCTGGTGGTCTACAGTCCAAGGGGCTGTAAAGAGTTGGACACGACCTAGGGACTAAACAACAACAACCACTAACAAGTTAGTCTGCCAGTTTTATGGTCACTGGCAGAAAACACGAAACTCCAGAGTCACAGATCTTTATCACTCGCAGTGAAACAAGCATCATGAGCGTCCCACCCTCAAATCCCCTGGGAGAGCGAAGAGGTGGCCCCAAGAGGGTGCTGTGCATCACCGCTGAGGAGCCCAGAGCTTTGAAACCCCTAGTGTTCAAAGGGTTGGGAGGGTGGGCTGCCAGCAAACCTGCCACTTCTGCCCTGGAAGGAAACATTGTCTCTATTCCACTGGTGGCAAAGAAATCTGTTCTTGGCCCTGGGGAGAGCAGGCTCTCTGTTCCAAGGTTGTCTGTGATACAGATCTTGAAGAAGTGGTCTGGAACGAACGCTCACGAGGTGGGCACAAACCCAAGGAGGATTGCCTGCCAGGGTTCTCCTACTGACTGCTCCCCGGCTGCATTGTCCCCTGAAATGCCTCCAGCACCCCCTCCTCAGTGCTTGGCTGGCCATTCCCTTCGTTTGGAACGTGTTTTCTGCAGACTTTGCCCAGATTGCTCCCTTCCTCCTGCAGGCTTCTACTCAGAGGTCACCTCCTCGGGGAGACCTTTTCATACTGCACCCCAATCACTGGAACCTCATGATCCTATTCTCAGCCATATTTCTTTAGCACCTCTCAGCTGTATAATTAATACACAACTTAATGATGGCATTTTTGTCTGCACCCCCCCCCCACCCACCCACACACACATAGAGCTTCCCCTGTGGTTGAGCTGGTAAAGAATCCGCCTGCAGTCCAGGAAACCCAGGTTCGAATCTTCTGTCAGGCAGATCCCCTGGAGAAGAGGACAGCAGCCCACTCCAGTATTCTTGCCTGGAGAATCCCATAGACAAAGCAGCCTGGTAGGTTCCCAATCCATGGAGTCGCAAGAGGCATGGGGACATGACTTAGCGACTAAACCACCCCACCACCCCCCGCAACAAACCCACACGTAGTACAAGTTTTATGCGAGCAGGTGTTTGTCTGCTTTTAACTTACTACTACATCTCCAGGACCTGGAGTAGCATCTGACACTTAGGAGAGGCTCAAAAAATACTCATTGTCTGAATGAATGAATCCATCCACTTATCTGATCTTCAGAGGAAGTCCTGGTTCTCCTCACTTGAATCTGTAGGACAGATAAGGCTCTGTCATATAGAGCAAGTGAGACGAGGAGCGAGTAGCTCAGGCTGGGAGTTGGGGTTGGGGAGTGAGAGGCCACAGTGCTGTGACCTTGGGGATGCTCCCAGGTTGTTGGAATTTTCCCTTCGGCCATTTCCCATGCTCTTGGTGCCCACTGCTGGGAATCTTCGGGTTGGTGGCCAAGGCTGGTGTGTTTCTGTCCCACGATGTCATGTTCTTGCTGTGATCGGGAGAACAGGGAGAGGGCAGAGGCTTGCGAGCTGAGCTTGGATGTGCCATTTGCTTGGTCAACAATGCATAAAAAGAGCCACAGTCCAAGACGGAGTCCAGCCCAGTCCCTCCCACAGAGGGTGAGCACAGTGCCCTGACCACTCCATCCGGGCCCCCCTTCCCACGGGAAGGCTGTCTCTTTACCAGGATTCTGAGCATCAGCCTCATCTCTGTGACCTGTGCCGTCTGTCGTGCCAACTGTGCCAAACAGACTGGCTTCCGCTCCCTCACCTAAGAATGGTTTGGAGTCAGGGACCCTGTGTTGTCTTCACCTGAGTGCCTGACAGTCACAATACAGTCAGGGGCTACGGAGGAGTAGAGAGGTGTACCATAAACGTTTATCGAATGACTCACATGGCACCTCGGGGCAACTCCAACTCCCAGCTCACGTCAGGCACGTCTGTAATGAACTCTTCTCTCTTAGAACTGGGGCCTGGCTGGAAGTGGACAGTCCCCAGCTTACGATGGTTGGACTTAAGGTTTTTCGACCTTACAGTGGTGGAAAGGCAAGGTGCATTGAGTCAAAACAGTGCTTCAGTTTTTGATCTTTTCCTGAGCTAGCATACGGGGTATGATCCTCTCTCGCTGCTGCTGGCAGGGCAGTTCCTAGCCAGCCGCACGATCACAGGGGTCAACAGCTAGCACACTCACAACCATTCTGCATCCAGACAAGCATTCCGTTTCTCAGCACTTCACTAGCAGATAGGCTTTGTGTTAGATGGTTTTGCCCAGCTGTAGGCGCATGGAAGAGTTCTGTGCATGTTTAAGGTGGGCGGGGCCAAGCTGTGATGCCCTGTAAGGGTAGATGTGTTCAATGCACTCAACATAAGATATTTTCAACCTACGATGGGTTTGTGTGTGTTAGTTACTCAGTCGTGTCTGACCCTTTGCGACCGCATGGACTGAAGCTCCCCAGGCTCCTCTGTCCATGGTATTTCACGTGAGAATACTGGAGTGGGGTGCCTTTCCCTTCTCCAGGGGATTGTCCTGGCCTAGGAATCGAACCTGGGGCTCCTGCATGGCAGGCAGAGTCTTTAACATCTGCGCCACCAGGGAAGCTCCAACGATGAGCTTATTGGGATGTAACCCTATTGCACGGCTCTGCTCATTGCAACTAGAGAAATGCCCATGCACAGCAACAAAGACCCAAAGTGAACAGACATATAGATGCATAATTTAACAAGATGAGGCATGGAGAAAGGTGATGGGGATAAGAAAAAGTGAGGCAATCATTCTTCACTAGTACAGCTGAGCTATAGGCTCCTTCATGGGATGCATGCTCAGAAATGATGAAATTAGCACAGGCGACTTATTATTTATTAATGACTCACTGATATCTGCCCTCGGTCTCTGTGAAATAAATGTGTTATCATGCTTGTTGCGAGGTAATAAATTTGTTCTCATGCTTGTTATGCGGTCGGTGCGCCAATTGTGGACTGAGAATGTGACGAGTAGGGTCACACTGCGGTCGGTAAGAAGTCACAGACAGGTAGACCCCCAGCTCCTAAGGGTAAGAAACCGTGTCTCATTTACTTATCTCTAAACACTAGGGCCTTTCACAATTTCCGCCATGTGAATAGTGTTCCATAGGTGCCCTTTGGTTTACTCAGCGATCTCAGCCCCTAGGATTACTGCCAGGAGCTAGGGAGGAACATCCTTGGGCCTTGGAGCAGCCCAAATAGATGTTCTAAGCCCACTGCTGAAACAGCATTCACACCAGAGAAAAGAAGCCTTTCAGTGTGGGACGGAGGCTTCCTTTAGGTGCCAACAGCCCCTGAAATCATCACCGTGTTACAGCCTAGTGCATGCAATCAGCTCCCATGACATCCACCCAGAACACCTCAGAGGCATGTCCAGGTGCCTGAAAGGGCAAGCTTTATTTCCTGAGAAGTTCACATCACCCTGAACTGAAGCAAATGCAATGTTGATGCGTTCCAAGAAATGACCTGGGTTCTGCATATTTCCTGTCTGATGCAGACTTGACCCCGAGGGCTCTGCCCCACACGGGTGTGGTCAGCAGCCCAAAGGACAGGAAACAGATTACACAGGTCCCCTCAGAGGAACAAGGGGGTGGTGCAGAGAATCCCCAGGTCCCACACAGATATATATGGTCGCTGGATAAATGTTTGATGAGTGAGCGAGTGAATGAAGAATGAATAAGCAGGCTTTGTGACAGTGACTGTTGAAGCTTCTTAGAATTTTACTTTCAAGAAAAAAATCAGCCCAGGGCTTCTCTGGTGGTACAGTGGATAAGAATCCACCTGCCAGTGCAGGGGACACAGGTTCGATCCCTGGTAGGGGAAGATTCCACACGCCACAGAGCAGCTAAGCCTGTGAACCGCAACTATTGAGCCCCTATGCTGCAAATGCTGAAGCCCGCAAGCCCTAGATCTCATGCTACGCAAGAGAGGCCGCCTCAGTGAGAAGCCCGAGCACCACAACCAAGAGTAGTCACTGCCTGCCGCAACTAGAGGAAGCCTGAGCGTCAGCAAAGACGCAGCATAACCAAATAAATACATAAATGTTAAAAATCCACCCAGATCATCCACAGCTTTACAAGTAGAGCTGATTTACAATGTCATGTAAGTTTCAGGTGTGCAGCGTAGCAATTCAGTTTATGTGTGTGTGTGTATATATGTATATGAATAAATATATAGTGCTTCCCTGGTGGCTCAGATGGTCAAGAATCCACCTGCCATGCAGGAGAACTGGACTCAATCCCTGGGTCCTGAAAAGATCCCCTGGGGAAGGGAATGGCTGCCCACTCTAGTATTCTTGCCTAGAGAATCCAATGGACAGAGGACTCTGGTGGGCTACAATCCATGGGGTCGCAAAGAGTCAGATGTGACTAAGCGACTAACACTTTCACTTTCAAGAATAAATATATGCATATATTTATTATTTTTTCAGATTATTTTCCCTTATATGTTATTATACAGTTATAATAATATACATTATAATACATATACATTACAGTGCATATGTATAGTATAATAATAAAATATAATATTGAATTCGGTTCCCTGTGCTATACAGCAGGTCTTTGTTGGTTATCTTTTTTTCAAATTTTTATTTATTTATTTATTTTTTGTTGTGCTGGGTCTTCATTGCTGCATGAGAGTTTTCTCTCGTTGTGGTGAGCGAGGGCTACTCTTCACCGTGGTGTATGGGCTTCTCATTGCAGTTGCTTCTCTTGTGGCACACAGGCTTAGTTGCCCCGTGACATGTGGATTCTTTCCAGACCAGGAATCAAACTCATGTCCCCTGCATTGGCAGGCAGATTCCCAACCACTAGACCACCAGGGAAGTCCCCCAATTTCCATTCTTTCCAGCTGAATATGACAGAACAAATTCTCATGTCCTCCCCAATAGTTGATGTTACTCTTTTTTCTAATCTCTGCCAATGGGTTGGCGCATTTTTGCATTCATTTTGATGATTATCATTCAGTTCAGTTCAGTCGCTAATGTCCGACTCTTTGCAACCCCATGGACTGCAGCACGCCAGGCTTCCCTGCCCATCACCAGCTCCCAGAGCTTACTCAAACTCATGTCCATAGAGTCGATGATGCCATCAAACCATCTCATCCTCTGTCGTCCCCTTCTCCTCCTGCCTTCAATCTTTCCCAGCATCAGGGTCTTTTCTTAGGAGTCAATTCTTCGCATCAGGTGGCCAAAGTATTGGAGTTTCAGCTTCAGCATCAGTCCTTCCAATGAATATTCAGGATTGACTTCCTTTAGGATGGACTGGTTAGATCTCCTTGCAGTCCAAGGGACTCAAGAGTCTTCTCCAACACCACAGTTCAAAAGCATCATTTCTTCAGTGCTCAGCTTTCTTTATAGTCAGTCCAACTCTCACATCACTGATTATCATTAGACTAAAATTATTCAGAGTACATTATAATTTTAATACTTTGAATTAAACTGTTTGATATTTATTTTATAATTTTACATCTGTATTTATAAGTGAGCCAGATCTATTTTTTCTTCTGTTGTGGTAAAATTATACATATCATGAAATTTACCTGTTTTAACTACCTAAAGGTACTACCTTAGTGTACAGTTCCATGGTATTAAGTACATTTACAATATTGTACAATCATGACTACTATCTATTTTCAGAAGCTTTTCATCATCCCAAATACAAACTCTGTGCCCATTAAACAGTGGCTCCCCATTCCTACCTCCCCCCAGCCCCCGGTCACCTCCATTATATTTCGTCTTTGTGAATTTGCCTATTTAGATGCGTCATATAAGTGGAATCATACAATATTTGTCCTTGTGTGTCTGACTTATTTCATTTAGCATGATGTTTCATGCTACGTTGCAGCACGTATCAGAATTTCATTCCTTTTTAAGGCTGCATAATTTTCTGCATACACCACATTTTGTGTGAACACTTGGGACTCTTTCCACCTTTTGACAATTTTTAAATAATGGTGCCATGAACATTGGTGTACAAATGTCTGTTAGTCCTTATTTGCAATTCTTTTGGGTGTTTACCCAGGAGTGGAATTCCTGGTAAACCATACAGGGAATCTCTGTTTAACTTTCTGAGGAATCACCTTACTGTTTTACATAGCAGGTGCTCAGTTTTACTTTCCAGCCAGCCACGAACCCAAGTTCTCATTTCTCCACACCCTTGCCAACTGTTGTATTTATTTTTTAAAAATAGCTATCCTGGTGGATGCAAAGTGTTTCCTCTATTTTTGTAAACTATCCTCATTAGATTTTCATATCAAGGGTAGGCTGCCTTCTTCAGAGAATCTTTTCTTCTTTCTCTATGCTTTGGAACAGTTTTTGCTTTACTCTGCATATTTGAGATAACTTATCAGAGGAGCCATCTGAGCCAGATGTCACTTTCTTTGAGGGCTTTCTCTGTTTCCTCACTGGTTACCAATATAAGCAATTTCTCTGAGTCTTCTAGAACCTTTTGAGTTATTTTTATTTTCCGAGAAAACTGTGTGATTTCGAGGATTCAGGGCTTTCTTTGTATAGATCAATGTCTTATGTGATGTTTATCATTCCTAATATTGTCTCTTTTTTCTCTCTTGATTAGCTGTCCCGTGTGTGTAGTTTTTTTTTTTTTCTTCTTCTTCTAAGAACAAGCTCTTGGATCCTTTCAGAGTTCTTCTACTTCTCACTTGGGGAGTGTATTGCTCTGGGAAGCTAACTCTGGGAGTCCCTCCCTCTGGGGTCCCAGTGGGGCAGCTTGTGGTCATGATAGAGGGCTTGAGCTCTCGAGCTAGATGGTCTGAGTTCAAGTGCTCATTCTTTTACTAAGTACCTGACCTTGAATCAATATTTAACCTCTGTGCTTCAATTCCCCATTTGTAGAATGGGGAGAAAAGAGTACCTACCTGACTCATTGGAAAAGACCCTGACGCTGGGAAAGATTGAGGGCAGAAGGAGAAGGGGGTGACAGAGGATGAGGATGGTTGGATGGCATCACCAACTCAATGGACATGAGTTTGAGCAAACTGTAGGAGATAGTGAAAGGACAGGGAAGCCTTGTATGCCATCATGGTCCATGGGGTCGCAAAGAGCTGGACACGGCTTGGCCACTGAACAGCAACAGCATAAGGTTAATATTAAAGAGTGAATGGTTTGGACTTCCCTGGAGGTTTAGTGGTTAAGACTCTGCACTTTCACTGCTGGGGTGGCTGGGTGGGGCATGGGTTTGACCCCTGGTCAGGGAACTAAGGTCTCACAGGCCAAACAGTGTGACCAAAAACAAACAAAACACTGAGAGTGAAGAGTTGACAGTTTTTACATTTTTAGAAGAGTGCCTGGCATGTAGCAAGCATCACAGAAGCACTTCTTAAATAAATCTAGACTCCCCTTCCATGTGGGAGAAGCCTCGGTCCCCTGGTCTCCTCTCCATTCCACACACAGACTTTCTGCACTTTCTCACCACTTACACTGTCTCTTATTTTGCAGAACCGCCTCTTTGCAGAAAAACAACCAATTTACTTTCCATTCTGCTGCCTGAGACAACCACATCCTCCTCTTACACATACCCCAGGCTCCCATGGAGAGCTCAGGTCAGTATGGCTGCGGGGAGAGGGGTCTGCAGGGTAGGGGAGGCCCCTCTTGAAGGTGAGAATGCCCCAAGGGCTGGCAAGGCCACCCTCCACCCAGCCCAGCTGGGAGATCCCCACTCAGCTGCCCAAATGTGACAACATTGTTGAGAGATGGACATCCACGCACTTGTATGAGTCCCAGCTGCTAGCAGATCACTCAGCTGGACTTTGGGAGTAATGACAGTGAAAGCCAATATGTATTGCCAAATACTTGCATTTATTTAACAAAAATCTCCATGGCACTTACAATATATCAAGTAGTGGAAAAAGCACCCGACAAATATTAACTTGTTGAGTCTTCACAAAGACCCCGTAAGACAGATAGCATTGTTACCTTCATTTTACAGAACAGGAAAGTGAGAGAGGACACATAGATAGTATGTGGTCCAAACAGGATTTGAGACAGTGGCATCACTGACTCAATGAACGTGAGTTTGAGCAAACTCTGGGAGATAGTAAAGGACAGGGAAGCCTTGCATGCTGCAGTCCATGGAGTTGTAAGGAGTCGGACATGACTTAGCAACTGAACAACAGCAGCAATCAGGATTTGAACCCAGCAATCTAGCTCCAGTGTCCAGGCTGTGAATGACTTCACTGTGGGCTGCCTCATGCAAACATCAGAAGGATTCTGTGAAGTAGGGATATCAGTACTGACTCTTTGCGACCCCATGGACTGTAGCCTATCAGGCTCCTCTGTCCATGGGACTTTCCAGGCAAGAGTGCTGGAGTGGACTGCCATTGCCTTCTCCAGGGGATCTTCCCGACCCAGGGATCGAACCCGGGCCTCCTGCATTGCAGGCAGACGCTTTACCTTCTGAGCCATCAGGGAAGCCCTTGAGAAGAGAGGTGTACCGATAAACTTTCTTTGGATACGAGCAATAGAAACCCATATGGTTCATTTAATTTTCAAAAATATAGCGGAGCATGGAAGGAACAACTGAAGCACCAGGCAGCAGAAAAGACAAGGAACAGAGTGGATCTGCCAGCAGAACAGGAAAAGGGAGGTTTTCTTCTCTCCAGTCCATCATCCACACAAGGGTCACCCAGAGGGTGAGGAGAGCCTGTTGGCCAGCTTCGTTCTGTGCCACTCCAAGGCCAGTCTCACTGAGGTTACAGTGAGTAAAGAAGGCTACTGGGCAGGCAGGACCACCAGCATCCACTCTCAAAGATGCCACAGATGGCCCTCACCCTCCCAAATTTCAGTGGGTGAGAGAAACATCCCCCAATTAGGATGCTTGTCTGGGAGCATGAAAGAGGAGCTTTCTCATCATGACTAGGACTGGAGTTGTCCTGGCTGACTTCCCAAATTACAGCTGTTTTTTTTTATATTGCTCCACTTCTCTACAGTCCTCAGAGTCCTCTCATCCTAGGGTCAAGAAGAGGGGCTCCAGAAAATGAAGATGTTTATTTTAAGGGCAAAAGAGCAGTGTTTCAAGGGCACCAACGGTATTGCTGTTTTGTTATTCCTGCGAACAGGGGCAAGATTGCAAACCTTTTTAGAACCATCTGAGCCTTTATTCCACATGCAGGGAAGGCGGAGGTCAGGCACAGGATGGAAGAGGAGCAAGAACTGTATTACTCCCGTCAATGGCGCATCTGGGTGCTGGGCACACGAATGTCAGTGAACAACTGAGAGGCTTCCCTGTGGTCCAGTGGTTAAGACTCCACGCTTCCCCTGCAGGGGGCGCAGCTTTGATCCCTGACCATCCTGACCCTGGGAGCTTCATTCTGTGTTGCATCATGTGGGATCCTTCCTTGCAGCCCGCAAGCTCTGGATCTTGTGTGCTTAGTAGTCCCACAGCATGTGGGTTCTTAGTTCCCTGACCAGGGATCGAACCCAGCTCCCTTGCATTGCAAGGCAGATTCTTAATCGCTGAACTAGCGGGGAAGTCACGACGTTCATTCTTAATTCAGGGATGATTGTCCTCTGTGAACTCTGAGCAACTTGTCATTTTACTCCTTCCCTTACAGAACAGATATCAGATCTCCAAACTAAGACAGTGATTCTCATTAGAATTAGGTTAATTCTGTAATCCTGTACATTCAAGTCTCCTGGGGAGCTATTTTTAAAAATTGATTATTAGTCCCCACCCTCAGATATCTGATTTTTTTGGTTTGGAGTGGGCTGTGCACTGGCAGTTTTGAAAGCTCTCCAGGTACTTCTAATGTGCAGCCAAGGTTGGGAACTAGGGGAAAAGACAACATCCAAGAGTAGGTTGGGGAGAGATTTGATTGTCCAGGATCGCAGGGCAACAGAGAGCTGGCACTGCCAAGTCCTAGGTCAGCTTTGAATGGCTGGAAATTGAGGAGCAGACCCCAGACTAGGGGGTCCCTCTGCGGTCAGGACCCTGTCAGCTTTTCTTCTCCTTTCCTTCCTCCCTATTGTCTCTTTAGCTGTGATAACATCTACGCTGGTTGGAGAGCTGGGAACCGGTGTGTATGCGTGTGTGTGGTTTGTCTCTCCACCTTCTTTTCTTTTTTCTTTTTTCAATTTTTCGGTCACACTGCATGGTACTTGGGATCTTAGTTCCCCAACCAAGGGTCGAACCCAAGGGTCGACCAACGGTCAAGCCCCCTACGGTGGAAGCATGGATTCTTAACCACTGCACCATCAGGGAGATCCTATGGTAAGTTTTTTTCAGGCAACTTCATCAGGGGTGTTTATTTGTGCATTCAAGCCCCAGGCACACATAAGTAGACACATACCCATGGTTTCACCGGGGTACACCCTCTTCTCTTTCCCCAGTGAAGAGGTGAATGGTTGCACATAAGATGACAACTTTAAAGGAAGAGCAATTGGCAAACAGAAAGCTCTGCTCCAGCAGCTCTGTGACCTTGCAAAAATCACCTCTCCCCTTTGAGCCTCATTTCCTCATCTGTGAAAGGGGAAGAGAGTCAGCTCCAGGGCCCCTCTGGGTCTGACCTTCTGTGGCTGGACAGGTGACAGAGGTAAGGGTCAGGTCTGTCCCTCTAGATTGCGCAAAACAGGGAAAACAGTATTTATTCTGCCAAACTCACAGGGCTCTGCCCAGAACCCAATGAACTCAACACACCAGAGAACACTTTGTATGTCCCTGAGTCAGAGAACAGCAGCTGCTATAACAAATGACTCCAGTGTCTGTGGACCAACACAACAAATGCTTATTTCTCACTCAGGTGGCTCCTGAATACAGGCTACAGTCTTTCAGGGACTGAGATTTCTTTCCTCTTAGGGACCATCACATCATTTCTTCCAAGCTCATGGAGGACAGGGCAGAGGGTTTTATGGCCACACCTGAAAATGCCACATACCACTCCCACTGCATGATATTGGCCAGAACTCAGTCACATGGCCCCCACTGAGCCACCACAAGGGAGTCTGGGAAATGTAGTCTTCTCATCTAACCATGGCAAAAATCAAACAGGTTTAACATGTACCATTGTCTTGCTACACCTACACAAGACTTTCTACGTGTCTACTCTCAAGTGCTATTTAAATGCTAGGGATGAGTAGTTATCTGGATACCTGATAGTTATATCCTGCTCCTGAGTGGAGGGGAGGATAAGGAATGTTGTTTATTTAGTGGCTGTCCTGGATCAAGAATGATGTCAGGGGGAGTCCCGTGGTGGTCCAGTGGTTAAGACTCTGTGATTCCAATGCAGAGATTCAGGGGACATGGGTTCAATCTCTGATTGGGGGAGTAAGATCCCACATACTGTGTGGTAGGGCCAAAAAAAGAGAAAGAAGAATGACAACTCTGAGATATTTGAGGCATGAGAAATACTTTCATGGGCTTAATCAAATCCAGTCCAGCTTCCAGCTCTAGTTTTCTGAGGTCAGGACAGATTCCTGTGTCATTCACTGGGGGCACCACCCCCAGCTCTTTAGTATCCTGTGAGAAGCCCAGAGGTCACAAAGTCTGGATGATGGAAACATCTGTAGGTCTTCAGTCCACGGTGGCTGCAGCCCCCAGAACAGTCTGGTCAGGCTTGTGTGGTCCACGAGACAAGGGGCTCCTCTGGGGACATTCCTGCACCCTGGCCAAGGTGGCCCAGGAGACCACACCAGTGGCACTCAGGTGCACAGAGTTTGGTGCTTAGCTCCCCCCATCTGAGATCTCTGCCACCACCCATCAGCTTTGTCCCAGCCAGCCCTGGTTCTCCTCCTTCCTGGGGTCCCCACAACCCTTGTGCCCTCACAGTCTTGGAGAATCTGACCTCCTGCCCTCAAATTGCCACTTTCTCTCTCTCTTTTTTTAAATTGGAGAGTAATTGCTTTACAGTATTGTGTCACTTTCTTCTGTACAGCATGAATCAGATGTAAGTATACATAACATCCCCTTTGCTCTTAAGTCTCCCCCGCACCGCCCCCCATCCCACCCCTCTAGGTCATCACAGAGTACCAAGTTGAGCTCCCGGCGTTATACAGTAGATTCTCACTAGCTATCTGTTTTGAAACACGGTAGTGTATAATTCAAAAAGACACAGGTACCCCAGTGTTCATGGCAGCACTATTTACAATAGCCAGGACAGGGAGGCAACCTAGATGTCCATCAACAGATGAATGGATACCGCAGTTGTGGCACATATAGACAGTAGAATATTACTCAGCCATTAAAAGGAATGAAATTGGGTTATTTGTAGTGATGTGGATGAACCTAGTAGAGTCTGTCATATGGAGTAAAGTAAGTCAGAAAGAGAAAAACAAGTATCATATAATAACACATATATATGGAATCTAGAAGAATGGTACTGATGAACCTGTTGGCAGGGCTGGACTAGAGACACAAATGTAGAGAGTGGACTTGTGGGCACAGCGGGGGAAGGAGAGGATGGGTCGCATTGAGAGAGTAGCATTGACATCTACATGCCAGTCTTCTTTTTAACAAAAAGCAGCAGCCTTCAACCCATCCCTCTGAGACAATCCAGCGTGATTGTCTCAATCAGACAGCCAGGGGTCTCAAGGTCAAGGGGCCGAGGAAAGGATGTAAGTAAGAGAAACAAGGAGAGTGACCTCTCTGAAGCCCTGGAGGAGCCATGCCCTGTCTCAGGAGGGCAGCTGCTCCCCAGCCCTTGTCACTGGCACCTGGGAGAAGAATGCATGCCCAGTGTTGACAGACTTTCCAGAGATGCCAGGAATTCGAGCTTTTATGCAAAATCTCCTCATTTGTGAATGTTGGCAGCTAGTTCAATTTTTTTTCCCCAAAGACACTCTGCAAGCCCAAACAAGACATGTCTGCAAACCAGATGTGGACCAAAGCCTGAGTTTGTTCCGGCTGCCCAGACTTTCGAAAACAGGGTTTATTTAGGGGTTTTCTCCCCGGGCTATTGGCAGAGTTTGTTTGTTTTTTTTTAAACTTCTCTATTTTTCTCTGAAACATAAAAACATAACTCCCTGTGCAAAACAGCAGGGGAACCTAAGGCTCCAAAGACAAAGGTTTGGCTACCCTTTTAATAAGTGAGGAAAACACAGTTATTAATATCACAGTTTTAAGTCTCTTGTGTGGTCCATGTTGGGGTGGCGGGGAAAAGGAAGAAAGAAGAGATAGAACATAGCATATTTTTTAAATAACACACCCTGTGCTCAGTCGCTTCAGTCATGTCTGACTCTTTGGGACCCCCCACCCTGCCGCATCGACCCCAACCCATGGACTGTAGCCCACCAGGCTCCTTGGAATTTCCCAGGCAAGAACACTGGCGTGGATTGCCATTACCTTCTCCAGGGGATTGTCCCGACCCAGGGATCAAGCCATGGTCTCTTGCATTGCAGGCAGATTCTTTACCACTGAGCCACTGTGGGAAGCTTAACTCATCCTGCGTTAACTCATTCACCTTCATGCCAGGTGAAACTAGGTAGATGGAAGGATGGCTCGGGACAAGCCTTCTTGCCAGGCAAAATAATTTCCTTGCCAGTTTGGGGAGATGCTGCACTGCCCAGCAGAGTGGCCGGGTGGGCTAATGTGGACTGGAACACCCGCCCACTTCCTGCTCGGAGCCCAAAGGAGACTCAGACCTGGACCTGCCCTGGGCAGGGGGGTGAGTGAGAGGCTGGAGGAAAGTGAGAGTATCAGAGATGCTGGGTGACCCCAGGCTTGCAAGGGTCCACACAAGAGTCATGGAAAAGTGTGTCCATGACTGTGACAGCATGGGGTGCCTTGACCTAAACAAACTCTGACTCTTGGGCTGCAACCTGCTGGGTTTTTAGATTTGTCCTCTCTATCTACCCTGGTGGCTCAAATGGCAAAGCGCCTGCCATCAATGCGGGAGACCTGGGTTGGAGACCTGGGTTTGATCCCTCGGTCAGGAAGATCCCCTGAAGCAGGGCATGGCTATCCACTCCAGTATGCTTGCCTGGAGAATTCCACTAACAGAGGAGCCTGGTGGGCTACATACAGTCCATGAGGTCTCCAAGAGTCGGACACAACTGAGCACCTAACACTTTCACATTCTCACCTTTGTCCTGCTGCTGCTGCTGCTGCTGCTGCTGCTGCTGCTGCTGCTAAGTCGTTTCAGTCGTGTCTGACTCTGTGCGACCCCATAGATGGCAGCCCACCAGGCTCCCCCATCCCTGGGATTCTCCAGGCAAGAACACTGGAGTGGGTTGCCATTTCCTTCCCCAATGCATGAAAGTGAAAAGTGGAAGTGAAGTCGCTCAGTCATGTCCAACTCTTAGCGACCCCATGAACTGCAGCCCACCAGGCTCCTCCGTCCATGGGATTTTCCAAGCAAGAGTACTGGAGTAGGTCTCCAGTGCCTTCTCCACACCTTCGTCCTACCTACTTTCAAAGGAACCCAAGAAGAATTAAAATATATGTTTGTAAAGCAGGAGCACCCCAAAAGGAGCAAAGGAAAGAAATCGCCATCTCTTGAGATGAGCAGATTTTTGAGGCAGGGCCTCCATGTGGCTGTAAGTTTCCTGACAGCTCAGGCAAAAGCGGAACCTTTTGGGGTGTGTGGTTTGTACTGACAACCAGAGACTGCACCCCTGTCTGTAGAGAAAGCCCCTCGGTTGGAGCGGATTTTAAAGGGGAATTGATGGCACAGGGAGTGTCTGCCGTACTTCCTGTGTTGGTCCTGATCCTCCAAAAAGCAGACGGAGGAGACAAGATTGGACATGCAAGGCTTCATGTGGGGAAACACCTGTGGGATAGAAAACGGACAGGGACCCGGTGAGGGCTGGAGGAGCGAGCGCTCAGACTGTGGGGCAAGCCCAACACTGAAAGAAGGAGAAAGGAAGGAAGGGCTGGGTGGAAATGTGCTAGACTGAACACGGGCTGAGGAACCCCTGAACCAGAGTCAACCGTCCACAAAGGTTCCTGAGGACGAGCTGGCTTTAGAATCCCTGCTGCTGTCCGTATTGGCTGGAAAGTGATGGATTTCACACCCTGACAGCCCCAAGCTCCTGGATCCCTTAAACTCCTTGTAGTGGGAGATGAGTTAGGTGCATTTTCACAGCTACCACGCTTTCCAAATGTCAGTTGCCATCTCCAGAGTTTTGCCATGTCAGCACACTGCTGTTAAAGGAAAAAAAAAAATTATCTTGACGTCTGTTAAAATCCTAACGGGGGCTTCCCTAGTGGCTCAGTGGTAAAGAATCCACCTGCCAGTGCAGGAGACTGGGGTTCAGTTTCTGGTCCGGGAAGATCCCACGTGCCGAGGAGCAACCATGCTTGAGTGTCACAACTACTGAGCCTGTGCTCTGGAGCCCTTGAGTCCGCGTCTCCTGAGCCTGCATGCTGCAAGTACTGAAGCCGCACACCCTAGAGGCCGTGCTCTGCAACCAGAGCTGTGCCCCCTGGTCGCCACAACTGGAGAAAAGCCCACAGCAACAAGGAAGGCCCAGCACAGCCAAAAATAAATAAATAAGTAAAATTATATATGTATTAAAAAAACCCTAAGGAAGACTTTATTCAAGATGATTGCAATAGAGGAGGGGCCTGGGGCTCAGCTCTAAACAAGGCACAGAGGTAAGGGGATTTGCAGTCGACAAAGAGAGGGAGAGGTCGGTGGTGGAAAACCACTACGAAAGGACCTCAGGGCCGGGGGATTCTCAATAGACCGTCCTAACAGGACTCTTGCTGGAGGCAGGTTGAGGAGTTACCCATCAAAGGTGGGGAATAGAGAACTGGATCATGGAGCCGGGGCTTCTCGAACGACTGGCAGCAGGATTCGTTCTAAAACTGGGCTGGGAGGCCAGGGACAGGACAGGGGCTGTGCTGAGAGCCTAGTGGAGAACAAGGCTTCGAGGATCCCAAGTTTGGTCAGGGAGAGAGTCTTTGTCACCTCCTGCCATTTAGCTCATGTATTTCTTTAAGCTGACTTTAAATGTTAGCTTCTTCACACTAGTTGAGGAACTAGTTACATATCTTTTCTCTATATTAAAATCAGTGCAGAATTACTCAGATTTGGGGATCACCTGTATACCACTGAAAAGTGTCTCATGGGACTTCCCTGGCAGTCCAGTGGTTAGGGCCCTGTGCTTCCACTGCAGGGCACAGGGTTTGATCCCTGGTAAGCGAACTACGATCCTGCATGCCTCATGGTGCCACCAAAAAGAAACAAATGGGATTGTCCCACATATCTCTGGCAGTATATATACCTCGCCCTGAGATACTCTGGTTGTACAAAGAACACAAACATGCTGATCAAAAGGCTGTTTTCCAGCCCAGGCCAGGATGCAGGCTGCCAGCTCTAAGTTGATTGCTTCTGGGCTCCTTCTGAGGCTTGAAGAGGAGGCTAAAGACATTCTCAGGGAAAGAGGAGGTTGGGGGGAAGGTAAGGCTGGAGCAGCTGAGCCTCAGAGCTCCCAGCCTAAAAGCCTCCCCGCCTCCACCCTCTCCACCCCCACCCCAGATGTGGAGCTGGATCTCCAGCGGAGCGTGCAGGCTGTGCTCCGAGAGCTCAGCACCCAGGCCCCCGCCCTGCAGAGCAACCGAGGTAAGAACCAGCAGTCCTCCATGCACTCTGTTGGCTCCCCCACTACCCCATCACTGCCCCAGCCAGCTCTGCCCATGCGTTCTCAGGAAAGTGCCCCGACCCGGAGCTCACAGGATGAGGGAGGCTTCCAGCCAAGCCTCCATCCTGCTGGAAGTCCTTGGGACCTGAAAGACCCAGATGCCTTCTCTGCCCGCTGGCTCACCCTCCCAGAGACCGTGGCAGAGCCCATCGGGGGTCTGCCATCCTCTTTCTTAACCACATTCTCCAACTCCCCTTGCAAATAAGATTCCCCTGGCACTGCAGGCCCCAAGGACTCCCCGGCACGTGGCTGAGCTCCAGAAGCCACGTGCACACACCTGTCCCCACTAGCATCCCACCTCTGTCCTTTCTGCCCTGGGAATTCACCGCCCACTGGGGTGAAGATCAGAGCTCCCCCATGTGTGAGAAGCCTACCCATGGGCTCAGAGCCTGGAACCCAAGGCAGTGGGGGGCAGGGTCAGACCTGGGGCTCTGGGGCTCCAAGTCTCAGGGTCCTGCTCAGCACTGTGCCCACCCTCTCCTGGCCCAGGCATGTGGAGGTGGTCCCTGCACAAGAAGGTTGAGCGGGATCCTGGGAAGAGCCCGGTGCTGGTCCGCATCCTGCTCAGAGAGCTGGAGAAGGTGGGTTCTCACTCAGAGAGCTGGGGAAGGTGGGTTCTCGCTCAGAGAAGGTGGGTGGGTTCTCACTCGCAGACCTGAAGAAGGTAGGTTTTCGGGCTTCCAGGAGGGGATGAGAGGAAGAAGGGCCATGTCTGCCCATCAGCCCCATGTTCCCCGCACTCTGGTCTTTTGGTTTCTACCATATTTCTCCCTCTTCTGTACTTTCCTGTGAGCAATAGTATCTGCACATTGATTCCCATTGTTTGACCTGAGTTAACATCTTTCAGAAAGAATCTCTAGAACACCACCATAAATGGAAAACCCATGTCACTCGACAGAAACAAAAAGCTCCTACAAACATAAATGTATGACTGCTAAGAATGGTCAAAGTTACAATCATCCTTCTCACCACCCAGTGCTCTACAGCTGGGAAAGCTGCACTCTAGGGGCCTCCAGGCTGGGGACTCACCTGTCCTTTGCTGCCAGCTGCTGCCCCTCCCCCATGGAGGTCCCTGTTCCCCTCCCCCAATACCTGGGCTCCTGCACCCATGCACCCCCCCACCATCCCTACTGCTCTTCTTCTGCCAGGGCAGGCTCTGGCCCCTTTTCCACACCCCTTGGCCTGGTGGGACACTGCCTTTCACCCCATCTCCCACTGGGATGAAGCAAGGCCCCCCAGCCTCTGGCCCCCTCCATGCCCTGTGCTCTCTCCTGTCTTCCAGGCAGAAAGTGAGGACGCCCGCCACATCATCATTCCCTTGCTGCACACTCTAATGTACGTGCTCACTAAGGTGAGCTGGGCTGAGGGTCTGGGTGGTCGTGGTGACCCCGCAAGTGACTGGGCTGGACACCCAGGAGACACCGGGTCTCTGCCTGGGGAGCCTGGAAGAACTACCGCCTGCCCCTGTCTGGCTTCCTCCCTTAGCCCTGTCCTTGCCCTGAGACATGAAGAGATGAAACTGGGGAGGTGGGGGGTAGGGGGTAACCCCAACAGAGCAGAAGGGTTGGGAGGAGAGTTGATTTGCTGGAGGAACAGGATGGGGATGAATTTCCATCTTGATAAATGTGAATGGAGTGTCTTGCATGAGTGCATACTAAGTTGCTTCAGTCGTGTCTGACTCTTTGCAACCCTATGGACTGTAGCCCCCAGGTTCCTCTGTCCATGGGATTCTCCAGGCAAGGATACCTGCGTGGATTGTCATGCCCTCCTCCAGGGGATCTTCCCAACCCAAGGACTGAACCCATGTCTTTTACATCTCCTGCACTGGCAGGTGGATTCTTTGTCACTAGTGCCACTTGGGAAACCTGAATGGGATGTCAACAGGGGAGGAGTCTTAGAGATGATGGGAGAAGAAGCTAAAGGTGTAGGCTTGGGAGGGAAGGGCGAGCCCACGTCTCTGGCTCTTCTCCCGTCCCATCAGCCCACCCCAGCCAGGGCCCTTTGCGACCCAGGGCTCTGGGCACCCTGACCCCTCCCTCTCACCCAGGCCACGGGCATCACAGAGGAGCTCCACCAGAGAACATACGCCTTTTGCATGAGGTTGCTGACCCTGCCCGCCCCCTACTGCACGATCGCCCTGGACTGTGCCATCAGGCTGAAAACGGAGACGGCTGTCCCAGGTGAGCACTCCCAGCTCCACCTGAGGTCTCGCCTTCCTCTCAGGATTCCAGGCAGCTTGAAAGCTCCAGCAGCTTCTGGGAAAGTGGGGAACAGGGGCCAGAGACTCAGGGACTGGTTGGCTGAAGCAGTTGCTCTGCAGGGACGCTGTACCAGAGGCTGGTCATTGCCGAGCAGAACCTGACAAGCGAGCTGTACCCCTACCGGGAGAGGTGAGTGGCCCCAGCCAGCGTGCTGCTGCCGGGAGGATGAGCCAGGAGGCTGGACGGAGAAGAGCCCCAGCAGAGCTTCTCATTTGTCCAGCCATGGGGGATATCCTCCAGGGGGGAAGGGACATCGTCCTCCAGGGGGAATGGGATGTGTCCTTCCCTGGAAGTCCCGGAGAGCAGTCAGGTCTTTCTTCTTGCCCTGGATTCAGAGCTCCCCCATTTTCACCTGCAGAACGTGGATGTGAGCCCTGGGCCATGCTGCGGTTCTGTGGCTCCGCCTCCAGCCTGCCCTTGGCTGTGATGTAGCATCAGGCAGCTGGGGGTGGCTCCAGGATTTAAGTAGTTCAGGCCACAGTCACACCATGAGGTCTGGGCTGTGAGTGTAGCCCCTTTTGATAAGATTGAGGACACATCCTTGCTCGTGCTGGAGAGAGGAGCTGATGGGGTTGGGGGTGGAGCAGAGGGTGCAGAACCTCCTTCCCGCAGGTACCTCTGCTGACCTGGTACTGAAAGGGGCAGCCTGGGGCTCAGTGTTCATGGACGTGCAGGGAGTGGAAGGGACCCAGAGGACGTGGCATCAGAGAGCCTGGGTGATAGTTGGGTACGGAGGAGAGGGTGGGAGAACTCAGTATGGAGGAAAGGGTGGGTGAGGCTGGTTTTCCGGTATGATGAAGGCAATGAGAGATGGGGCTCACTTAAGGTTTGGAGTTCCAGTTTCAGTGAGAAGGATATATGGTCCCTCCTGAAGGAGAGCGGGGTCACTGGGGCACAACGCTGAGGCGGAGAGCGACATTTCAGTTGGAGTTTCCCTAAACAGGAGACTAGAGGTCCCCAGAGGGACCAGGTGCCCCCGGAAGGGCTGTGCCTGCTGTTCCTTGCCACAGTCCCCACCGCTCCCTAGTGTTATCCACCCCTCCCCAGACTTTTGAACTCGAAGCTCCTGTTTTTGGAGGAAGTAAATAACTTGGGGGGAGACTGCAAGGGTCTGAGGGTGCCCCTCCAGTGGCCCTCCTCCCCAGGGTCATCCTCATCAGCCCCTGGCCCCCTCACCTCTGCCCTCAGAGTGTTCCTCTTCGTGGATCCTGAGCTGGTGTCTCCCTCCGTGTGCAGTGCCCTGCTGCTGGAGATCGAGGCGGCCCAGGGGCAGCAGACGCCGGAAGCCTGCATGCGCCACGTGATCTCCCACGCCCTGCAGGCGGCGCTGGGGGCGGCCTGCCACGCAGGCGCGCTGCAAAGGAAGCTGCTGGTAAGGTCACTGCCCTGCTCACCCACATCCGTTCTCCTCTGTCCATACCACCTTTCACCCCTTAAGCCAAAGATAAATACACATTCACTAAGGAAAATTGGGGAGAAAAATGCAGATGAGCCGAGAAAAAAAATAAAAATCACTCGCACCCCTCTACTCAGTCATGTTAGCAATTAACATTCGGTATATTTCATGAATAATACTGATGGTGGCCATCACAAAAACCACTGTTTTTGTTTTCAAAAAACATTTATTTATTTATTTGGCTGCATTGGATCTCAGCTGCAGCACACAGGATCTTTTAGTTGGGGTATGTGGGATCTAGTTCCCTGACCAGGGATGGAACCCAGGCTCCCTGCTCGGGAGCAAAAGAGTCTTAGCCACTGGCCCACCAAGGGAATCCCAGAACCAGTGTTTTGAATGTCTCTTGGGTTCCTGGTACCATGTTAGACATTTTACATGTATCACCTTAAAATACCGCTGCACTGTGAAATGGGTGTACTTATCAAAACAAAGGCACAGAGAAGCCGATCACCTACCTGTGGTGACACAGATAAGAAGTGGCTATGCCTGGATGTGAACCCAGGTCTATCTGACTTCAAGCCTGTGTTTAGTTTCCGTCCAGCCCCACCCCTCCCCCATCCTTTTTAACACTGAAATGTGCCATATGGAAATATTTTCCTTGGAAAGCTATGCTTCTAACAGGGCAGAGAATTCTCTCTCGTGAACATGCTGTCATTCCTTTAACTCGCTTAACTAGTCCCTTGTTCCTCTTTGTGGGCATTTAGTTTGTTTCCTAGCTTTCCTTTCTGACTCTGCATCTGGTAAAGAATCCGCCTGCAATGCAGGAGACCTCAGTTGGATTCCTGGGTCGGGAAGATCCCCTGGAGGAGAGACAGGCTACCCACTCCAGTATTCTTGGGCTTCCCTTGTGGCTCAGTTGGTAAAGAATCCACCTGCAATGGGGGAGACCAGGGTTCAATCCCTGGGTTGGGAAGATCCCCTGGAAAAGGGAAAGGCTTACCCACTCCAGTATTCTGTCCTGGAGACTTCCATGGAGTCGCAAAGAGTCAGACACGACTGAGCCACTTTACTTTCACTTTTCACTAGCTTTTCTCTCTGATTCAGCCTCAGCCCCTATCCACAGCCAAGACCACAGCAGTTAGAGGTTCTCTGGCTGGGGTGGCCCCAGGTGCTGGATTTCTTGGGCAGGGGAGGATGCCAGAAGGGCCAGTTGGAGTCTGCATGGGGTGGGGCAAGGTGGCAGCCCTGGGGAAGGTGGGTTGACGGGTGGCTCTGTGGTGCGGTGCTGCCGCTGCAGGAGGAGCTGGCTCCAGAAGAGAGGTTGCCTCTTCTGGAGGGGTCCACGATCCTCTGCTTGCCCTGCCCCAGGAAGTGGGTGTCTGTTCTTTCTTTGCCCATCAAAACACACTGGAGGCATTACTCTTCCTCCTCTTGTATTCCATTCTCCGTATCCTGAGCCCTACATCTTGGATCCTTCCTTTGATGTGTGTCTTTTGTGTTTCACTGTTCAGTCGCTCAGTCGTGTCTGACTCTTTGCAAACTGATGGCCTGCAGCACACCAGGCCTCCCTGTCCATCACCAACTCCTGGAGCTTGCTCAAACTCATGTCCTTCGAGTTGGTGATGCCATCCAATCATCTCATCCTCTGTTGTCCCCTTTTCCTCCTGCCTTCAGTCTTTCCCAGTATCAGAGTCTGTTCCAAGGAGTCAGCTCTTCACATCAGGTGGCCAAAGTATTGGAGTTTCAGCTTCAACATCAGTCCTTCCAATGAATAATCAGTGTTGATTGCTTCGGATTGACTGCTTTGATCTCCTTGCAGTCCGAGAGACTCTCATGAGTCTTCTCCAATACCATAGTTCAAAAGTATCCATTCTTCAGCACTCAGCTTTCTTTATGGTTCAACTCTCATATCCATACATGATTACTGGAAAAAACCATAGCTTTGACTAGACAGACCTTTGTTGGTAAAGTAATGTCTGTGCTTTTTAGTATGCTATCTCGGTTGGTCATAGCTTTTCTTCCAAGGAGCAAGTGTCTTTTAATGTAGTAGCTGCAGTCACCATCTGCAGTGATTTTGGAGCCCCCCAAAATAAAGTCTGTCACTGTTTCCACTGTTTCCCCATCTTTTTTCCATGAAGTAATGGGACAAGATGCCATGATCTTAGTTTTCTGATTGTTGAGTTTTAAGCCAACTTTTTCACTCTCCTCTTTCATTTTCATCAAGAGGCTCTTTAGTTCTTCTTCACATTCTGCCATAAGGGTGGTGTCATCTGCATATCTGAGGTTATTTATATTTCTCCTGGCAAACTTGATTCCAGCTTGTGCTTCATCCAGCTTGGCATTTCTCATGATGTATTCTGTATATAAGTTAAATAAGCAGGGTGACAATATACAGCCTTGACGTACTCCTTTCCCAATTTGGAACCAGTCTGTTGTTCCATGTCCGGTTCTAACTGTTGCTTCTTGACCTGCATACAGATTTCTCAAGGGGCAGATCAGGTGGTCTGGTGTTCCCATCTCTTTAAGAATTTTCCACAGTTTGTTGTGATCCACACAGTCAAAGGCTTTAGCATAGTCAATGAAAGAGAAGTAGATGTTTTTTCTGGAACTCTCTTGCTTTTTCTATGACCCAGCGGATGTTGGCAATTTGATCTCTGGTTCCTCCGCCTTTTCTAAATCCAGCTTGAACATCTGGAAGTTCTCGGTTTGCATACTGTTGAAACCTGGCGTGGAGAATTTTGAGCATTACTACACTAGCATGTGAGATGAGTTCAGTTGTGTGGTCATTTGAACATTCTTTGGCATTGCTTTTCTTTGGGATTGGAATGAAAACTGACCTTTGCCAGTCCTGTGGCCACTGATGAGTTTTCCAAATTTGCTGGCATATTGAGTGCAGCACTTTCACAGCATCACCTTTTAAGATTTGAAATAAACCTTAAACTGTGTCAGTTGTTTTCTGTCATACCTTTTCTCTAAAAGCACCATCCACACCATTCCTTTGTGCTTGCCCACCTGCTTGGACCTGCTGAGGGTTCTCGACTCACTCCTCCCACCTCACCATCCTGGACGTCTCTCTTTCCATAACAGTCCTTTTGAGGGTTCACTGCACACAGCCACATGATGGAGGAATGCCCCCCCAACATGTACCTAAGCCCCAGATTTATTTATTTAGCTGTCTGGATTTTAGTTGTGGCATATGGGATCTACTTCCCTGGCCAGAGACTGAACCCAGAACCCCTGCTTTGGGAGCAGGGAATCTTAGCCACGAGACCACCAGGAAAGTCTCCCCAGGCTGGTTTTAGCACAGACACCTAAGGCCCCTCCTGCGGGCTGCTGTCCTCTCTCCCTGCACTTGGCTGTGGCTCCTGGGGAGAGAGGAGGGAACTCTGACCAGCCTTCCTGACCAGAGCTCGTGGGCTGACCCGGCGCCCCCGTGCGGCCACCTGCGACTCTGCAGATGGTTTCTGGCCACCAAACAGGCTGTGGTCAAGTCGCCATTTTGACACAACAATGTCAGCTACGTCAGTGTTGCAGGAAGCGGGATCCCTTCCAGGGTCCAAGAGTGGACTCTTGTCCAACGCTGGGAAATGAGTAGTCCAAGGAGACACATATGCTTACCAAGCAAGAGACTATTGGGAAGGCGCCAGGTGGAGAGCAGTAGCGTAAGGGAACCCAGGAGGACTGCTCTGCCATGTGGCTCGCAGTCTCAGGTTTTGTGCTGAGGGGTTAGTTTTGGCATTGCCTCTGGCCAGTCAGCTTGCTTGGCCCATGGTCTGACTCGGGTCCTTCCTGGTGGCACACGCATCTCTCAGCCAAGATGGACCCCAGTGCAAAGGATTCTGGGAGGCTGGTTGTCTCCACCCTGTTGTGGGTCCTCTCCCGAATTCTCCCGGTTAGTTTTATTGGAGCCTCTTGCTATGAGACCACTTAGGCAAGCACTTCTCATCCTGCCTAGCCAAGGTGGGTTGTGTCAGCCAGTGGTTCCCTAACATAAGAACATTGGCTTTTGTTTCTCAGTGGTACAGGCAATAGAGCATCTCAGGCCTCACTCCATCCCTGAATCAGATGCGCCTGGAGTTCAGGGGAAAATTGGCTTAGCAGTGAGGCTGGGCAGAGTTTGAGGGCATCAGGATGGGGAAGGATTGGGAGGTGCCTGGTCAAGAATGGAGTGGGGTTCAGAGCTGGAATTAAAGGGTGCCTGCACTATTTTGCTACAGAAAAAAAAATGCTGAAAATGAAAGCTGTATTTTTTTTAAAGCACAGTCAGCCTGTTATGCACTCTCCCTCACTTTATCTGAGTGTCCATTTTAGGGAATAGAGAGTGGGGGGAGGGGCCAAAGAAGTATCAGGAGAGACAAAGGAACTGCACCATCTGCCTGAGAAGCTTGGAGTTAAGAGGTCCTCAAGGACCCCCGGCACCCCCAGCCCATTCTGCGTGCACCCAGACAGAGGCCTGGCCTGGGGCGGCACACTCCCTGAGACCCCAGCCTCCTTACCTGGAATTCTGCTCCTGGGGAAGCTGTAGGGATCCCATGTCCAGTCATACCTGCCGGCTGGAGGACAAGTGGGGCGTGAGAGAGGTGGCCCAGCCAACCACGGTCTGGTGGCTAGGCCATATCTGGCCAGCAGACCACATCCTGTCTGCGAAGGGCCTGGTCCAACCCTCAGGTAGGGAGTGGGGGAAGTAGACTGGCCTCCCTGCATGCCACAGAATCAGCTGACAAGGCCTCGAGGCTTGAAGGTCAGCTTGGGACGACAGTACCGTGTTCTGCCTGCTGGAGATGGGTGTCCAGCTGGGGCTGCCCCGCGGCAGGTATCCACAAGGCTCGATCCTTCACTTCCTTTAAGCCTTCACTCAGAAGCCACTGTTCACTGAGGCTCCTCTGGTCACACCATCTAAAACTTCAGCCCCTCCCCCAAATTTCACATCCACTCCCTGTTTTATTCTCTTTTCATTACTGTTATTTATGATACTGTACATTTCACTAATCTTGTTTATTATTTCCCCACCCCCACTCATGCACACATACAAAGAGATGCACTATAATATAAGCTGGTCTTCCCACGTGGCTCAGATGGTAAAGAATAAGCCTGCAATGCAGGAGACTCAGGTTCGATCCCTGGGTTGAGAGGATCCCCTAGAAAAGGAAATGGCAGCCCACTCCAGTCTTGCCTGGAAAATTCCATAGACAGAGGAGCCTGGCTGGCTACACGGTCCATGGGGTAACAAAGAGTTGGACACAACCGAGAGACTAACACTTTCGCTGTAAGCTTTCACTTTCAATATAAGCTACATGGAGATAGGAATTTTTAAAATATTTGTTTGGCTGTACTGGGTCTTAGCTGCCACAAATGGGATCTAGTTCTCTGACCAGGGATTTTGAGAGCTGTTTTGAGAGCTTGGAGTCTTAGCCACTGGATCACCAGGCAAGTCCCCAAGACAGGAATTTTTATCTGTTTTGTTTACTGCTGTACCCTGGAACCTAGAACAGTGCCTGGCACCTAGGAGGTACTTGGTAAATATTTAATTAATTCACTTATAATTAATTTGTAAGATGAAGCAACAAGATGAGATGGTCCCCAGGGTCCCTTCCAGCTCTGATTCCTTGTCCCTGTCATCACTTGTGTTCATTCAGTTGGTCATTCAGCAGGTATTTACTGGAAGCCTCAATAGTCAGAATGACCTCTCTCCCTGAGCCCAGGAAGTTAAGCCTTTGCTCAGCAGAACCCTAGCTCAGAAGAGAGAGCAAGTCCTGCAGTGCCCACCTGTGTCACTTCTTTGGGTCCTGGATTCTCAGTGATGAGCTGGGATTAGTTGGGGAGTAGGGAGTAGGACACAGCCCGAGAATGGTGACCCAGGGTGGTTGTCAGGTCAGGGTGGCAGGACTGTACCCTGGAGACGGAGCCTGCGGTGCTGGAGAGTGTGGTGCCGCTCTTTCAAAGAGGGAGGAACTCTTTCAAAATCTATTTCTATTAAGGGGAAAGGCTCTGGTGCTTTACCCTTAGCCTCTTTTTTTTTTTTTTCCTTTTAAAGAATTTTTTTGATGTGGGCCATTTTTAAAGTATTTAATTTCTTACACTATTGCTTCAGCTTTATGTTCTGGTTTTCTCACCCCGAGGCATGTGGAATCATAGCTCCCCAACCAGAGATGGAACCCACACTGCCTGCTTTGGAAGGTGAAGCCCTAACCACTGGACTGCCAGGGAAGTCCTCCCCCTCACCTCCTTAGCACTCGCTAATCTACCTTTTTCAAAAGAGAAAGCAAGCTGCCAGCTCTAAAGCCTTGGCAGCCCATAGTACCTGGCTAGAATTTAATAACAGAACTTTGTGATCATTCCCTGGTGGCTCAGATGGTAAAGAGTTGGCTTGCAATGCAGGAGAGCCGGGTTCGACCCCTGGGTCAGGAAGATCCCCTGGAGAAGGGAATGGCAACCCACTCCATGATTCTTGCCTGAAGAATCCCATGGACAGAGGAGCCCTGCGGGCTACAGTCCATAGGGTCGCAAAGAGTCAGACAAGACAGAGTGCTTAACACTTGTGATTATTATATTCAGCTTACTGATTTTCTGAGAAGTAACTGTAGCATTTTTACTTAGAGCAGCAATATAAAGTTTCCTTTTGATACAATTTTGAACCAAAGAAAAAGTGCACCGATTTAAAGAAAAGTAATGATTATAGGTGGTATGTCAAAGCAGTATAGGAGTGACAGATGTTTAGGAAATATGCAGCAAGTAATGTGTTGAGCACCTACTGGGCCGGCAGATATAATAGGGGTTGGGGAGCTGTAAAGGAAACAGACAAAACTGCCGCCTTCCTGGAGGTTACATCCTAGTGACGGCAGAACAGTGATCCAGAATGCTTGGTGACATTCCGAGGAGGGTGGGCGTCAGTGTCATCCCTGGCCCCCTGGGTTCCCGGTCGCCAGCCATCCCCCCACAACTGGAAGTGAGGGGCCGAGGGGGCCCCCTCACCAGCTGTAGAGAGCATCAGGCAACAGCGAGTCCCTGGATGTGGGGAGCAGAAGCTATCCTGGGGAAGTTCCTGCCGGTGTCCGGGGCAGAGGAGAGGTGCCACCGGGCCGTGGGTGCACCTCCGGACTGGGCGCAGCAGGGGCGGGAGGTGCTGGGCCAAGGCTCAACCTCTGATGCTCCTTCTCGGCAGGCCAGCTCCCGCCCCGACCTGGAGGGCTATTTCCACGCCGTGGTGACAGCAGTGGAACAGATGGCCAGAGAGCCCAGCCCTAGCCGAGAGGGCCACCTGGAGAGGCTGGAGGAGATTTACTGCTCGCTGCTGGGGCCGCCGGCGGCCGCCAGGGGGCGCTGCGGCGGTAAGAGGCAGGCGCGGTGAGCTGCGTTTCGGGCACCTGCAGGGGGCGCCAAAGAGCAACTCTAAACCAGGCGGGAGCGGGCCAGTGTGGCTGAAGCAGGGGTGGGACACACAACAGCTCCCAGGAGCCCAGGGCCTGAGGATGCTCAAGAACTTGAAGGTCCTGGGTTAATATGAAGGCGGGTAATTTGGTCATGATAACAGCTGACACCTACTGGGCACCTCCCTACACCCCAGTTGCTGTTCTCAGCAGTTTGCATGGTGGTTTAGACTCTTTTATGCCGTGTCCGACTCCAGCGAACCCATGGACTCTAGAATACTGGAGTGGATTGCCATTTCCTTCTCCAGAGGATCTTCCCCACCTAGGGATTGAACCTGGGTCTCCTGCGTTGCAGGCAGATTCTTTACCGATTTAGCTACAAGGGAAGCCCTTGAAACAGTTTGCACAGATTAAATCAGTTAATCCTCACAGCAAACTACTTATGAAAGAGAAAGCATTATCCCCATTTTACAGATGAGAAAACTGAGTTAGAAAGAGGCTATAAATCTTGCCCAAGGTCACCCACCTCCTAAGTAGCTGAACTGAGATTCAAGCATAGGCTGTCTGGTTCTTAGGTGTGTGGTGTTAGTTGCTCAGTCGTGTCTGACTCTTTGCAGCTCCCTGGACTGTGGCCCACCAGGCTCCTCTGTCTGTGAAATTTTCCAGTCAGGAATACTGAAGTGGGTAGTCATTCCCTTCTCCAGGGGATCTTCATGACCCAGGGATCAAACCCAGGTCCCCGGCATTACAGGGGAATTTTTTCACTATTTGAGCCACCAGGGAAGCCCGTCAGTATATTATAATAACCAATGTGCTTCCCATGCAGAGGTCACAGGTTCAGTTCCTGTTCAGGGTAAGAAAACCCCACATACCTCTCGGTGCAGCAAAAAAATAAGTATTCTGTAGTGCATCTGATTACCACGTGGAAATACCTATTCATGAAGCTCCCCATCCACCCAACCCTACCCCTAGTCCCAAAGCTGGGCCAAACCCTGGAGCAAACCTGGCTTTGCTCTTCTTGGGTACCACCTGCTAACTCAGTGGTAACTCTGCATTGGCAGGACAAGACCTGTCTGGACTGTCCCCACCATCTCTGCCATATCCAGACACCTGCTTCCCACCCAGGCTTGCCCAGCACATCTTACCGACCAGCCAGCACCCCCGTTGATCCCTTGCTTCTAGGGGGCTGCATGAGACAGTGATTATGGGCACCACATCATGGGTAAAAGCATGGACTCTGAAGCCAGATTGCCTGGATTTAAATTCTGGCTCTGCCCCTTCCTGTCTGACCTCAAGCCAGTTACTTAACCTCTCTGTGCCACTGACTCCCCCTCTGTAGTGAAGATACTATTCCCTGTGACCTTGGGTCACTGCTAGCACCTGGTGAGACAATAAGCGAGGTGAGAACAGTAGTAAGTGTTCCGTGACCGTGGGTTGCTCTCCCCTGAGGAAGCTGCAGCCTTATTCTAGAGGGAGCCGTGCTCTGGGGAAGTTAAACCCTAAGGCTGCCCATTAGGTGTGCCCAATGTGCAGCCAGTAAGGTCTGGGGAGGGAATGACTCCCAGGGCTGGAGTGTCAGGAAGCTTCTGGATGGAGGAGTGGGGATCAGCTGGCCCTGGTCTCATGGATGCAGGCTTCCCTCTGCACTTAGTACTTGGCCGTGAGTCTGTAAAATCCCCTACAGGAGCATCTATTGCACCCAAGCTCCTAGAGAAGACCCTGAGAAATCCAGAGGCCTCTCCCCCTGGTCTGCTCGTGGACAGTGGGAAGGGCAGCGTGGTGGCAGCGGGGCTGGGGGTGGGACTGCAGTGGGAGGGGCCAACAGCAGGAGAAAAGGTTGGGAAGGATAAAGTGGACTCGCTTGAGAAGGGTCCTACAGTTCCAGCTAGGAAGTTTGCAGGAAGCAGGAGCCACTAGGCGTGCTTGGGTTGCGAGGGGACAAGGGGTGTTAGCTCCGATGAGCTGATGGAGGCAGAGAGGCAGGGGAGCTCAGCAAGGCCAGACATGGGAGGTAGCGGGTCTCTGCCATTTCCTCTGGGCACCCTGACAGGGGCTGGGGGCGGGGGCGGGGCAGAGAAGACTGCCACAACCCTCTCCTCCGTGGTCTCCACAGCCTGCTCCTTCCTTCAGGTGACCCCCTGCAGGACCGGGCGCTGAGTGTCCCTCTGCCCAGCCCCCGCATCACCTTCCACCTGTGGACTGACGAGGAGCAGCTCTGTAAGCGCCTTGGACCTCCATGGGGAGCGGGCTGGAAATCATGGGGGACATGCGTGTGTGTGTGTCTGTGCACCTGTGTGTTTATGTGTATGTCTCTCGGTATGTGCGCTGGTGTCTTTGTGTGTCTGTGTGTGCACTGTGTGTGTGTCTATCCCTGTGTATCTCTGTCGTGTGTCTGTGTGCATGTTTATGCCTGTGTGCGTCTTTGTGTGTCTGTGTGCCTCTGTGTATGTGTCTGTGTTATCTCTGAGTGTCTGCTTGTGTATCTGTTGTGTGTGCCTGTGTGCATCTTTGTATGTCTGTTTGCGTGTGTCTGTGTTGTCTCCGTGTGTCTATGTATCTGTTGTGTGTGTGTGTGTGTGCTCCTTGCCCCTTGAGTTGTCTGCAGCATCCGAAAAGCATTTCTCTCTGTCAGAGGAGCCCTGTGCATTAGCCTCTGGTCACATGTGTCCAGAAAGTGCCACACACCACGTTGATGCCAATAGGCAGTGCATGCCCTAAGAAGGAGGCAGGCGCCAGAGAAGCTGTGGTTCCCGGAGCAGGAGGTGGCCCACACTTCCCCTCCATGCTGGTGTCGGTCCCCTTCCCCCCTAGGCCCTGCTCTTCTCAAGGGAGGGGGAAGTCAGAGGGGTAGGTTGCAGTGGGCAGTGCCAGGCTGGTGAACCAAGTTCCAGGTCCACACACCCTTTCACGTGCTGGGTCACCCTAGATGGGCTCAGTGCCCTCGGACCCTCAGTTTCCTCACGAGCAACAAAATGAAAGGCAATTGGAAAAGCCCAGAGGCCTCTCCAGGAGCCGATGCCCTGTTATCTGTGTTCCAGGGGAAGCTGCCGGGGAGTGGGAGCATGGGAGGGTGCTCGTGAGCCCGCGGGGAAGAGGGCTTCAGAGTCCAGAGACAGTGCATTAGCTGATGTCTTTGCGGCAGGACTTCTCAGAGCCTTTTAAGCTGATGTCTTTGCGACAGGACTTCTCAGAGACCTTTAAGCTGATGTCTTTGTGGCAGGACTTCTCAGAGCCTTTTAAGCTGATGTCTTTGCGACAGGACTTCTCAGAGACCTTTAAGCTGATGTCTTTGCGGCAGGACTTCTCAGAGACCTTTAAGCTGATGTCTTTGCTCTCGAGCCTTTAAGATGTTTACTTGTGGTATGAGTGTGTGAGGTTCTCAGTCTCTGTTTGCCACATAACCTCTGTTCCTTCTCGAAGCATCTCATGGGGCTTCTGTTCAGCTAACAAGTGTGTGGCAAACATGGAACCACCAGCCTCGTGGGTGAGGCCCAGCCAGCCTGGTGTCCCCTCTCCACCCTGACAGTCCCCTTGGTCTCATGTCCCAGGGAAGGAACTGGTGCTCTTCCTGCGCCCGCTAACCCAGCTGCGCCTCAGTGCAGACTTGGAGGCCTTGGATCTTCAGGGCCTCCTGCCAGACTGGGAGTTGGCCCGGGCATCCATGCTGTCCACCGACAGCGGCATCGAGCGGGACCTTCCTCTGGGGGCCGACGAGCTGCTGACACCTGGCAGCCCCGAGGCAGAGCGAGCCGGGCTGCAGCGCAAGGGGGGCATCAAGAAGCGGGTGTGGCCCGCGGACATCATGATGCCCAGCAGCTGGGATGGGCCCCCAGGGCTGCACCGGAGGACTGGCAGACCCAGCGGGGATGGGGAGCTGCTGCCCGGCATCTCTCGGCTGCACACAGCGCGGGTACTGGTGCTGGGGGATGACAGGATGCTGGGGCGCCTGGCCCGGGCCTACTGCAACCTCAGGTAGGGCCCCAGAGGGCGGCTGGGTAAGGTCGGGACACAGGTGGGCCTGGCCTGGGCTGATGAAGAATGGAGAAATGGGCTGGGGCAGGCCGAGACCAGGGTGGAATGGGGGGCGGTGGTACACTGTGTTCCCCCCAAACCCCACACCCAGCCACCATGGAGCACCATGCTCCCTGCTTTACTGCACCCATTCTACAGATGAGAAGGCAGAGGCTCAGAGTGAGCAGGTCAATTGGCCAGAGTCAAAAAGATATTAAGTAACAGAGCCAGGAGGTGGAACCAAGTCTGTGGGAAGCCCAAACCCCTGCTCATGCCTGCGCTCTGCTCCCTCTGCCAGGAAGCGAGAGACCCAGAGGTTCTGCCTCACCCCCCGACTCAGCCTGCAGCTCTACTACATCCCCCTGCTGGCGCCTGAGGTGCTGGACTGGGTGGGGGCGGGGGTTGGGAGAGGGGGAACCTAGGGGAAGGGGTGCAGGGCAGGGTTGGAGGTGAGCCCTGGGGAAGTGTTCGAGGGTGTCAGGAGGAGGAACTGGGGTCAGTCTTCCTTAGGATGCGGAGCTGGGCAAGACCTGGAGGACTTCGATCACAGAAGCCACAGACATGGGCCCTAGGGGTGGCAGAGATGCCTGTTTACTGTGGCAGCCTGCCCATGACCCCACGACACCATGGCTGATTTCCTTTTGCTTGTCTGATGGAATCAGTGGCAAGCTGATGCTCAAACAGGAGGGCCTCTCTTACACACACACACACACAAACACACACACACACACACACACACACACCCCTACCCCTTCCTAGGGGGAGATGAAGCTGCACTGGCAATATTTCATTTCTATCACCCACTCTACTTCTGACAGGGGATCCTTAAATTCAAGGCACTGCTTGTCTCTCCCCTTTAAGGCTAACGACCGTTTTTCAGTGTCCCTGGCAGGCATCCTCGGGAAGGCGGGTTCCAGCTTCACCTCAAGTATGAGACCCGTCTTCATGTGGTGCAGAAATCTAGGCCCCAAGAGCTTGAATAATTTGACCCATTCCCAAAGCTAGTTTGTCTAGGACCAGTACGTGGGGACCCACCCCCACCGAGCAGGAAGAAAGTGCCAGAGAGGGCCTGACCCGTCCGCCCTGTCCCCTTGTTCACAGACGTCTGCAGCATCCAGGCGTTCGGAGCTGGGAGAGTTGGCCACGTTCCTGGGCCGCGCGGACCCGTGGTATGAGAGCATCGTCAACACCCTGTGCCCCACCATCCACAAGCTGGCAGAGATGGTAGGGGGGTGAGGGGTAGTGATGGGAGATGGGGGGGCGTTTTCTTGAATTTTGACCTCAAGAGTCAGCCGCAATGGGCCCCACAAGGGATAAGGCAGAAGAGGGGCCCTAGGGAAGCTGGTGGCTATAATTTACTCTGTACCAGGCACCTTCCTGTCTGGACAGTCCCGCTGTGTGGAGAGGACAAGGGAAACATTTTTTATTCTTTATTAAAGTGTGTAGGCCAATGATATGCTTCTCATTGGAAACTTGTGTTTCCTGGGCCGCTTTGCAACGGTTGCAACAGTTAACGTTCCTGAGCATGGCTCCATGCCAGGCACTGTTCTAAGCACTCCCACCTGCAGCCCTACCAGCTGGGTACGCGTGCTTGTCTACTTGCTATAGTCACCACATCCCCATTTTACAGATCAAGCAGCTGAGGCACAAAGAGATTAGGTCTCTTGTCCAGAATAACAGAATGAGTCCCACTTGGAATAAGGCAGCTTCATTCGAAAGCATGTTCTCTGAGCCACAAGCCATCATGCTGTCCCCAGGCCCAGGCGGTGGTGAGGACAGGCAGGGAAGGGGCTCGTCTTTCGCTGATTTGAAAGGTCTTCTGCTGTCGTATGTGCTGCGGACATTCTTTTCCCACTTTTTCCATTTCAGTCTTACCAGAAGTGGGGTTTGTTCTGACCTACAGAATTTCAAATATGTTTTTCCTTTATGGTTTCTGTCTTTGCAGCCATGCTTTGAAAGACCTTCTCCATTCCAAGATTAAATTCACTGATAATTTACTCTAACACTTTTAGCATCTAATTTTTTACATTTAGATAACCTGTCTGCAATTAACTTCAGTATGTAATTTTATTTTTTCCAGGTGTTTAGATTATTGTTGTAAAGCTATTTATTGGGTATATTATCAGCTTGAAATGCCACTTTTATCATTTATTAAAATTCTTACATATGCTGGAGTTTATTCTTTCTCAGTGATCTATTCATTTCTGTATAAATTTGCACTTTTATATTTTAATATCTGGCATGATACATTTACCTCATTACTCTTCTTTTGCAAAACTTTTCAGACTATGTTTATTTATCTTTCCATATAAGTTTTAGAATTCCATTGTTGAGTCTGTTTTGGATTTTTCTTTTCTTTTCTTTTGCCATACTGCAAGGCATTGGGATCTTAGTTCCCCAACCAGGAATTGAACCCATGCCCCCAGCAGTGGAAGCACAGAGTCCTAGTCACTAGACAGCCAGGGAATGCTTGTCAAGTTTTATTTTTAATCTCGTTGAGATTTTGATTGAATTTTGGAGAATGACCTTCTTTAGCACATTAAGTTACCCTCTGGGGGTGTGGTATAGCTCTTCACTTCTTAAAGTCTTTATTTCCCTCAGGATCGGTGTTCAGTCTTCATTTGTATTATTTTTTTTAGATTCCACATGTAAGTAATATCCCATGAAATGTGTCCTTCTCTGTCTGGCATACTTCCTTTAGTATGATAATCTGTAGGTCCATCCATGTTGCTGAACGTGGTTCCTGCGGCTAATATTCCACTGTGCATATGTGCCACAGCGTCTTGGTCCATTCATCTGTTGATGGACGTTTAGGTTGCTTCCATGTCTTGACTATTGTAAATAGTGCTGTTATGAACACCGGGGTGCTGGATGGACCCTTTTGATTAGGGGTGGAAATCAGCCGGCAGGAAAGGCTTGGACAATGCTGAAGAAACAGCGAGGTTAGTGCAAGGCAAGGGGCACGAGGGGGTTTTGGAGTTTCTCTGTAAAGAAAGTGGCAGCTCCCGCAGCAGTGTGGAGGGAGCTGGCTGAAGACAGTCTCCCTCCTTCCCTCACAGCCTCTCTCCCTGGACACATCCCAGACCGTAGACCCCTTCATCCTAGATGCCATCACCTACTATGTTCGCATGGGCACCCAGCCTGTCTATTTCCAGATCTACACAGTCAAGGTAAGCTTCCCACCTGGGGCTCCAATGAGACCAGGGCAGCCTGTTGGACTCCAGGACCCCACAACCTGAATACCCTGGCTCCGGGGAGCCAGGGGACCAGGATGCAAGTCATAAACTCATCCAGACATTCTTTTTTTTCCCCTATATTTATTTATTTTATTTCCCTGGCCATATCAGGTCTTCCTTGCTGTACACAGGATCTTTCGTTGTGGTTCACAGACCCTCTAAGTTTTGGCCCATGGGCTTAGTTGCTCCTCGGCATGTGGGATCTTAGTTCCCCAATCAGGGATCGAATCCATAGTCCTCTGCATTGCAAGGTGGGTTCTTAACCACTGGACTGCCAGAGAAGTCCCCCATCCAGACATTCTTGGTTGTTGACTTTATCTTCTTCCTCTCCGGATAAGTAAGATAATCATTAACTTCTAACACCTCAAGTTCAAGCAGAAGCAGACTTCACGCGGAAGGACTCTCTGTCCTTACATCCTCCCCATCATCCTTGCCAACCTCACCTCTTGCAGCAACTGCCCTCACCTCTGCTCTGCTCACCCCATTACACGATCAAGTGCTTCTCCTGGGTGCTCCTGCGATACTCTGGGCCACGCTCTGGCACCTCCCTTTGTCATGTACCTGCAGATGCCAGTGTGCCGCCCCACCAAGACTCTGAGTCCCCTGAGATGAGACTATACTTTGTTCATCTTGAGCCTCCTGCTAGCAGCACAGTAAACTCTGTGTGTGTGTGTGTGTGTGTGTGTGTGTGTGTGTGTGTGTATCAGAGGATGGGTCAGTGTGGGACTGGCTGTGTGCAGTGGGTATAGAGTTAGAGGCAGTGTGAGGTAGTGATAAGTTCATGGTTCCCCTCCTGGTCCCTCTGCATGCTCGCTGTATGATCACAGCTCCCTTCACCTCCCTCACATTGATTCTCCCCACCTTTTCTTTTTTTAATATTTATTTTAATTTATTGACTGCATTGGCTTGTGGCACACGGGCTCTCCTCTTGCACCTCCAGAGCATGCAGGTTTAGTTACTATGAGGCATGTGGGATCTTAGTTCCCTGACCAGGAATTGAACTCATGTCCCCTGCACTGCAAGGTGGACTCTTAACCCCTGGACCCCCGGGGAAGTCCCCCGCCCCACCTTTTGAAAAAATGACTTTATGTGCTCATTTATAGGCTGTGCTGGGTCTCTCAGCTGTGCTGGCTTTTCCTGAGTTGCAGTGATCGCGAGCTGCAGTTTGCAGGCACCTCACTGCGGTGGCTTCCCTTTTGCAGAGCACCGGCTCTCGGGCGCATGGGCTCAATAGTGATGGCTCGAGGGCTCCAGAGCCCAGGCTCAGTAGCTGTGGCACACAGGCTTAGTGGCTCTGTGGCATGTGGGATCTTCCCAGACCAGGGATCGAACCCATGTCTTCGGCATTGGCAGGCGAATTCTTTACCACTGAGCCACCAGGGAAGCCCCATTTTCCCCATTTATAAAATGGGGAAAGTAATCTTCATCACGGAGTTTTTGTGAGCACTCAAATGAGTAGAAAAATATATTAAACAATTGATGGGGGAAGATGACGGCAAGGCTGTCGGCACATGGAAGATTCTAGGACAGTGGTGGGAAGTTCAAAATCCCACATCCTGGGACTTCCCTGCTGGTCCAGTGGCTAAGACTCCACTCAGGGGGCCTGAGTTCAATCCCTGGTCAGTGAACTAGATCCCACATGCTGCAACTAAGACCTAGTGCAGCCAAATAAATAATAAGTAAATATTTTAAAGACATCCTGGGCTGTGGGGGTTACTGGGAGCTGCCCCTGGCAGGGACAACATCCCCCAGCCTCCCTGCCCCCTGCAACCTCCCTCCAGATCTTCTCTGGTGACCTGAGCCAAGACCCTGCCGAGGACATTTTCCTCACCGAGCTCAAGGTCAAGATCCAAGACTCCAAGTTCCCCAAAGGTGAGCATCTGTCTCCCCTTTCCCAAAGCTCAGCCGACTCAGCTTCCTCAAGGCCCACTTCCAGAAAGTCCTCCCACCTCTCACGGCCCCATCCCACCCCTTCCTTCCCACCTCTGCTGAATACCAGAGTGCCCTGTCCCGTGCAGGCTCGCCCAGCCCTAAGGGCAGCCTGGTCCCCCCTGAGATGCAGCCTTTCTGCTCTGGAACAGATGCAGCTTCACCTGGGCCTTGATGAGGGAGGGATAGGGCCTCTCACCTTCATTCAGCGTCTTCTCTTCCCACAGATAGTTTTTCACCCCGGAGGAGAGGCGTGGCTGAGGGTCCAGGGGCTGAGCTCTCCATCTGCTACCAGAAGGTCAGTGGGCGTGGCGCCGTCAGGAGGTGGCCAGAGGTACCACTGGAGGGAGGCAGGTGTCAGGAACATGGTGGGGGAGAGCGGGGAGCAGACAGAGGGACCTTCTGACCTTCCTTTGACACAGCCCCCAGTTTCCCGACCTCCAGAGCGTTTTGCAGGGATGGGTGGGTTATGACTGATCTTCCATATGGACAAGGAGGCCATCTGATGTAAGGAACAGGGCGCTGTCCCTTTGTTCAAAAATACCCTCCTCCCTAGCTGACCAGATGCATTGGAGTACAGTCCTCAGTCTAGAGTGAGGAACGTGCCCCCAGGATTGAGTGCTCTGAGCCTTCGTCCTCTGGTTCCTTACTGGACGTTAGCTTAACTGGTGCTCAGGGCAGTGGCAGGAAGCAGAGAAGGAGGGGTGGGGAGACAAGCAGACTGTTGATGTGGGGATGTGCGCCCTGTCCTGAGGACCCCTTCTGTCCCTGCGTCCCCCTCCCCAGGCCCTGCTCAGCCACCGGAACCAGGAGGTCACCGTCTCCCTGCGGGCCACTGGGCTGGTCCTGAAGACCCTTCCAGCCAGTGACACTGAAGGTGAGGAGCTGGGCAAGCAGGGAAGCTGGGGCGGGAGGAGGAGAGAGGGTGGAGGGCCAGAGATGGAGGGAACAGGGGAAGGCAGCCTCCTTCCCCGTCCCTGGGAGAGCAGGAAGATGGTCCAGCTCCCACTCATGCCGGGCCCAGGGCTGGGCACCAGGCTGCCTGGCGAGGCCCAGCCCGGCCCTCAGGTGGGCCATCATCAAGCCACCCAGGGTGACGCTCCCCTGCATGAGCGGGTATGGGAAGGGGTTAAAGTGGGAAGGGGCGGTGGTCACGGTGGGTTCGTGTCCTTCTTAGGACATGGCATCTCCAGCTGCCCTCCTTCCCTCCAGCTGCCCTCCTTCCCTGGAGGCCAATTCACAGCCCCGCATCTCACCCTTCCCAGTTTCAGGGCCCATCTACTGCACCCCCACTGCTGCGCCCGACACAGACCACACGTGCCTGAGAGTTAGTGTGACAGAGATTGTGAAGACCTCCAACTTGGCGGGAAGGTCCTTCTCTGTAAGTCCTGGGGAGGATGGGAACCGGGGATATTCACACAGGGTAGGGTGAATCGGATAAGAGAGCCTGGGGAGGGTGTGCAGAGAAGAGGGAGTGAACCCCGAGCCTTTGTGAGCCCCTGCTGTTGGAACCAGTCTTCCTGTTGGGAAGAATCTGATTTCCAGTCTGTTTGAAATATTGAGCACCCACTGGCCCTCTTCCAGGGCCCTGGACCTCAGACGCACACAGATAACTACAAAATGCACCCGAGTCCTGTATGCCCTGCTCACAGCAGCCAAAACAGCAATGGCCCAGCCTTTGTGTTTGTTTTTGGCTGCAGTGGGTCTTCATTGCTGTGCTTGGGCTTTCTCTAGTTGCAGTGAGCAGGGGCTATTCTTCCTTGTGGTGCTTGGGCTTCTCGCTGTAGCGGCTTCTCTTGTCATAGAACACAGGCTCTAGGGCACGTGGGCTCAGTAACTGTGACCCACGGGCTTCGTTGCTCCGTGGCATGTGAAATCCTCCCAGACCAGGGATCACACCTGTGTCCTCTGCATTGGCTGAGGGATTCTTAGTGACTGTAGCATCTGAGAAGTCCCAGCAATGGCCCCAGCCTTTGACCAAATAAAACCAGCCCATGGCCCTGCCACTGCCCTTTGCCCTTTGCTCTTATTGATACTCATAGAGATACAAACATAGGACCTGCCCATTTTCTCCCCTATCTGATGGCCACTCTGGATGTCACTGCCCTAGTCAGTTGGGCTTGGAGTGCATGATTACACCTGAACCATGTTGTCAGAAAGCCTGGACTCCCCCCTCACCCAGGCAGATGCTCCCTTTAGGTCAAGCTGCCTAGGAGGTCTGATGCCCAAGTGTCTTAAGTGCTTCTGTGACATCCTGCATCCCTGCAGGTCAGGATATCTTATCACTTCCCACCTCATCCTAGCCCTGGGCATTACTCGACCCTTTCCTCTGGACTCTTTTTCCTAAATCAGCTCCTTAAATAGATAGTGTTCTCCACGTTGGTCCATGACCCACTTCTTTTCTTAGCTCCTGGGCTATCAAAGCTATGTCTGTGGCTTTAGTCCAAGTTGTTCAGGGCACCCACATCTTTATCTCCTGCTCTGACATTCACCTCTGAGTGTCTGACCCCTAAGTTAGCATGAGCTGGGTGTCCCACAACACCCCAAACTCAAGATATTCAAAACCGAAGCCAGAGCTTTCCAGTAGTGGAGTTCCCTAGAGCCAGACTGCCTAGACTCAGATCTTGGGGCTCTCATTTACCAGCTATGTGACTCTAGGGAAGTGTCTCCAGTTTTCTGTGCCTCAGTCTCACTGTCTAGAAAATGGGGATAATAATGGTAGCTACTTTATCCGGTTGTTGTGAGGACTGAATGATGGTGGCATGTAAAGGTTCTAGGAGAGCACTTGTCCAAGGCAGAGCTATATATGTGGTATGGTATTATTTAGTCGCTCGGTCGTGTCAGACTCATTGCAGTCCCATGGACTCTGGCCCACCAGGCTCCTCTGACCATGGGATTTCCCAGGCAAGAATACTTGAGTGGGTTGCCATTTCCTTCTCCAGGGGATCTGCTCGACCCAGGGATCAAACCAGTGTCTCTTATATCTCCTGCATTGGCAGGTGGATTCTTTACCACTGAGCTATCTGGGAGGTCCCATATATGTGTTAGCGGCTGTTGTTATTTCATGCCCTCCTCCGCTGTGTCCATCTCCTGTCCAGTGAGGCCATCATTAACCAGTCACCTTTCCCAGAAACCTGGGAGTCAGCTCAGATGCCTTCTCTTCCTTACTTCCCTTTGTTTGCTGGTGTTCCCTCTCAAATGTTCTCATGCCCCTCCCTTCTTCTCCATCCTCCTTTTGGTCCAGCAAGGTTGACCAGCTGTCCCAGTTTGCTGGGACTGGAAAGTTTCCTAGGATTTGAGGCTCTTGGTGCTAAAATTAGCGAAAATTCTAGGCAAACTTGTCATTCTTAGGCCAGATTTTTCATCCACCTCCTTCTGGACAAACTCAACAGCACCCCGTTGTCACACCAGTGCTCCTTCAGTCCACCCTCCACACTTCTGCCCATGTGATCTTTCTAAAACAGACACATCACTCCGTGCTTAAAACCCCTGATCATCTTCCTCTCTGCAGGCAGAAGGGTGGAAGAACTTCAGTGTTGCATAGCTTGGTTCCTCTTCCTCTCCGTTTGCAACCCCAGCCAGCCTTGCACGCCCTTGACACTGGGTTATCTGTGATACCAAACCTAACCTGGGTCCTCTCGCCCAGGTGCAGTAAAGCCAGTCTCCTGACACTGGGTTGTGGTGAAGAGCAGTGTAGCTTTTGTTGCAGGTGCCAAACAAGGAGTCCAGGGCAGTTGATGCTCAAAACCACTGACATCCCCAAGGAGTTTCAGCAAAGCACTTTTAAAAGCCAGATGAGGGAGGCGCATCCTAGGGTATGTGATCAGCTGGTATACAGTTCTATGATTGGTTGATGGCAAGGGAACAGAGTGATGTCATAGGCAGTAACACCATCAGTCATTAGGTGCCAGTGGGTCTAGGGGCTACGTGCTCATGATTATGTAATTAATAATTATCATGTAGTTAATTTCTTCCATTGGTGGTGGTTTTAGCATCTGTAATAAAACAACTCAGGAAATGTGCATCAGACACTGTGATCTAGGTACTTCAGAGAGGAGCTGAAGCAGAGGATATGGGGGAGGGGCCTGTTCCCGGGAAGGCCCCATAGCACCCTGCTCAGCTACATTTGGAAGTGTGCTGGCCATCCTTCCTCTGTGCCTCACTTGGCCTGAAACCCCGTTCCTCCTTTTCTCTTCCCTGTCCTCCTTTAATAACCTCTGTTTCTCTTTCAAGATTAAACTAAGGTATCATCTCCCTCAGGAGGCCCTTCCCTGCACATCCTCCACCCCTCTCCCCGGAGAGCTACGTCCCCATGTCTGTGCCCGCTGCCACCCTTCCCCCCCCCCCCCCCCCCCCCGCAAACCCTGGGGACATGACCATGGCAGCATTTGCAAAACTATCAGTGATGTGATCTCAAGGCCTCTGTAGGGCTCAGGCCCTTCTCCACCCTCCCATCATTCAGTGTGGGAATGGCTCACAGCAGGAGCTCTCCAGATGTCTCCTGATCCAGCCTCCACCTCTGCAGGATCTCACCCCTAACTAGAGCTCCCTTTTTCTGGGGCAGCCTCTGCCCCGGAGGAGCCCTCTACAGGCTGAGAGCTCTGTACTGAGCTGAGATCTCCAGACAGGATGCTCTGGGTTTGAGCTTCGAATGCCAGGGTGGACCTATTTCCTTTTCATATATTTCCTCTTTCAAAGTCAGTTCCTTACAACGGTTTCTATTTTGAATGACCTCTTTAAATAACCTGGTTGTGGGATTTTTGAAAATCTAAACATCCCAGTGAGTTCCCTTTCATCTACAAGGTAGTTGCTAATAGTAACATATTTTTGCTCTCAATAGGTGAGAAAGAAAAAGCACAGAGAGATTAAGAATCATGTCCAAGGTCACACAACTAAGAAGTGGCAGAGCTAGGATAGGAACCCGGGTGCTCTGGGTGTGGAGTCTCTGACTCTCTTCCTGGGAGATTCCTGCACACCCTGCCCAGAGACTTCTGGCAGCCAACCCTCCCAGTCCACAAAAGTCCGGCAGAAATGCCCGGATGAGCCTGACCTCCCCAGGTTTAGTCTCTGCTTGCATGCATACATGCCCAGTCATGTCTGACTCTTTGCAACCCTATGGCCTGTAGCCCCCCAGGCTCCTCTCTCCTTGGAATTTTCCAGGCAAGGATACTGGAGTGGGTTGCCATTTCCTCCTCCAGGGGATCTTCCCGACCCCAGGATTGAACTTGCATCTCCGTCATCTCCTGCACTGGCAGGCAGATTCTTACCACTAGGCCACCTGGGAAGCCCTTCGGCGCTGTTGTGAAAGTGAAAGTTGCTCCGTCGTGTCCAACTCTTTGTGACCCCATGGACTATACAGTCCCTGGAGTTCTCCGGGCCAGAATACTGGAGTGGGTCGCCTTTGCCCTTCTCCAGGGGATCTTCCCAACCCAGGAATTGAACCAGGGTCTCCTTCATTGCAGGTAGATTCTTTACCAACTGAGCTATCAGGGAAGCAGTTCCCTGCAATTTGACAGCAGGAGGACGGATCAGCCCTGCCTACAGTGGTGACCTTATGAAAAATGCCCAGGCCTGGGTTGGACTCCAGACTGCTCAGATCAGAATCTCTAATTTTATGTTTGGGAAAGGCGGTTCTGTGCTTGAAAGAGGTGGAGACTAAGGCTCTAGAAACTAGTGTTCCATGGTGGTGGATCACCCAAAGCTGCTGTCCACATGTGGAAGTGGCCAGTGACCAGAAAGGCCCTCAGAGCCCCGTCTGGAACCCAAGATGCTCTACCTTCTCTGTGCTTGAAAGAGGTGGAGACTAAGGCTCTAGAAACTAGTGTTCCGTGGTGGTGGATCACCCAAAGCTGCTGTCCACATGTGGAAGTGGCCAGTGACCAGAAAGGCCCTCAGAGCCCCGTCTGGAACCCAAGATGCTCCACCTTCTCTGAGAGGGGGAGGGGCCTCTCAGGAGCAGCAACCCCCTGCCCCACCTCAGTGCTCCCCAGGTCACAGGTTGGAGGGCTGCCTCAGGGCTGTTTTCCTTTGGTCCTGGGTGCATTTTCGAAGAAGCCACAGGGCTTTGGGTTTCGATGGCGGGGTTTCCTCCACCCCTACCCGGGTTTCCCAAGCAGAGGATGGATCCCTCCTGCCTGTCACTGGTCCCCTGGAACAAACTGATACAGGCCTGGTATCACTCACAGGGGAAAGTTGCCACTTTCTAGACCTTCTGTCTCTGCCCCAGGGAAATGATCTTGTATGCAATCCAACTAATAACTGGGGTCAGGGCTTATAAAAACCTGGAAGTATCCCCCAATTCCACACATAACACGCCTGTCATATAGGAGGTGCTCAGGTCACTGGAGCACCTGGAGGGTCCAGCCTCAGCATCCCAAGTTGTTTTTTAAATTAAGGACAACAGATTGGAAAAAAGAACTGCACAAATGATGGGCAAGTCAAGGACCAGGGCAGCCTAGAAGCACTTCCTGCGGGGCTGTCACTGCTCAAGAGTCACTTGTAGAAAGAGAGGCAGGGGCCCCCATGAACAGGGCAGGAGGTGTTGGCTGGGCCATCTGTTACCAAGGTGACGCTCCCTGAGCTGTTTCTGTTGCAGGTGGTGACAAACACCTTCCGGACAACCAACATCCAGATCCAGAGCCAGGACCGGAGGCTGCTGACCCTGTCACTGGACAAGGACAGCTGCCGCACGTACAAGGATGTGGTCAGGTGAGGTTGGGCTCCATGGCAGCCAGCCCCTCCCCCTTCTGCCTCGAGCCCTGAACACCTTGAAGGGGGTTTGGATCCTGTGCCAGGCAGCTGTCCCAGATGGGTATGGACTCAGGTGATGACTTGAATCCAGGCAAAAGAGCACTTGAGTGGCTGAAGGTGGGCAGCAGCTGAGATTACACTGTTCCAAATCTGTTCTACAGACGCTCAGCCTGCAGCCCTTGACCCATCCCTGAGGCTGGCACTGCGCCCCACTCCCCCACAAGTACACACACACATACACAGGCTGCTCTTCTGAGGCAGCTACGCTACAGTTAATGTGACACTGGAGTCACCTGGGAGGTGTATTTGGATCAGGCAGGCACACAGAGTGACTCACCTGGGCACGTCCTCTGCCTGTGTTCACCCCAGCATGCTCTTTCTCATTTTGACTCTTCCTCGGCTCTCATCGGCCCCTCCCCCTTATCTATACCAGACAATAAAGGGTATATTTTAAAGGTATATTGTCTACACCTTTAAAATGCCCAGACAGATCTGACCCCTGAGATGGGTCTCCTGAGCTGGCCTCTCTCTGCCCATAGGTTTGAGGTTGCTCCCTGTCCAGAGCCATGTTCCAGGACCCAGCAATCCAAGGTGCTGGGGCTCAGCTCCCACCAGCAGGAGATGGAAAGGAACAAAGCCAAGGCTAAGCCTCTGCTGATACCCATCAACACGTTCTCTGGCATCGTCCAGTGAACCCGAAGGGGAGTCCGAGAGTGGTGGGCTTGAGAGAAAGGATACACCACCCGTCCCTGCCCCAGCGGCTAGAACAAGGTTCCCTGGGGCGGCTTCCAGCCACATCTAGAAGCCGGCAAGTGCAACGGAGCCCAGGACAGGGGTGATAGAGCAGCCCCCCCACAAAGGCCCAAGGAGGCCGTGACCAAGCTGTGCACACAGAACCCAGCTCCTCAAGCCTGCGTCCACTCCTGCATGAATTTCCAGTTCCTGCCTCTCCCACTATCTTCTCCCACTCAGGCTGAAACCAAGATGAGAGCTGCCGTCTGGGCCAGGGCCCAGCAGCCTGGGGAAAATAGGAAGCAAGCAGTGGCAGCCACAACCCTCCCTTCCCGCCCAGGCTGTTCCCTTCATCCTTGCCACCACTCCCAGGCGGGCGTCTCTCCCAGGTGAGACGACATGTTAGATTCAGTAAATGCACACTAAAGTCTCTCTGCTTTCATCTGATATCCAGCAATACTTGTATGTTATTTCATTTAATTTTTTTCTTTTGGGCCATTCTGCATGACCGGCTTCCCTGGTGGCTCATACGGTAAAGCGTCTGCCTGCAATGCGGGAGACCCGGGTTCGATTCCTGGGTTGGGAAGATCCCCTGGAGAAGGAAATGGCAATCCACTGCAGCACTCTTGCCTGGAAAATTCCACGGACTGAGGAGCCTGGTAGGCTACAGTCCATGGGGTAGCAAAGAGTCAGACACGACTGAGCGACTTCACTTTCACCCTGCATGACACATGGGATCTTAGTTCGCCGAGCAGGAATTGAACCTGCACCCCCTGTAGTGGAAGCACAATCTTAACCACTGGACCACCAGGGAATTCTCAATATGTGTATTTTAACAGACAGCGGAGGCACGACTTAGTCTAACCTGATGAGTCCGTTTAGCTAGGTGAGAGCTTGGTGAAACGTTCACTGGTGTGTTCTGTCCACCTGCCCAGCTCCCTCCTCATTCATGTTCACTGAGGGCCTCCTGACCAGCGCTATTGCCAAAGTGGAGGTGGGAATGCAAGTTCGTTTCAGAGGAGCCAGAGATTAAAGACATCAGATTTCTTGGCTTTGAGTTCAACAGCGTATATCTAGATGTTAAGTTCATACCTATCACCTGGGCATGGTGACTCTGGGATGGAAGAGTCCCTTCCAAGTTTGGGACCGAAGAGTAGAGAAGTAGGCACTTCTCTTGTGGCCTTAGTGCCCCAGGAGTGGGGGGCAAGTCTGAGCACATTCTCAAAGCCTAAGGAGATGGTGTAAGAGGGGCTGCCTGGGGTGGTCAGGCAGATGGGCCCAAGAGTAGCCTTAAAGAGAGCCCCTGTGCCTCTGTGGGCATGGGGAGCCGGTAAGGTTTTTCCCAGATAGCTGAATGCAGACAAGCCCAAGGGGCTCACTGTGAAAGGGAAGAGGTGCAGCCATGAGGTGGCAGCAGGGACCCTAGGATATGGACTGCGGATATCTTGATGGACACCACATGGCGAAGGCTCTGCTGCTCGTTGGCTGCTACTGCTGCTGCTGCTAAGTCGTTTCAGTCGTGTCTGGCTCTGTGCGACCCCAGAGACGGCAGCCCACCAGGGTCCCCCATCCCTGGGATTCTCCAGGCAAGAACACTGGAGTGGGTTGCCATTTCCTTCTCCAATGCATGAAAGTGAAAAGTGAAAGCAAAGTCACTCAGTCGTGTCCGACTCCTAGCAACCCCATGGACTGCAGCCTACCAGGCTCCTCCATCCATGGGATTTTCCAGGCAAGAGTACTGGAGTGGGGTGCCATTGCCTTCTCCGGCTGCTCATTGGCAGTCGACCCTAAACAGCTAAGATGGAGAGGTCAGTGAATGTGCAGTCCTCCACTGAAGCTCTCCCGTGAGGAGCCCAGGGAAGAGGGGGGAACTAGGAACAGCCCTGAATGTGACTAAGGTGACTTTAAACTGGAAATGACTGGCATCACTGAACATGGCTAGATTTTTCTTTTCTGTCATTGGGGTGATGTTAATTGATTCATACCAATTTGCGCAACAAGTACTAGATTCTTGAACTAAATGTTTGCAGGATTTACTCAGAGTTAGGGAGGGCTCTGAGCCTTCCCTCAACAATTTCCCCACCAGTTTACAAAGAAAGCACGACGTAGACCAAATTCTGCTGCACATTCAGGTATGCATTGGCAAGTAGCCCCCTCATCCTCACCCCCAGCCAAACTAGCTGCTCTGAACAAATCTTGCTTGAAAAGTTCACGGAACAGCTCTTGTTGAACACTGGGCCATCCCGGAGTAAAGGCTGCTATTCCAAAGGGTTTGGGCTGCTGGAATCTCTGGATTCTAATACTCTGTTCATCAAGGGAGGAAATGCCTCAAAAAAAATTATAAACAATCCCCGTGACATGTGAAATTTTGCCAATATCTTTCGGGATAATTAATAAATCCACTTCCGTTGATGTAAAATTGTTCACGTGCTAGTATTACTGCCTCTGGAGTGACTTTTGGATGAAATGTTAGCTAGCCACCCCCGGAGTGTGTATCCCCAAATGGACAACAAAGCATCTTAGGGATAATTTAAAACCATCCAGGGACTTCCCTGGTGGCCCAGTGGTAAAGACTCTGTGCTTCCAATGCAGGGGGCACAGCTGGATCCCTGGTTGGGGAACTAAGATCACACATGTGGCCCAAAATAAAAACCGATCCAGGACATACATAATGTTGGTGGGGTGGGGGTGTGCTGGAGGGCTGCCTGGAGGAGCTGCCACCTCAAGTCCGCCTTCAGCTGTCAGTCCCTCTCAGGGGATGTCTCCACTGGAGGAAATTGTGTTGCCTAAAGTCATGCCTCTTCCAGGGGCAGCTCACATCCAATCAGACTGTTCTAGGCCCTGGGGACAAAAATAGCACTTTGATTCTGATGGGAGAGAGACAGTCAACAAGATAAACCCCTGAAATAGAAGCCAGTAGTGTGTCTGACAGGGACACTGCTGTGGAGGAAACTAAGCAGGAAGGTGACCAAGTGAGCCTGGGGAAGGGGCAGGATTTGTCAGGAAGGGTGGCAGGGACGGTTCCTGAGGGGGAACCGGATGGTCCTTAATCAGGGGGCCAGTGAGTAAACACCTGAAGGGCATGACGTGGGGGCGGGGTGTCATATCACGAATTCATTCTCGCTCGCCAAGTTTTCCTTGCCTCTAGAAGTTCAGGGAGGTAACTCAGCCTCGCGGGCGACGTGGGGCCCTGAGGGGCGGCCTGGAGCGCACCCTGCAGGCCCCAGCCCTCAAGCCTCCCGCACCTGCGCACGCCCCGCAGGTGCGCCCCGCAGGTGCGCGGCCCCCGCCCCCGAGGTGCGGCGTCCTCCGGGCGGGGCCACTTCCGGGCCGGTGGCCGGACGTGGGGGCGGGGGCGGCCGTTGACCCGGTGACCGCGGCGCCGCCGGAGGCTGGAGGCGCCCTGCGGCTCGCTCCCCCGCCTCCCGCCGGGGGACAGGACGCGGCGGCCGCCCGCCCGGGTCTGAGGGAGCCGGGCAGCCATGAGCGCCAACCCCCAGTGGGACATCAGCAGGGCGCTGAGGGTGGCCAGGCTCTTCCACCTGGTGTGTGGAGTCCGGGATGCCTGCGTGACCCCGTTCCTGACCCTCTACCTGCGGCAGCTGGGCCTGGCCGCGCCCTGGGTGGGCATCCTCATGGGAACCAAGCACCTCATCGCTGCCTTCTGGGCTCCCTTCTGTGCCTTCCTGGCCAGAAGCCACCAGAAGCGGAGGGTGCTCATGACCGCCTCGCTTCTGGGCTCGGCGGGGGCCAGCCTGTTTATGGTCCTGGTGCCGCCCCTGGACAGAGACCCAGGGCACCGCCGGTGTAATGGAAGCCACAGCTTGACCGCCGAGGGCCCACCACCGGGGGTCGCACTAACTGTGACTGTCACCTTGGCCTCAGAGCCAGCCTCCAACTCCCCAGCGGGGGTGCTCAGCCTCCCAGGGGCGAAGAGTTCTGGGGTCGCTGGAACCCGTGGCTTCGGAGAAGGGCCTGGGGAAAGTGGCCAAGAACCTTTCAGTTATCCACCGGGCTCCTCCGTGGGCTCCACCCAAGGAACCAGGAACAGATCTGGAGTTCTCCTCCATCCCGACACTCCAGGAGTGACAGGTTCTCCCCGCGAAGGTGCTTTTAGAGTGGTCAGTCCGCCACTCCCTCTGTCTGCTGGGGGCACGGCCCTGGCAAGTCCAGCCAACCAGTCGGCAGCCGAGGGGGACGGCAGGGCCCTCGGCCTCTCCTTGGAAGGGCTGCAGTGGACTTTCATCCTCTCGCTGGGCTCCGTGGTGCTCTGGGAGCTGCTGACGTCCCCTCTGGAGCAGGTGGCTGACGACAGCCTCTATGAATACCTGGATTTTGTGGACGCCACTGACCGCTACAGAAGCCTATGGGTGTGGAGGCTGCTGGGCACATCAGTCGGCGTGTGCGGCATTGCGGCCTTGGTGGGGCCTCTGGACTGCTTCCTGGCGACCAGTGGCCCGCGGGGCGTGGTGCACTTCTACGGCTACTCCCTGGTCAGCGCCCTGGCTTTACTGGTGAGCATCGCTTTTCCCGTCCCCGTCTGCCGGCGGCAGGAGCCCAGCTACAGGACGGTCAAAGCCCTGTCCCTCGTGGTCGGCGACCCCCACCTCACCGTCCTGGCCCTCACCATCTTCTTGACAGGAGGCGCCACCAGTGCAGTGCAGAACTTCCTGTTCTGGCAGATGAAAGACCACGGGAGCAGCGAGCTGACCATGGGTTTCTCGGTGGCCCTGGGCTTGCTGGGGGAAATTACGCTTCATCCTTTCAAAGCTCCGTTGCTTAGGAAGCTGTCCAGGGTAGGCACGCTGGGGCTGGGGCTGGGCTGCCTGGCGGGGCAGCTGCTGTATTACTCATTTCTCTGGAGCTGGTGGTCCGTCCTGCCCGCTCAGATCTTGAGCGCCCTCAGCCACGGGGCTCTGTGGTGGGCAGTCAGTACCTCCATAGAGCACCTGGCCACTCCTGGAACAGAGAGACCCCTGAGCGCCGTGTTCCGAGGCCACGTCTGTGGGAGCGGGGCCAGCCTGGGAAGCTTTGTGGGGGGCTTCGTGGTGATGCGCTTCAGCCTGCCTGTGCTCTACCAGGCCTGCTGCGTCCTCCTGTTGCTCTGGCTGGCCTTGTTCCTGTCCATCCAGCCCAGACTGCCCCAGGAGCGGAAAATCAACTACTCCAAGCTGCTGGCTGTGGAGGCCAGTGACACAAGCGACTCTGAGCAGGGGACTGAACGGGACTGGCTAGTGAAGGCCATGAGGGAGGAACACTCTGACTGGAGGGGCTGAGAGACAGAGCCAGGATGCACACTGATCTGGGAAGGAGCCGGAGGGGTGAACAAGACTCAGTCTGCCGAGGGCAAAGCCCACGAGTCCCGAAGGGCTGCAGGAAGCCCTGCAAGAGAGAAGCGTGTCTGTGCCAAAGCTCCACGGGGTCATCTCACTGCATGATTTTCTTTACTTTTGTAGTAAAAGGAGATTCAACTTTTGGCCATTCAATCTTTTGAAAATAATGGTGCAAGAATACATTTGCTATAAAACAAAAAATGTTCCCGCTGTAGTCACTCTTGTGGCGATGGGGTTTGGAAGAGCTTTGCATGGTTTGTTGTTGATTTCAGCCATGGCTGAAGTGCTCAGATGAAGCTGATGGGGCCGGGAAGGCAATGGGACCTGCAGGATTCAGTTGGCAGAGGGGGCCTCGACTTTGGTGAGTCACGTGCATTCCTGTGGATCCTAAGGCATGAGCCCTATCCTATAGGGCAGGTCAGGATGATAATGAAACCAAAACTCTTCTCTTTGCCTGTCTCTCTCTGCAGTGATATACAAGTGTCGTACTTACACCCAGATACTTACATCTCCAACAAGAGAAAGTGATGGGAGTGTCATGTGTATTGGGTGGGTGTAGAGGTGGATAGGTTCTCATTCTTACTCTCCAGTGTGTGTGGCACCAGGAGTAGGATACTAGACTCGTCTCCCATACTTCAGTCAGAGCGAAAGTCATTTCCTGTCCTTTGGACTCAATTTTGCAGGCTCCACCACGTAAGAGCACGTGAAGGTTTTTTTATATCTGCTCTGATGAGGGTGCGGCAGCCTCTTTACGGCCAGGATGGTCTATACCACCTCCAGAGCCAGGATGCTACAGGTGGTCCACATGCTACCTGTGCCGTTGGACCACCCACAACAGCCTTATGACTCAATCAGAATCATTCACTGCATCTTTTAAGAATTGTACTTGACTGCATCAGGTCTTAGTGTTGGCACACAGGATCTTCAGTGTTCGTCAGGACATGTGGAATCTTTTAGTTGCAGCATGTGGGATCTAGTTCCGCGACCAGGGATCAAACCCGGGCCCCCTGCATTGGGAGTGCTGTCATCTTACACTGGATCACCAGGGAAGTTCCTAGAATGTACCCTCTTATGTCCGATTCCTTGTGCTCAGCATAATTGCAATGGCTTCTGACACCAGCTACCTGGAGTCACACCGCAGGTTAAGAAGCACACAACTGCCCTCAATTCAGACACCAGCCACAAATTTGGGGGTCCCCAGGATTACCCTCACTTCTGACCAACTGGCTACAAATTTGGGGTTCCTACTTTCCTCCTCAGGTTCAATAATTCACTAGAATGACTCCCAGAACCTAGGAAAGCACTGCATGAAAGATTACAGTTTCATTGTAGACAAAAGATGCAATTCAGAACAGCCAAGAGAAGAGACTCATAGGGTGAGGTTCAGAGAGTCCCAAAGGTGAAGTGGCCAAGCCCTCTCCCCACGGAGTCAGGACCCCTCACCTCTGAGCACACCGATCTCCACTGGGGAGACTCTAGCATCTGTGGTTTTTACCAGAACTCCATTATAGCTGCATGGTTCATTGAGTCATTTAGCCACTGTCCACTTCCCAGAAGTCAGGCTGATGTCACAGGACTCAAAACCCCAAACTTCTCTTCCAGCATGTGGTTGGTCTATCAGGCATGGCAGCCTTCTGAGTCATCTTATTAGCATTAGGGTCCCTCATTAGTCACTCCATTAACATAAGTCAGAGGTCCATCCTGAGTCATCTTATTAGCATAAACCAGTGTCTATCTTTAGTTACTTCATTAACATAAACCAGGGGCCCTCCCAGAGTCACCTCATTACCATAAAAACAGGTGTGGTCCAGAGAGACCCACCAAGAATACCAAGGACACTCATACCTTAGGAAATTTCAAAAATTTAGAGGCTGTCTTCCAGAAACCAGGGATAAAGGCCAGCCGGCAGGCCCAACAGAAAACATCGATACCCAGGGATAAAGACAAGTTATGCTGAATGTCAAGCGAGAAGTTCAAATAGAATTGCAGGAGGAGCAGGGTAGGCATGATGGTTGAGTGCTGGGAGAAAAAACTGATGGAGATGCTCAAATAGGCTTGCATATTGAAGGAATGATCCAGTCACAAAGACTTACACCCAAGATGTATGACTTTTACTCTAGTAACAAGCCGTTGGATCAGTTCAGCTTCATACCATTAAAAGTAAATAAAATTCTTAGCGGGCAGCCTCGTGGCTATCAGAGATACAGAATTCTAGCACATGTTTGTTCAAGCTCAGAGGAAAGTAAAAATTGGAGGAGCCATTAACCGTTCTGCCCAGGCTGACTTAAACCATCATTTCCCAGGTGAGTTTTGCAGAACACTTGATTCTAGCGGGATGGGAGGTGGGGGGTGGGGGTGGGGAGGGGCATTAAAAAAGAATTCTGGGCTAAACAATTTAAGAAATGATGTAAATAATTAAGAAATAATTTAAGAAATGATGTGAATATCTTAGAAACTGATAATACATATGAGCATTTAAAGACTCTGGAAAGCCCCATAGCCAACAAATTTGTTTAGCTTTGTCTGCCCTATAATTCCCCTGACGTGACACGTATCAACCTTCTTCCAGGTTTGCAAGTCACTACCTTGCAGAACTAGTGTTCCCTAGAGGGTACTTTGGAAAACACCAGTGTTGGTAGTTTTCTGTGTGACCTTTTCTTCCCCCAACAATTTTGTTGATTTTGGGGTGTGCTGGCTCTTCGTTGCTGCATGGACCCTTCTCTAGTTTCAGCAAGCAGGGACTACTCTCTAGTTGTCGTGCTCGGGCTTCTCATTGCAGTGGCTTCTCTTGTTGCAGAGCACAGCCTCTAGGGTGCATGGGCTTCAATAGTTGCAGCCCCCGGGCTCTAGAGCACAGGCTTAATAGTTGTGGCACGTAGGCTTAGCTGCTCCCAGGCATGAGGGATCTTCCCAGACTAGGGATTGAACCTGTTTCCCCTGCGTTGGCAGGCAGATTCTTTACCACTGAACCACCAAGGAAGCCCTGTGTGACCTTTTGGACTCAGGGAGAAATTTGGGCCCCAACCCCAGAGTGGCAGAAATCTGGGATATCCATGCTAAGACAAAGCCATCTCATTAAGTCAGAGCATCCACTCATTTTACAGATGAAGCAACTAAGGCTCAGAAGGTTAAAATTCAAAACCAGACTTTCAGCCTCCAGAACTATAAGAAAACATCTATGGTTTAAACCACCCAGCCTATGGTGTTTTATTATGGCAGCCGGAGAAAACTAATACACTATGCAAAGGAGTGTCAGAGATGGAATCAATAATATAGCCCTTGGTTATTGATTAATAATAAAGTGGAGGTCAGAGAAGAAGGAGGTACCAAGGATCATAGATGACTTTGCAATTCTGAACCCATGTGATGAGGGAAAAGGTCTGTAGAAGTGGCAGAGTCCAGAGTAATAGAAAACCAGCGCCTAAATCATAAAAATGGAAGACAATATAACAAAAACACTCCTAGGCCTACCAGCTGCCTTCTACAATGGATGACTGTCACTGAGCCCAGAGATACGGCGGTTTAGTGATACTTGTGATGTGAAGCAGAGCAGAAGGCATTCACAATACCCAGAGGCTTTTCCAGAGCTATGTTCAGGAAACCTGACTCTCTTTTCAGCTCTGTTTGGGAAATAGCTTGGAGACATGAGTTTGGACTGGACTGAAGTTCGTCTGGATCCTGGCAGCCTGTGGTCTGTGATGGGAGGGTGATGTGGTGAGATGGCTTCTGCTACAGAAGCAAAGCTTAAGATATGACCCCTCGGGCAAGTCACTTACCTGTTGGTCTCATCTTCCGAGGCTGAAAAACAAGATCTTGGTCTCTATGATCTTTTAAGTCGTGCCATCTGATGACATGATCCCTTCCTTTGAGCCAACGTCACATTGCCTGTCCTTTCTCACCCGGCAGAGCTGCATGGTGTCCTGGAACCCAAGGGATGCGGGCTCTGAATGTTCATTTTCATTTCTGAGTCTGGCACCGAGCCCCTGGTCTGCTGTGCAGCTTGGCCACGTGAAGCCCCAAGCCCCATCCCTAGATGACCCGCCTGCCCTCAGAGCCAGGGTCCCAGGGCATGAACCCAAAGGCAGTCTCTGGGGGCTAGAATTGCATGCCTGTGGGTAGGGGATCCAGGGCAGGGGTTCGGGGGCGTCTAAGATGGAATGGGGAGGCCCAAGCAGGTACCTTCAGTGCAGGAAACTTCATCCTTGGTTTGTTCAGTCAAACCATCCTTGGTTTGTTCAGTTTGTTCATGACTTTGTTCAAAGTCATGTCCAACTGTTTGCAACCCAGCACGCCAGGCTTCCCTGTCCCTCACCATCTCCCAGAGTTTGCCCAAGTTCATGTCCATTGATGCCATCCAACCATCTCATCCTCTGTCATCTCCATAGCCTCCTATCCTCAATCCTTCCCAGCATCAGGGTTTTTTCCACTGAGTTGGTGCTTCGTGCCAGGTAGTCAAAGTATTGGAGCTTCAGCTTCAGCATCAGTCCTTCCAATGAGTGTTCAGGGTTAATTTCCTTTACAACTGACTGGTTTGATCCTCCTTGCTGTCCAAGGGACTCTCAAGAGTCTTCTCCAGCACCACAGTTTGAAAGCATCAGTTCTTGGCCCTCTGCCTTCTTTATGGTCCAGCTCTCACATCTGTACATGACTATTGGAAAGACCATAGCCTTGTCTATACTAATGTCATCTAAATTCCAGCTTTGCGCATGTCAACCATCATAGGCTGCAGTCCCGGACTGCTGTGTCACCTCTGCCCTGTGCGAGGGGCGAGGGCATCCTCTCAGGCCAGAGAGGCCATTTTCTAGCTCCACATGGAGTATGTGCAAGAGGGGTAGGCTGAGGGCCATAAGCGGAGGGCTGCTGACTCAAACCAAGACTGGAAGTGAGGGGAAGTGGGTCAGCTCACAGTTCAGAAGTATTCCACCAGGGGGCACCAAACACACGGGGAAATGACCCAACTGGCTTCCTTGGGCAAACCCAGTCCCAGCTCTTCCCAAAGCTCCAGTTCAGGGTGAGGCCGGCTTCCTGAGGACCCTGTAGCTCCTGGAGCTGGAAAGACAGATTAAAAAAACCCCGAGCATCAGGTGCCACTGATGCTGTCACTGATGCTGAGCTGCCTCTGAGTGAGAGACAGGACACCTGCAGGAGACGGGGTAAGAAACACAGGTACCAGCAGCGCTGCCAGCCCAGAGCAGCCCCTCGGTTATCTCTTCCTGAGACAGGCTACCCTTCTGTTGCTTCAGTCTTGATCAGGGTGGGTGACAGTCATGTTAAGTGTGACAGAAACAGGGCAAGCGGCTGCATGGCCCACTTGAAGATCCAAGGGTTCGTATCCAGAATATAAAAAGAACTAGAATGTAACAAAATCAAGCAACCTGATTAGAAACATAGGCAAAGGACTCTAACAGACATTTTGCCTTAGAGTGTATACAAATGGCTAACAAACACATGAAAAGATGCTCTATTTCAATAACCGTTTTGTAGTTGTTCAGTCGCCCAGTCGTGTCCAACTCTTCGAAACCCCATGGACGGCAGCACGCCAGGCCTCTGTGTCCCTCACTGTCTCCCAGAGTTTGCCCAGGTTCATGTCCATTGCATCTGTGTTGCCATCCACCCATCTCATCCCCTGTCGCCCTCTTCTCCATCTCCAGCAGCCGTTAGGGAAGTGCAAACTGAAACCATGGTGAGCCGCCACTTCACACGCATTAGGATGGCTGCTATTTAAAAAAAAAAAAAAGCAAAAACAAAAAAACCCCAGACAATAGCAAGCGTTGACAAACATGTGGAGAAACTGACACCCTTGTGCGCTGTTGGAGGAAACAAAAAATGCTGCCTTTTTCTGAATATAGGTCCGGTGGGGAAGCCTGACGTAGCTGTACCGGCACCTGCACAGAACAACTGCCTCACCTTTTTCTCATTTCCAATCGCCTTTCCCCACACTCCCCGTGACTCAGACCACCCTGCTTCTTCATCCTGTAAATACCCCAAGGCCCTGGCCTTCCAGGAGGTGGATCTGAGGTAAGTTCTCCCATCTCCTGGCTTGTCTGCCTCTTGAATAGACCCTTTCTCTGCAGCAAACCTCAGCATCCCAGGCTCACTGTACGTTGGGCAGATGAACCTGGCTTGGTGACAACATGAGGTCCTTCCCACGGTCAGAATCTTACAGACAGAAAGTAGACGGTTGTTACCAGGGCTAGGGTCCAGGGGGAACGGGAAGTGTCGTCTCATGGGCATAGTGTTTTATTTTTCCAAGATGAAGGAGGGTGGAGGTTGGTTGCACAACTAATTGAATGGATTTATTTCTCCTGAACTGTACACTTACACAAGTTTAAGGTGGTCAATTTTATGTTTTACCACAGTTTTTTTTTTAAGTGAAAGAAGCAGATCTAAAGGAGGACGACTCTGTCTCCTCTTGAGTTTGGCTCTGGGAGTTGAGGTTTCTGAGATGAACAGTAGGTTCTCAATTCTGCTCCTGTCGCACTAAGAGAGCTTGAGGTTGCCCTGGGATAGGAGGGCTGCTGCCTCCTTCCTTCAGCAAAGCAGCTGCTCCTTTGCTCTCCAGCTACTAAAAGACTTAGCAAGGGAATTGCTCTGCTGGTCCAGTGGTTAAGGCCTTGTGCTTTCACTTCAGGGGCTGGGGGTTTGATTACCTGATAGGGGAAGTTGCGGATGCTCATGAAGGGGCCAAAAAAAAGACTTGGCAAGGCCTAAGCAATTGTAGGGACCTGAGGGTTGTTCTCCACCCTGCGAGGAATTTTAAATGTTTGGGAAATGGAAGGATTTCGGGGAACTCACAAGCTGGTGATGCTCATCTCCAGGCTGTGAGCCAGGATCAAGAATCATACCTTGCATTTTCAAAAGTGAATTCCTCCTGAGACTTTCAAGCTGTGGTCTATGACCTTCATTCCAACTACAATTTTAGCCAAGGTTAAATCGGAGCATTTGGAGCTCTCAGTTCATATTTCCACAATATCCTTTCACCAGTGTTTTATCTGGTGTCATTTTTTTCTCTTCTTTTTTAAAATTTTTTGTTTAAAATTGCAGTATAGCTGATTTATGATGTTGTTAGTTTCAGGTGTATAGCAAAGTGATTCAGTTGTATGTACACATCTTTTTTTTTCAGATTCTTTTCCCATATAGGTTATTGTGTGTATGCTCAGTTGCTCAGTCATGTCTGACTCTGTGACCCCGTGGACTGTAGCCCGCCAGGCTCCTCTGTCCATGGGATTTCCCAGGCAAGAATACTGAAGTGGGTTGCCATTCCCTTCTCCAGGGGATCTTCCTGACCCAGGGACCAAATCCAGGTCTCCTGTGTTGCAGGCAGATTCTTTACCATCTGAACCACCAGGGAAGCCCCATATATATAGCAGTGTATATATGTTAATCCCAACCTCCTAATTTATGCCCCTCTCCCCACCACTGTTTCCTTTGGTAACCATAAATTTGTTTACCAAGGCTGTGAGTTTGATTTGTAAAAAGCTCATTTGTATCATTTTTTAAGGATTCTACATATAAGTTATATAATACGTATCTTTCTCCATCTGATTTAGTATATGATAATCTCTAGGTCCTTCCATGTGGCTGCAAATGGCATTATTTCATTCTTTTTATGGCTGAGCAATATTCCATTGTATATATATATACACCACAACCTCTTTATCCTTTCATCTTTTGATAGACATTTAGGTTGCTTCCATGTCTTGGCTACTGTAAATAGTCGTGCTGTGAACATTAAGGGGGCATGTATTTTTTTGAATTATGGTATTCTGTGGATATATGTCCAGGAGTAAGATTGCTGGAACTTATAGCAGCTTTACTTTTAGTTTTTCAATGAACCTCCATACTGTTCTCCACAGGAGAAGCACCAACTTGCAGCCTTAAGGTAACAGCATGGGCAAAAACTTCCCACACTCAGCTGAACACAGTGCTTTTTTGCTTAGTTACTCTTTTCTGAAGTTTGTATTTAATGTTTCTTAAGGACATGTGTTTGCTTTTGTTAATTTTGTCCACTGTTTTGCTCTCTTTTCATTTCTCCCATTATTTTTATTGCCTTCCTCCTTCTTTCTGTGGGTTCACTATGTTGCTGTCTTTTTTTTTTTTCCCCTTTAACTTCTCGAGTTACACACTAACACCTTTTATTCCCAGTGTTTCTTGCTTTCCAATAAACATAGTCAAGGTTTTAATTTCCCTTATGTGCTGCTTTAGTACAAATTTGGACACTGTAATTCAGCACAAACCTTAGCATTGTAATTCAGTTTTAAGTATTTCATAATTTCCCTTGTCATTTCCTCTTTAGCCCAAGAGTAATTTTAATTTTTTCCTAGGAATATGAGATTTTTAAGATTTCCTTTTATTCAATCCTAACTATTTCATTATGGTTGGAAAATATAACCAGTGTCATTCTTTGTAATTTGTGGAGATTTTCTTTGTTGGGTCAGTATAAAGAGTTATGTGTGTACATATATTTTAGTTTAAGATTATTAACTGTGTTAGTCAAATATTCTGTCTTGCTTATCTTTGATCTGCTTGATGTATCCTATTCTGAAAGAGTTGTGATACCAGCTCCAAATGTAACTGTTGATACATTCATTTCCCTCATTTTTTCATTTCATTTACTTATTTAAGTATAGTTGATGTATTAATATATAAGTGTTGGATGTGTAACGTATATAGCGATTCACATTTTTAAGGTGAGACTCCATTTGTAGTGATTATACAGTATTGGCTATATTGCACGTGTTGTGCATTATATCCCTGTAGCTTCCTTTATACAGAATAGTTTGCATGTCTTAATTCCCGGCTCCTATTTTTCCCCTCCCCATTTTCCCCATTTTAGTTGTTTTGTGCTTTATGTATTGTGAGGGCACACTGCTGGGTGTGTATATGTTTATGATGTTATTTCTTCTTCTTTTTCCGGTCATGCTGCACAGCTTGTGGGACCTCAGTTCCCCGACCAGGACCTGAGCCCGGATCACAGCAGTGAAAGCCCAGAATCCTAACCACTAGGCCACCAGGGAATTCCCTGTTGTTTCTCCTTAATTTATTATTTTCCTTATCAGCATATAGTATCTCTATTTTTCCTTTGTTAATTTTTACCTTAAATTCATTTTTTTCTTCTAATATTTAAATTGCTACTGTGGAATTCTTATGTGCCAAAACTTTTTTTCCAATTTTGCTTTAACAGTCTCTTATTTTAAAAAAATATTATTACATGTTGATTTTAGAGTCAGTCAGAGAGTCTCTGTATTTTGATTTGTGAATTTAATTTATCCTCATTTATATTTATTAATGTTGTGTTAGGGCTTCCATCTACTGTCTCATTTTGTGTTTTTCTGTTTACTGTATTTTCTTTCTACTCCTTTCCATCTTTGGAATGGTTCACAATGCCCTTTCTTCAGTGAGAAAGTTTGGGTTTTCTACTTTCCATTGGCAAAATCAAATTATTCTGTAGAAAATAATGCATCTCATTTATATGCTTCTCATGGTTAACCCTAGCTTATTATGATCCTTACTTATGTTTATTCTTGCCCCGGTCAACTTCTTTTTAACGTTTTATTTATTTATTGCTGAGCTGGGTCTTTGTTGCTTTGCTTGAGCTTTCTCTAGTTGCAGGGAGCTGACTTCTCGTTGCAGCTGGCTTCTCTTGTTGTGGAGCACAGGCTGTGGCTTAGTTACTCCATAGCATGTGGAATCTTCCAGGACCAGGGATCAAACCGGTATCCCCCGCATCAGCAGGTGGATTCTTATCCACTGCACCACCAGGGAATTCTCCCTGTCAACTTCTTAACAAATCTATGAGTTTCCTTAAAAAGGACAAGTTATCTAGCATAATTTCAGCTCTCTCCAGTGTTTCCTCCCTCTGTTGGTTCCTCATGCCCCTTCCCCAGCCACATTTCCAGTGTACAGCTTTATTTCTGAATTAGCTGGTTTATTTATTTATTTAATATATATAATAACTTATTTATATTACTTGCATATCTCATTGCGTCTTCCTCGATTCAATTCATTTCCCATATTCCTGAGGCACTTTTTTTTTTAATGCTTTCTAGGGAGATCAACTTCTGGAATAGTGAAATGTGGTTCTTGGTGAACCACTCTCCCACAAAAACATCAAAAATACTGACAATACAACTAAAACCAACCATTTTAGAACTTTAGGAATGTACCAACACCACTGACTGAACTGAAAATTATCTATCCAAGAGAAACTCCTGAACCTCAACAAGACAGTGGTGTCTGTGGCCTTTTAAATTGGGGCTATTCCTGTCCTCTCTCCCTCCTCACCTTGATGGCCCAGTAGCCTTGAAATGTTAACAGTCTCAAAGTTGGTGAAGAAAACTGATTTCTTCTGGAGCTCTGTTAAAGCCACATTCCTAGAGCACAGTCAGTGCGTGCCTGCTAGGTGCTAAGTCACTTCAGTCGTGTCTGACTCTTCGCGACCCTGTGGACTGTAGCCCGTCAGGCTCCATGGGCTTCTCCAGCCAAGAATACTGGAGTGGGTTGCCATGCCCTCCTCCAGGGAATCTTCCAGACCCAGGGATTGAACCCGGGTCTCATGTCTCCTGCATTGGCAGGCGGGTTCTTTACCGCAACCGCCGCCTGGGAAGCCCCAGAACACAGTTAGTATTTTGTCCAAATTAGAAGCTACCTGAAAGATCTCCATTCCCAAGGTGTTACCGCGATTTGATGTAACTCACAGCTCGTAGCGTGGAGTGGGGGCACTGGGAGTGGTATTTCTAGGTCATCACCCAAAACAACAGTGATCTGCTAGTCATTTCTTAGCTGCCTAGGGTTGTGATTTCGGTTGGAACAAACAATAGCCTGGCCAACAACAACAACCGTTTTAAAGTAAGCCCTGGAGAACTAGAAAACCACAGGGAACTTTGCAAAGCTCCACCATGTCCCTAGGGATCTAGAAGGCTGCGCACATGTACATGGTTAGGAAAGACCTTTGGGAGAAGGCTGCAGACACTCGCCTCTGACTGACCTTCCAGCCTCGTGTCCTCAGGAAGTGAAAGCTAAGTCTGTTTAGTAAAGTTTGAATGTGTGTCTTCAGACATAGACTGTCCTCGTCAGAGGGTAGAAGATGTATAAGCGAGGCATTTAGGAAATCTTTAGAGTTTAGTGACTTACCACTAAATTATACTGAACCCAGGACTGAAGCCTAGGAAACCGGACTTTGAAATAAGAAGTTAAAAAGGCGGGAGATGGGGATAAGTGGGTAAAAGAACTCAAGGGCTACACACTTCAGAGAATATGTGTGTGTGAGCTGCTCAGTCATGTCTGACTCTGTGACCTCATGGACTGTGGCCCACCAGGCTCCTCTGTCCATGAGATTTCCCAGGCAGGAATACTGGGGTGGGTAGTCTTTCCCTTCTCCAGGGGATCTTCCTGACCCAGGGATCGAACCTGCATCTCCTTGCGGCTCCTGCATTGCAGATTCTTTACTGCTGAGCCCCCGGGGAAGCCCTGATCCAAAGAAAGGAGCGAATTAAAATGAATAAAGCCTCAGAGATCTATAGGGCATCACTGAGCATACCAGCATACACGGAAAAGAAGCCCCAGAGGAGAAGAGCAAAATAAAGAATACTTTAAAAAATTACGGCCAAACTCTTCCCAAAGTTTAAAAGAGTTTTTTTTTTTTTTTTTACTTTTTATTTTGTATTGGGGTATAGCCGGTTAACAATGTTGTGATAGCTTCAAGTGAACAGCAAAAGGACTCAGCTATACGTATACAAGTATCCATTCTCCCCCAAAGCCCCGTTCCATCCAGACTGCCACATAACATTGAGCAGAGTCCCCTGTGCTCTACACTAGGTCCTTGTTGGTTATCCATAAAATCTTCCCAAATTGAGGAAAAGAATGTTTCATTGTACTGTGTCTAGGTGTGGGTGTTTTGTTGTTGTTGTTGCTTTTCCCTCTTAGAGATGAGATTTTTTTCAATCTGAGGTCTCTTCTGGACATTTATGCAGTATGTGGGATTTTAGTTCCCCAGCCAGGGATTCAGGAAATCAGTCCTGAATATTCAATGGAATATTCAAACTCCAATATTTTGGCCACCTAATGCGAAGAACTGACTCACTAGAAAAGACCCTGATGCTGGGAAAGATTGAGGGCAGGAGGAGAAGGGGACGACAGAGGATGAGATGGTTGAATGGCATCACCGACTCGATGGACACGAGTTGAAGCAAGCTCCGGGAGTTTGAAGGACAGGGAAGCCTGGCGTGCTGCAGTCCATGGGGTCGCAAAGAGTCAGACATGACTGAGCAACTGAATTGAACTGAACTGAACCAGGGATTGAACCCAGGTCCCCTACGTTGGGAGGATGGAGTCTTAATCACCGGACTGCCAGGGAAGTCCCTCCTCTGGACTTCTTGGTCATTTTTCTTCAAATATTTCATCCCTTCCCATTTTCTCCTTCTTAAGCAGTGCTCGTTACTCCTTTAGCTCTTCTGCTTTTCTGACCTCAGTCCTCTGTGTATTCGCTCTCATGGTTAATCTCTGTCTGGTGCCTTCTGAGAGAGCTGCTGCAAGGGGGTCTTCCACCTGCTAGTTGTCCTTTGTCTGCATCCACCCGCTCTTCGGTGCATCCATCGAGGGTTTCACTCAGTTTTCAAATGCAGTGTATTGTTAGAATTCGTTCGTCTGTTATGCTGGCCTCTAGCTTCGTGTTTCCAGTGTCTTCCCTCCTCTCTCTGAGAATGTTAGTTATATTTACTTATTTTAAAATGACTTCATTTACTTATTTACTTTTGGCTGTCCTGGGTCTTTGTCACTGCGTGGGCTTGTCCCTAGCCACGGGCTACTCTCTAGCTGCAGTGTGCGGGCTTCTCCTTGCGGTGGCTTCTCTCGTTGCGGAGCACGGGCTTGAGGGCATGCTGGCTACCGTAGCTGTGGCACACGGGCTGAGTTGCCCCACAGCATGTGGGAGCTTCCTAGCCCAGGGATCGAACCCATGTCTCCTGCACTGGCAGGTGGATTCTTTACCATTGAGCCACCAGGGAAGCCCCATTTGTTATATTTATTTAAGATGCTTATTCCTTTGATCCATTAGTTCTGTCTCCTTTGATACAGATTCTTCTGTCCGTTCGCTTTCTTTTGTAACAGTTACCCTCCTCAGACCTCTCAGTATTTCTCCCTCCTGAACTCATGTGTCCTTGGAACCACCAATGACCTTGGCTGGCAGTGTGTCCTTGGGCAGTCAGAGAGTCTGTCTGAAAGCAACCACTCCACTTTCCCTCTCCCGACCAGGCAATACTCTTTCTCAGTGAATCTTCCAGAACCTCCTCCCCCAGACACTTTCTTTTCTAGGGGCTGCCTCCCTCTGGGAATTCCCCATCTGCTGGGAGAGGGAACGTTCAAGTGTGTCTAGCCTGGATGCCCCTGTATATGCTCCAGTGCTGCCTCGCTATTCCAGGCTAGCATTACATTGACATGGGCTCATGCTGTTTTCTTGCCATGCCGGGAAGGTAGAGCGCACAGTGATTTTTCCCCAGAGCAATGTGAAGGAGAGAAATGGCATGGTCCAAGCCCTGTTTCATGGTATCTGGCTCTCTTCTGCTCTAGACTACCGTTGTTGTTTAATCGCTCAGTCGTGTGGTACCCTGTGACTCCATGGACTTTTGCCCACCAGGCTCCTCTGTCCATGGGATTTCTCAGGCAGAATACTGGAGTGGGTTGCCATTTCCTTCTCCTGGGGATCTTCCCAACCCAGGGATCAAACCCATGTCTTCTGCACTGGCAGACAGATTCTTTACCACTGAGCCACCAGGGAAATCCAGACTATGATTAGAGAGAGAGAGAGAGAGAGAGATCCAACCTCTTTCAGTTTTCCTAGGGTTTTCTTATTAGTTTTTGTGTTCGGTTCAGGTGTCCATCGACTTCCCTCCCACCACTGCAGCATCTCAGGACAGGACCAAAGATTAGCCCCTTGGGTGCAATCTCATGCAAACCTGAGGTCAGCTTCATTTGGTATTGCTGAAGATGAAGCTTAATCTCCAAGTCTCCATTCTTTTCTTCTCTGTAATGAGAAGTTTGGAGTAGATGATCTTAGGTTGTCCTCGCTCTAAAATTCTGATTCCATGTGGTACATGCAGAGGTGGCAGGTAAGAGACATTGAGATATTTTAAGACCACTCAGTTTCCAAGGAGATAAAGAGACATTTTGGGGGGGGACACCCAACAAGAGAGAGAGTTATTAACAAAAATGAATGTCAGGTTAGAGGGTGGAATGTCAATCAAGTTTCAAGGAACGAGAAGAGATTGTTGGCAGAGAAAGAGATGTCACAAGAGAAAGAGAAAAACCACTGATTGGAAAGAGGCTCGGAGAAGAAATCAGCAAGTGCTGAGGATGACAAATGAGATTAACCTACCATGGGAGCAGATGCCATCTTTTCTTTCTAATTTCTTATTAAACATTTCTGACTTACCAACATACTATGCAGAATAATATAATGAAGTCTTGTGTCCCCAATGCCCAATCTAAAACATTACTCATGACCAATATATAGTAACCTTGTCTCCACCATCACCAGAGGTAGTCGGCATTACCCTGTTCACTGTTTATCATTCTCAGTAGTTCTTTATGCTTTTCCTGCATATATATGTACTCAAGGGCAATATTTCATCTTCACAGAAATCAGGTTTCATGCTTAAAGACAGAAGTGTGAGGACTTCCCTGGTGGCCCAGTGGTTAAGACTGCCTTTCAATGCAGGGGTTGCAAGTTCGGTTGCTGTTCGGGAAGCTAAGATCCCACATGCCTTGCGGCCAGAAAAACCAAAGCATAAAACAGAAGCAGTATTGGAACGAATTTAATAAAGACTTTAAAAATGGTTCACATCAAAAAAGTATTAAAAAAAAAAAGACAGGCATATGACAGTATTGAAATTCTTATTTGAGGTAAAAAAAAAATGTGTCAGAGCTGGAGTCTCAGGCAAGGAGAATAATGGAATAGTTGGAATAACTTGGATCAGAGCACAGGAAGCTTCTTCCTGCTCATCAGATTTTCCCAAGGTGATGACATAGTGACTGGCAGAAGTTCCCGCAGAGAGGCAGCACCGGTCAGCTTCCTGATGGAGAGAGCCGCCACTCCTAGAACATCAAGGTCAGGAGGAAAGGGACGGTTTCTGCTGCTGCCCAGCAGAGCTGTTAGTCTGGACCACTGGGAGTTCACGTCTCAGAAACACCAGTGTTGAGAAATCAGACATCAGAACACAGCAGGGAGTCATTTGCAATGTCCAGGACAAGTCCCACAGCAGGCTGAGGTTTGGGGCCAGGCACCAAGGTCAGAGCTGGCCCATGACCAGTCACAGAGATGAACACCACCGGGGTTCTGCATTATGCTTTCCCTGTAAGAGGCCCTTGAAAGTGCCTCTGAAGGGGCATGTCACCCTCAGGCTCAGTAGACTGCCAACACGGAATAACAGAATCATTCCGTGCAAAGATGGCTGGGGTCAGGGGGGCCACCTGCCTTGCACGATCCTACTAGTGACAACCCACCTGGGCCATCTGTAGGCAATCCAGCCTTGCTGGGTACATGACTCAGCCCTAAACCCCCGCCACTGCAAAGAGATTAAAAATGCACTCCATCGACACAAAGTGTAATTTGCATCAACACTAAATATAATTTGGGCGGGGGGGGGTGGGTAGTGAGAGGATTTTTGTAAATACACTTTTGAAATTTTGGTCTATGAATAACTCATTTAATTCGTGATTTGCTTTGATTTTCTTCCCAAACTCTGTGCATAATTGGAAATTCTTGAGAAATGAGGAAATCAAATCCACAGATTACTTTCAAATGTGTGAAATGCTGTATGAACGCTAAAATTAACAATTCATGGAGTTGGAATACTCTGTTTGTATGCATTTAATTAAAACATTTATTCTTCATTTTGTGGTTTCCTTTCTGTATTCTAGAGCCAATAATCATTTCCAGGCTTCAGACATAGTTGTAAGCTCTTGAAAAGCTCCTAGGCCCTGGGCCCACAGGGTCTGGAGGATAAACAACCCAGTTGGGGAGGTTTTATGGGAGGTGCCTCGGTCTGTGGGCACTAGTTGGCTCCTTTGTCCCAGTTCCCTCCCTCTCCCTACTTATGGTCACTTATGGTGTTAGTTTTGTTCACTGCTGTGTCCCCAGCATGGAAGAGTGTCAGGCACATCACAGGGATCCAAGAATTATATCTATCTATCTATCTATCTATCTATAAATAATTTATTTGTATTTCTGGCTGTGCCGGGTCTTTGTTGCTGTGTGGGTTTTCTCTAGTTGCAGCAAGTGGGAGATACTCTCTAGTTGCCGTTCACAGGCTTCTTATTGCAGTGGTTTCTCTTGTTGCGGAGCACTGGCTCTAGGGCACACTGGGCACACAGACCTTAGCAGCTGTGGCACGTGGGCTCCAGAGCACAAGCTCCATAGTTGTGGCTCACGGGCTCAGCTGCTCCACAGCATCAATGTCAGTATTTGTTGAATTCATGCTTATTACTGGGAAACGGGATGGATGGTGAATCAATAGGGCTCCAGCTGTATCAATATTGTCTGAATGATGGACAATGAGAATATATTCACTCATTACTCTTCTAATTCAAAAATAACATAATTTCACAATGGGATATCACTTTACACCCATCAGGATGGCTCCTTTCAGAGAAAGTCAGAAAGAACAGGTGTTGGTTATGATGTCGAGAAGTGGAAACCCTTGTGCATCGCCAGTGGGGATGTTATGTGGTACAGCCGATATGAAAAACAGTACAACGGTTCCTCAGAAAACTGAAAATAGAGCTACTATATCAGCCCGCAATCACTCTACCAGGTATATACTCCAAGGAAAAGAAATTAGTATGGCAAAGAGATGTCTATGTGCCTATGCTAATCCCAGCACTAGCAACAGTAGTCAAGATGTGGAAGCAACCTACGTGTCCATGAGCCAATGAGTGGATGCAAAACTGTGGTGTGTATATGGACAATGGAATATTACGCAGCCTTCACAAAGGAAGGAGACCCTGCCATTCGCAACGACATGGATGAACTGTGAGGACATTATGCCATGTGAAGCAAGCGGGACACAGAGACAGAAACTGCATGATTTCACTGATATGTTGAACCTAAAAAAGCTGAGTACAGAGGAAGAGAGAGTGGAATGGCGGGACCAGCGGTGGGAGTCTTGGAGGAGAAGGAGATGTTGGGCCAAGGGTTCAAAGTTACGTGGGATGAATAAGACTAGAGATCTAGCATCCAGCATGGTGCCTGCAGCTCACAATACTGTACTAAATGCTGGAAATTTGCCAAGAGAGTAGATTGCAGGTCCAGACACAAAAAAATGGTACCTGTGTGAGGTATCGATGTGAAGTTGTGGTTGACTGTGGTTATCATTTCACTAGGTCGATATATATCAACTCTTCAGGTTATTCTCCTTAAATATATAAAATCCTTATTTTAAAAATAAATCTGTATATATTTTTCTTTTTTTCCAAATACTTAGCTAGTTCTCCCAGCACCACGTGTTCAGTAATCCACACTTTCTCCCCTGGCTGAATGCCACATGAGCCTACAATGCATACTTACATAAGCTCGGATCTATTTCTGGGCTTGCTATTCTGACTCATTGTGTCAAGGGGTATGGGTTCAACAAAAAGGGGCCCTGTGGGTTCAACAGACCTCCAGATGTGTGTTTCCACCTGTTTTGTTTGGGGCCAGAGTGCAAAAAGAGGTGTTTTTTACGTCTGTGAATTTAATTTGTTAACTAATCTTATTTTTGTCTGTGCTTGGTCTTCGTTGCCCCGTGGGCTTTGCTCTGGTTGTTCCAGCGGGGGACCGCTCCGCCTCGCAGTTCGCCAGCTTCCACTGCAGTGGCCTCTCCTGTTGCAGAGCACGGGCTCTGGGCACCCGGCTTTAGGAGTTACAGCACACAGGCTCAGCAGCTGTGGCGCCTGGGCTTAGTTGCTCCTTGGCAGGTGGAAACTTGGACCAGAGCTCCAACCTGAGTCCCCTGCATTGGCAGGCAGATTATTATCCACTGCACCACGAGAAAAGTCCAAGCCTGTGACTTTTAATATCTCTAGGGATTCCATAGAATCCAGTGTCTTTGGTCTAAGACATTCTAGCCCTGTCTTAGACCAAATTACTTGCCCAAGCTCTTAGGTCATTGAGTTTTTTCTGCCTGGAGTGACGTTAGCAACATACTGTTTTCATAGTTTTATAACACATTTTAGCGTGCCACAGTGAACATTCTCTTGTTAGTCTTCCCTTTCAATATTCCTATACGTGCTCTAATTCTCCAAATAAGACATTATTTTGTCAGCTTCTGGGAGAAAAAAAAAGTCTGGGGCTTTGATTGCAATCACATCAAATTCCTAACTCCATTTGGATGGAATTTACCTCTTTACAATATTGAGTCATCATTCAGAAATGCTATAAGTCTCCACTCAATTCTTTGTTTATATCCCTCAGTAAAAATTTAAAAATTTTCTTTTTAAAGATCCTGCGTATTTCTGGCTAAGTTTATTTATTTCTAAGAATTTCTTTTGCTGCTGCCAATATGAATGGATATCTTTTTCTATCATTTTTTCTTCAAGATTACAAAAGTAACGTGGTCATTGTATGAAAAAGTAAACAATATAGAAATATAAATAACCATCACCACACTCCCAGAAATATGGTGCTCTCCTCCTAGGACTGTGCTTACCACACACACCCCCAAACACACGCGCGCATGTACACAAGCATGCACACACACAAGCGGACTAGGTCACACTGTACATTCTGTTCTGCATCTTGCTTTTGTCTCACAACAATTTGTCACAGAAATCTATTCATGTTCGTGCATGTAAGTCAAGCCCAATCTCCTTTTAAATTGCATAAATTACATTCAGTTCTTATCATTTTTCATTAAGTAACCATTTTCTTGGATTTTCACAGTACATGATCATAGCATCTGCCATTATTTAGAAAAGAAAAAAAAAGGAAGAAAACTTAATTTTTTGGTCTTTTGGCAGTAGCCAGAGCATTCAAAACAATGTTAAATGATTGCAGTGATGGAAGAAAATCTGTCCTGCCTCTAACTTTAACAAGAATGTCTTCATTTTAAAAATAATTCTGTGTACTTATTTGCTATGGGATGTTCTGAGTCTTGTTGCTGCATGGGCTCTTCTCTAGTTTTGGTGAGCAGGGGCTACTGTCTGCTTGTCGTGTGCTGGCTTGTCCTGTTGCAGAGCGCAGGCTCTAGGCTGCCCGAGCTTCAGTAGTTATGGCTCCTGTGCTCTAGAGCGCAAGCTCAGTAGTTGCGGTACACAGGCTTAGTTGCTCTGAAGCATGCGGGATCTTCCTGGACCAGGGATCAAACCTGTGTCTCCTGCATTGGCAGGTGGATTCTTTACCACTGAGCCACCAAGGGAAGCCCCAACAAGAATGTGTTTAATGCAAATTTTAATGTTATCTGTTGGGTTCAGATATATTTTATCAAGTCGATACAGTGTCTTTGTACACTAATAATTTGGAATTTTAAAAATCAGGATGGATGTTGAATTTTTCAATGCCATCTTGGCATATATCCCAACGATCATGTCTTTTTCTCCCGAGGCATATTGATAGAATTAACTTTATTCATAGACTTCCTAATATTAAACCATTTTTGTATTCGTGGTCCTGGTGAATTGTTCGTTTAACTCCATATAATGTTTTTAATTTGGGGTTTTAATTGAAGTATAGTTGATGTACAGTGTTAGTTTCAAGTTCAGGTATTGTCATTCTTGAGATTGTGACTGGCCTGTTTTTCTTTTTTGTTTACAATTAGTTTATAAAGCTCTTTCTGCTTACTTCCAACCATTCTTTTAATTCTCAAAAGAAATACAGCACAAACTGGTTTGATGCCCCTGGGAACACAGTTAAACCACATTACTAGCCCCTTGCAACATAACCAGCCACGTGACTGGTTCCCACCAGAGGTCAGTGAATGGATATGATGATGAGTTTGTTAAGAGCAGAAGGGCCTTTGCTTTGCTTTCTCTCTTTCCCTTCCATAGTGCCTTGGAGATCATGGAGCTGCAAGATGGAAGGGGCTTAGACCCTTTATTGCTTAAGAGAGAATCTCCCAAAAGATCCACCCAAGGAGAATCCACACTGGACCTTGGTAAGCTATTGAGACTTGAGGATGTTTATTACAGCAACTAACATCAATATCATCATATAGTTGACAATGCAAGAAGTTTCCATAGCATCCATTTAAAAACATTTTTAATATAGTTTATTTGCATGAGTCCACTTATATGGAATATAAGACACACAGAGAATGGAGTATAACACACAGAGAGAATGGAATATAACAGAAATAAAGTGGTTCCTCACACCCAGTACTCCATGAATACCTATTAATAGCACTATACTGCTCTATATGGCAGGATAATATTAATATTTTTGAGACTTTAACCTAGATATGTTTTCCTCCAGATATTGTCCCCCTCTCCCTTTTCAAAAAGATCATTGTCTCAGAAGGAGGATGGAACAGAACAGAAAACAGAAAATATTATGCCTAGATTGGTTTCCAACCACCTAAATCATCAGCTTTTCCTAGATGCCTCAGAGGCAAATATCAAGATGGAAAAGTGGGGAGTGGGGGTGGTAAGAAAGCTGGGCTCACCCAGGGAAGGAAGAAGAGGGGAGGTCAGAGAAAGTACAGATTTCTATGAACCCCAGACAGCACTGCGTCTTCGCCCACATCTCGGGGAAAGGTGGCAAGACCCCAGAAAGGGATGGTGGTGTGTGACGGGGGGATGAAGATTCTCGCAACTTCTGAGCAAGGTACAGAAGCAGCAGGAAGAGCTACACAGGCATGTTCATGGCAGGATATGATGCTTTAGCTGCTGCCTATATGCACCAGTTTGGCCCTGGACCGCCAGATTTGTAGATGCAATCCAGGATGTTGTCAATATACCACGGCAAGCAGGTGATTCGAGAAACAGAGAGCCTCCTCCTCAAGGACTGGCATTACATACCCTCGAGGCGGAAAAGGAGGGAAACCCCCGATTGACTGTGCCAGACTCTAGGAGTTAAGGAGAGAAACATACTCCCTCGAAGCACTTAAAATCCTTACTGGTGCCCTTGTTACCCAGCTGGCTCTGTTTCTTGGGGTAGTTCCCGGTGGAGAACCATCTCCGGTGGAGGGGCTTAGGCGGGAGTGGGATGGTTGAAGGAGTGGGTGTGTTCCGCGTGGGGTAGGGGCTGTCATTGCTGGCTCAGGAGGGGAGGCTAGGGGGTGAGAATAGGAGAGGGCGGAGTGGGCGGCGCTCCCCACCATGTCTCCTCCTCCTCCTCCCCCCAGGCCAGGATTGAGGGCGGGCTCGGGTGGCAGCAGGGGGCGCCAGAGGACCGTCAATGCCACGGAGTGGACTCGCCGCCCCGCTCGAGACTCCGGTCCCACCCGAGCTCCACCTCCCAGACGTGTAGGGCAGGCGACCGGCGAGGGTTGGGGAAGCAGAGGGAACCGGGCGAAGCTCGGGAGCCTGTGGCCGGCCGTTACCTCTGGGCAGGGACCCCAGGGTGTCTGCCTCACACACAGGGTCTCAGATTTAGACGGGGACCTAGGGGCAAATGAGCTGATGCACCATCCCGTGATGGGATCAAGGAAGGCAGGCTTCATGAAGCAGACATGTACACTATCTGACATTTATGTCAACATTTATGTGACATTTATGTCGCATTTTGGCATTTCTTCATATTTTGCCAGCCTCAAGACAGGACATTGGTATCTTACCCTTCAAAGGGGCCTCCTCCAAGGCTTCCTCCATCTTTCCAGGGGGCAGCCTCTGTAGTCCCCAGACTTCTTGCCCATCTCCCTCCTCCCCTGGCTGACCCTCCAGCCCCCACCCACCCCTCAACACACACACCCCTGCACGTTCTTCCCCCATCTTTCAGGCCTCCTCCAAGCCCTATGCTTCTCTGTCCACCCCCATCCCTGCCTAAACTCAGCACCTCCCTTCAGTTCTTAACCATCTGTCTCAGCCCCAGCCCCGCCCCTCTCCCTCTCTCTCTCTCTCTCTCTCTCTCACACACACACACACACACACACACACACACACAGAGGCCCCAGGAGCAAGGCTGCCCTGCATAAAGTCACCTCTAACAAACCCCCACCCTCATCAGCCATGGATGCCTAGCCCTTGCGTCCCGGCCCTGAACATCAGCATCAAATCAGGCCTAACTTCTTCCCAGAGCTCCTGGGGGAGTAAATGCAGGGGCAGAGGGTCAGACCCCAGCAAGTGGGGTCAGTGGGGACAGGGGTCAGAGGGCAAAGCCTCAGTTCTGCCTGTGGTTCACAGAACCCGGAGACCTGTTGCTAGGTAACCAGGTCTCCCAGCCCCTTCCCAGCACATCCTGAACTGCACATCGGCAGCCTCCAGCCATCTTCCCTGAGTCTCTCAAACACCCGCCCTCTGTGGGATCCTCAAGAGCAGAAGGAGGGGAGAAGCAAGCCCAGTCACCACCCCTGAGCTGCACTACCCCCGTTTCGCTGTGAAGACTCGGCCGCTGGGCCACTAGCTCACCACCGCCATGAGTCTGGGCATCATGGAGGAGGAGGACCTGGCCGAGTACTTCCGGCTGCAGTATGGGGAGCGGCTGCTGCAGCTGCTACAGTGAGTGTCGGAGGGCCCGCCTGTCCCCAGCACCCCAAACCACCCAGGCACCGATCACACCCATTCCCTGGCCCCAGCACAGCCCTCTCTCCCTCTCAGTACACCAGCCCTTTCGCTCAGATGAGTGCTTTCCCTCCCCACGAGTGCCTGTCTCCATGGGTTCCTCCCAGTCCCTGCCTGCCCCTGGAGCTCAGCGTCTGCTGTCCTTCTTGCCTGTGTCTTGGGTAGGAAGTTCCCCAGTATTGAGAACCAGTCAGACTCTCCATCCGTCCGGCTACTGGAGAAGAAGAAGGAGGCCAAGATTATGCACCATGCCATGGAGCAGAAGAAGGAGGTGGGCAGCTCAGGGTGAGGGATGGGAAGGGCCCACCCCTTCCCAGGGAGAGCCTGAGGACAGCCCTCCATTTTGTGGGCGGTGGTGGCTAGAGTCAGGCAACCTGGTGATGGTCCAGTGTTTCCTCTGCAGAGCACAGGAGAGATCTGAGACTCAGGGAACCAGAGTCCTGGGATGTTCTGCGCTGAACCAGACATGGGGTGGGAACTGGCACCTGGGACAGGGGATGCTGGAGACTTCCTCGGTTCCCACTCAGGGGCCCTCCCGCCCTCCCTGCTGCCCCCCACCCCTAGACGTTTCAGCGCAGAATGGAAACCCTGAACCTGCGCTGGGAGGAACTGGGCATCAAGGAGGCCCAGCTGAAAGCCCACATACAGAAGTTTGAGCAGTTCATCCAGGTACCAAGGGGCGTGGCCTGCTGCAGCCTGGGTACCGCACTCTGCAGTTGTCCCTCCTCCCCCACCCCCGCACCTCCCACCTTCTCCTGGATTCTGTTGACTCCTCACCCTGGGTGGGAGGTCTCCTGGGTGCTCACCAATGCCTGGAGCTTCCCCCTTTGTGACCCCCTCCTCTTGCCCCATTTGTCATTTTCAGCCTGTTAGTCTCCGCTCCTCTAGGTTGCTCTTCCCCATTTCCTTGCCTGTTGTTGGTATGGACAGTTTATCCAGTGACTGAGCGAATGGGGGATGACGAATGAATGAACGTGCCATGCTCAGGGCCAGACGCCGGGCGTTACAGAGGTGAATCGTGCCCCCAGTTCACCTGACCCCTCCAGGCACTGGAGTCCACTCTGAGACAATCACAGAAATCCCCTCAACCAGCCACATAACCCTGAGACATGCTTCTCCTTACACCTCGCCCCCATTCTGGCAGCCTGGCCACCCCCGTCCATTCTCAGGGGGGACAGAAGCTTCGTGGGGGCCTCACCAGCCTGGGCCCCAGGGAGGGCAGGGCCCATGCCTGACTGGCATCACCTCCCCGCCCCCAGGAGAACGACCAGAAACGGATCCGGGCCCTAAAGAAGGCCAATAAAGAGCGAGAGCTAAAGAGGCAGCGCATGCGCGAGCTGGCCAAGGCCAAGCAGGAGATGGCCGTCCTGCGACTGGAGCACCAGCGGCTGAGCGCCAAGCTGCAGGAGTACTCCATCTTCAACAAGTACCTGGAGAAGGTGGTGGAGAACTCTGAGGTGTGTGGAGGGCTGGGGGGCGGGCGTCTGCAGCCCTACCGCCTCGTCCCCAGGGGCCTGGGCTGGGGACCCTCTGCTCTGGGGAGAGGTCTCCAGCCGAGGAGGGCAGCTGGCAGAGGGCCCTGGTGAGACTGGACTCATTTCTCAAGGGCGGGGGCCTGGTTGTGCATCTCTGTGTGCATGACGTCTGTGGGCCTGCCTCCGTGTGGGTCCCAGGTTAGGGGTTTTGCTTAGAAGCACCAGCAACCAGCTCTGCCTGCCTCTGTCTGATGTGGTCCACACTCTCCCTGCTTCCCCTCCTCTCTGGTGTTTTTGGTTCACGTTGAGAGTACATGGGGAGAGGGAGGGAAAGAGACTGGAACACACCAGCCTCGTGCAGAGCTGGGCACTTAGCGTATGCTGGGCCCTGGGCTGCGTGCTGCAAGTGGAAACCTTGCTCAGTCTGCTCGCTAGGCCCCAGAGAAAAGCCATCATCTCACCCTGTTATGAGGAGGAATTGGAGGCTCAGAGAGGTTACATAACCTGCTCAGGGATGCACAGCTTGTAGGCGGCAGAGCCTTTGTTTCTAACTACCCCTCTGTAGGCCACCGACCACGGCTTTTTTGTCAAGGTGCCTTGTTGCCAGAGCTAAGGGAACTGCCCAGCTCTCTGCCCACCCACGCTTCCTGCAGCATTTGACACTGTTGATGCTCCTTTCTGAAATATTCCTGTGCCCTTTCCTATGGGGCTCCTCCCTCTTCTTCCTACCTTCTGGTCCTTCCTCCTCAGGCTCCTCTTCCTTAAGTTCCTTGGGTCTTTGTCCCAGACCCTCCATTTTTCTCCTGAGCAATTCCCTGGGCCTCTGATATATGTCACCCATGTCGACAGCCATCCACCTGTGTCCCCCACGCCCACGTGTGACAGCAGCAGGGCCCCTCACCAGGATGGAACGAGGTATGAGGTGTGCCTTCTGGGGTGTAAGTCTGAGTCCATGTCCTCTAGGGGGGTTCAGGGATACAAAGCACACACATCTTTTTTAAAAGTCCTGGAAATTTCCATATAGAACCACTAACCTAGTTTATTTATACGTGAGCCCCAACTCTGTGTTATTTCCTGCATTCTCAGGTATGAGAAATTGTTCATTTAACAGTTGGTTTTTCTGGGGGTCAGGGGGAGTGAGGCAAGACTACTACATTAAAGCAGTAGATAGATTACAAGACATGACTCAGATTTAGAGCTGGTAAACTGTGTCTTAGGACCAAGGAGATTGGTTGGGATCTTGCTGGCCCATATTGCCCTCCTAAGCTCAGGCCCCTACATCTAATTCAGAGTCCATAACTGCTTCTTGGCATCCCCAGGCCAGCCTGCTGCTGGTGGGTCCTTTGCTGCTGAATGGCATGACCACCCACCCACAGCCTCACCAGAACCCAGACCTCACCCTTGACTCCTCCTCCCTCAATCCCTGCAGCCCGTCAATCAGCAGATCTGGTCTATTCTCCTAAGTATTTCTGGAATCCAGCCCCTGCCCCTTCCTCATTCAGACCACTGGATGTACTTCTTAGGAGTTCAGCTCTGTGTTATTCCTGTCCAGCATTCTGCAGCCAGTGTAATCAAAATCTTTCTTTTTCTTTCTTTCTTCTTTTATTTCTTTCAAAATATTTAAAGCATACTGAAAAGTATACAACATATATAAAAAACACCCAAGTATTCACCACACCTCTATCAAATTGGAATTATTTTCTCCTATTTGTTCCCCCGTCTTCAGTTTTGTTTTTTTTTTTTGGCTACACCATACAGGTTGCAGGATCTTAGCTCCCCGACCAGGGATCAAACCCAGGCCCCCACAGTGAAAGCACCAAGTCCTAACTACTGGACCACCAGGGAATTCCCATCAAGCTTGTTATTATTTTTGGCAACAGAATACATTATCCATAAGCTATGAATAGTATGTACATGTCCTTTTATGGCTTCTTTTTTCCAATCAATGATTTTTAAAAAAAATTTTTGTACCATGGGAAATTTCAAACATACGAAAGTAAAGAAAATAGTCTACTGAATGCCCATTCAGTTCAGTTCAGTTCAGTCACTCAGTCGTGTCCGACTCTTGGCGACCCCATGAGCATGCCAGCATGCCAGGCCTCCCTGTCCATCACCAACTCCCGGGGTTCACTCAGACTCATGTGCATCGAGTCAGTGATGCCATCCAGCCATCATCCTCTGTCATCCCCTTCTCCTCCTGCCCCCAATCCCTCCCAGCATCAGGGTCTTTTCCAATGAGTCAGCTCTTTGCATGAGGTGGCCAAAGTATTGGAGTTACAGCTTCAGCATTAGTCCTTCCAATGAACACCCAGGACCGATCTCCTCATCACCCTAATTGCAACAACTATCAACTTACTGTCAGATCCCCATCTCTGCTATTTTGAAGCAGATGATATTTTTTTAACCCATAAGTGTTTCAGTATATCACTCTAGAGCTCTTTGTAACATATCTACAATACCCATATCAGTGTGTCTGTGCTTGCTCAGTTGCTTAGTTGTGTCCAACTCTGCAATCCCATGAATCCATATCCAGCTGACGTCAAAATTTCCTGATATTGTACAAATACTTTTTGTACAGCTGGTTTGTTCCAATCAGGGTCTAAACAAGGTGCCCACTCCGGCTTTGGTTGGTGTGTTTATCAGGTGTTCTAGACATCATTATTACGCTGATCAAAAGAAGCCAGACATACTGTATGATCCCATTGAAATTTTTCAGTTCAGTTCAGTCGTTCAGTCGTGTCCGACTCTTCGCGACCTCACGGACCACAGCATGCCAGGCCTCCCTGTCCATCACCAACTCTCGGAGTTTACTCAAACTCATCTCCATTGAGTCGGTGATTGATATGTGTAAAAACAGGTAAAATGAATCTTTGGGGATAGAAATCACAATTCTGGTTTTCTTGGTAGTGGTGGGGGCAGATACTGACTGAAAGGGGGCCAAAGACCCTTCTAAGGTGCTCAGAATGTTCTGAGCTCCCTTCTTCAGTTATTAACTAGAATACTATGAACACCATCAAGAAAAGGACTTTATAGAGACTTCCCTTGGCAGTCCAGTGGTTAAGATGCTGCGCTTCCATTGAAGGGGGCACAGGGAATCCCTGGTTAGGGAATTAAGATCCCTCATGCTGTGCCGCATGGCCAAAATGTAGGAAGAAGAAAAAGGACTTCAGAAAGAGAATCTTCCCTTCATCAACTATTTGGTGACTATATTGGCCGTAAAGCAAAAGCTTGTTAAATGCTTGACTCTTTGAGTCTTCAGAATAATGAGTTGGTTCTCCAGCATCCACCACAAGTGCCCTGTAATGTTGTTAGTATTATTGCAAACTCATGGGTTTTTAACATATTTTATATGTTTCAGTCCTTTGCACTTATTCTTACTGATGTTCAAAGGGTCCCATCATTGGATAATGAGAGCCTCTTCAAATTGGTATCCGAGTGCTTTTGAAATTGGTGTTAAGTTTAGGAGAGGTACTCCTGGTTGCTCTGATGTAGCCCACTTTTTAAATTATTTTTAATTGAAGGATAAATGTTTTACAATATTGGTTTGATTTCTGCCATACATCAATGTGAATTAGCTATAGGTGTACATGTGGCCCCTCCCTTTTACCTCCCTCCCACCTTCCTAGCCAATTCTTTTTAACTGTTATATATTGTTGCACCTCTTAGAAATGCAGACTGGAAGTTATCTCTGTGCTCACTCCTCCAATGGGTGCAATCCACACTCCTCAGTGTTTACTGAGCATTTTTTTTTTAACTTCTCCAGGTTGATCTCTCTCCCCCAATCTTGAACTTGAGCCATTCCTACTAAACTCTCTTGCTCATCCTGAATATGCCACACACACCTCATCAGCTTTATCCAGGCTGTTCTGTCTACCTGTACGGCCTCCTCGCCTGCCTTTGCCCGGCCATCTTCTCTTCATACCTCTGGTCTCATTTTTTAACCATCCTTTCCCTGAAGAAGCCTCTTCTGGCAGTCCCTATCTCCTCTAACCCTGAGTTAAGTGGCTCTTGCCCACAGAGGAAGTGTTTGGGGGAAAGGAGAGTTCCCGGAACACCAGTCTATTGCTGGAAATGTCATGAGATGGAGAGAGCACTCAGGGAGTGTCCCCTGGGTGGCTGGAAGGCACGTGTTGATAAATCCCCCAGACATGAGTTGGCATCCTGAAGCTGGTGCTCACAGCGCCTTGAAGAGAGGGAAGGTCGCAGGGCTTTTGTTCTGCTTAGTTAGGGTAAGAGCCGCGTAGTGTGTCGGGGGAGGGTGGCTGAACCTGGCCGCCTGGCTCCTCTGGTACCCACCCTCTCCAGCCCCCACCAGAGGGAGGCCTCAGCCATTGCTGAACAAATATGAGACCACCATGTGGAAGATACTACCTAACACTCTCCTGCGGCCCCATCCCCCAGTCACCGATAAGGCTTATCACTCTGTGTTGTAACTGACTATTTACTTGTCTGTGTGTCCTACCGCGCCACCGCATGTGGTAAGGCTTCCTAAAAGCAGTGTCTGGCTGTATTATCTCCTGCTCTGTCCCTAGCGTTTAGCACACTTCCTGGCTACTAAGTGGTTCGTGGTGCATTCTTGCTGAATAGGCTCATGATTGCCATCCGAGACAGCGCAAAGTCTACCCTGCCCCCGCCCAGCAATGCTCAACCCTAGAATCATATGGGGACCCTTCAGACCGGTTTATTCATCCGGGTCTCTGAGGGTGGAGCCTGGCACGTGGCCTCGTTGAAGCTCCCAGGTGATTCCAATAAAGTGCAGCCAAGCCAGAGAGCCTGCCAGGCCAGGTGCACATGCTCCCGACAGGACACCGGGGTCCACGACCCACGCCACGTGACCCACGGCCCGTACCAACTCGGGGTGGGGGTGGGCGCAGCGGAGACTCCGAGGGCTTTACAGCCTCTGGCCCTTGACTTAGCCCAGGGCCTCCCTGCCAGGCAGAGGCGCAGAGGGTGGGAGCTGGGGGCACAGAGTGGGGTCGGCGCCCCCCCGGGCAGAGGTGCACTGACCTGAGCCACCAAACCCCCCCCCAACTACCCCGCCCGCGCCGCCCCCCCTCCCCCGGCCCTCGTGCAGTTTGAGGAGATCCACGAGGTGATCGCGCGCTACAAGACACTGGTGAGCATGCACCACGACCTCATGCAGTCAGCACAGGAAGGCCAGGAGAAGATTGAGCGTGCCAAGGCGCGGCTGGCACGCTACAAAGAGGAGAAGGACGACGAGATCCTGCAGCACAACAACGAGCTGGCGCGTCTGCAGATGCGCTTCGACCGTGCCCGCAGTGACGTCATCATCTGGGTGAGTGCAGGGCGGGCGGGGGCCACACAGACAGACACACACAGACACAGGCAGCTGCGGAAGGGATATACACACACACACCTCAGCGCTCACCGGTAAGGGACACACACCAGGACACACACACAAACACGGGTAAGGGATGCACACAACACATACACACCCACCCTTAGCACTCACACCCTGCCCTCATTCCCCTCCCCAGGAATCTCGCTGGGCGCACATTCAGAACACCGCTGCCAAGAAGACCCTCTTGCTTGGCACCATTAAGATGGCAACGCTGAACCTCTTCCAGATCGTGAGCAAACAGCTGAAGGAGGCGACCTTCGTGTCTCTGGAGGACACGCACAAACAGCTGGACATGGTACGAGGAGCCCAAGTGCCTGGCAGGCAGGCTGGAAGTCGCCATGATGGTTCTCCGTGAGTTGAGGGGAGGCGCGAAGGCTAAAAGCAGTGGTTCTCAAGTTTTCAGAGTCGCCTGGGGACTCGAGCTTGTTGCTGGACCCAGCCCCACAGTGTTGGACTCAGGAGATCTGAAATGAGAAACCATGAATTTTCATTTTCCGCAAATTTCCGCGTGATAGTGCTGGTCTGGGTTCCACATTTAGAGAACCATTGCATTAGTGCTAAGGTTCTGTTGGCCCCATCAACAGGTCAGTAGAGGAACCCATTACTGAATTCATTAGCTGCTGCACAAGTCTTATAAAGTTCTCATGAGATGCTGAAGGCCTGTGAGGGCCCATCCTTGGGGAAAAGAGAACATCTACAGGGGCGGGAATCAGCAAGGGGCCGACAGTGTCAGTCTTGTTAGTACCATTCTGCGATTTTTCTCTTTGAAGTAATTGAAAAGAAACTGAAAAGGAGTTAACGTTCTCGCTGTGTATGATACAAAGCTGTCTGATGCCACGTCTGCGTGCCCCCTGGAATAATCTCACTTCTGACCAAAGGAAAGCCGCATCCCTTAACTCGGGAAACTCAGCACCATGCTTCTTGTGACATGCGGAGAACCATGACTAATTATTTATCCTTTTGGCATATCCTTTTAGCCTTTAGCTCAGCTGTGAAACAGTGGAAAGTAGGCTCCTAACGGCTGGAATTCCTGTTTGCTTTGTTCTCTGTTGTATCCCCAGCCTCTAGAACTATGCCAGGCAGATAGTAGGCACTCAGTAAGTATTCAGTGAATGAATATGAAACACAAGCCAATGAAAGCAATTGACTGAGGAGTGCTTCGTTGGTTTGTTTTGTTTGTTTGTTTTTAAAGAGAAAAGATGGGAATTCCCTGGGGGTCCAGTTGTTAGGAATCTGCACTTCCACTGCAGGGGACCCATGTTCTGTCCCTGAACAGGGAACTAAGATCCTGCAAGCCTCACAGCACAGCCGGAAAAAAAGAACCAAAAAAACCCCAGCAACCTGAAATTCATGAAATGTAAAGAATTTCACCCACTGACCAGCAGAATTTCCTTAAACCAAAGAATCAGCCTGCATCGTAAGGCATGTTAGAACTGAATTATTCATATTAACAGTCCAAAGACTGTAAAGGGAGTTTGTAAGAAAGTTTGTTGTGAAACAGCGATCCTCAAGCTTTTTTTGGTAGCAGGTTACCTTTACACTCGTAAAATTTGTTGAAGACCCCCAAAGAGCTTTTGTTTATATGGGTTATATCAGTTGATATTTACCTTATGAGAAACTCAAGCAGAAAAACTAAAACTATTTAATTCATTTAAAATGACAGTGAGAAACATGTTAACACAAATAGCATATTTAAGAAGTAGATTTATTCATTTATTTATGGCTGCCTTGGGTCTTAGTTGCGGCATGTGGAATCTTTCGTCTTGGCGTGAGGGCTGCAGAGTGCCTGGGCTCTGTAGTTGAGGCACGCAGGTTTGGTTGCCCCACTTTGCATGAGGGATCTTTGTTCCCTGATTAGGGATCAAATTCACGGTCCCTGCACTGGAACGTGGATTCTTAATCACTGGACCACCAGGAAAGTCCCATAAATAGCATTTTTAATGAAAAATACATTTTCAAAAAGTATTTTGTGGGATGGGTGGCATTTCGACACTTTGCAAGTCCCTAAAATGCTGCTTCCTGGAGGACAGGTATTCTCACACCTGCTTCTGTATCCAGTCTGTCACGATAGCCTCTGTGATGGGAACATCCCACTTGGGTAAAAGTCCACGTAGACTCACCAGAGAAAAGACAAGTAGCAGAAGTAACAAAAGACAGGTGACACCTTAGCGTTATTGTAGAAAGAGTTTTGGCCTTGCAGGCCCCTCTTCCTTGCTGTAGGGTCTCAGGACTCAAGGCGTCCTCAGGCCCCTCCCCTTTAGCTGTTGTAAAGAGAGATGGGGCAGGAGGTGGTGATCTCCAGCCCATGGCCCCTGCCTAAGCACCCCCTGTTCGGACAGTAGCTTACAGTCCATCCACTCCACATTCTGAGCTTTCAGACTCCCTCGAACATTTGTTGTCCTTCCCCCAACCCCCCACCCCGGGCATGCTGCATGGCCTTTGGGATCTTAATTTCGCAACCAAGGATCAAACCTGGGCTCAAACCTGGGCCCCAGGCAGTGAAAGCACCAAGTCCTAAGCTCTGGACCACCAGGGGATTCTGTTCTCAACCTTGACTTGCCTCCACAGGAATTCCTCATATGCCCAAATGTTATTTTTAAATATCCCACTTGATTTCTTAGGATATGAGCCTACTGACACATATACGTGATTAAGTAGCCTGAAAAATGGAAAACAAAGACCTAGGAAAATATTGTAATAAGTTGAAACTTTATATAAGGTAAATATATAAATAGTATTATAAATCATACATGTTACATTTATAGTAAATATAAGTTAAAATCTAAGGTCAAGGCAAGAGAGAGATGTGTGGACTCTCTCGGTTCTTGCCTTATAAAGGACAGTAGTTCGACAGGAACACAAGTTGGCTCTGAGATGCCTCGTAACCAGAGGAAAAGCAACACACCGTTCTTGAACCAAAATAAGAAAACATAAGGTTTCCTTAGAGAGATCCTTTCCCAGCACCTAACCTGTAGCTGAAAATTTTCACAGAGGCTCCAGAGACACTCAGTGAATTATGTTCTCAGTAGCATTCCTAAATGGAGGCTCGTGTGGGCTTTAGAAGGGAGTCACTCATCTAGGACTGGGAGCAGGGTACCACTCAGGGAAAGTGATTCTGCAGAAGGCCACGACAAATTGCATTCCACTCACTGTCTGTGCAAGGTCCAGCATTATTATCTCTGAATAAAATCCACACTGTGCTTGGCAGATCCTAGAATCCCAAGGTGATTTTCCTCCAGAAAAATAAATGGACTCTCGGGACTAAAAAGGGGCTTCCTCGGTGGCGCTAGTGGTAAAGAACCCGCCTGCCAAGGGTTCGATCCCTGGGTCAGTAAGATTCCCCTGGAGGAGGGAGGGCATGGCAACCCACTCAGGTATTCTTGCCTGGAGAATCCCACGGACAGAGGAGCCTAATGGGTTACAGTCCGTGGGTTCACAAAGAGTCGGATACAACTGAAGCAACTTAGCACAGCACAGGATGCGGACTAAAAAAATTTAGAAAACAAAGTTAAATGAAGTTTGCTGGTCTTAAAATGCAGAACTTCACAGTGCCTTTGCTGTGGCTCTGTCCTGAGACTCCGAGCTGATCAGGTTTCTATAATTTGCTTGCCCACAGAATCCGTTTTGGGGATGTGATGACTTACTATGAGAACATAGTTTGGGAAATACCGCACTTGGCATCTCTGTAACCTCCAGAAAGTTACTCTAATTCTTTGTTTCCTCTTTTGCAAAATAGGAATTATGTTGGTAATCGTAATAGTGTTAGCAACTAGCAGGTTGTTGAGAGTTTTGGACAGTCTGTGTAGCCCTGTCTTTTGGAACACTCTTGAAAAGGAGAAACTGTCGGACTGAGACCTAAGGGGCCATCCAGGCCAACCTTTTCTCCCTCTTTACTTTTTAAAGATAAAGGAATCGAGTCCCAGGATGATGAAGTGATTTTCTCAGAGTTGTGTCAGGACCCCGAGTCATCTTTTTTGGTTTTTAAGTTGAAGTGTAATTGATTTCTAGTGTTGAGTTATAATAGTTCCAGGTGTACAGCAAAGTGACCGTTGTGTGTGTGTGTATATATGAATGGATAAATACATATAGCCATATTCTTTTTTTCAAATTCTTTTCAATTATAATAGTTTAAGATATTGAATATAGTTCCCTGAGCTATGTATCAATAGTAAGTCCTTGTTTCTCTGTTTAATATATGGTAATGTGCATCAGTTAATCCATACTCCCTATCCCTCTCCCCCTCCCCTTTGGTAACCATAAGTTGGTTTTATATGTCTGTGAGTCTGTTTGTGTTTTGTAAAGAAGTTTATTTGTACTGTTTTTAGATTCCACATATAAGTGATAATCATATATGTCTTTGACTTATTTCACTTAGTACGATGATTTCTAGGTCCATCCATGTTGCTACAAATGGAATTATTTCATTCTTTTTTATGGCTGAGTAATAGTTCAGTGTTTGTGTGTGTATCCATATATATATATATACATATACCGTATTTTCTTTATCTGTTCATCTATTGATGCAGAACCACAGGTCTTCTAACTTATGAGGCTGTGCTCTTTCCACTGTATCATACTGATTGCATGTTCCTTTTTTAATATTGTTTTTAAATTTTATTTATTTATTTATTTTTAATTAGAGGATAATTGCTTTACAATGTTGTGTTGGTTTCTGCCATATATCACCATAAATCAGCCATAGGTATAAACATGTCCCTCCCTCTTGAACCTCCCTCCTATCTCCATGATTGCATGTTCTTTACAACTAAAGTTAGTGAATAGAATTGAAATTTCCCTTGATGACTCAGGATTAACATAATGAGCCTCTGTTCTGGGTTTCAAGTAAATTAACCTGCTTAAAGGCTATTAACTAGTGGAGAGGCGTCTGCCCTACCCTGGCTGACTCCTTTCTGCTGATGCTTCTATCCCCAGAGTCCTCTCTGGAGCCTCCCCCTGTCTCCCTGTGAGACGGTCAGCCTGAACTTCATCCTCTCACTGCGTCTGCCTCTAGGGGTTCCCACCTCCATCCCTCTTCATTCCCTCTAGTCTGCTAAGCTTGATTCTCCATGTCAACTAGAATAATATCAAATGAGGGAAAGTGACCTCAGTCACAGGAAATGGTGACTCCTTACAAGCAGGCTATGCCCAGATGTTTCTGGATGGGTGGCCTGTCACCAGCTTGGGATTGACTGCAGTCCTTTGGCCTCTCTAGATCCAGCAGTTTATCCAGGACCTGTCAGACATCTGGGCAGAGGTGAAGAAGAAGGAGCTACAGCAAATCCGGGTTTGAAGTGCAGCCATGGTTCCAGAACGTTCCAAGACAGAGAAGGGAGGGAGGAAGTTGCTGGTGACCTTGTCATCCAGTCAGCCCAGTCCAGCTCCCTGGAACATACCCCCCACCCACCTTCATGCCTTTCTGCTGGTGAAATCCCTGTTTTTCACATCAGGCCTCAGCCCATCCCATCCCTGAAGACATTAAATGTTATAAGAATTTTGTTCCTAAGTTCTCTCTCTTTTTGGTGGTTTATTCATGGGGAAGAAGGTACACTGAGGGAAGAACCCCCCAAAGCACTCCCTCTGAAAGCTGGTCAGTTAGGCTGCTCAGGTTTGATGTCTCCTAGGCTTTGCTATTTACACAGGAAGGGTCCACATGGCAACATACAGTGGAGTGAGGACATAGGCCCCTTCTCCTCTGCTACCTCAATTTTTTTTCTTAAGTTGGTGTTTCCAGTTGGAGTGCAGAAACTCACTAAAAACCTGAAGGCAGCTTTCCAGGTCAGAGCAGCAAAGGGATGAGTTAGGAGCTCTTTCTTCCCTGACCTCAGAAGGAAGCCCTGCCCTCCCCCTGTCCCCACTGGACCCCAAGACCTGCAGTATGGTATCAGCCACGCTGATGTAGGAGTAGCAGGCAGGCCTCCAGGTGATGGCATCTTGGCATCTTAGGCTGGAAGGATGGTTTCAAACCAGCAAAACTGAACTGGGTGGAGGTGAATGGGAAGCCTCGTGGCATGTGCGCTCAGTCGTGTCCGACTCTTTGCGACCCCACGGACTGCAGCCCACCAGACTCTTCTGTCCGTGGGTTTCTCCAGGCAAGAATGCTGGAGCGGGTTGCCATACCCTCCTCCAGGGGATTTTCCTGACTCAGGGATCGAACCCACATCTGCTGCATTGTAGGCAGATTCTTTGCTCACTGAGCCACCTGGGAAGCCCATGAAGCCTTGTTCAGTTCAGTTCAGTCGCTCAGTCGTGTCCGACTCTTTGTGACCCCATGAATCGCAGCACGCCAGGCCTCCCTGTCCATCACAAACTCCCGGAGTTCACTCAGACTCACGTCCATCGAGTCTGTGATGCCATCCAGCCATCTCATCCTCTGTTGTCCCCTTCTCCTCCTGCCCACAATCCCTCCCAGCATCAGAGTTTTTTCCAATGAGTCAACTCTTTGCATGAGGTGGCCAAAGTACTGGAGCTTCAGCCTTAGCATCATTCCGTCCAAAGAAATCCCAGGGTTGACCTCCTTCAGAGTGGACTGGTTGGATCTCCTTGCAGTCCAAGGGACTCTCAAGAGTCTTCTCCAACACCACAGTTCAAAAGCATCAATTCTTTGGCGCCCAGCCTTCTTCACAGTCCAACTCTCACATCCATACATGACCACAGGAAAAACCATAGGCTTGACTAGACGGACCTTAGTTGGCAAAGTAACGTCTCTGCTTTTGAATATGCTATCTAGGTTGGTCATAACTATTCTTCCAAGGAGTAAGCGTCTTTTAATTTCATGGCTGCAATCACCATCTGCAGTGATTTTGGAGCCCCCCAAAATAAAGTCTGACACTGTTTCCACTGTTTCCCCATCTATTTCCCATGAAGTGGTGGGACCAGCTGCCATGATCTTCGTTTTCTGAATGTTGAGCTTTAAGCCAACTTTTTCACTCTCCTCTTTCACTTTCATCAAGAGGCTTTTTAGTTCCTCTTCACTTTCTGCCATAAGGATGGTGTCATCTGCATATCTGAAGTCATTGATATTTCTCCCAGCAATCTTGATTCCAGCTTGTGTTTCGTCCAGCCCAGCGTTTCTCATGATGTACTCTGCATATAAGTTAAATAAGCAGGGTGACAATATACAGCCTTGACATACTCCTTTTCCTATTTGGAACCAGTCTGTTGTTCCATGTCCAGTTCTAACTGTTGCTTCCTGACCTGCATACAGATTTCTGAAGAGGCAGGTCAGGTGGTCTGGTATTCCCATCTCTTTCAGAATTGTCCACAGTTTATTGTGATCCACACAGTCAAAGGCTTTGGCATAGTCAATAAAGCAGAAATAGATGTTTTTCTGGAACTCTCTTGCTTTTTCCATGATCCAGCGGATGTTAGCAATTTGATCTCTGGTTCCTCTGCCTTTTCTAAAACCAGCAGGAACATCAGGAAGGTCACGGTTCACATATTGCTGAAGCCTGGCTTGGAGAATTTTGAGCATTACTTAACTAGTGTGTGAGATGAGTGCAATTGTGCGGTAGTTTGAGCATTCTTTTGCATTGCCTTTCTTTGGAATTGGAATGAACACTGACCTTTTCCAGTCCTGTGGCCACTGCTGAGTTTTCCAAATTTGCTGGCATATTGAGTGCAGCACTTTCATAGCATCATCTTTCAGGATTTGAAACAGCTCAACTGGAATTCCATCACCTCCACTAGCTTTGTTCATAGTGATGCTTTCTAAGGCCCACCTGACTTCACATTCCAGGATGTCTGGCTCTAGATTAGTGATCACACCATCATGATTATCTGGGTTGTGAAGATCTTTTTTGTGCAGTTCTTCTGTGTATTCTTGCCACCTCTTCTTAATATCTTCTGCTTCTGTTAGGTCCAGACCATTTCTGTCCTTTATTGAGCCTATCTTTTCATGAAATATCCCCTTGGTATCTCTAATTTTCTTGACGAGATCTCTAGTCTTTCCCATTCTGTTCTTTTCCTCTATTTCTTTGCATTGATCGCTGAAGAAGGCTTTCTATCTCTTCTTGCTATTCTTTGGAACTCTGCATTCAGATGCTTTTATCTTTCCTTTTCTCCTTTGCTTTTCGCCTCTCTTCTTTTCACAGCTATTTGTAAGGCCTCCCCAGACAGCCATTTTGCTTTTTTGCATTTCTTTTCCTTGGGGATCTTGATCCCTGTCTCCTGTACAATGTCACGAACCTCATTCCATAGTTCATCAGGCACTCTATCTATCAGATCTAGGCCCTTAAATCTATTTCTCACTTCTACTGTATAATCATAAGGGATTTGATTTAGGTCATACCTGAATGGTCTAGCGGTTTTCCCTACTTTCTTCAATTTGAGTCTGAACTTGGTAATAAGGAGCTCATGATCTGAGCTACAGTCAGCTCCTGGTCTTGTTTTTGTTGACTGTATAGAGCTTCTCCATCTTTGGCTGCTGCTGCTGCTGCTGCTGCTGCTGCTAAGTCGCTTCAGTCGTGTCCAACTCTGTGCGACCCCATAGACAGAAGCCCCCCAGGCTCCCCCGTCCCTGGGATTCTCCAGGCAAGAACACCGGAGTGGGTTGCCATTTCCTTCTCCAATGCATGAAAGTGAAAAGTGAAAGTGAAGTCACTCTGTCATGTCCGACTCTTAGCAACCCCATGGACTGCAGCCTACCAGGCTCCTCCATCCATGGGATTTTCCAGGCAAGAGTACTAGAGTGGGGTGTCATTGCCTTCTCTGCTTTGGCTGCAAAGAATATAATCAATCTGATTTCGGTGTTGACCATCTGGTGATGTCCATGTGTAGAGTCTTCTCTTGTGTTGTTGGAAGCCTTGTATTTATGGTCAAAAACTCAGCGGCACTGTTCTCAGTCATGAAGAGCAAAAGTCAGGTCAGAGACTGGACTGAAAAAGCAGCATTCATTGAGCATATATTTCAGGTATTTCATCCTGGTGAAAACCATGGGACAATATCAGCCCTATCAGCCCTGAATTACCAAATGGGACACTTGCCCATGGACGCTGGCTCCAGATGACAGGGTTGGGAGTCACGTTGGGCCTGCCTGTCCCCAGCTGGTCTCCCTCCTGGCCAGGTTGCCTCCCAGGAGGCAGAGGCAGTGCTGTTTTCCCTTTGGGGGACCTGAGGAGGCAGCCACAACATGGCTCCTCCCTATGATCTAAAATGCCCCACAGGAGAGACCTCAGTCTCCAGGGGAGTCTTCAGAAATGCCCCTATCTCCGGATCCTGCTGGGGGCAGTGGTCATGGGCAGTGGTCGCCTCTCACCTCTGTGTTCACCACCTGACAGCAGCATCAACATCCCCTAGAAGTTTACTAGAAAGACACACTCTCAGGCCCCATGCCAGACCGGAGCATCAGAAACTTGGGTGGGGCAAAGCCCTCTGTGTCTTGTTAATAACAAGGTCTCCAGGTACAAGCTCCAAGTTTGAGAACCACCGCTTCAGCATGAGCCAAACACTTTCAAGGACCTGGGGTCCCACCATGTGAAGTCATGCCCATCAGTAATCCTACCTGTAGAGTCCATGCACAGTCAGAGGAGCAGACCCAGCAGGAGGGGGATGCAGACAGACAGACAGCAGCGGCTTTGTCCCGAGGGTCTGACCTCAGGCAGGGTGGGCGCTTATTCAGTGGTCTCTGCAAACATGCTGTCTTCCTGGCTGGTGCTGGACCCTGAAGCCCCAGGACAGGGAGTAGTTGGGAAGGAAACACAGACGTGAAGTGGAGGAGACGGAGAGTGAGCTGGAACCCAGGGCCACAAGCTGGGCTCACGAGGGTTGACAGAAACCCACAGTAGTTCATGGCCTCCAAGCCTGGAGGGGTGGGCGTCTGCAGAGGCCTGGCCTAGATTACAGAGCTGAGCACCCACACTTGGCCCAGGAGCTGGAGACACAGCAGGAGAGTTCAGGGAGGGAGGGGCAGCTGTGCTTCGGATGAGGGGAGTGGGCGGAGCAGGAAGGTTGTGGGAGCTTCCCCGTGGCTGGTGCTCCCCTCCACCCTCCAGACCTCCCACCGGAGCCTCTGTGACTTGCTCTCCCACCTCAGAAAACACCCCAAAACAGAGGTCTGGGGAATACAGCCAACTGGCCCTGTCCCCAAGCCTCCCCATGACCATCATCTGCTTCATAGGGGAGGAATGGGAAGGGGAGGGGAGCTGGCTGGCCCCCGCCAAAGGGACTTCTCTCTGGAAAGGGAGTGTAACAAGGGCTCCTGTCCTGGCAGGGCAGAAAGCAAAGCTCCGATAGCAGGTGTTGGCAGCAAAGTCAGGTTGTACTTGCAGGGGACCAAACAAGGAGAATGGGCAGCTCTTACTCAGAAAACCCGAAGACCCTGATGGCTTTCAGGCAAGAGAGTTTAAAGACAGTGTAGGGAAGAGGGTCATAGGTACCTCACCAGCTCGTGGACTTCCTGCTAACTGTGGTGGTGAAGTCATGTGATGTTTTGAGCATCTCCATCATTGACCTCTGGGTTCCAGCCAGTCTGGGGTCTGGTGCTCACAGTCAGCCTGTAGTCACCATCCTCCACCTGCTGGGAGTTAGCTTCTGCAGAACAACTCGAAGAGATGGGTGATGTCGTTATCCGAGTCCCTTCAGGAGGACCCCGCGTCCTGTGACTGTTCTGATTACGAACTGCTTGATCCTACTCTTTGGAGCTTGGGGAAGGTTCACGCGACTAATGCTTTTTTTCCTACAAAGAAGAAACGGAACATTGAGGGGCTTTTGTACTGGGAAGGCCCCAAAGGGTCCTGTTTGGTTCCAGTCCCCCTCACCTTTTCTCTGATCCTCCTCAGTCCTGAGGAGAATAGGGATGGGACAGGAAAGGGAATACAGTTTTGGATAGAGAGGTTAATCATGAACTCGTCAGGGGACTCGGTTTTAGGGGGCCTGGGTTTTAGGAGGGCAGAGGTCTTCTCCAAACCCAGGATGGATGAGTTCTGGGGGTGGTGCTCAGAGTGGGAGGGGTAGAACCTCTCACTGGACAGAGGTGTCAGGGCCCCCAGAAACAGGGTTGTGGGCAAAGCATATGGCCCTCATCTTTGAGCCTCCTGGGCTGTGTTCTGGGAGGCAGGAAAGGGTGCTGGACAGACAGTTACTCCAACCCCTCATACCACTACCCCCCACCATCTTCTGCCATGTCTGTGAGTTGGTGGTTGAGAGGTTCAGCCTGTAAGGGCTGCACACACTTTCTGGGAGGCTGCGGGGGCGGGGAGTGCCCTCAGCCCTGCCTCAGGCCCTTGCCAGAGAGGCAGAGGGCCCCTCCCTCATCCCTTCCGCTCTCCTTCCTGGGTCCTCCATCTTAGAGTGTCAAGTTTCCTGCTTGACTGAAATGAGAAATCGTGAAGAGTCACACTTAGAATTACTGTGATCACACACAAGCTTATCGTAACCCACACGGGTTTATGCATGTGTGTGTAATTCACTCTGAGACCACTTGCATTTTTCAGGTTTCAAAAGGGGCCCAGCCCTGGGGCAGAAGAAATTCTGTGGGTCTAGGCAGATTTCTTGATTGCAAGCAAAGCCACAGATCCACGGACTCCTTCCCAAACCCACAGAAAGGGGTGGAGCCAATCCAGAAGGCCAGCGATTCTCCTGAGCCTGAGTGAGAGGGCTTCCCCTTGGAGGGAGCGCCAAGTAGTGGTCACAGACAGAACCTCACTCCTCTCCAGCCCCTCGACATGCCAACCCTGGACCCTGAAGCCACAGAAAGAAGCCCAAGATCACCCCTCAAAAGAGATTTGGGTTCCCAGATGCAGGAGCTAGTGTTCCAAGAAAAAGAAAAAAAAAGATGGAGTTAAGATGATTGGCGTTTTCCCAGCAAGAAAAGACACCAGCCTGTTAAAGCAGAAATAACTGATTGGTTCCAGAAATGAATGGTTCTCATCAACAAAGGCAGGAAGTAGGGTTCCGGGTGTTTTATGGATAAAGGGAGGCAAGCAAAGGGAAGACCTTCAGAGACTTACTCTCAGTGCTGTTAGCTCTTCCTGATTGGGGCTGGGGGCGGAGGTGGGGGTAGGAATAAGGCTTTAAGGCATGAAAGAGTCCAGGTAGAAAGACATCCCCATGTGTGTTACACATGCCACATCACACACACAGCCCCCACATGGCAATCAATGTCCCAAAGCTGTTGGTGATGGATGGGCTTAGACCAGAGTTGAAAGCTTTTGAAGTGATGTCAGTTTCTCTGGAGTAGCTAGAGAGTTCGTGCCTCTGTGGGATTAACTATTGGTCCTCAGGATCAGATCCCTCCCTCACACCCCTTTTCCAGATCCCAAGCTGGGGTCCTACATCGTACATCCAAGGCATTCAGGCAGCTTTTGGCGGGCCTGGATCTTCCTGTCATTTCAAGTCATCTCAGGGGTCATTCCTGGGCACCTGAGCCAGTGCCTCTGGTCTGGGACTTTTAATGCAGCAATACCTACTGAAAGGGTCCACAGCATGGTGTGGAGAACGCACATTGTCGCTCAAGACCCCAGGCAACCCCTTCCCCAGAGAGATGAGCCCCCACTGAGAGACATGGACCTCATCTCTGTTTCCTCACCTGCAACACCCCGACATTCCTCCTAGCTTCATCTCTTTGAAACTTTTTGAAATGGAGAAGGCTCCCACTGCAGGCCACAGGATTGGGGATGGTAAGAGCCTGGCTCAGGAGCATCCAGAACAGGATGGTTCCACCTTCTGGGGGTGCAAAATAACCATTTTAGGAGTTTTATTAGGAAAGGAGCTGAATCTAGAAACATCCCGCAGAAGGAAAGTCAGCTGCATCATGGTGTGAAACTGATTTTATTAGTTTTCCGTCCTGTGTGACAGATTCCCACAAACTTAGAGACTTAAGGCAACACCCACTGTGTATCTCACAATCGCAGATCAGAAGTCCCTGTGGATTCAATGGCTTCTCCACTCACAGCTGAAATCGACATATTGGTCAGGCTGGGCACTTGTCTGGAGGGTGTAGGAAACAATCTACTTCCAGCTCGTCCACCTTGTCAGCAGGACTCCTTGCAGCTGCGGCTCTAAGGTCCCCTTTCCTTGCCTGCTGCCAGCCGGGGCCACTCTCTGCTCAAGGCTGCCTGCATCCCTTGTCATGTGCCATGTCTGCCATCTTCAAAGCCAGCGATGGAGTCATTGTCACTCCTTGAATCCCTCCGACTTTCTCTTCCAGTATCATCCTGAGTAAACTTTCATGTGATAACATTAGGCTCTTTCGCCCTTTTGCCATATAAGGAGAAAACTACAAGGGCATAAAGGCCATGCAGGCCATTTTGAAACTGTACCTACCACACTGATCAGGGAAAGATGTGGAGGTGTGTATGTACGGCTGAGTTCCTTCCCTGTTCACCTGAAACTATAGCAGCATTGTTAATCGGATATACCCCAATACAAAATTAAAAGTTCAAAAGGAAACAAAGATTGGGAGGGATTTCCCTGGTGGTCCAGTGGTTGAAAATATGCCTTTCAATGCGAGGTACGTGGGTTTGATCCCTGGTCAGCGAACTAAGACCCTGCATGCCTCAGGACAACTAAGCCTGAATGTCACAACTCAGCCCACATACCACAACTTGAGAGAAGCCTGCACGCTGCAACTAAGACCTGACACAGCCAAAAATAAATTTTAGGAAAGATGGAGGGACTTCCCTCCATCTTTGGTCCAGTGGTGGTCCAGTGGTTGGGACTTTGCACTTCCAATACAGAGGTGCAAAGGATGTGGGTTCAATCCCTGGTTGGGGAACCTAAGGCCCCATGTGCCATGTGGCATGGCAAAAAATAATATTTTAATAATAATATTAATAGTAGATATTTAACAATAGTAAAATAATATAGCATCTTATAAAAAGGATGGGGATGGACTGTCTAGCATGGCAACCATTGTTAATACTATAGTGCATATTTGAAAGCTGCTAAGTGTATATTAATAGATCTTAAAAGTTCTCATCACAAGAGGAAAAAATGTAACTGTGTGGTGATGGATGTTAACTAGACATATTGTGATTAGTTTTGCACCGTAAGCAAATACCAAATCATTATGTGGTACACCTGAAACTATTACAATATTGTATGTCAGTTATGTGCTGTGCTAAGTTGCTTCAGTCCTGCCCGACTCTTTGCAACCCAGTGGACCATAGCCTAGGGTCTCCTCTGTCCATGGATTCTCCAGGCAAGAGTCCTGGAGTGGGTGGCCGTGCCCTCCTCCAGGGCATCTTCCCAACCCAGGGATCGAATTCATGTCTCTTATGTCTCTTGCATTGGCGGGTGGGTTCTTTACCGCTAGCACCAACAGGGAAGCCCGTATGCCAGTTATACCTCAATTTAAAAAGATGTCAAGACAGCTTGCGGAGAAGGCAATGGCATCCCACTCCAGTACTGTTGCCTGGAGAATCCCATGGACAGAGGAGCCTGGTCGGCTGCGGTCCACGGGGTTGTGAAGAGTCAGACACAACTGAGCGACTTCCCTTTCACTTTTCACTTTCATGCATTGGAGAGGGAAATGGCAGCCCACTCCGGCGTTCTTGGCTGGAGAATCTCAGGGACAGCGGAGCCTGGTGGGCTGCCATCTATGGGGTCACACAGAGTCGGACTTAGCAGCAGCAGCAAGACAGCTTGACAAGGAAGAGGAAGTGGGGGGAGAAGGCTAAGGAGGGTTGAGGATGGTCCAAGGCCACGATGAGACGGGGGTAGAAAGAAGCCTTCCAGCTGTGCTCCTGACCTAACATTTGCTGGTGATAGTTTCATCAAGACGGGGTTCTCCTGGGGCTAATAACCGTCTCGGGAGGCAATAAATGGGGTTTAGTCAGTCTGGGAGTATCCTGATGTTTTATGAAACTTTTATATACAAGCACATATGGATTTTTCATGAGCCAGGGGGTAGGGTGGGGCAGGAGAAAGTCCATGCCTTTCAGTAGATTCTCAAAAGAATCTTAACCCAATGATGTTAGGAACTCCTGCTTTTTTTTCTTTTCTTTTTTTTTAAGTTAACAGCCTTGAGAGAGTGGAATGAATTTAGAGAGCAGCATTGAAACATATATTTCACCTTATGTAAAACAGACAGCCAGTATGAATTTGCTGAATGATGCAGGGAGCTGTGACATCCTCGAGGGATGGGGTAGGGTGGGAGCAGGAGGGGGGTTCAGGAGGGAGGGGGCATCCGTGCTCCTGTGGCAGGTTCCTGTTGATGGGTGGCAGAAATCAGCACAGCACTGTAGATCAATTATCCTCCCATTAAAAAATCAGCAGCTGTATTGAGATATAATTCATATACCATACAAGTCACTCATTTAAAATGTCCAGTTTGGTGGATTTTAGTATACTGACAGAGTTGAGCGATTAGTACAGTCAACTTGAGAATATTTTCATCACTCCCCTCAAAATCATACCCATTAGTAGTCATTCCTCTTTCCTTCCAAACCCCCAACCACTAATAGACTTTCTGTCTCTCTGTGTTTCCTGTTCCAGACATTTCTCGTAAATGGAACCGTACAAAGCGTTGTCTTTTGTGTTCAGCTTCGTCCACTTGGCGTGGCTTCAGTGTTCATCCATGTTGTAGCATGTATCAGGTACATCATTGTTTTTTTGTTTTTTTACAAATGAATAATACTCTGTTGTATGGATTTACTGCATTTTATGTAACCAGTCATCAGTGGATGGACATTTGAGTCATTTCTGATTTGAGGATATTATGAATAAGGCTGCTGTGAACATTTCTGTACAAGGTTTTCTGCAGACACAGGTGTTCGTTTCTCTTGGCTGTATACATTTGAGTGGAAACTGTTGGTTCTGTTTAACGTTTTGAGGAACTGCTAAACTGTCTGGAACTACTGCATTTTGAGATATTCTGGGAGGACTTTCATTTCAGGGATTAATAGCAAATTAGTAAAAAGGGAATGGCCTAATGGAAAGCCAGGGTTTGATGAAACAATGACTTGGGACAGTTCAAGACTAATGAATACAACACCCAGATACAGACTCGAGGGAAGGAGGCTGAACCATGAATTAGAGACAAGGGAGCCATCCCAGCCCTACTGGTAGTTCGCTTACAGCCCCTGCGTATGCCATCGCCCCTGCTGCCCTCCCTCCCCACCCACACTCTCACACCTGGGCGTCAGCACCCTTCTGTCAATCAACAAATAGTGGTATTACTGCGTACCTCCTGTGTGCCAGGCACTTGGAGGAGCAGAGGGGACAGATTAGCAAACAATTGATATGGTTCCTGCTTCTTGGAGCTTATAGTCTTTTGGGTAAGAGATATTAAACCAATATTTATAAATAGTTAGATAAATAATTATCACTCCACAGCTGGAGTGCTGTGTGTGTTGGGTGTGCTGGATGTTGAGATCTGATGGGAGATGGAGGCAGGGAACCAACCAGGTCTTTTTGAGGAAGCTGTTTAGTATTTAGGAAGAGACTTGTAGGATGAATAGGTATTTTTTTTGGCCAGATAGTGGTGAGGAGGAAGAGGAGAGAGGAGAGCAAGGCTGTCCTAACACAAAATGGGGGGCCTCTGGGTCTGGACGGCTGGATCAGAAGGCCATTGTCACTGGAACAGAGAAGATGAGGACAGCAGATGGGCTAGAGCATGGGGGGCCTTTGGGTGGCCCTTTCCAAGGATCTCTTGTTTGTTTGTTTAATTTTGTTCATTCATTTTGGCTGTGCTGGGTCTTCGTTACTGCTCAGGCTTTTCTCTACTTGCGGCGAGTGGGGGCTGCTCTCTAGCTGCAGTGCGCAGGCTTCTCGTGGTGGTTTCTCTCGTGGAGCACAGGCTCTACGGCAGGCAGGCTTCAGCAGTTGCAGCACGTGGCTCAGTAATTGTGGCCCACAGGCTTAGTTGCCCCTCCACATGTCTGATCTTCCTAGACTAGGAATCAAACCCGCATCTCTTACATTGGCAAGGGGGTCTCTTTACTACTGAGTCTCCAGGGAAGCCCAGGATCTTGTGTTTTATTCTAAGGAAACTAAAGAGCACCAGAGGATTGTAGTAAAGAAAGTAAAGAATAAGAGGCCAAAGGTTGGGGTCTGACAAGAAATGTATTTGGTTTTGATTTTATAGTCACAAGCTTACAAAGCCAGTTTGGCCTAGAATCTAGGATCTGAGGGATGAGATTTGGGGGAACAGAAAAGGAGCAGATCTTTAAACCTGAAAAACAGAACTCACAGACCCTCTCTGTCCTGTGCTAGGAAGGCAGGGCTCTGAGTGCTGCTGGTGAAGTCTGGGCTTAATTAGGTGGGCTCAGGACCCCCAGCGCAGGGCTCCTTCTGTGGGGGCCGTCCCACTGTTGGATGCAAGGCAAGGTGCCTGATCTGGGGTGATGGCATGCAGCTGCCTTAGCAGAAGCCAGACCTGCGGCACTGTCAGCAGACTACATGGCACGTCAGCGTCGAGCCAGCGAGGAACATGGCAACATTCACCCTTGGAAGAGATGGCTTTGGCTCCTGTGTGGAGAATGGATTAACCAGGGTGCTAGAGAGCAGGGAGGCTAGAGTACATGCAGGGAGACCACCTTGCTCAAGGATGTATTTTTTTAAAGTAGAATTATGACTGCCGTATGGACATGAACTTGAGCCACCTCCAGGAGACAGTGAAGAACAGGGAAACCTGGCGTTCTGTAGCTCATGGGGCCACAGAGACTTGGACATGACTTAGCGAGTGAACAACAACAGACAAAGTGAGGATGAGCCTGTCCCCCTGGTGGTCCAATGGCTAAGATTCAACACTCCCAAAGCAGGGGGTCTGGGTTCAATCCCTGGTCTGGAAACTAGATCCCACCATGCTGCAACTAACAGTTATAAAGTTTCAACTTAAGATCATGCGTGCCACAACTAAAGTTTCCGTGTGCCTCAACTAAGACCTGGCACAGCCAAAATAAAAGCGTTCAGGAGGAATTCCCTGGAAGTCTGGTAACTGCCAGGACCCCATGCTTCCACTGCCAGGGGTCCAGGCTGGGTGGAGAACTAAGATAGTGCCAGATGCTGGGCAAGGCCAAGAACAAAAAAAAAAAATAAAGATTTAAATAAACTCGGACTTCTCTGATGGTACAGTGGATAAGATAGAAATCTGCCTGCCAATGCTGGGCACACAGGTTTGATCCCCCTGGTTTAGGAAGATTCCCTATGCTGTGGAGCAACTAAGCCGTGCGCCACAACTGTTGAAGCCTGAGTGCCTAGAGCCGGAGCTCCCCAACAAGAAAAGTCACAGCAATGAGAAGGCCACACACTGCAACACAGAGTAGCCCCTGTTCGCGGCAACTAGAGAAAGCCTACAGGCTGCAGCAGAGACCTGGCACAGCCAAAAATAAAATATAAGTAAATATATACATAAAAGAGGCTCTGATAAACAACAACAACAAAAATACATAATGAACTAATTGTTGCTGGCCTGTCATGTTGAAAGCTTACCATGCACCAGTCATAGTGCCAAACCCTTTAAACCCAGTGTCTCATTTTATCCTCTCAGCAATCCTACAAGGCACGTATCGCCATAAATCTTATTTTCTAGACAATGATGATTCAGAGGTTTCACTGACTTTTAAAATTAATATTTTGATTTATTGGAATTCACAAACCCTGGTTCTTCCTTAAGCTTCAGCTTACAAATCTTACTCTATCTGTGTTCAATGTATTTTCACAATCACTTTTACAAAGATTTGAAATGTTTGATTCCAGTTACAAAGTTAAACTCTCTTAAACATTTTAAATTGCATTTAAACATTTATTGTGTTCAGTTTCCTTTTATGGACTTCAGTGGTCTGACTTAACAGACAGAACCTTTCCAAGTATTTAAATTTAAATTATTCTTCCAATAAATTCAACTTATAAATATGGTGAACTTTGAGTTCTGTTAAATGTTCCCATACTATAAGTTCAAGGAGTTCTCAGTTTAAAATTGTAAATCTGAATCAATTCCATCCTTACTGAGTTTTCATTGGAATTCAAGATTTTTACTCTAAATAGGCCAAGTGCTGTTGAGTTTTAAATCCATGAATATCAAATGTGCACAGATTCTTTTACATAAAAACATTAATACCATTATTTGGCTTCCTTAAAGTTCTATACTTTTGCATCTATAAAGATGCCCATTCACCAAGGGAACTCTAATAATATTAATTTCACATGGTTTGGGGGGTTGCCTTCTTGACTCTTGTGAAATCTCAGAACATCTTCTCTGCCTTGTCATTGCTGTGTCCCTGACCCCATCATTCACAGGAGGCGCCACCTGGCCTAGGACACCTAGATTTAAGTGATATGTTACCCACCTGCCAGGAAAGTCTACTGCCTGATTTGATTTTGCATCTTTGGCTTTTATGGTTTGTCAGGCCATTTCCTATCTAAAGCATAAGAGGTTCAAACCAGATGGAATCCTGCATTCCTTCATGTTCTGTTATCTCTTTGGACCGTGCAAATCTTGTGCTGTGCTAAGTCGCTTTAGTCATGTCCGACTCTTTGCAACCCCATGGACTGTAACCCTCCAGCTCCTCTGTCCATGGGGTTCTCCAGGCAAGAATACTGGCGTGGATGGCCATGCTCTCCTCCAGGCGAGCTTCCCAACCCAGCAATCAAATCCACATCCCTCACGTCTCCTGCATTGGCAGATGGGTTCTTCACCACTCGCACCAAAATCTTAAGATTTGGGATATAAATCTTAAGAGATATTAAACTGATACCTGATTGAATTATGGCTTAAGAATCTGCTATTTTCCAGCTCAAAGTGGAACTCCAGGTTTCCGTCAACAATGGGAATGAATTCAAAAGGTCATCAGTTCCTTCCCAGGTCTGCGACATCATACCCTGTACTTCCAAACCTGCGAGAGCAGCTGGCGATCAGGGCAGGAAATAGGGAGGCTTCCTTCAGGAGCCCTATGTTGGGTTCTCTCCTGCCATAAAGTTAAAGTTCACACGGATGGCAGCAGAAGACAGCAGCAGCAGCACTGCAGCTAGGCACACTCCTCTGGCAGAAGCCCTGAGGTGCCTGAGTCCTTCTCTACTCCTCTCTCTATAAATTACAGTAAGCCTGGGTAGGCTACTAAGGCAGGCGGCATTCTTCCCATTCCTCATTCGTTCGTTGAACAATTTATTGCTCTTGTATTATGGGCAAGGTTTCTATAAGGGAGACCACCAGTCAGAGCTCAGGGCTTAACAGAATTTACAGTGTGGGAAGTGCGGTGGGGCTCAGGGGAGGGAGGGTAATATCCCTCGGGTAGAAGGCCATCACAGAAGGTTTATGACAGAGAGGGCATTTGACATTCATCCGTGTTTACTGGGTAACCACTGTATGCCAGGCACCATTGTGGGAAGGGTTTGTGGATGAGCAAGGAAAAAGTCTGTCTAGTCAAAGCTATGGTTTTTCCAGTAGTCATGTATGGAAATGAGAGTTGGACTATAAACAAGGCTGAGTGCCAAAAAATTGATGCTTTCGAATTGTGGTGCTGGAGGAGACTCTTGAGAGTCCCTTGGATGGCAAGGAGATCAAACCAGTCAAACCAGTTAATGCTAAAGGAAATCAATCCTGAATATTCATTGAAAGGACTGATGCTAAAGATGAAGCTCCAATACTTTGGCCACCTGATGCAAAGAGCCAACTCATTGGAAAAGACCCTGATGGTGGGAAAGACTGATGGTAGGCGGAGAAGGGGATGACAGAGGATGAGATGGTTGGATGGCATCATTGACCCAAAGGACATGAGTTTGAGCAAATTCTGGGAGACAGTGAAGGACAGGGAAGCCAAAGAGTCAGCCACAACTTAGCGACTGAACAACAAAGAAAAAAGTAAACAAGGTAATTTCAGGTTGTGGGGAACTGTCATTTGTTGAGTGCTTACACTGTGCTGACACTAAGTGCTTTATACAGATTGACTTGTTTAATTTTCCCAACCCTTCGGTGAGGCAGGAAGCCACCAATATCCCTGTTTGATGAGGAGACTGATTTCTCTATGGCTACATAGTGATCCATCCCCAAGCGCAGTAGCTTCAGACAGCTGTTGTCTTCCTGGGTCCCGGGCCTGGGGGCCAGCAGTCCAGGCAGGGATCAGCAGGGGCTGCTCGCTCATCTCTGCCCCACGGTGTTATTAGCCAGGCTCGTGCTGTGGCTGGAGGACCCAGATGGCCTTGTCCCATGAGCGGGGCCTCGGACTGGCCATTAGCTGGGGCGCTCCAGTTGTCCTGTATGTGATTCCTCTGTCCGGCAGGGTGGCCGGGACTTCTTTACTCTTCTTCCCAGAGTGCAAACACAGGAGCTGCAAGTGACATTGCATCACGCCCGCCAGGTTCGGTTTGTTCACAGATGTCACAGAGCCAGCCCAGGTTCAAGTGGAAAGGAACTGACGTGGGTGGAGTGGCGGAGTCACGTTGCAAAGGCCGTGCAGGATGGAGAACTCGCCGTGGCTGTCTTTGGAAAGAATCTGACACCGACGCAGGGTTTAAATAACTTGCTGAGGGTCATTGATCTAACAGGCTGTGAGGGTTCAGGAGGGTAAAGGTCAGACAGGAGAATGTGGGGGACATTTCAGATAAAATGGGCAAAAGAATAAAAGGAGGGTGGGGTCCAGGTCTTTGGACCTTCATCCATTCGAGCACAGTGGGAACATCCGTGGTGCATATCAGAGAAGTTGGGGTTCTGGTGGCTTCTCCTGTGGGGCGTGCTGGCATCAGCAACGGATGGGTTGTCAATCAGATGAATTATCTATTGAGGAGATGATTGACTTGAGCCAAAAGAAAGAGCCCACCCTGGTGGGGGACCCAGCCTCTTCCCAGGGCCAGGAGCCCACTCACGGGAAGTGAAGCCTGGAGTCAGATGGGTCTGATGTGGATGGGGAAACGGAGGCCTGAATTGCCATCCCCGTACACACCCTGAGTGTCTTTTTCTTTTATTTTTTTCAAGACTTTTTTTTTTTTTTTGCTGTGGACCATTTTTTTTAAACTCCTTATTGAATTTGTTACAATATTGCTTGTTGTATGTTGTAGGTTTTTGGCCATAATGCATGTGGGATCTTAGTTCCTGGAGTAGGGATGGAACCTGCACCCCCTGCCTTGAAAGGTGAAATGTTAACCACTGGACCACCAGGGAAGTCCCGCTTTGAGGGTCTTTCTAAGTAATACCTTTTAAAAAGAAAAGCAGTAAGGTTAGAGAGAAGAGGGAATGTAATATGCAGTTCTTTCAAAGCTCTTAGTTTGAAAAGACACTGTGGTATTTATTTTTTAAAAAAGAGCCTGGTTGATCTCATTCTTAGTGGCTCTGGCTGAAAAGGGGGAGGGTGCCACCCCCTCTGTGCTAGCTGCTCCCTGGGATTTATATCTTTTCTTCTGACACACTTCATGCAGGGAGAACTCATTTTGGCTTCCTCAAAAATTGGACGCTAAATTTAGAACTGGCCTCAAAACTTCTGATCTTTGAGCTCAACTTGTCTGGCTGGGCCGGGCCTGCCACCGCCACCTCTTATCACCCTCAATGTTGTTCCTGTTTGGTTCTCCAGTTGTCCTAGAAACGTGAATTGGTATGATCGGCCATGGGCAGGAGATGGAAGCCAGAGCCCACCAGCCTGCCCTGGTTGGGACCCTGACTCTGCTCTTCTCTCGTAAACAATGTTCTCTCGGAGCAGAGAATGTTTCCCCCTTATTTTCCAAGAGCCAGGCCCCTTGGGCCCACTCCAAATTCCTCTGGTCTCCCTTCCATCTGTTGCAAGTTCCTTCCCGGCCTTCTCATCCCTGGAACCACCAGAAAGGGGAGGAAGCAGACCTTTGTCTGTGCCTGGGCCCAGCTGCTTGTCATCTGGACTCACGCCTATTAACCCCTGACCTTCAGCCATCATCCCTCCCCTCACATCCTTCATAAATCCACGTTGGGAGAAGGAGCTGAGGGCTGAGGGACCTCCCAGTCCCCACCACATGGCTCTTCACTCGCTGAGTTCTATCCAAGGAGACATCATCTCCCATGGAGCCCAGCAGCTGGTCCTGAGCAAGGCCCCTCGCTTCTGTGTGACCTTGGACAAGTCACTTGGTTTCCTCGCCAAGCCTGTTTTCCCATCTACAAAATGAAGAGCGGAATGAGTGGGCCTCTAACCTTGGTGAAGTGTTAGTTGCTCAGTCATTTCCGACTCTTTGTGACCCCATGGTCTGCCCATGGGATTCTCCAGGCAAGAATACTGGAGTGGGTTGCCATTCCCTTCTCCAGGGGAATCTTCCCGATCCAGGGATTGAACCCAGGTCTCCTGCACTGCAGGCAGATTCTTTACCATCTGAACTACCAGGAAAGCCCTTAGTTGTGACTCAGTTTAAAGCATGCCATGCCTCTGTAAGCATGACAGATTCCTACCAGAGAAAGGGTCCTTTTAGCATTAAAGAGAAGAGTGTCGCACAAGGTCACCCACAGTATCCCACAGAGCATCCGTATGGAAGGCACTCAAGAATTACAGCATCTCTCGCTAAAGCCCAGACCTGACCCCCCACAACTCAACTCAGAACGATGTTGCAGGAGGCCACTGCCAGCCAGATCTCCTTTGTGACAGTTCAGAAGGTCCACAGCAATCTGAAGAGAAAAGCAGAATTCTCTAGAGCAGTGTCTCTTGAACTGCTTTCAGCGGACCACTGGGATCCAACGTGGGTCTGGGCTTTGGGTCTGTGATGCAATGTCTGGGGAAAGCTGGGTTTCTGAGAGCCTTGAACTCAGAGCCATCACTGCGGACATTCTGCTTATCCTTGAGGACAGCTTCTGTTCTGCCCTTTTTACTATTTCCACTTCACAGATGAGAAGAGGGGGCTCAGAGAGGTTAAGTGATTTGCCCAGAGTCCTGCAGCTTGGATAGTTGGGGCCTGAGTCCATAGCTCTGCTCCTAACACGAGGCTGTATTTTCATCCCATGTTATGGACCCTGAGGGGCCCCTCTTGTCTGAGCTGAAGCCCCTCAGAGGAATCAGAGTGCAGGGCAGCTTTCTGTGGCAGGAGAGGGGACAGTGAGGGGGTGTGTTGTGGGTATACGTCCGGTATAGGGACTCGTAGCTGTTTCCTGGGGACAGTCCACTGGGGGTAAGGGGTGGGGAGTCGCAGAAGTCTGCGCTGCTCCTCACAACGGTGACTGCCTCTGGAGTAAGGCAGGCGAAGGAGTGTTGTGCCCTTCACAGGAAGGAGTCATGGGGGCTTGCGGCCGTTCAGACCTGCTGGTTTTAGAAACATTATTTCCTTTTATTTTTCTATAATGTGATTTTGGGCTGTGACGTGCGTGGGCTCTCTCTAGTTGCGGCGGGCGGGCTCTCTCCGGTTGTGGCGGGTGGGATCTACTCTCCAGTTGCAGTGTGTGGCTTCTCATTGCGATGGCGTCTCTTTTCGTGAAGCACGCACCCTAGAGCTCGGGGTTCAGTAGTTGTGGCACATGGGCTTAGTTGCTCTGTGGCCAGGAGCAACTTCCAGACCAGGGATCAGATAGGTGTCCCCTACATTGCAAGGTGGATTCTTAACCACTGGACCACCAGGGAAGCCCTTGAAGTATGCCTTGTTGCATGCCGATTAGAACCGCACAGCACCCTCGTCCTCATGGCTGATTTCACAGGGGCAGCAGCTGCCCTCAGGTGGGCCACCTGCTGCCAGGGGGTTCTGAGAAGCTGAGTTAGTTACTAGTTACCCATTCTTTCTTTCCTTTTTCTAACGAGCACTTACTGAGCACACTGCTGTGTGTGGGAGACACAGTGGTGAACAAGTTCTGAGTTCCTGCCCTCCATGGGAGACAGACCTTATGCATAAACAAAGTTCCCGAGGGGCCTAGTTACAAGTGGAAGTGAGATCTCCAAAGGGAAGGAATGTCCTTTTGTGACAGCAGGTATCGAGGGAGGGTGGCCTAGTTCAGGGAGGTGTATGTGGCTGTGGAGGGGCACCACTCACAGGTCCCTTCAAGACACCCTCTTCTGAGGAAGGTAGTTGGCTGACAGCCCCCAGCTGCTGCACCTTCAGGTGTTCTCACTAAGGCTACTCCCTCCCCAGGCAGCTCACAGCGGGGACACCACAGCTGGGCCATGGCTGCCGACCCAGCCCCACGCTCCTGCAGTGTCCAGAGCTCCTCCTTCCCTCTCCCCTTTCACGGGTCACACCTGAACCCTCTCGCCACCTGCTCCTGCTCCCTTCTTCCCCTTCACGCCATTCTGGCATCTGCTTCTGGTTAAAAAAGAGTAACCCAATTGAGTACATTTTAAAGACTTTGTTGGCTTTACTGACTGATTCACAGATCGGGCAGTATCCAGTCCAGCAGATAGAAAAGAACTCTGAGGAGCTATACAAAATAAGAGACTTTAATGGGCAGAGAGGAACAGCAGGAACAAGGAAGTCAGACTCGGCACAAAAGTGGGTTGGTTATTGCAAGATCATTTTCCTGGCGGGGTGTGGGGCGGGGGGGTTGTCTGACAGGCAGGTTATCTAACTAATGTCTCTATGGTGATGCTAGACTGGCTGCTTTAACGGATCATTCCTGGGAGAGCTGAAACTCCAGGTATCAGTTTGGTGACATGGGGCATAAGCAACTCCATTTTGGGCCTGTTGCCTTGTTTTTAATACAGGGAACATTAAAAATTAAATATTTTGAACTGAATGATCAATGAAAATATAATCTATCAAAATTTGTAATATACAGCTAGAGGGGTACTTAACGGAAAACATTTAGCTTGTTAGAAAAGAAGAAAGATATAAAATCAACGATCTTAAGATTCTACTTTAAAAACTAGAACAAGAAGAACCGGGTAAATCCAAAGTAAGGAGAAGGAAAGAAATATTCAGAGCAAATATCTGTGGCATAGAAAACAGACAAACAGAAAATCAACAAAGCCAAAAGTCAGTTTATTGAAAGTATAAGCAAAATTGGTAAATTCCTAGTTAGATTGATCAAGGAGAGAAAGGAAGAAAATAGATTATGAATATAAAGAATAAAAAAAGACGGTATCACCACAGAACCTTCAGATATGAAAAAATAAGAAAAATAATAAATAATGAAACAAAAGAATAATAAGAAAGTATTATAAACTTCATGCCAATCAGTTTGACAACACAGATGAAATGGACAAACTGCTTGACAGATTACAGTTGACCAAAATGGACACACGATGAAACTGAAAAGCCAAAGAATTTTATCTGTTAAAGAATTTGAATTCATTATCAAAACCCTTCCCAAGGAAATGTCAAGCCCAGATAGTTTCACTGGTGAATTCTATCAAATGTTTAAGGAAGAAATAATACCAAACTCACATTTTCAGAAAATAGAGCAGGAAGCAATTCATTTTATGAGGTCAGCAGTACCCTGATACCAAAACAACAAAGACATTGTAAGTAGATTGAATCCAGATCTCAGCACCGTAATTAACAAGATTTATTTCTTACTAGGCCACAAATCCAAAATGGGTCATCAGGAAGACTGTGCTTGTCACAGGCACTCAGGGACCTGGCTGATGAAACTTCTGTCTCAACAGAAACTTCCACTGCGAGTAAGGCCGAGAAAGGAGACGCCGCAAATTGCATACTGATTCTTAAAGGTCCTGCCCTGAAGTGACATGTGTCATGGCTCGCGTCCCTGGCCATGTCCCAAAGGGATGGGGGGGGGTGTCCTAACATGTTTTGGGGGGAGAGGAAAGTGGACAATGATCATCTCAGGAGTCACAGATGCATATATAGTAACAGTTCAGTTCAGTTGCTCAGTTGTGTCTGACTCTGTGACCCCATGGACCACCCGTCCATCACCAACTCTCAGAGTTTATTCAAACTCATGTCCATTGAGTTGGTGATGCCATCCAACCATCTCATCCCCTGTTGTCCTCTTTTCCTCCCGCCTTCAATCTTTCCCAGCATCAGGGTCTTTTCAAATGAGTCAGTTCTTCGCATCAGATGGCCAAAGTATTGGAGTTTCAGTTTCAGCATCAGTCCTTCCAATGAATATTCAGGACTGATCTCCTTTAGGATGACTGGATGGGTCTCCTTGCTGTCCAAGGGACTCTCCAGAGTCTTCTCCAACACCACCGTTCAAAAGCCACTGAGAGAGCACAGAGTGGATTGGAGGGCCCTGGGATGTGGCTGTTGCAAATGCCACCAGCCTGAGAGAAGGGGAGAGCCTGCCTGGTAGGCTGAGATGGAGCAACCAGAGAGAGGGGAGAAACCAGCTGAGTCCCTCAAGGGACCGGAGAATGGTGTCTCATGTGACTGAGGGATTGCGTAAAAAGAGGATTCAGGCAACTAGGATGTCACTGGTACCCAGGCGAGGTGATGTCATGGAGTGATGGTGGTAGAAGCCAGAATGAAAAGTAAGAACTGAGTGTGCAGTGAAGGAAAGCAGAGTGTGGACACTTTTTTAAGAAGTCAGTGGTGAAGGAAGGAAGGCAGTCAGTGGAGGATGTGTTAAGGGAGGATTTGTTTGTTATTTCAGTGGGAGAGCCCAGAGGATTCTTAAATTATTGATGGGAACAATCTAGTTTGGGGAAAGTGGGGAAATAGGTAAGAGAAGGGAGTCAGGGACAATAAGGTTCCCGGAAGGTGGGACTCAAAATTCGGTGGTGAAAGGCTGTGAGGTGTGAGTAGTTGAAAGGCTGAGCTGGTGTGAGTGGAACCAGGCAGCAGGGAAGCCAGAGGGAGAGAAAAGCAAGCAGAGCAAGTACACAGCGAGACGGAGAGGGGGCGGGAAAAGCCTGCAGCAGACTCTTGATGATCCTTTTACTTTTTCTTTTCTTTAAATTGAATTGCAGTTGATTTACAATGTTGTATTAATTTCCAGTGTACAGCAAAGTGATTCATTTATACACACACACACATATACATATGTGTATATATATATATTTTTAAATCAGATTCTCTTCCCGTATAGGTTATTGCAAAATATGGTTCCTTGTGCCATACAATAGGTCCCTGTTGGTTATCTGTTTCATACGTAGTAGTGTGTATATGTTAATCCCAAACGCCTAAATTATACCTTCTCCCAATTTCTTTTTTGGTAACTGTAAGTTTGTTTTCTATGTCTGTGGGTCTATTTCTGTTTCATAAATAACCTCATTTGTATCCTTTTTAAAATTTCAATTTATTTATTCTTGGCTGTGCTGGGTCTTCGTTGCTGTGAAGGCTTTCCTCTGGTTGTGGTGAGCGGGGGCTACTCTCCAGCTGCAGTGCAAGGGCTTCTCATTGGGGTGGCTTCTCTTGTTGCCGAGAACAGGCTCAAGGCATGTGGGCTTCAGTAGTTGCAGCTCCTGGACTCCACAGCACAGGCTCAATAGTTGTGGCCTACAGGCTTCGTTGCTCCAAGGCTGTATCATTCTTTTTAGATTCCACATATAAGCGATGTCATGTGATACTTTTCTGTCTGACTTAACTTCACTTAGTATGATAATCTTTAGGTCCATGCATATTGCTGCAAATGGCATTATTTCATTCTTTTTTATGACTGAGTAGTATTCCATTGTATGTATGTACTGCTGCTGCTGCTGCGTCGCTTCAGTCGTGTCCAACTCTGTGTGACCCCATAGATGGCAGCCCACCAGGCTCGCCCGTCCTGGGGATTCTCTAGGCAAGAAAACTGGAGTGGGTTGCCATTTCCTTCTCCAATGCATGACAGTGAAAAGTGAAAGTGATGTCACTCAGTCCTGTCCAACTCTTAGCGACCCCGTGGACTGCAGCCCACCAGGCTCCCCTGTCCATGGGATTTTCCAGGCAAGAGTACTACATCTTCTTTATTCATCTGTTGATAGAGCTGGTCCTTTTTCTTGAAAAGATTTCACTCATTCAATAAATATTTATGGAGCAACCTGCCATGTGCCAAGCTGAGTTCTGAGCACAGTCAACAGAAGCCATCCTCAGCCTCAGAATCTATCCCAGTGGCAATAGCCTCTTTGGCTGGGAAGGTGCTCACCATTTGGACCGATTTCTTGAATAACAGCAGATAGATGCAAGGGGGTCAAAGGAAAACAGATTTCCCATAATAGGAAGGGGCTTGGATAAGGCTTGTCCTCTGGAAAGTCTTAGGGACTTTGGAGAAGGGAGGTGTTTGTGTTTCTAGGTATGTCTTTGCGGCAGCTTGATGCAGAGAACCCCTCTGAATATGTTGGATGTGGTTGGGGTCGACTTGACTCTCTACGTGTGTGAAGCAAAAGAGCCAGACCACCTGAGTGGCATCCTTCTAGGAAGCTTGCCCATTCTGGTTCTTTGTTGTTGCTTTTTATCCTTTTGTTATATAAATTAGGGCTTCCCAGGTGGCGCCAGTGGTAAAGAATCAGCCTGCCAATTCGGGAGACAGAAGAGACTTGAGTTTGATCCCTGGGTTGGGAAGACTCCCCTGGAGAAGGAAATGGCAGCCCACTCCGGTATTCTTGCCGAGGAAATCCCATGTACAGAGGTGCCTGGTGAGCTGCAGTCCATGGAGTCACAGAGTTGGACACAATTGAGCATGTGTGTGCACCTGCATACGAAAATGGAGAAAACAGTGCAGTGAACCTCCATGGCCCATCCTTCTCACCACCACTGACGTTTCCTCCTCCAAACACCTCTGACTTGTCCATGCCTCCCACTTGGCAATTAGTCACGTACTTTCTCATGATATCTTAGTTTCTGTTCCTGCTGAAACCAGCACTGTTTCCGGGCTTTTCTGTTATGTGAACCAATACATTTCTTTCTAGACTTCATTTTTAAAATTTATTTCCTTATTTATTTTTGGGTGCACTGGACCGTCTTTGCAGCGCACAGGCTTCCTGTAGTTGCAGGGAGCGGGGGTTACTCTTTAGTTGCGGTGCTCAGGCTTCTCATTGCAGTGGCTTCTCTTACTGCAGAGCACGGGCTTTAGGTGTGCAGCTTCAATAGCTGCAGCTTGAGAGCTTAGTTCCACGGCAGTGGGATCTTCCTGGACCAGGGACAGAACCCATGTCCCCTGCATAGGCTGGCAGATTCTTAACCACTGGACCATCAGGGAAGTCCTCCAGACTAGACTTCATTTTGATGTGATTTTTTTTTTCTTTTGAGAAGAATCTTGTCTAATCTAGAGACCCAACCTTATTTGCCCGGTTCTGTGGGCCCATGTCTCTTTCAAGGGCATCCAGTGCTGTATTAGTTATCCATAGCTATATAACAAACGACCCCACATTTAGTAATATGGCCCAATCTCTAACAAGGCCCCTAAAGATCCCCGCCTCCTGGTATTTGTGCCCCGTGCCCTCTCCTCCCATATTCTATCCAGGTTACTCTAATAGACCAGCAGAGTGTAACAGAAGTGATGACGTGTGACTGCCCATCTAAGGTCATAAAAGATGTTGAACTTGGCACTTGCTTCCATGGAGAGCATCCCACTGCATTGTGATGTCTGAACGGGCACGCAGGATGGTCCCTGGCCTAGTCCTGGGGGGTCATCAAGGGCTTCCTGGTGGAAGCAGTGGCGAACTGCATCCTAAAACCTCATCTGCCCTCTGACTGCTCAGTGGACACAGGCCCCTGAAGGCACATTCAAGGATGACCTCATCCATTCAGGACAGGCTCCCACGCTGCCTCCCAGGACCTCCGGGGACACATCTGGTCCATGTGTGCATGCTGGAGGGAAGAAAGCCAAACAGGGCCCCCAGACCCGATTTCCTGGCTGGGCCACACAGGAGCACTCTCTCAGGGACTTTCTGTGGGTCCTGTATGCCAGTGCCCCAGGCTCTGTGTCAGTGCAGCAAAAGGGGAGCCACAGTCCCCACCATCCAGGAGTAGCGGGTGGTGGAGGTGGGAGTCCCAGAGGAGCTGCTGACCTCTGTAGACACACAGGGACGCTCATCCTGAGCTCAGGTGCTACCAGCCGGTCCTTGGGGGCCCCCACCCCCTCTGCTGACTGCCCTCGTCATCCTGGCCTGTGCCCTCCCCGGGGAGCCTGGGGCAGACCCCCACGCCCCTCCCCTCCACCAGCAGCTCCTCTTGTCCCACCCACGTGTTTCCCAGCCCACAAATTTCCCACTCCCAGGAGCCCCTTCCTGGCAGAGTGCCTTGGGCCAGGCCTGTCTGCTCCCCCCGGCTTCCAGTCTGTCCTTCATTGTTCTTTGTCTCTTCCCTTTTGCTAAATGTCCTTGCTTACCTGACCTGGCTCTGGGTGGGCATGAGCATGGTGGGGGGGGGGGGGGCGGTGTGTGTGTGTGTGTGCGTGAGAGAGAGAGAGAGCATGTTCACGACTGGATATTGGGTAGAAGCCACACATGGCACAGGGGGATGTACATAAGCTGGGGGTCCCAGGCTCAGATGTGGAGGAGTGTGGAGTCAGGCAGAAGTCTAGATTCCTTAGCACCTCCTGGAAAAGACCCCTGCCCCCACTGCCCTGGCTCCTGCCCACCTCTTAGCCTCAGAGCTCACCACTCCCCATGGACTCACCCAGCCCCTGCCGTCTCTCTCTCCTGAGCCTAGGGTTTCTGTTCCCAATCCCCATCCACTATTGGGCAAACTACTGCTTGTCCTTTAAGGCTCTGCTCAAGTGTCCCCTCCTTCCAGGAGCCTCCAAGAGCCCCTGGGTCTGGGCTGGATGCGCCTACAGCTATGCCCACTGCCTCTTTCCTGCCCAGGGCAGCTCCTGGAAGCCAGGACCTTACCTGTGCTGGTCACCTTCCCCTAGCATCCCGCCTCCTACCAGGCTCCGTGTGGGAACTCCCTGCAGAGGGATGAATGAAAATGATAACTATATATATCAAACCTTAGCCCTAGAGAGCGAGAGCGAGAGAGAAATGTTTTTCATCCAGCTAAGCAATCTAGACTGAACTTTTGTTCTGGTGGCTTAAGTGATGTTCAAGGGAATTGTAGGGGTGCTGGTGAGTGTGGGTTCATTTTATCCTTGAAATTGAGGGTGCCCCTCTGCCCTGCTACCCACATACACACCGGTACCACACCAGACTGCTTTTATCACTCAACTTCTAATCTGTCTGGTTTAAGACCAGGATCAAACTGCTTAAGTCATCATCCTCCCCACCCCGAAACACTTTGAAGTCAGTCGGCGCTTTAGTGGGGGTGGAAGGCTAGGGGGCCCCCGCCCCGCCCCAAGCCCAATCACGGAGCCCCTTCGGTTTCCGGAGCAAGGGTGGAGGGCGGGAGGCAGGGAGCGGGGCTGGAAGGGGTTTCGAGCCCCGCGGGCTGCATGCTCCGGGGGCTGACGCAACTGGAGAATTTGGCTTCTTTTTATCACATATATCATTTTGCCATATATGGTCAGCGAGAGCTACTGGCAGCGAGGCTCGGACCCAGATGGTGGGCTCCCAGAGTGAAGTGAGCTACATACCAGCCCAGAACAAACAGACCATCGCTCACCCGCCGGACAGGTGGGTGGGCCAAGAGAGGGGTTATATATAGTTCTGCTCACATTCCTTCACTAATGCGTGTTGGCCCCCAAATGCGCAAACAATCTCCATTTCTGGCTCTTTTTTTTTTTTTTTTTACTGAATCTGCTGATTGGTATTCTTCTATAACCAAGGGAACGACAAAAATGCCAGGAGGAATGTAGGGGAAGAGAGCTGCAGGGGCCATTTCCCGTCCTTCATCCTCTGACCCTCCCCTTCTCCCTCCCTTCCCCCAGAGTGCCTCCTTTATTGACTCACCTCGTTTCTCCCCTTGCCAGAGTCCCCTCCTTGCCTGCACCCCTCCAGCCCAGGTGAAGCTGGCCAGGTGCAGATGAGCCCCGGAGGCTGTCTGGGATTCAGAGAAGCATGGAGTCACTGCACACATGGCGCCCCAGCTTGCCAGATGCTGGAGGTTCGCTCTCCCCAGCTGGCCTGACCCAAGCAGGAAACGCTGCCCCCGCCCTCCCAGGGACCCCAAATGGCAGCACAGGACGCCAACCCCTAAGAGTCTGCTAGACGCACATAAATACTGGTGATCCCCCAAAGCTGCTGTCTGGGCCTCACTTTATACCTCCAGCCTGAGGCAGAGTGCCAAGGTTTAGGGGAATTCCCTGGTGGTCCAGTGTTTTGGACTCTACGCTCTCACTGCTGAAGCCCATGTTCAATCCCTGATCAGGGAACTAAAATCCCACAAGCTGCTGCAGCGCAGCCAAAAAAAAAAAAAAGGTTTATACCTCCAGCCCAGAGCTTCAGAATCACAGGTCAGAGGCAATACTGTCACCCATGGGTGGAGGCTCAGTCCTAAAGCAAAGACGGAGAGAAGTTAGACCGGGGATGCAGGCTTGAGGGTGTTCATAGAAGCAGCTGCACCTCTGACGTCACAGGTGAGGAGGGCAGGCGGCCAGTCTCTCTTACACGGTGTCCATCAGCATCCTTAGGGAGTACACCCCAGGGGAAATGCGGTTTTGGTGATTCCATCTTCTAATTCACTCCAAATAACAGGGTCTGGTTCTTCCAGCAGTGCAGCCCTGGTGCCTCCAGCACAGGTTGGGAGCTCAACCCTGTTACACACGAGAAACAAGCTATTGGAGTCTGGGCCGGGAACCTTCTGACTTAATGGTCTGGGGTAGGTCTTGAGTGAGTGATATGTTACCTATCTATTCTCCTTGGCTTCCCTGGTGATCTGATGTGTGCACAGCTGCAAACAGGCTCGCCCTTCCTGGGGCATCTGACCTGAGGCCCCCAGCTGCTGTTCCCCCCACCTAGGGCAGCCTCGGGTCCCCCAGGCAAAGCCCCTGTCCAGGGAGCTGAGTGGTCCAGCTGGCCAGTGAGCATGAGCCTGGGCCTGAATGTCAGAAGCTGACTCCCGCATGGCTCTGCCCTAAATTACCAGAGCTCCCTACTCAATGCTCTGAATTCCTTAAAAATCCCAGTTCCTTCTGCCACAAGATCAGGAGGTAGAGAAGTTCTAGAAGGACCAGTAAGATGCTGCTGAGAGCCAACTGATGCAGAGAGCCAACTCAGTGGAAAAGGCTCCTGATTGAAGGCAGGAGGAGAAGGGGGCAACAGAGGATGAGATGGTTGGATGGCATCACCAACTCAATGGACATGACTTTGAGCAAACTCAGGGAGATAGTTAAGGACAGGGAAGCCCGGTGTGCTGCAATCCATAGGGTTGCAAAGAGTCAGGCATAACTCAGTGACTGAACAACAGCAATGCTATTAACTAATTACTGTGTACCCACAACATGCTGGGTGCTAAAGACAGGGTCCTACTGCTATGCCCATTTTTTCTTTAAATATTTCTGTATGTATTTGGCTTCACCAGGTCTTCGTTGTGGCATGTGAACTCTTAGTTGTGACATGTGGGGTCTAGTTCCCTGACCAGGAATCAAACCTGAGCCCCCTTCATTGGGAGTGTGACGTCTTAGCCACTGGACTGCCAGGGAAGCCCCCAACCCAGTTTTAAGATGAGAGAATTGAGGCTCAGAGGCCGAATCACCTGGCCAAGGTCCCACCACCACTAACGTGTGGGAGAGCTGGAACATGACTCCAGAGCCTGCAGGCCTAAGCACTGCTGCTGGTTTACACACCCAGTGGGTATGGAGGGACTGGCCACTGGCTGTCTGTTCCAGAATGTCAAGGCTAAACCTGGTAAGACGACCCTGCAGAGACACTTCAGGTCGTGCAGAGAAATGCCCCTGGCCAGCTCCCTGATTCTGGCACAAGCAACATGATACTTCTCCTGCCCTCCGTAGTGGCTGCCAAGGGGTGGGGGGGGGGGGGGTTTCATTGACTAAAAGCATAAAATAGCAGTTGGCCCAAAGATGTGGTGACATCAGTCAGCTGAGAGAGAACAGCACCCCCTCTCAGCCCATCAGGAAGGAAAGAAAAAACAAAACAGGGGGAGAGTGGCTGAGTGAACAGTGAGCCTGTCTGCAGAAGCGTCTAGGTTCTGGTGTCCTCCATTCCCCCTCCACCTTCCATCTTTTTTGAGCAGAATCAGAAGGAAGAGGGATTTGAGTTCAAAAGAAGTTTCAAGATGAGGTTAGTGTCATGACGGGTAAAGGCAGAAGCAGCCTGAATCGGGAAACTGGGCTGTGGGGACTGAAACTGGCAAGTCTAGGAAAAGCCAAAAGGCCAAGCAAGAGAGGTCAGAGCAGTGGATCCGCCCTTGTGTGGTCTTGGTCAACATAAGGGAAGTTGGACTTGAGACCCTCGAGTTCGAGAGGTGGCTGACTGCCTCAGAGGTTCTTTGCCTGCTACCAGTGGGACTTTGGTCAAGGTGTTTGAACCGTGTGAGGGAAGTTAGAGCGAGGGTAGTGGTGCCATCAGAATCCTTTCCCTCTCATTGTTTTCATTAAAGACACCCATATAACTCTCAAGGTAAAAGGCAAGAAAACCAAGTTTGAAGAATAACTTTATATGACAAAATAAAGAGAAATCTGTTTCCAGGTGCTTCTCAAACTAAGGCTGGACTCCACGGTTCTGGCTCTTCTTCTCAGATGGTTTCGGTGAGAAAACCCGGCCTTTTTGTTTCTCTTGCTTGATTGGGTGCTGCACACTCCGTCCCCTGAGAGGTGTTTGGGGCTCAGCAATGCAGCTGTATCCAGGGCTCTTCCTGCCTCAGGGCTACATAGGCCAGGTTTGAAGGTGGGAGAGGGAAGCCGCCCCCCTGAAGCTCTGATGAAACTTCCTGCTCCAGCGCCGATGACAGAAATTGTGGAGTGTCAGAGCATCCCTCTGGATCTAGTTTTGCACTTTGCTGCGAGGCGGAAGCTACAGGTAAGGGAAACTTGAGCAGAGCTGGGATAACGCTTCTTGTTCCAATCAGGTACATCCAGAGAAAATCAGTCACCAAAGGGACATGCTCAGGATTCCCAGGGGGGGCATGGTAAAGAATCCTCCTATCAATGCAGGAGAACCTGGGTTCTATCCCTGGTGGGGAAGATCCCCTGGAGGAGGAGATGGCAACCCACTCCAGTCTTCTTGACTGGAGAATCCCTTGGACAGAGGGCCCTGGTGAGCTACAGTCCATGGGGTCACAGAGTCAGACACGACTGAGCAGGCACACACAAAGGGAGCTGCTGACAAGGCCCAGGTGAGGCTGGGTCAGGAAAACTAGACTTGGGAGGGGCCCCGATCTTCAAATCCTCATGGATGGTGTCATTCTTTCAAAGTGTTTGTCTTATCGAAATTCTCATACACACACCAAGGGAGAGCAAATAGTGCAAAGAACCCCCTCGTACCCGTCGCCCCGTCCCAACAGTTGGCAACACTCTGCCATTCTTGCTTCATCATTCCCTCCATTTTTTTTCTGGAACGTTTAAAAGCAAATTTCAGATATATTATGTCACCCCGAATACATCAGTATTTTTATCTCTAACAGATAAGGACTTTGTTCTTTTTTTTAACACAACCATCATAACAGTATTACATCCAACAAAACTAAGAATAACTCCTTAATATAAAATAATCTGTGTTTCATTTTCTTTAATTGTCTCAGAAATGCCTCTTTTTAGTTTGTTCACATTGGGGATCCAAACAAGGTCGATACATTGCATTTGGATGACATGTTTCGAGTCTTTTTGTTGACAACACTTTCCACTCTCTGGCTGAGTTTTTCGTGTCATTTATTTGTCAAAGAAACTGGGTCATTTGTCCTTTAGAATTAGTCACATTGGCTGACAGAATTCTCTTTGGATGGTTTAACTGTTCTTTAAGGAGAAAGTCATATGTTAAGATTCAAGACCTGGGTATTCTCAACCCTGGCTGCACATCAGTATCACCTGGGGAGATCTTAAATGGTTCAGAATTCCTGGCCCCACCCCTGGTGATTCTAATTCAGTGGAATCTAGGATGGAGCCCAGGAGTTTATTTTTGTTTTAAGCTGCTTGAGTAACTCTGCTGTGCACCCCCTAGTTGAGAACCACTGACTTTGGTAGCTGGTCTTTTCTCAAAAGGGTTACTGATTGTCCATGAGGAGGGGAGAGAGGAAGAAGAGGAGTTGTTGACAAATACTTATTGAGCCCTAAACCCTTAAACTGGAGTGGCATTGAAAGAGAAAGAAAAGAGGTTCCACGTAGTGGTTTAAAAATATAGGCCAAGAGTGCTTCCCTGGCAGTCCAGTGGTTATGATTCCACGCCTCCCCTGCAGAGGGCAAGGGTTTGATCCCTGGTTGGGGAACTAAGATATATAACATACTTACTGTAGATTAAAAAGATAATATAAACAAAGTCAAAAGCAACAGGTTAGGAGAAATAATGGCCGTGTGTTTAACAGTTTTTTTTTTCCCCAAAATAAGCTGACTCATTTGAAAAGACCCTGATGCTGGGAAAGATTGAGGGCAGGAGGAGAAGGGGACGACAGAGGATGAGATGGTTGGATGGCATCACCAACTCAGTGGACATGGGTTTGGGTAGACTCCAGCAGTTGATGGACAGGGAGGCCTTGTGTGCTGTGTTTCATGGGGTCTCAAAGAGTCGGACACAACTGAGCGACTGAACTGACTGAATAGGGAAACATAAGTAACTGTGTATTGATATGGTAAGTTCTCTAAGACATACATTTGGAAAGTAAAAATAGAACCAAAAAACCCACAAAACCTTGCAATTCAGTATGTGGAATGTAATCCCATTTCTGTAAAAAATAAAAGTACCAAATTATACAGAGGTACCTGTATATGTAGAAATGAAAAGGTCTAGAAGATAATATGGGGCTTTCCTGGTGGCTCAGTCGGTCAAGAATCTGCCTGCAATTCAGGAGACCCGGCTTCGATCCCTTGGTCAGAAAGATGCGCTAGAGAAGGGAATGGCAGCCCACTCCAGTATTCTTGCCCGGAGAATCCCATGGACAGAGGAGCCTGGTGGACTACAGTCCATGGGGTCACAACCACTTCTAGGTAGCAGATTAGGATTTGAGGGAGAGTCAGGGAATTTTTGCATTTTCTGTATGGTTTGAATTTTTTACAGTGAGAATGTTTTTTTCTAAATGCCTCACATATTAAAAGGAACAAAATAACTGTTACAGAATGTAGAAAATGGAAAGCTTCCCAATTCAATTTATAGAACTAACATAACCCCGATATTAAAGCCTGACTGTGTTAGCACAAATCAGGAGGACTAGAGATCAATGTCACTTATGAATATGGATGGAAAATTCCTATGTGGAACATTAGCAAATGGAATCCAGCAGTATATATTAAAAAAAAAAAAAAAAAAAACATGACTCAGCAGGGTTTATTCCAGAATCACAAGGATGGATGAATATCAGGAAATCTATAACACAGTTTATCAAGACAATCAGTACTGCCCTTGGACCTGGACAACAGGGCCACTTACCTTGGCCCACCTCCAGCCCGGCTTCTCCCAAAGGATGAAGGGATGCCTCTGGGCCAAGAAGGCTTGTCCTGTCTTCCTCCTCACCATTAAACCACACTAGACAGTATATTCAAAAGCAGAGAAAAGCAGAGGACTCTAAAACCGCTGCTCAAATAGCCTCAAGTCCATTTCCAGGGCCTACACTGGCCCCTCCCTCCCCCCCCCACCCCCGTTCTGGCCCCTCAGGGGTGGTGGGCTGCAGCCTAGGTAGGGGTTGGTGAGACTGTCTAAGCTTTCACATTCTAGTGTGAACATTCCAAGGAGTGTGAGTATTCTAAATTCAGACCTGGCCTGCCAGGTTGTTTTGAAGGTAAATGTCAAGGTAGGAAACAAGAACATATTTTATTTAGCAACTTGATGTTTTGGTTTGCAGTTTCTAAATATTTAGAAGTATAACAGGCCAGGCCTCCATCTGTACTCCTGGCCCAGGTTCCACAGTTGTTACGGGCAGCCCAACAATAATAGAACCTGGAAGAATAAAGCGTGATACCCAAAATAGAAAAGATTGTGGAAAGGTGACTTAGGAGGAAGAGGCAGAGTCATGGGAAGATGGAAATGGAGACATTCTGAAACTCAACCTCTTGGTCCTTAATATGTGCCTTCCTCTGCTAGGTGGTATAAGGAGTGAAGAGGAGACCCGAGAACCATAGGAGAATATGGTTCATTCTGACTCCTAGAACCATAAGAGAAGAGTACGTGGTTTTAAGCCACTATTTTTTTTTAAAAAAAAGAAAACACATTTTTGAACCAAGACCCAATTTTCTAAATACTATCATCAGCATTTCATACCAGTAAATGGGGTCTTATTTACTAACAGCTTAACAAAAATATACAAGAAGCTATTATTATGGTATGAAAGGATATTTCCAAAATGATTAATTCCTGGAAAATATGGACATGAAATGTATTCCCTAAACAGACATAATTGAGGCAAGGGGGAGGGGGACATTCATATTGTCGAAACTTTGAGGCAGGGTGAGAGAGGGGACTATAATTTAAAAGTTGGGAACAATTTTCTGTCACTAAAGATGGAGTTCTATATTTATCTTTAAGGCCAACTGATTTTTGTTGTTGTTCGAGTTGTTTGGGTTTTTTTCCGGCCACAGCAAGTGGGATCTTAGTTCCCCAACCAGGGATCGAAACCATGTCCCCTGCATTGAAAGTGTGGAATCTTAACCACTGGACCACCAGGGAATTCCCTAAGGCCAGCTGTTTTTTTATTGTTGTTTATTTTGGCAAAGTACACTAGAATTATATCTAAATTATTGCACAATAACTTTATCGCACAGATATAAAGCTGGTATCCATCGATTGTTCTTAAACTGTGAAGTCAACACAACCTGAATACTTGTGTTAACTGTAACCATTTCCTCATGCCAGTTTCAGTGTCCGCTGTATCAGAGTGTATAAGAATATGCCACGACTCCGGCTTTTTCTGTGGAGAGATGGGTTTTGTGGTTCTTTCATTATTTTTTGGCTACGCTGGGTCTTTGTTGCAGCTCGCAAGCGTTCTCTAGTTGCAGCGTGTGGGGGCTTCTCTAGAGTTGCAGTGCGTGGGTTTCTCTTGTTGCAGAGCTCCGGCGCGTGCAGACTTCTGTGCACAGGCTTAGTTGCCTCCATGGTGCGTGTGAGCTTAGTTCTCTCACCGGGGATGGAGACCGAGCCCCCTGCCACACCCTTGCCGACGTTTGTTATTTGTAGACTTTGTAATCATGCAGGCCAATAATCTTACAGAATGTCTTTCAGTTGAGGTTTGTCTGACGTTTCCTCAGTTGTGTTCCGGTTATGAATCATGGGCGACACATCATAGAAGTGATAGATATTTTCACTGCAGTCTATCCGGTGGCACACGATTTTGATTTGTCCCCTTACTGATGACATTAACTTTGATCACTTTTTTTAAGGTAGCGTCTCCCAAAATTCTCTCCTGTAAAGTTCTCTTTTCCCCTTTGTCATGAATGAGGACTTTATACTTTGAGACTATGTAAATGCCCTGGGCTGTCTCAAACTTTTAATGTATTCATTTTTAAATTTATAGACTGATAGTTTCCTATTTTATTACTACTTCCCTTTCTGTGCTTTACTTTTTTTGAAACTGTGTGAGTGGATATTAAAAACTAATTTTTAAAACTATTTTAAAAACTTAATTTTTCTAAAGAAAGAACCTGAAGTCTAAAACCTCCACTGATCACGAACCTTGACTGAAATTCATCATTATCCCTTGACCAAGCTCAGGGCATGTACCAACCAAAGGTGTCTGGGGTGTGTGCGATGGGGATAGAGGGCGTGATAGCAACCCCAGTGGAACTCAGAACTGAGTAGGGAGAGAGCTTCCCCCAACATGGAAGATGGAGAAGCAGGGAGAATGGAAACTAGACAGCAAGGACAATTGTTGTTCAGTCACTAAGTTGTGTCTGATTCTTTGCAACCCCATGGACTGCAGCACTCCAGACTCCCCTGTCCTTTACTATCTCCTGGAGTTTGCTCAGATTCATGTCCATTGAGTCGGTGATGCTGTCTAACCATCTCATCCTCTGCCGCCTCCTTCTCTTTCTGCCCTCAATCTTTCTCCGCATCAGGGTCTTTTCCAGTGAATCAGCTCTTCGCATCAGGTGGCCAAAGTATTGGAGCTTCAGCTTTAGCAAAGACAATAGTGGATGTAAAAACAACAAAACTCAGAAAAAAGACTGACTAGAGGGGCTTGGAGTCTTGAGTTGGGAAATAGGGCGTGTGTGAGAGTGGGAATGGGTACCAACAAGTGAAGGAACAAGGGCCAAGGCCAGAGGGTGATCACAAGGGAATGAGGACCCTGCTCCCTGGCATTACGAGTTGGAAGCCAGGCTACTTTCTGTGAACTTGGGACCCAAGTGGGGAAAACTGGTGGCACCTGAGTAGGGGGTGGGGGGTATTCAGGGCAGAGAATCAGCTCCTAGAAAGGCCTGATGGCGTCTCCAAAAACAGAATGTATCTTGGTAGGAGGCTTTATATGAAAGAATTTGTCCCAGGAATTTGCTAGTTGTTCTTCCCAGAGGCCGATTTGAGCCCAGCATTTGAACTTTGGCAGTGATACCAGGATGGAGAAAGTTGTCGGCAGTCACTGAACTCTTTGTAGACTGTCTTTCGACACAGGAAGGATCCGCCACATTACATGAATCATGCTTAAAGCCATCATTCTGTGCCTCTCAGCCAGACTTTTCTCTCTCCACCTCTCAGCCACAAATCCATGGAGTCTGCTTATCACTCCTGTGTTCACAGGATATTTTAGGAAACTGTTCCTATGTTGGCAGCTGTCCTTGGCTTGACCAGAGCACACCTCCGCAGACAGACATATTCTGCAGATTTCTAACAAAGCAAATATGTTGATTCTGGCATAGGTTGGGCCCAATGTATCAGACTAGATCGCTCGGCTGACTAGGAAAAAATATCTAGGGAAAACACACTTTATGATTTTAATTGTTATTATAGGTGCTGTCGAAAAATAAATCTGTGACCTGCCATATATTTCAGTGAAAGAGCTCACATCTGGTTCCGATTAGCTCTGGAGTCTGTTGGCTGACTTAGCACGGGAGCCTTTTCTGGAAGTCAACTCTGTGTCTCAGGGATTTTTGTTTTCACCCAGAGAGACACAGTGGAGACCTTGTTCCAGCACAAAGGCATTAACTGTTAGCGTGACCCCTCACACACGGCAACGCTCACCAAAGCCCTCAGAGTGCTGTCCTGGAGAGCTGAGATGGACGAGGCTGAGGCTGAGGGCGGATGGATGGAGAGAGAGCTCCAGGCGAGCTCGACAGACCAGGCTTTAGGTGTTGCCGTGTTCACCTCCATTCACAGGGAGGACCAATAGAAGCTCTGATGAAGGTAGTGTCAACCCTCACTCTTGTTCTGAGAAAGAAGAAAGAATCATAATAATAAATGCTACATATGCTGTGTTCACTGTTATGATGAACGAGATGGTAAAATCTGTAACAGACATCCTGGGATAGTTCACTTTCTCCTCTCAAGATATAAGAGCTATGATCAGCATACATCTCACTCTCTCTATGGGCACGATGGCAGAATGAATGGTAAAATGGGTGGCATGAAGCCAACACAGCCAATACCTGCACTTGGTCCATAGAAGTCAAGGTGTCCACTGAGCAATGTCAAGGATGAGATGCCTTTGGCCTGAACCCATGTGATTTTTTTTTTTTTTAATTGTGCCACATGGCATGCAGGATCTTAGTCCCCTGTCCAGGGATTGAAACCCCCCCACCCCTTCAGCAGTGGAAGCTTGGAGTCTTAACTACTGGATGGCCAGGAAATTCCATGAACCCTGGTGATTTTAAAATCTGCTGGCAGTAGCAGATTGTGGCTCACAGGGTGTCACAATTCCTCCAGCATCCTTCTCCGTGGATAGGAAGAACAAGATAGCTTCCACCTCTGATTCCTCCCTCTCCACTCAACATGTGTCCATGGATGATAGGGGTCACATGGGAAAATACAGTGTCCTGCCCTATTCCTTGGACATAAGTGCATCTCACCTGGGGTGACCTCCCCTCACTCTCCATCCACATGGTCCTCTCCCCACCAGTCATACCTTACACACACCAAGAACTCTTGGCCTCACTACATGTGCACTGCCTCTCAGAGGAAACAGACAAGTTGTTACCAGTTATAGCCATGAATGGAGAGAGGTAATGATAGCGTTGAACAAACCTGACTTAATGGGAGGAGAGTTTCTTTCCCCAGTGCATACCTGTATCCGCATAAAAGACTTTATTCTTCAAAAAGCCTTTGCTGAGTTGCCCCATGTAACTAAGTTTCCATGAGTAATTGGATGACTGGTCGCTTTTGTCACAAGGAGAGAGCTACCGTGAATGCAGGGATAAGTGGATGCTTCTCTGCGTGGAAATGCATTAACTACTCATCTTCTGTATAGCCAATAACTACTAAGCAGTTGCTCTAAGCACATTTGGTGGTTCTGCTGGTGAAGAATCTGCCTGCAGTGCAGGAGACCTGGGTTCAATCTCTGGGTTGGGAAGATCCCCTGCAGAAGGGAAAGGCTACCCACTCCAGTATTCTGGCATAGAAAATTCCATGGACTGTATAGTCCGTGGGGTTGCAAAGAGTTGGACGCAACTGAGTGACTTTCACATACATACTAAGCACATGCCAAGTGTTAACACATGTAATTCTCACCATGGCCTTCTAAAGGAGTTACCATAACAATACCTATTGTACAGGCAAGGAAATAGTTATGGGGAGGTTTTTTTGTTGTTGTTTGCTTGTTTGGAGTTTTTTTGGCTGCTCTGGGTCTTTGTTGTGGTACACAGGCTTAGTTGACCTGTAGCATGTAAGAACTCAGTTCCCAGAGTAGGGATTGAACCCGTGTCCCCTGCATTGGAAGGTGGATTCTTAATTCACCAAACCACCAGGGAGGTCCCAGGTTAAGGGTCTTGACTGAGGCAATTCAGCTAGTGCTAGAAAAATCATTGGTTAGGTTATAATAATTCATTTCAATTTTATAGTAAATCTCATTATAATGTTGGTGAATGACACAAAACACTTAAGGGTATTGAAAATCCAGCGAGATTAAATTGCAGAAAGATCCTGTTAGTTTTAACTCTGTCTGCCGTCAGTCTCCTGACAGTTCTGACCCTGCGTCATCCTGCTACAATGTCCTGTTCTTTCCAAGCCCCAGTCACCACCCTTACTCAACCCTTTCCTCTGTTTGCCTTGAACTTTATACTGGCCTCTTAACTAGTCTCCTGGCTTTTTGCTGCTTCCCAGCTCCAGTGCAGTTATCTCTCACTGCCAGATTAAACCAACACAGTACACCTCTGTCTCAGCCCCAGCCTGCTCCAAGCCCATCCAGTCTTCCATGGCACATCATGACCAACTCTGCCAGTGTTACTTGAGTTATGCTCTCTGACTCAAGACATGTCTGCTCAGCCTTAAGCCAAAGTACTGTGCTAGGTTGTAGGAATTCAGAGTTGAAAGGTGATAGTCCTTGTCCTCAAATTGTTTTCCATGGTGAGAAGACAGACTTGTAAACAAATGCAAAATCATAAGTTAGTTGTTCCAAGGTAGGAGTGTACAAAGCACAGAAGGAGAAGAAGTACCTCCATCCGCCCGGGGGCATCCCCAGATGCCTGTGAGTTGAGAGAGCAAACCAAAGTCCCGAGGGGACCAGAGGAGTGAGATCCAGGAGGAGGGCCCAGGGCACAGGCATGCTGTGGAAGGGCAAGCAGCTGAGGCCAGTGGTGACAGAGTTCGATGGGAAGTTGAGAAAACGGGACCAGATAAAGGCCGTTCATGAGCTGAGTTACTGTATAGATATAAATTCAACTCCAAACTGAAAAATGATTTTACAGGAAAAAAAAAAAAGTGTGAGAATTTCCAGGATTTTTAAAAAAAGAATAATGAGGAAAGAAAAAAACTATTACTGCACTAAGTATTGTAATACAAGATCACCGCGGTAGGAACTGTGTGGTCCAGGTGGGGATTAGAAAGATAAGGAATATAATAGGCAGTACAGAAATGGATCCAGGTATATATTACTAGACTTATAAACATATTTTTTAAACTTTATTGTTTGGCCAACCTTGCAACATGTGGGAATCTTAGTTCCCTGACTAAGGATCAAACCCAAACCCCCTGCATTGGAAGCATAGAGTCTTAACTACTGGACCACCAGGGAAGTCCCCGGACTTGTAAATATTTTAAATGTGACATGTCAAATTGAGATAAAAAGACAATGGGTTACCCAAAATATGTTTCTGGAACAACTACCTGAACTATCTTGAAAAAAATGTTGGGTTCCCTACCTTTCCCCATCATTCACTAAATTATAGACCAGTGCTCTCCAATAGAATTTTCTTTGATGATGGACATATCCTATATCTGTACTGTTCAACATAACAGCCACTGGCCACATGTTACTGAGCACTTGAAATAGGGCTATTGCATTGAGAAACTGAATTTTTTATTTTAATTGAAATATAAATAGCTATTTGTGACTGGTGACTGCCATATTGAAGAGCACTGTTCTAGAGGGACTAAAGGTAGAATATAGGAAAGAAAATAATAAAATGCTAGAATAAAATATATTTAAGCAAATATATAATTTTGGCGGTAAATAATGTCTTCATTGTCATATCAAAAGCAGAAATTAGAAAAGATGGCTTTCATTACATAAAAAATGTTAACCTTTGGAATACATGGAAACAATACAATAAAAGACAAATTTAGACATTTATATTTTTATAGGAAATGACTTATAAGTTAATGCATAAGTTGTAAGTTAATACTGTAATATAATTAAAAACAAGCCTTAGAAAAAGAAACAAAGAACACGAATAGGAAAAATCACAAAAGAACATGTCCAATAAATATGAAAAAAACGTCAACCTCACTTGTAATCACAGATCGACCAGTCAGGACAACCATGAGACAGTTTGTCAATCTGACAATGCCTTAAGATAATCTCCCTATAAGAACTTCCCTGGCAGTCCAGTGGTTAAGACTCCTTGCTTCCGCTTCGGGGGGCATCACTTCCATCCCTGATCAGGGAACTAAGATCCAGCATGCTGGCCAAAAACAAAAAAGTTGCTGTAAGCATTGTCGCGGAGAGGGTAGCAAAATCGGCATGTTCCTACATTGTGTGAGGAGGTGTAATTGATGCAACCTTCTGGAAAGCAGTTTAGCAAAACAGATCAAATTACACATTCTTGGGTCAAATTTCAGGTGTTCTTACATCCCCGATTTTTATTTTTACCTGAAAACCCACCCCCCAACCCACCCCCCCACCATATCCATTATTATTATTTTTTTGTTTGTGTGTGGGGTAAATTTTTATTTAACTGAATCAGTGGTTTCTAGATGGCCATTATTTGCTCTATGATGGCTGCAGTCCGGGTCCCATATCCTGTGGCATCCTTTAGGGCAAAGGAGAACCGGTCTCGCCAGAGCTCAGGAAATGACCGTCACTGCGATTCACTGAGCGTTCAGCTCTGTGCACTTGACCTGCAGCCTCTCACCAGTACCTGATGACGCAGATGCCTAGATACGATCATGCACATTTTACAGACGGGGAAATAGTCCCAGAGTGGTTCAGTGTCACACTGCCAGAAAGCCAGGGTTTGAAGTTGGGTCTGTGACTCCAAGCCATGCTCTTGTAGCTGGCAAGGACTGTGGGACCACATGGACATTGAGGCCCTGTTGGGGTGAGGCCGAGGTGGATAAGACCCCTGCACACTGGCCCTCTAGACGGGAGCGGCGACTTCACCAGCAAAGCCAGATGTGTTCCCCAACATCCCCGGTGATCTCTCCATCTCTTAGTTACCCTCCTCCTGGGACCTGAAATAAGAAAATCAGTGTCTGTGGGTGGGGAGGAGCTGGGTTTTAACTCGTTTTGAAAAGACTCTAACTTGTGGAGGCTGGGACAGGGTAGAGCTCTCAGAAAAGGAATTTGGGGAATGGAGTGTCCTCTGACTTTTCCATCTGCTCTGACAAGGCCCTGCCAGTGACGCCGGAATGCTGTGTGTGTGCCCAGCCTGGTTGAGGCTCATCCATCTCCTGCAACCGATGGGGCGGGGGCCTCAGGTTCTACAACAGAGGTGGTGAGTTGGGGGTAGGGTCAACTGGGGTGGGGCGGTGGGGAGTGGGGGCTCCCAGGGAGGGAGAGCTTGGCGGCTGCTAGCTCCCTCTCACAGCATAGCTCAAGCCTGAGATAGTGGTGTGCTCACACGGAAGTGGGTTGAGGGAGCAGAGCCAAACCCCATTTGGTCTCCATGCCTGGAGAATTCCATGGACAGAGGAGCCTGGCGGGCTGCAGTCCATGGGGTTGCAGAGTCGGACACAACTGAGCTACTGACGCACAGCACACACAGCTCAGAAAGCGACTTGGGTCAAGGCTGCGGGCGGAGTTGGGTCTGTCACAGGGAGCTGGTGGCTGGGACCATTTTCTGGTGGTTGGACCTCCCCAAAGGAAGCAGAGAAGGGTGGTCTCCACTGGGCAGGAAAGGATGAAAAGTCAGGTTTACACGGATGATCCATTTTGATTTAAAAACAAACCAAGGGACATCTTTCCTGGAGGATTTTGCTTTTGTGTCTGTTTTTAAATGGTTAGAAATGTATTTGTGTGAACTTGGACAATTTGTTGAGTCTCAGCTGCAGTATCTATGGAATAGGGACCTAGACCTGCGGATGTTCTGTTAAGGTCCCTTTTAGTGTGAAGGTCAAAGATACTCAAGACATTCCTGAGTCCTGCCCCGGACCTACTGAGTTAGAATCTCCCAGGGAGGGAGCCTGGACACCTCTGTTTTATTTTATATTTATTTGTCTTTTTAATAGATGAGGATACTGAAGCATACTTTTTTTTAGATTTATTGAAATATAATTAACATACCACACTGTGTAAGTTCAAGGTGTACAGCGTAATGACTTGATATACATGTACACTGTGAAGTGATTACCGCAGTGAAGTTAGTTACCATCTATCACCATGTGTAATTACAAAAATTTTCTCCTTTTGATGAAAACTTTCAGGATCTATTCTCTTAGCAGCTTTTGACTATACCAATACAGTATTTTTAAATATAATATTACATAGTACATCCCCAGGACATCTGTATCTTATAACTGGAAGTTTGTACCTTCATCCCATTCCCTCACCCCTACTCCCTGCCTCTGGCAATCTTAAATCTGGTTTCATTTTCTATGAGTTTGTTTACCTGTGTTTTTGATTCCATATACAGGTGGGATCATACCTGGCTTTCTCTGTCTGACTTATTTCATTTGAGTCTGTGTTTTAGTGGTACCTAGGTGAGTCTTCAAGGGCTTTCCTTGTGGCTTAGCTGGTAAAGAATTCTCCTGCAGTCTAGGAGACCTGGGTTTGATCCCTGGGCTCGGAAGATCCCCTGGAGAAGGGAAAGGCTTCCCACTCCAGTATTCTGGCCTGGAGAATTCCATGGACAGTACAGTCCATGGGGTCGCAAAGAGTCGGACACAACTTTGCGACTTTCACTTACTTACCCAGACGAGTCTTCAGGGGCTTCCCAGGTGGCACAAGTGGTAAAGAATCTGCCTGCCAATGCAGGAGACATGGGTTCGATCCCTAGGTTGGGAAGATTCCCTGGAGAAGAAAGTGGCAGCCCACTCCAGTACTCTTGCCTGGGAAATCCTGTGGACAGAGGAGCCTGGCGGACTGCAGTCTCTGGAGTCACAAAAAGTCAGACATGACTGGGTGACTGAGCATGCATGCAGGCAGGTAGTCTTATATCAGTAAAAATCAGGAATTGCTTTAGGGGCTGGGACACCTCAAAACGCTCCCACCTCTATTTTTGAGAAAGGAACAGAGAAGGGAGATGGAAGCTGGGACCCTGTGGGGTCATTAGGTACTCTGTGATATCAGGAATCAGAGCCTGAATCCGAGTCCTTCTGCCCCCCTTGATATCCCCACCTGCTATCCAGGAACCCTGGGGCTCTGAATTTGTAAGGAATGTGCTCATACACTGGCACCAAGGAGGGACAGCAGGACATCAGCACAGGGTTGGAGGACCCATTCCTGACCATGGAACTGGATTGGGGGGGCAGGGCATGGGTCTATCTTCCCTCTGCCACTGGTCTTGGCAGAGTAGCTCTGTGAGGCCTTGAGCCAGGGCTTGACTTTTCTGGGCCCCAGTTTCTTCATCAGTGCACCAGAGATGATTAATAAGCTCATTGATTGTCCAATAGTTAATAAATCTTACTGAGCTCTCACTGTCAGGCACTATCTTTAGACTGCTGGTTGCATCCAGTGAGGAATTGATAGAAGTGCTTTGAGAGGCACGAAGCTCTTTATCAGCATTTCCCGAGGGTGCACCAAGGATGTGGGCTATTAATAGCGCTCCAGGAAAATAAAAAGGGTCTGTATTCAGTTGAGAAAACGCTTGACTAAATCAAATTAAACTGTCTTTGATTTAGGACTTCTCTGAGTCTTTTATTGAATGTGCACTGACTTGCCGGGGCTGAGGCTGTCTGTGAGTGGGGTTGGAAGGGGCAGAATTCAGACCTTAGTGATAGCACTCATTAGTGGAGCATCTCGTGTGTGTGTGTGTGTGTGTGTGTGTGTCTGTGTGTGTGTGTGTGTGTGTGTGTGTGTTTTGGTGGGGAAATATGCATACGACAAAATTTACCACGCAGTAGCGGTAAGTCGGTTCACACTGCTGTGCAACCATCCATCCTAGAACCTTGCCATCTGCTCTCAAATAACTCTGCACCTATTAACCAGTAACTCCCCATTCCCCCCAGCCCCCACCAGCCCGCAGCAACCACCACTTTCCTTTCTGTCTCTATGAATTTGACGCTCTAGAGACCTTGTATAAATACTGGCACACAATATTTGTCCTTTTGTGACTGTCTTAGTCCTTTTGTGCCTGACTTGGCGGATGTTCCCCAAGGTTCATCCATGTTGTAGCAGGTGTCAGAATCTCTGTCCTTTTTTTAAAAAAAAAATAATTTGTTTGTTTATTTGGCTGTGCCTCACAGTATCTTCATTGTGGCATGTGGGATCTAGTTCCCTGCCCAGGGGTCAAACCTGGACCCCTTGCATTTAGAGCTCAGAGTCTTAAGCCACAGGGCCACCAGGGAAGTGCCAATGTCCCTTTCAAGTTGAATAATATCCCGTTGTGTGTATTAACTGCCTTTTGTTTTTCCATTCATACATCTGTGGATTCTGGGGTTGTTTGCAGCATTTGGCTGTCCTGAACGGTGATGCTGTGAACAGGGCTGTGCAAATATCTCTTTGAGTCCTGCTTTCAATTTTGAGGGGTAGATACCCAGATGTGGAACTGCCAGAGTATCTCTTGGGCTAGTGTTCTCTGGAACACACTTTGGGAACATTGCTCTTTATAGCTCTGAGGGAGCTGTTAAGTGAGAAAATTACCTAATTTTTCAGGGATATTCCTGCCGTGGATGATGCAATGGGAAAACCTCCGGAGTTAGGAGTTCGAACTTACATTCCTCCCAGAGGACCTCCGTGGCTCTTAGTTTCTACAGTGGTTAACTGAGTATGATGAACTGGACAAGCTCTTGAAATCTCACATTCTCTGACCTGCCTGGGTCCGCCTCCCATGTGATCTGAGACCGGGATGGAGGCAGAAGCGGGTTGGGGTTGGGAGAGAGATCTGGAAGAGAGAGCCTGCGTCGAGGGACAGTGTCAGGTCTTTGTCCTTCAATTAAAATTTAAAAAAAATTTTTTTTTAACCTATTTCCTTTAGTAGGGGGCAAAAATGTTTAGCTCTTTCCTCACCTTGCTTCAGGGTTTCTGTCTCCGACTTGCCCTTTAGTCTCTGGAGCTGGTGACCTTCCTCTGCTCTTTCTCCCTCCTCCTCCATCAGCCAAACTGCTCCGAGGGAAGAGAGGGCTGCCTGTGTTTCTCCACTTTCCTATGGGAAGAGCAGTTTTCCTTTTCTCCTCCCATTAGAAACACAAAAGAGAAGGGTCACAGAAGCTTGTCTCTAGGCTTCAATTGATGAGCTTCAGAAGCCTCCTTGTCCCACGAGAGAGGAGCGATTTTCCACTTTCTTTTTCAAAGGCAGAGTCTTTCCTCTCCCATTAGGAATCTCTGGCTGCTCCTTGAATTTTAAATATAATAACCAGGTTTATACATTAAGCAAGCTTTGCCTGGTTCCCTTAGCAACAGCCCTAACTTTTATAGCTCATCCTAAAGGAACTTGCACATTTCATGATAATAACACCTCACTGATCCGGAAGGGAAGAAATCTTAACCTTTTGGAATGATGAATATCTAAAATTAATCCACAAAGCAATCCCTACCCCCACCGCGAGTCCCTGGAATAACCTTCACAAAGTCCCACACTAGAGACAAGAGCTCTATTTGTAAGAATAAGAGACTATAGACCCGGAAATTCTATTCACTCTTTTTTAGCACATCCTCCTCAACAGCGAGTCAAGACCGGGGAGGGAGCCGCTGCAGACAGACTGTGTTAGCAACAGTGTTAAACCATCTGGTAGCCCGAGGACAAAGGAGACAGAAAACTAAAAAAAGCAGACATAGAACTGTGCTGTGACATTTTTGACAGATTCCAATCAAAACACCTAAAGTCAACAAAGTACTGACTTTCGGAAAGATAAGCTTCAGTTATCTGGAAAACTCATTGGGTTTTTTTTTAAGAATTTGGTGCCAGCAGAGCTACGTAATTGAATCATCACTGTATTTTTGAACCAAAAAAAAAAAAACCTAGCAAGGCATTCAAAGTTTTTTTTAATCTATCTGTTGAATGAGTCACTTGTGGTATGTATGGAGCTGGGGGAGCTGGTGAGGTCTTGGCTAAGACTGGACTCCTAGATTCTATGAAAGTTTGGTGGTTCTATGGAGGAAAACCCAACCTTTAAAATATGCAAGCTGTCCTCTTGTTTAAATCGAGGCTGGGATTTTGGCCTTGATTTAGGGGAAAAATTTTAATAGGCCTTCAGTGCTATAAAGGTAAAGTAGCTGAGTTACTCTGTTCTGGATACAGAGGTTCGCTTCTCTGTTGTTTAGTTGCTTAGTCATGTCTGACTCTTTTGAGACCCCATGGGCTGTAGCCCATCAGGCTCCTCTCTTCCTGGATTTCCCAGGCAAGAATACTGGAGTGGGTTGCCATTTCCTCCTCCAGGGAATCTTCCCCGCCCAGGGATCAAACCCACCTCTCCTGCGTTGCAGGCAGATTCTTTACTGTCTGAGCCACGAGGGGAGCCCTTCACTTCTCTGTGTGATAATGTTAATGCATGTCTTCCCGTGGGCAGAGCCACCTCACAGATGTTTCCAGAATGACTGTTTCTTCTGGGAAGGTGTGTGATGTGTCTTGTCCAGGACTGGGAGCTGTTATCAGAACATCCAGGAAAGTGGCCTGAAGCCTTATCTTCAAGGATGGCTGACTGAGGCCCCTAAAGGCAGCTAGATGGCCTGTCCAGGCCTCAGGCAACCTGAACTCTCCCACAGATATCCTTCCAGGCCGGGTTATTCTAGAACAGCCACTCAACCTAAGACCTTAGGAAATGTCCTGACTCCAGAATATTGTTCTGATGCCTTTTGGGGGCCAAAGGGCAAGAGCACATTCTTCTGGGAGTGGGTAGGGTTTCCCTTGCCAGGAATGGTTGTTCTCCTGATCAGTCATCCTGGGACCTAAAATCGGGACTTGGAAGGAGCTCTCAGCTCTCCAGGAGAAAACTGCTTTTATTGCTTTGAGCCTCAAGGAAGGAAAACCTGGACTCCCGGACTCCCTGGAAAGGAGGGTTTATTCAGGATACCCACACTGTGGGACGTGACACGTCAAGGGTAATTGAAAGGCATCAGAAGGGGGTGGGATCTCCAGATAAGATGCTGGACGCCAGAAAAAAAAAAGCTGGATGCTCACTTAAATTTGCATTTCAGATAGACAACAAATAATATTTTAGCATAAATATGTTCCGACTGTTGCATGGTTCCTAATATTGCCCAAAACGTAGTGACACTAAAAAATTGTTTGTCTGAACTACAATTTAAATTGGGCAACCTAGATTTTTATTTGATAAATTGACAACTCTAAGAAGGGAACCTCTGTGAAGACCCTCCATGCTATCTTCTCTGTTTCCTCCAAGTTTCCTGTATTAAATATGAAATAAGTCAGGCTCAGTGTTGCTGGGGGCACTTGAAGAAGGGGTCTGTGCCCTGCTGGGGTGAGCCATACTGGCCCAGAGGGCTCCCCAAGGCCAAAGGAGTCAGGCTATAGGTGGAGGAGGGGTTCCTTGGGGAGAGAAGAGTGGGGGAGTCACTCAGGATCTCAGGGCTGATGGTGAAAGTGGAGTCAGAACAGATGTCTCATGGGCATTTCATCTGGAGTTCTAGAAAACTTGCAGAGGATCCTGGTGACAGTGTGTGGTCAAGGTGGCTGGGGCCCTGGCTACTATGAGTAACCTCATAAGCTGGTGACGTGTGGGATAATCGGGTTACAAATTCAATTTTCAGCCTCAGAGTTGAAGACTGTGATGTTATGATTCATAATATAAAATATGTATTTGGTCTTTGACCCCATTTCTGGCACAGAGCTCCGAAAACCCTTGGAATTGCCTGGAAATAGCTTGATATGGTGTCTTTTGTTAGGTTAGTGAGGAGACTCTTGGAAAACACCTGTGGCTGGGGCTGGTTGCTGGGAGAACCAACCATGTGATTACAGAGTTAGACCATTCAGTCCCCCTCCACCTTCCCCCACCCCCGACCTCCGGAGAAGGGTTGTTGTTGTTTAGTTGCTAAGTCATGTCCGACTCTTTGTGACCCCGTGGCCTGAAGCCCGCTAGACTCCTCTGCCCGTGGAATTTTCCAGGCAAGAATACTGGAGTGGTTTGCCATTTCATTCTCCAGAGGGACTGGTGAATCCATCACCAGTAGCTGGTGATTTAATCAATTGAACTTCTGCAGTGAAGCCTCCAAAAACCCCCAAAGGAGGGGCTTTTGGGTTGGTGAATGCGTGGAGGGCCGGGGACACTGATGCTGGATGGGGCGCAGAAGCTCCACCCCCTTCCCACACACCTTGCCTTCTGCATCCTTTCCATCTGGCTGTTCCTGAGTTGTGTCAACTGAAAAAAAGGAAAAAGTACAGCCTAAAAGCTGAGAAGTATGTTTTACTCGGCAGACTTTCTGAGAACTTAAGCCAGGGAGGCAGTCTGTCAGATAGCTGTGAGGGACTGCTCCGGAGAGGCAAGGTGTGGGGTGCCAAGATATAGAGGAGTTTTTGCAGCAAAACCCCAAATAGTTGGAACATCAAAAGATGTCTGTTAATTAAAGAACAGCAGACACCAAGTTAACGCTTTCGGCGCTTTTCTATGCATGGCATGACGCAGGAGCCTGGGCTCCTAGAAATCAGTCCTGTGATAGGCACCTGAACTAGCCAGGGTCAGCACTCTTACAGGGGCATTTCTGTGTACGGTGTCCTCTGATAACCTGTGATTGCACCGGTATTAACATTCAACTTTTTCTGCTGTCTCTGTTTGCTCTGAGGCCCCCATGTTGAGAACAGAGGATGTGAGCTGCCCACATATTCTCCAGAAAGGCTCCAGACCATCTGTGCAGAACTCACTAAAGTCATGCCCCCAAACCTAGCAGGGGACTTTCCGAGCATCAGCCACTGGAGGCTGCACAGGGGGAGCAGGAGTGTCCACAACAAATTGGACAGGTTTCCCCAGAATCATCAGGATGGGGCGCAAAGGTGAGAATGGGGTGCCCTTTCCTTTCTCAAGTCCAGGTGGCCTGGCCTGTATCCCCTGGAACCTGCCACACCTGGAAAATGAAGGCAGAGCTGCTCAAGGCGGATGCTTGGGATCGGGCCGTCCTCGGGTTTTGTTTCAGGACATGGGTGAGTGGCCTTTCCCACGGGCCCTGTGTACCTGTGGAAGGAGGCCAGGCTTCAGTCCTCTGGAAGAGGAACTCCATGATGAACCTAAAAAGAATGATGCTGGGTGAGAGCGGCCCAACCGAAAAAAAAAGAGCGCATGTGGTATGATGCTATTTACATAAAATTCTAGAAAGTGAAGTGAAGTGAATTGAAAGTTGCTCAGTCATGTCCGACTCTTTGCGACCCCATCGACTATACAGTCCATGGCATTCTCCAGGCCAGAATACTGGAGTGGGTAGCCTTTCCCTTCTGGAGGGAAAGGCAAGTTTATCTCTAGTGCTAGAAAGCAGATGAATGATGCCCGGGGGGTGGGGGAGGGACAGGAGAGAGGATCACTGAAGGCCCAGAGGAAACTTTTGGGAATGATGGACTGTTCATTATCTTGATTCTTGGTTCAGTGAGCCTCTTCTAAAATCAAAACTTATCAGCAGTACACTTTGTGTAAGAAGATATAGGTTATTGTAAACTAACTATATCTCAGTAAAGCCATATTCCATGTAAGTGAATCTTCTGCCCCCAGCAGAAAGAGGTTGGATGCAGAAACTGGTCCTAAGTGATCAGTATGTTACCTTGGTCAGAAGGTGGCACTGGGGGAGATTGGAGTTTTGGTAAAAGATTTGATCTGTTTTTAAATCTCTTATGATGAAATTGCTAATTCCCAAAAGAGAACAGTGTGGAACAAGGTTGCTTCCTGCTTTGCATTCTGATGATTCTAGCTCACTAGGTAACCAGTTATGTTTTATTGTACATCTGTCTACCTGGTCTCTTCCACCTGCTGCTGCTGCTAAGTAGCTTCAGTCGTGTCCGACTCTGTGCGACCCCAGAGATGGCAGCCCACCAGGCTCCCCCATCCCTGGGATTCTCCAGGCAAGAACACTGGAGTGGGTTGCCATTTCCTTCTCCAATGCATGAAAGTGAAAAGTGAAAGAAGTTGCTCAGTCGTGTCCGACTCTTAGGGACCCCATGGACTGCAGCCCACCAGGCTCCTCCGCCCATGGGATTCTCCAGGCAAGAGTACTGGAGTGGGATGCCATTGCCTTCTCCGGTCTCTTCCACCTACTGGGTATCAAATGATCTGCTGCTTATTCTTAATTGCCTTCCTGGAAAATGAAGAAAAACATCACCCATAGTGATGCTGTGTGACAGCAGAGACAGAGGTTGGAGTGATGGGTCTATAAGCCAAGAAGTGCCGATGATGATTGCAGCCACAAGAAGCTAGGAAGAAGCAAGGAAACACCTTCCCTAGAGCCTTCAGAGGGAGCCAGACTGTGCTACCCTGATGTCAGATGTGTAGCCTCCAGAAATGGAGAGAAGAAACTTCCGTCAGTTTAAGCCACCCCATTTGCAGTGATTTATTATGACAGCCCTAGACACCAACATAGATGGGTAGGACTTTGAAATGCAGGACAGGACTTTGTATAGACAGAGTCACTATATATGCATATAACAACTGTGGAAAGCTTAAGAGGGCCTCGTGGAATAATCAGTAATTTGATTGGCTAGGGCCAAGGAGGTAGAGGAGAAGAGGGAGCCAAATACAGTAGGAGATGATGGGAATACAGGCCGGCACCTTGAGTGCCTGGCTAAGGAGTCTGGCCCTTGTCTTGGATGGCATGCGATGCCATTAGCATTTTTTATCAGACCTTGAACTATGCAGAGAACAGATTGGTGGTTGGGAGAGGGGGAGGAAAGAAAAAAAAAGGCAATGTTGGGCATAGTTCGATGGATTTACCACTAAACTGTGCTTTCCATAGTTGATGAGCACACAATATTTGCTGAATGAATTGAGTGAATTAGCTAATCAATTTTTGGTTTAAAAATAACAACAACCAAAAAACAAAACAAAATAAAAAACCCTTTATTATCTACTTTCTATTAAACATGGGGAGTGGGATTGAATGATGCAAAAGTAACATTAGAAAGCTTTTTTTTTTTTTTTTAAAGAACAGGGTCTCATTTACCTTGGCACCCTTAGTGCATAGAATAGGTAACACATGTTATTCAGGACTTTAGCTGTAAGCAACAGACAGTTTTGCTTAAGCAACCAGGGAATTCATTGGCTCACAAAACAGGACAAAAAAGAGAAAGCGTATTAGTTTCCAAGGGCTACTGTGATATTGTGATTTATAATAAGAAGTATATATTTGGTCTCCATCCCAGTTCCTGGCACAGAGCTCCTAAAACCCTTGGAATTTTCTAAGTGATGAGAGCCATCAAGGGTGTCTTGTTACGTTAATGAGGTGACTTTTGGAAAACCCCTAAGTCATCTGAGGATGAGGCTAGTTGCTGGGGGAACCAACTGTGTGACTAGAAGGTTGGAACTTACAGTCCCACTCTTGGTCTTTAAGGAGGGGAGAGGGCTGGAGATTGCATTCAAGGATCACAGTGACTGGTGATGTAATCACTTGTGCTTGCGTCGTGAAGCCACCATAAAATCCCAGCTTTTGGGTTGGTGATCATGCGAAGGTTCTGTTAGTGTGGTTGCTTAGAGAGGGCATGGGAGCTCTGAGCCTTTTTCCCTCTTGCCCTGTGCGTCTCTTGCATCTGGTTGTTCCTGAGTTGTGTCCTTTTGTAATAAACCAGTGGTCCACTGAGTAAGATGTTGAGTTCTGTGAGCCTTTGTAGCCAATGAATCCAACTTGAGGAGGGAGACATTGGAACCTCTGGCCTATAGCCAGTTGGTTAGAAGCTCAGATGACAGTCTGGACTTGAAATTGGTATCAGAAGTCAGGGTGAGGACAGTCTTAGAGGATTGAGCTGTTAGTCTATGGAATCTGATGCCTTCTCCAGGTAGACAGTGTCAGAACTGAGTTGTGGGACACCCAGTTGGGCTCATAGGGTGGCTTGGTGTGGGGGAACCCTCACCCATCTGGGGTCAGAAGTATCATGAAGTCTTCCCTGGTGGCTCAGTAGTAAACAATCTGCCTGCTGATATGGGAGATGTGGGTTCGATCCCTGGTCCGGATGGAGCCCACATGCTGAAGGGCAGCTAAGCCTGTGCGTCGCCACTAATGAGCTTGTGCTCTGAAGCCCAGAACCACAACCACTGAGCCCACACACAGCAACTACTGAAGCCTGAGTGCCTGGAGCCCACGCTCCACAACAAGAGAAGCACCACAATGAGAAGCCAGAACACTGCAGCTAGCGAGTAGCCCCTGCTCGCTGCAGCTACAGAGGAGGCCCAAGCAGCAATGAAGACCCGGCACAGCCAAAAATGAATAAGGAAAGTTATGTATTAAATATAGAAGGATCATGAAGCTTGGCAGAATTGTGAGAGTAAAGGAGAAATACAGGAATAGCATAACTTTCCTTCCCATCTGCCCTAAGAAATCACCACAAAGTGGGTGGCATAAAACAAGAGAGACATTCCCTCACCATGCTGGAGGTTAGAAGTCTGAAGTCAAGTTATCAGCCAGGTAGTTCCTTCTGGAAGCTTTCTCCCTCTCTGGAGTCTCCAGGGGAGATCTTTCCCTTGCTTTTCTCAACTTCGGGTGTTGCCAGCAGTCCTTAACTTGGAGGCACATCTCTCCCATCTCTGCTCCATCATCATATGCCACCCTCCCTATGTGTATGTCTCTGTGTCTCTTCTCTTCTTCTTAAAAGGCTCCCACCTTCTTATACAGACACCTGTACAACCTCATCTGAACTTGATTGTATCTGCAAAGACCCTGTGTCCAAATACAGTCACGTTCACAGATGCCATGGGTTGGGACTTCAACATTTCATTTTGGAGGACAGCATTCAACCCACAGCAGAGCTAGCTTCCAGTACAGCTGGCTTCAGGAGCCCAAGCTGCATCATCAGGGCTCTGTCTTCCTGTTGCTCAGATTGGCTTTTCTGTCTGATGGACGATAGCAGGCCAAGGATATAAATACGTAATGGTGGTACAGGTAGGGTTGGGCAGGGAAGTGGCATTAAACAGCTCTTATATTTTATGCACATGGATGCTAAGGGGGATAGTGAGCCAGGAAAGAGGACATTAGTAAGAAAGGGCAAATCGGAGACAAATAAAAGGTGGTTTGGATAAAGAGCAGAGATGGGGGAGGGGCAGAGCTATCATGGGCCCTGGATACCGTGTTTGGATACCTGGATGGCATAGGTCTATTTATTTATTTATTTGCCACACCACATAGCTTGCAGGATCTTAGTTCCCTGACCAAGATTCAAACCCAGTTCCCTGGCAATGGAGGCAGAGGGTCCTAACACTGGACTGCCAGGAACTTTGCTTTTTTATATAGTTGGGCTTATCTTTAAAAAAAAAAAGATATTTATTTGGCTGTGTCGGGTCTTAGTTGCAGCACACAGGATCTTCTCTTATGGCATGTGGGCTCCCTAGTTGCGGCGAGTGGACCTGGTGAATCCAAGACCCCATACCCTGCAGCATGGGGGATCTTAGTTCCCTGACCAGGGATTGTTGGATTTTTAGCCACTGGACCACCAGGGAATTCCTGGCACAGTTGTTTTTAAAGGGGCCAGTAAAGAGTAGGTACCTAACACTAAGCTTGAGAAAAAGCAGTGTTTATCTGTAGAGCTTGGTCTCTCCTCCCAGAATGGATGGGGTGGAATCTGTGGTGTTTCCTATCCAACCTCCATTCCACACTCCTGGTTAACAGCCCATCTTTTCCCATTAGGACAAGTCCCTCCACCACCAGCTCCAGCTGTAGCTTCCTTGTTGTTGTTTAGTCACAGGGTCGTATCCGACTCTTTGCGGCCCTATGGACTGTAGCCTGCCAGGCTCCTCTGTCCATGGGATTTCCCCAGGCAAGGATACTGGAGCAGGTTGCCATTTTCATCTCCAGGGAATCTTCCCGACCCAGGAATCAAACCTGCATCTCCTGCATCGGCAGGCAGATTCTTTACCACTGAGCCACCTGGGAAGCCCAAGGGTCCCCTGAAAACTCAGGACTAGACACTCAGGAAAGGCCATTCCTTCACTAGAGTCAGAGTGATTGGCTCAGGGAGAGGCCTCCTGTATGTCTAGTGAGTCCTCATTCCTAGACTTTTTCTGGAACTATTGGGAAAAAAAGAGGCACCCTTTTTGACTGGGGGGGGGGGGCGGGTGGTGGGGGTGGCACTAAACTGGTAGAGTGTAAGCGAAAAGCTGCCAGAGACCATCTGTGCTACCACCTGGCAGAGCCTGCCTCTGAAAGAAACCAAGACAGAAGAAAACAGAACTGAGAAGCGGAGAGAGGCCTGAAGGCCCGGCAGCCTGGTTCCAGCAAAGCTGTCTGACCCATTCACCCTGCTTATCCTCCTGTCAGCCCAGCAAATAATTATTAAGGACCTACCAAGACCTGGGTTCTTTGCTAGTTTTGGTAATAAGTAAATAAGATATGAACCCCGCCTCCCAAGATTCCAAGGTCTATTAGGAAGTTAGAGACATGGTATTGTTTTTGTTTTGTTTTGTTTTGTTTTTCCACGCAGCATGGCATGTGGAACTTCTCTGTTCAGGGATAAAACCCATGTCCCCTGCTTTGGAGGCATGGAGTCTTAACCCTGGACCACCCTATAAATCCTAAAAACACAGTTTTAAAGTATAATGTTAACAAGGCAGAAAAGGGTACATTTTATGAGAATCTTAGATCAAATGATGTGGAAATTCAGGAGAGAGGGTTTATTTCCATGAGGGAAATTGACATTCTCAGATGTCTTTAGAAGGCAAGCAGGATGTGGACATATGCAGATAAGATGAAGGGCATTCAAGGAGGGGGAACTTTATGAACAAAATAAAAATTATAGGGTGTCAAAGGAGTGAACCAAAGATTAAACTTGGCTGGAACATAGGAGAAAATAGAAGACCTTGGAAAGTTGAGTTCAAAGAGTGATCTTAGCAACTTCCCTCATGGTCCAGGGGCTAAGACTCTGTGCCCCCCGTGCAAGGGGCCCATGTCTCATCTGTGGCCAGGGAACTAGATCCCACGTGCCACAACTAAGAGTTTGCATTCCACAAGTAAAATTTCTGCATGTTACAACTAAACATCCCACATGTCACAAAGATCAAAGATCCCATGAGCTGCAACTAACACCCAGCACAGTCACATAAAATGTATATATATATATATATACACATTTTTTTTTTCCAATCTTGGAAGGCCAGATGGACCAGGTTAAAGAGATCGGGCTGTATTCTCTTGAAAATACTTGTTTTTTTCCCCCTAAACAAGACTCCCACAACTTTTTCAAGAAAATAAACTGAGCAGTGGAGAAGGCAATGGCACCCCACTCCAGTGTTCTTGCCTGGAGAATCCCAGGGACGGGGGAGCCTGGTGGGCTGCCATCTATGGGGTCACACAGAGTCTGACACGACTGAAGCGACTTAGCAGCAGCAGCAGCAAACTGAGCAGTGTAGAGCATGGTTGGAATGGCAAGGAGCTAAATGTAGGAGTCAGTTCTCCAGGTAAGAAGTTATAAGGTCCCATGCAGGGTAGTATTTGGTAATTTATTGCTGCATTAACAAATCACCCCAAAACTTAATGGCTTCAAATGACAACAATTTTATTACCTCTTCATCATGGAGGTTGAGAACTTGGACTCAGCTGCAGTTATGTGGATCAGCCGCAGGTTCAGCTGAATGATTCTTCTGTTCAACAAAACACCCAACTAGAGTTACTCAGCAGTGTTCAGCTCATAGGTTGAAATGGTATGGAGGGTCCAAGAGAGCATCACTCTTGTGTCCAGCTCCTTGGCTGGAAAGCTGGTCTCGGTCCTTTCTTTCTCTGGATGTCGTCTCTCAGGACCTGCCCAGCTGCCCAGGGCTGGAAGTGTGAGAGTTTGGAGAGACAGGAAGTAGAACTTGCTCATCTCTCAAATTTTGGGCCTGGAGAGTGGCACTCCCGCTTCTGCCATATTCGGTAGGTTCAAACAGTCACAGAATCTACCCAGCGTCAAGAGCTGGGGACATACAGTCCACATCTCAATGGGAACATTGTCAAGAAATGGTGACTCTCTTTAACAGAGGATTATAGATCAGAGCTAAATTATAGAGGGAGAAGCCACAGGACTGGGCATCTGCTTAGGTTGATTCACTCCTGACTTATTTATTGAGTATCTCCTATGTGTCAGGCAGTGTTACAGACAGGACATAGCAGGGAACAAAACAGAAAGATCTCTGCCCCCCTTGGAGCTCATATGCTAGGTGTTTGGAAAGTGAGAGATGGTTTCTAATGTCTGGACCTGGCAGCATGGGGGTGCCATGATAAGACAGAGGGAGCCCAGGAGGCCAGTTTGAATTAGAGTTTGATAATATAACTGAAAAACTAAAAGGTCAATTCTCCCCGCACTTTTAGCTGTAGTCAGAAGTGCAGTAACAGCCCTCTGACTCCAGGCTGTAGAGGAAATCCAGGATTTTGCTTCTAACCACAGGCAGCGCCTACGAGATTACAAAGAGAAAGACAGACCCTTCAACAACCTCGGAGATTTCCTTCCTTCCTTAGGCAGGAAAACCCTTGGAATCGTGCAAATCCACTGCCAATTATCCTCTGGTAACAAGAAGGGCTGTAATGTTGGAATTCACACCCTGACCCACTCAGCTGACTTCCTGCATGAGTTTTTGCTGGAGAACTTTCTCCACTGTCCCATATTTTAAAGAAACAGATATTTTTGGCTTCAGGAAATTATTTGGGGGGGGGGGCCCTTTGCAAACTCAGATTTTAGAGTAGACTCAAATGCCCATGATATGTTGAGTTGAAAAAAAAATCAAATTGAATATAATAATATGTGTATTTGGAGGAAAACTATTTTATTGATGCACAGTGAAAAGACTCAGAAGGATATGGTATTCTTCAGAACAGGTGAGGGGTGTGTCCCAGTGACAAATGGCTACAAATCTCAGTGTCTGCCACGATAATGGGTTACTTGTCATGTACACAGGGTGTCGTGGGCAGGTTATAGCTCTGTTGTCTTCACTCTGGGGTTGAACTTCATGGAACATGGTGACAGGCAAGAGAACCATGTTCTGGCTCTTTTTTTTTTTTTAATTTTAAATTTTTTTATTTTTTAAATTTTAAAATCTTTAATTCTTACATGCGTTCCCAAACATGAACCCCCCTCCCACCTCCCTCCCCATAACATCTCTCTGGGTCATCCCCATGCACCAGCCCCAAGCATGCTGTATCCTGCGTCAGACATAGACTGGCGATTCGATTCTTACATGATAGTATACATGCTAGAGTGCCATTCTCCCAAATCATCCCACCCTCTCCCTCTCCCTCTGAGTCCAAAAGTCCGTTATACACATCTGTGTCTTTTTTCCTGTCTTGCATACAGGGTCGTCATTGCCATCTTCCTAAATTCCATATATATGTGTTAGTATACTGTATTGGTGTTTTTCTTTCTGGCTTACTTCACTCTGTATAATCGGCTCCAGTTTCATCCATCTCATCAGAACTGATTCAAATGAATTCTTTTTAACGGCTGAGTAATACTCCATTGTGTATATGTACCACAGCTTTCTTATCCATTCATCTCCTGATGGACATCTAGGTTGTTTCCATGTCCTGGCTATTATAAACAGTGCTGCGATGAACACTGGGGTACATGTGTCTCTTTCCATTCTGGTTTCCTTGTTGTGTATGCCCAGCAGTGGGATTGCTGGGTCATAAGGTAGTTCTATTTGTAGATTTTAAGGAATCTCCACACTGTTCTCCATAGTGGCTGTACTAGTTTGCATTCCCACCAACAGTGTAGGAGGGTTCCCTTTTCTCCACACCCTCTCCAGCATTTATTGCTTGCAGATTTTTGGATCGCAGACATTCTGACTGGTTTGAAGTGGTACCTCATTGTGGTTTTGATTTGCATTTCTCTAATAGTGAGTGATGTTGAGCATCTTTTCATGTGTTTGTTAGCCATTCGTATGTCTTCTTTGGAGAAATGTCTATTTAGTTCTTTGGCCCATTTTTTGATTGGGTCGTTTATTTTTCTGGAATTGAGCTGCATAAGTTGCTTGTATATTTTTGAGATTAGTTGTTTGTCAGTTGCTTCATTTGCTATTATTTTCTCCCATTCAGAAGGCTGTCTTTTCACCTTGCTTATATTTTCCTTTGTTGTGCAGAAGCTTTTAATTTTAATTAGATCCCATTTGTTTATTTTTGCTTTTATTTCCAGAATTCTGGGAGGTGGATCATAGAGGATCCTGCTGTGATTTATGTCTGAGAGTGTTTTGCCTATGTTCTCCTCTAGGAGTTTTATAGTTTCTGATCTTACATTTAGATCTTTAATCCATTTTGAGTTTGTGTGCGGTGTTAGAAAGTGATCTAGTTTCATTCTTTTACAAGTGGTTGACCAGTTTTCCCAGCACCACTTGTTAAAGAGATTGTCTTTACTCCATTGTATATTCTTGCCTCCTTTGTCAAAGATAAGGTGTCCATATGTGTGTGGATTTATCTCTGGGCTTTCTATTTTGTTCCATTGATCTATATGTCTGTCTTTGTGCCAGTACATGTTCTGGCTCTTAAAGAGTCTCTGAACTTTGGTCCAGTGAGTCCCATGACTAAGCCTAAGCACCCAGAGTTGGGGGAATATATCCCCCCCTTAGAGTAGCCTAGTGACAGTGTCTGAGCAGTAACACGAAACCTTAACCACAGAACTTACCTGGTGGTCCAGTGGCTAAGACTCCACATTCCCCATGCAGGGGGCCCGGGTTCAATCCCGGGTCAGGGAACTAGATCCCGCAAGCAACAACTAAGAACTCGCGGACCACAACTGAAGATCCCATGTGCCGCTAAGACCCAGTGCAGTCAAATAAATAAAATACATTTAAAAAAAAAGAATCTACTGAACCATTTGTAGTGATTACTGCTGAGATCAAGGGTCAAGCGTTAAGGAGATTTTACCTCTCACTTTCTATGCTCCTTTATTAATATTTTTCAAGAAAGCATGCACTATTTTTATAATTAAAAATAATCTTTCAATCTTATTTACTTTTACCTTTATATTATGGAAAATTCAAAACTAAGCCAAAGAGAGAATAGTTTGAGGATCATCCCCACCACGACCTGTCACCCAGCTACCAATAGTTCTTCACTCATAGACAGTCTTGTTTCAATGATAATGTTACCCACTCCTCCTTCTAGATTATTTTGAATAACTCCCAGCATCATTTTGTTTTAAATATGTTGGCATGTACCTCTAGATAGGGAATCTTTTTAAAAAGATAGCTGCAGTATCATTATCACAACAAAAAAATTAACGCTGATTACTTTGTATTACCAAATATCTAATGAATATTCAAATCCCCCCATTGTTTTACATATATATATATTTTTTTACTTTTTCTTCTATTTTTGGCTGCACTGGGTTTTCGTTGCTGTTCAGGCTTTCTCCAGTTGTCGTGAGCAGGAGCTACTTTCTAGTTGCAGTACGTGGGCTTCTCATTGCAATGGCTTCTCTTGCTGCAGAGCATGGGCTCTAGGAAGTGCGGGCTCAGTAGTTGTGGCTCACAGGCTTAGTTGCCCCATGGCATGTGGGATCTTCCTGGACCAGGGGTCAAACTCATGACCCCTGCATTGGCAGGCGGGTTCTTTATCACTGTGCCACCTGGGAAGCCCCAGTAATCGCAGTGCTTCTATAAAGAGAAAAGCTTTTCCCTCATCAGTTCTTTGGTTATCCTGAAGATACAGTTTATATAGGGAAGGCAAGATAAATGCTTGATTCTTTTAAACATGTATTTACTTATTCGTGGGATTCCCTTGTAGCTCAGTTGGTAGAGAATCTGCCTGCAATGCAGGAGACCCAGGTTCGATTTCTGGATTGGGAAGATCCCCCTTGGGGAAGGAAATGGCAATCCGCTCCAATATTCTTGCCTGGGAAATCCCATAGACAGAGGAACCTGGTGATCCAAAAGAGTGGTGGTCTATGGGGTCCAAAAGAGTGGGACATGCCTGAGTGACTAAGCACATTACATACTTGTTTTTAAAATCATGAGATTGTTCCCTTGCTTTCTTCAGAGGTAGCCCATGAATTCGATTTTTTGTTTTAATCATTATGAACTCCTGTGTTATTTAACATGTTTCAGTTCATCGCCATTGTTATATCATTTTGATACTCAAGCAGTGCCTCCCATCTCTGACCAGAGGGAGCCTCATCAAGTTTGCTCCTGTGTGTCCTTTTGTCACAACTTAGTAGCTTTTGATAGTTTGTTTCCTTGCTTTCTGTTACGATAAGATAATTCAGGCTCATTTCATATTTCCTGTCTGGGACCTGAACTCTGCCACTTCCTCAAGGAAGATGGCATTTGTAGACCACAGTAGGGGTGTTCATTGCTCTAGGGGTGCCCATTGTTTCTAGGCCTTTTCCTTGGGCAGAGCTAGGAAACACTCTTTTTTTTTTTTTGGATTTTATGTTTATTTCTTTATTTTCGGCTGCGCTGGGTCTTCACTGCTGCATGTGGGCTACTCTTTGCTGTGGTGCACAGGCTTCTCATTGCGGTGGCTCCTCTTGTTGTGGAGCACGGGCTCTAGGGCGCATGGGCTCAGTAGTTGCAGATGGCAGGCTCGAGAGCACAGGCTCAGTATTTGTGACACACGGCCTTTGTTGTTCCGAGGCATGTAGGATCTTCTCAGACTATGGATAGAACCCATGTCTCCTGCATTGGCAGGCGGGTTCTTCACCACTTGCACCACCTGGGAAGCCCCAGGACCCTGGATCTTGCTCCAGAATCCATGTTGTAGAGGGCTCCACATATCACACACACAAACAATACACTTACCAAAGGACCCATGGGTGCCTTGGACACTGGTCCACCAGTACTTAGCACTGGTACACTGTGATGCAGGGCCCTGAACACCCTCTGTCGTAACTAACACCATTCAGGCGCCAGGGAAATACTTCTTGTCTCTTGCCCTCTGGCCTTGAGACAACGATGACTGTGTCCAGTGCCATGAATGTGTGCGGGTCATGCTGTTGCCAACACTGGAGATGTTTGTCTGTGTCAACTTTGGACACAGCTTTGAAGGATAGGGAGGATTTGAGCGTGGAAAGCATTCAGGTTAGAGCAAAGACAAATAAACTGCCTCGTCAAATTCTTCCTCCCCGCGTACATGCAATAGACTCTTACGTAACAAAGTATGGTTCCCTGGTCACATGGTATGTGCCTGTTGCTTGCCAACAGTGTGTTGTAAAACTTTTGAGTTTGGGCCAATCTGATAGGTTGGAAATTATATCTGTGACCTTTCATTTTTATTGTCTTTGTTTTGAGTGAGTTTGAGCATTTTTCCATACGATTAAGGACTGTTTTCATTTCTTTTTCTGTGAATTATCTATTCATAGCTTTAGCTGGTTTCCCTGTGGTGTTACTGGTTATTTTCTTCTCCCTTTTTAGAAGCTCCTAATATACCAGGGATGTGTATCTTTTGTCTGTGAACAACCACAGTCTTTCTCTGTAGTAGACTCTGGATTAGATTTGGCAGTGTGGTGGGGTGTTCAGCGAGATATAAAGCATCATCTATGCCCCCAGAGGAGCTTGAAAGTGATAGTGAAGTCGCTCAGTCATGTCTGATTCTTTGCGACCCCATGGACTGCACAGTCCATGGAATTCTCCAGGCCAGAATACTGGAGGGGGTAGCCTTTCCCTTCTCCAGGGGATCTTCCCAACCCAGGGATCGAACCCAGGTCACCCACATTGCAGGCAGATTCTTTACCAGCTGAGCCACAGGGAAGCCCTAAGAAGAATAAATAACAACAATGGATATAAGTAATTTTATGGAACAGTAAGAAAAGAGCACTTTCAAAGGAATACAGAGTTCATCATCAGAGGTAAGGGCCCTAGAAGTCCAGAGATAGGGAATAATCAGGCAATGGTGCCCAAAAGGCTTTATTAAAGTGTAGTTGGATCTAAGCTGGGTCTTGTGGAACGGACTGGAAACAGATGAGAGAAACCTGGAAGGTGAAAATCCAACTCCTAGCGTGGAGAGAGACTTGAAAGCCAGGCTGAGGAGTATGGTCTTCTTGGGGAAGTGGTTGGAGGAGGACAATGGTGTGTGCCCAGAGGTCAAATGAGAGGACATGGGCATTCCTCAGAGACCAGAGGAAAGTAAATCAGCAACTTCCAAACTTACCCACAACCACAAGATGGAGTGAGTCATATACCCTTCTCCACATACCCCAACACAATTAGGAAGATGGAGGAAGGTGGAGGGAGAGAGAAAGAAAGAGATGCAGCAGGAACTGGGGAAGCAAGTGGTCTGAGAGACTGAGCATTACCTGAAAGGACTGTTTAAATAATCAGATCAGGGGACTTCCCCTGGTGGTCTAGGGCCCCGCACCTCCAATACAGGGGCAGTGAGTTCGATCCTCAGTTGGGAACTGAGATCTCACATGACACAATGGCATGGCCAAATTAATAATAATAAAAAGATCAGATAGGGATTTCAATTGGATGAGCCATTTAGTTCATTCCATCCCTATCACATGTGAGTGGAGGGGGCAGGAGACTCAGAAAGAAGTCCCACTTCATTATAGCCAGGCTTTTACATTTTTCCATACATCTCACTTGTTGACCTACTTGCTCTATATAGTAATACTCATTTCACAGGAGTGTTGGAAGGATGACTCGAGATGACACATGTAAGGCACCTGGCACAGTGTCTGGAAGACAATCAGTGCTAAACAGTTGTTTGCTATTATTATTGGGTGATCATAAAATAGCTGCCGAGGGAGTAGGGGATAACTCAATCAAGGACAAGTGATGACCAACTGGCCGCAGTCCCAGGCAGTAATGACAGATGCCATGAGGGTCAGGAGAGACTGGTGCCCTGTGTTCTCCCGATCAACTCTCTGAGCATCCCCTGCCCGGACCCACACTTCTCCCAGCAGGAACTGGCGCTGGTCTGGCGCACAGATTCCTTGGCTCTGTTTCTTTGACAGTTATAACTGAGGAATTCAGCTTATTTTGGGTGAAATCCCTGGAAGTCCAAGTTCAGATCTCAGTCTGGGCAAGGCAGCCACATTTTCCAATGAGTAACTCCTTCCGATATAACTCCTGGCAGACGACGCTATCAGTCTCTGAGGGAACGTGCCGTCATGCGTGGTAAATAGTAAGACCACTGTGTGGGGCTTGACTCATCTGTCAGAGAAGGGGTATTTTGAAACCTTGACCTCATTTGCAAACATGTGTTTGCACATACCTTTCGTCAGATGCAAATTTTCCGTTCCCAATTTAGCTCTTCCAGATTTCCCCCGAAATGAAAGATGTGGCCACGAGGAGAGAAAACCTTTGACTAGGTCTCGACTCCAGGTATGTTCCGGGGAGCTCTCTTGTCTACAGGCCAACTTCCTGTTGACTCAGCAGCCAGGAGGAGGGAGACCAAGGAGCAAAGGACCAGAATAACAGCTGCCATCTTCTAAGCGGTCACCTGTGTGCCAGGCACCATGCTTATCACTCTGTGTGCAGCAGCTCCAGAACTCAGGTCATGACTGCTACAAGCAGGGAGGAGAGGGAGACCCGGAGAGCTTCAGTGACTTGTCCAAGGTCAAGTCACCACTGAGCCGGGATTTGGACTCAGGCTGTGTCTCCAAAGCATCTCTGTATGATCATTCTGCTGCATATTCCCTGCCGATACTCATGTTATCTAGATAGTACCTTCTTTAGCTTGAGCCTGAAGCCTCTGGCCCTTCATCCGGGGACATGGAAAGAGTTTTAGGTGTTTTCACAGGCTGACAGGTAGAGAAGATAGTTGGCTGTCTCCATGACTTGTGAATGGGTGCTTTGGGGGAGGAAGGGCACACCTTTACTTAAATCTTCCTTAGGTTTCTAGCTCTGTCTCCCTATTACCTTATTTATTTATTTGGTTGGTCTTAGTTGCAGTGCACAGATCTTTAGTCTTCACTGTGGGATCTTTAGTTTCAGCATTCAGAACCTTTTAGTTGCAGCACGTGAATTCTTAGTTGCATGTGGCATGTGGGATCTAGTTCCCTGACCAGGGATCGAACCCCGGCCCCCTGCCTTGGGAGCATGGAGTCTTAGCCACTGGACCACCAGGGAAGTCCCTGTTATCTTGATGCCCCGGGCCATTCCCTCCCTACTTCTGTCCAAGCTGAGAATCAGCCTATCTCCATGAGCTCTTTCCCACTCCTCCCCAACCTGTCCCCCTTGCCCCACTAAACACACTAGCATCTTCTGAATTCCACAACCCTTCTTGAGATGCTCTGTGTTCTTTTCTGCTGCACACAGTAGGTGCACCACAAAATGGCCACGGCTGACAACGATGACACACACAAAGTCCTGGATGGAGTGTGGGCAGGTGACGGAGGGCTGAGTCCTGGCTCTGCACTGATTGGCTCTGTGCTACTGGGCAAGTCCCCGACTCCATATGTCATCTGTGAAACGGTGACCGGGTGGCTTCTACAGCCTGTTCATGCGGCCATGAAGAGAGAGAAACCAGACCAGTGCCAGTTCCTGCCGGGAAAAGTGTGGGTCTGGGCAGAGGATTCTCACCGTGTTGAGCAGGAGAACGCAGGGCACCAGGCTCTTCTGATCCTCGAGGTCTAGATTCTGTGATTCCCACACCTCCATCTGAAGGGCATCTGCAGGCTCTGGAGCTCCTCTGAGGAAGTGGGCTTCCTGGGTGGTCCTCTGTTTCCTGCCAGCTGACTTTCATATACCTGGTGTGGAGAACGGTGTTATTATCAGTGGGCTTACACCCATCAGTGCTTTCAATAGAAGGAAATTGGGAAATCTCCTCTCATAAGAACATCTAAAGGCAGAGAAGGAACCACCCTTTCCGAATGTGCCAAAAACGCTGCACGACTGTGAAACTTGAGTCTAAAATTGAAGAGAACGAGGGCCTTTGCTCGAGCTGCTCAGTGGTGTTTCTCACACTGAAGAGCTTCAACAGGGCCCCCCTCCTGGGAGGACTTGTCCAGGTGGATTTGTAGAGAAAGGGCTGTCCAATGGAAAATAGCATAAGCAAAAGGGAGAAGATGGCCAGAAAAAAAAAAAAAAAGGCAGATGGAGAAGGCCCAGGAGAGGTGATTATTAGGAGAAACAGCTGTGATGGGGCAGGAAAGATGAATTTAAGAAGGTTGGTTGAGATCAGATTATGCAGGATTGTGAAAATCAAAGCCAAATAATTTTTTATATTTCTCCAGGATCTCATTTCCTTTCCTTAGAATCTAGCCCTTTCAGTAGAAATCATCAACAAAAATAATATTTGAATTTTATGTTGTGGAGAATTTCGAAGATATGCAAGGCTAATAATGCAACGGAATGAATACACATCTAGAGAAAATAATGGAACAGTATAAACATCCTCTGAAAGGCTGTGTATAAGTCTTGTCAAAAGGATAATGATACTGCTAATGAATAGCATGATAATAAAAAAGAGTAATGGGCTTCCCAGATGGCTCAGTGGGTAAAGAATCCACTGGTAATGTGGGAGACTCAGGTTCAAGGCCTGGGTTGGGAAGATCCACTGGAGGAGGGCATGGCAACACCCTCCAGTCTTCTTGCCTGGAGAATCTCATGGACAGAGGAGCCTGGCGGTTTACAGTCCATAGGGTTGCAAAGAGTTGGACATAACTGAAGCAACTGCGCTCACACATGACAAAGAGTTAACACTACTGAGGGGTAATTTGTGCCAAGACCTTTACCAGTGTTACCTCACTGTATCTAAGCCTTGTAGCTACCCTACTAAGTAGGTATTGTTTTTCCTGTTTTGCACAAGAGTAAAGAAAAGACTCTGATGCTGGGAGGGATTGAGGGCAGGAGGAGAAGGGGACAACAGAGGATGAGATGGCTGGATGGCTTCACTGACTCGATGGACGTGGGTCTGAGTGAACTCCGGGAGTTGGTGATGGACAGGGAGGCCTGGCATGCTGCAATTCATGGGGTCGCAAAGAGTTGAACACAACTGTGAAGAAAGCTGAGCACCGAAGAATTGATGCTTTTGAACTGTGGTGTTGAAGAAGACTCTTGAGAGTCCCTTGGACTGCAAAGAGATCCAACCAGTCCATTCTAAAGATCAGCCCTGGGTGTTCTTTGGAAGGAATGATGCTAAAGCCAAAACTCCAGTACTTTGGCCACCTCATTCGAAGAGTTGACTCATTGGAAAAGACTCTGATGCTGGGAGGGATTGTGGGCAGGAGGAGAAGGGGACGACCGAGGATGAGATGGCTGGATGGCATCACTGACTCGATGGACGTGAATCTGAGTGAACTCCGGAAGTTGGTGATGGACAGGGAAGCCTGGCGTGCTGCGATTCATGGGGTCGCAAAGAGTCGGACATGACTGAGTGACTGAACTGAACTGAATTGAACTGAAATCAAGGCTTAGAGAGATTAAGGACGTACCCAGTATCAGGCAGGATTTTTTTTTTTTTGCTGCCCCTCGAGGCTAGTGGGTTCTTAATTCCCCAACCAGGGATTGAACCAGATTCTCCTGGAGTGGAAATGTAGAGTCTTAACCACTGGCCCACCATGGAAGTCCCAGGTCCTGTGATTTGGGTTTTTATAACAACCTCCAATGAGAGGCCCACATGCTTTTTTTACCCCTAAGAATCACATCCATTTTTAGCAAATCCAGGGCAATTTCTTGATTTTTCTCTTCACCTGGTAAGTAGGAGCGCAAACCAGGCCTGGCTGCTTAAGGCAGAGGTGGCAATAATTCTGTCATATAATAGCAATCAGGCTTGATTTCTTATTTATTTACTCATGATGGTGCTGGCTCTTCATTGCTTCTGGGGCTTTTCTCTAGTTGTGGCAAGCAGGGGCTGCTCACTAGCTGTGGTGGGCAGGCTTCTCATTGCAGGGGCTTCTCATTGCGGTGGCTTCTCTTGTGCAGAGCATAGGGCTCTAGGGCTCACAGGCTTCAGCAGCTGCGGTCACATGGGCTCAATAGTTGCAGCTCCAGGGCTCTAGAGCACAGGCTCAATAGTGGTGGCGCATGGGCTTAGTTACTCTGCAGCTTCCTGTTCAGGAAGCTGAACCAGGGACCGAACCCATGTCTCTTGCATTAGCAGGCAGATTCTTTACCATGAGCCACCAAGGAAGCCCCGAGGCTTGGTTTCAAACTGGGATTCTCTGTACCAACATGTAACTCCCTCACCTTCCCACCAGGGACCACAGATATTCTTGAGACCAATGACCCTGTTTTCATCTCTAACCACTCACCAGACTTCAGACTTCTCCAGCTGTTTGCAAACACTCCAGTAACCTGTTCCTCTTTCCATTGAGACAACCTGGATCCTTTAAGAAATTTGCCTATTGTTTGTGATTTGCCAACGTTCACACCAGCAGTCGTTAGCACTTTGCTGTCTCTTCCCTTTCTTTTTTGCTTCCTTGTCTCTTTCCTGCTGCCCTCTCTTTTCCTCTTCCCTCTCTTTTCATTTGTCCCTTAAATATTTACTGATGGCAATTACACTGGCAGCTTGGAAATCCCCAGATGTGTATAGTGTTCCAGTGTCAGCTTCCAGGAACCTTCAGGATCACTTCTCACCTTTTCTGCAGCAGGTATTCCGTACTTTAGTCAAATGCTGTTACTTCCCACTGTGTCCTGGTATCACTTTTCCTTGTCTGTGCTTCGGTTCCTGCATCCTTGCCCTTGCAGTCAGTCCACTATCCTCTACTGCTGCTATCCTGATTGGGATTCAAGTGAAGTGAAGTGAAAGTCGCCCAGTTGTGTCCGACTCTTTGCAACCCCATGGACTTATACAGTCCATGGAATTCTCCAGGCCAGAATACTGGAGTGGGTAGCCTTTCCCTTTTCCAGGCGATCTTCCCAACCCAGGGATTGAACCCAGGTCTCCTTCATTGCAGGCAGATTCTTTTCCAGCGGAGCCAGCTGAGCCACCAGAGAAGCCCTGGGAAGGTGATTGGGATTCAGGCTCAGCTCAAATGACATCTGGAAAGCTGGAAAGGATCTTCCCATTCATCCCTCCATCTTTCTATTCAATAGGCGTTTACTAAGCATCTGCTCCGTATCAGTCACTGAGCTAGTTACTGGGATACAGCTGAAAACATTGACCTTGGCTGCAAGTTCACAGTCTATCCCTGTAGGGTCCTCTATAGAAACCACCAGACACATGTAGCTCTCCAGCGCTTAAATGTAGTGTTAATCGCTCAGTTGTGTCTGACTCTTTTGCAACCCAGTGGACTGTAGCCCTCCAGGCTTCTCTGTCCATGGGATTCTCCAGGCAAGATACTGAAGTAGGTTGCCATTTTCTTGTGGCCAGCCTGAAATGAGATGTGCTGTATGTCCGCAAGAGACATCAGATTTTAAACACTTAGCACAAGAAAAAGAATGTGAAATATCCTATTAGCGATTTCTTAATCGACATGTTGAAATGTAATATTCTTTTTGTATTGGGTTAATATGTTATTATAACTAATCAGTTATTTTGCTTTACCTTTAAAATGTAGCCCCTAGAAAGTTTAAACTTATATATGTGGCTTGCACTGGTGGCTTCCATTCTACTTGTGCTGGACAGCAGTGGTTTCGAAGGGGGATACAGGGATAGAGATGAAAACATACAAGAAGGTTTATATAGGTGCTTTTATAAGTGTGTGTACAGGAAGCAGTGAGGGCTTGTTTTTAATTCAGGGGGCCATGAGAAAATGGAGGAAGGGAATGAGTTTATAATGTGCTAGTCACTTGAAGCTCAGTCGCTAAAGAATCTGCCTGCAGTGCAGAAGACCTGGGTTCGATCTTTGGGTCAGGAAGGAAATGGAGAAGGAAATGGCAACCCACTCCAGGATTCTTGCCTGGAAAATCCCATGGGCAGAGGAGCCTGGTGGGCCACAGTCCATGGGGTCGCTAGAGTCGGACAGGATTGAATGACTAAACCACCACCAGGCACTTGAAGATATCCTCACACATGTTAAAGCACTTTTATATCTTCATGTGTTGGTTTGGCACTTGAAATATCTCCCTTAACCTTTGCAAGAGCAATCACCGCAATCTGACCACATCTTTGCGGGCTGCTTCGACCAAGTCACCATCATCTCTCGCTGGACTGTTTGTGGCAGCAGCCTCTTAACCGCCCCTGCCCCGCCCCCCACTTTGATCCATTCTCTGTGTTATAACCAAAGGAATCCTGGAAGAAACACAAGCTTGGTCATTTTACTCGTCAGATGAAACCTCTCCCATAGTTCCCCACTGTCCTCCGGATAAAATCTAAATTCCATTTCCTGGTCTACACCTCCCATCTGGCCCCTGCCTACCTCCTCAGCCCTGTATTTCACACTCCTTCACACTTGTTTGCTTTGCTGTAGCACTGCTCTGCTGTGAGCTTTTTTTCTGGGCTTGGAAAGCCCTGTACTGTCTCTTCTCTGTGTTATTCTTCTCTGAAAGCATTATTCTCCTCTGTTGGTCTGGTTAGTTCCGCCTTCTTCAGATTATAATTTCAAAATTATTGTCTCTAAGAAGACCTTCTGGAACTTCCCTGATGCCCACCCCTGCCACCATTCTGGGTTAAGTGACCCTCTTATGTGTCCCTAGATCTCACTATACTTGATGTAGTACTTAATTCTATATTGCGTTCTTGCAAACTTTTTGGATCAGAGTGTTCTATGAGAGTCTACTAAAAACTGTACATCTTCTCCCTGAGGGGGTGGTGGTGGGGAGAACGCAATACATTTTGCATGTAATTTTAGAGATTTTATAAAACCCTTAAAACTCTTTAAGTTTCCATGTACTTCAGATTAAAAACCCCTGCTGTTTTACAGTCATTTGCCAATTTGCTTTTATTTCCAGCTGAACTGTGTCCCCTTCAGGATAGGGACCCTGCCTGTTGATACGGACATCTCCATAGCAATGGGCATCACCCCCAGACACAAAAAGCATTTGTTACAGGTATGACTTGTTCCAAGACATTAGGATGCAAGGACTATCATGCCTTTGTTTTTCTAAAATCAAATGTGAGTTAGCCCTATCCTGTGTGGTTCGTGAGATGTCTTAAATTAGTCATTTTCAGCCGACTCTTCTGTCCCCCCCCCCCAAAACTCCAGCACTTAAGGGGCCCAAGAAAATTCTGGAAAGTTCCTTCTTTCTCAACTCATTAGAGATTTTTTTTTGTTTGTTTGTTTTTAATTATTCCTCCTTCTGTTTCAAGATGCCATAGTTGAGCGCCCATCCTTATCAGTCAGGAATTGTTGCCCTGAGTGGGCTGTGAGGTGGTCAGTGGAGTAACCTCTGCCTGGAAGTCCTACCTCTTCCAGGAAGCATGTTGAAAGGGAACCCCTTCTCATGGATGCCACAAATCTCCTATGCCTTTGCCTCTTGCAGGGGAACAGCTCTTTAACTCAAAAACACCACCTTTCCTCTTATCTCTCTGGAATGATCTGACAGGCATGATAGGAGCTAAAAACGCATAGACACCTAAAAAGACCAAGCAAAGAATGTCAGTGAATAAGGCAGGTCGGCTTTAAGAGACTAGAGGAAATGGTGGCGACTGAGGCATGCCCTGGAACACAGGCTTTGTTTAAAAATGAGCAGCAACTCAGGCACCAGCCAATGGGTGCTGAATTTCCAGATCTTCCATGTTTTCCAGGGAAGCCAGAAATCTGAATTTTCACGAGATAACTCTGTTTTTTTCTTAAAACATTACCTGTTAAGGTATATTTTTCAAATCATGTAATTTACAGTATAAAATTCAGTGTGTGTGCGTGCTCAGTCATGTCCAACTCTTTGCAGCCCCCTGGACTGTAGCCCACCGGGCTCCTCTGTCCATGGAATTTTCCGGGCAGGAGTACTGGCATGGGTCGCCATTTCCTTTTCCAGGAGATCTTCCCGACCCAGGGACAGAACCTGTGTCTCCTTCGTCTCCTGCATTGGCAGGTGGCTTCTTTACCACTGAGCCACTTGGGAATCCTATAAAATAGACTTTTTGGTAAATTTATCCAGTTGTGTAACCATCACCATAAATCAATTTTATAACACTTCCGTCGTCACAATAAGATCCCACGTGTATATTTACTGTTAATCCCTGTACTGTCCTCCCTTCTCCTCACCGCAGCCCTCACCCCGGGCAGCTAATGTTCTACTTTTTGTCTCTAGAGCTTTGCCTTTGGGGGACATTTCATATAAATGGAATAATACAGTATGTGGTTTCCCTGTCTGACTTCTTTCACTGAACATGTTTTCAAGGTTCATCCCTGTTGCTGCATGAATCTGTAGTTTATTTCTTTTTATTGCTGAATATTATTCCATTGTGTGGGTGTACAACATTTTGTCAACCCATTTACCAGTGGATGGACTTTCCTTTTTTTTTTGCTATCATGAATAATGCTGCTATGGACATTTATGTACAAATTTTTGTGTCCGTATATATTTACTTTTGTTTTTTGGTTTTTCTGGTAGATATCTAAGGATAGAATCGTGAGTTATATGGTGCGTTTCTGGGGTTTTCGGTTTTTGTCTTTGTTATTTGCTTTTGGCTGCGCTGCTGCCTGCAGGCTTTCTCTAGTTGCAGCGCACAGGCTTCTCATAGTGACGGCTTCTAGTGCTGCAGAGCGAGGACTCTAGGGTGGATGGGCTCCAGTACTTGTAGTGCACAGACTTAGTTGCCCCCCAGCATGTGGAATCTTCCTGGACCAGGGATCGAACCTGTATCCCCTGCATTGGCTGCTGGATTCTTTACCACTGGACCACCAAGGAAGTCCAGTACATTCATGTTAAACTTAAAAGAAATTGGCAAACTGTTTTCCAGAGTAGCTGCACCATTCTACATTCCTGCCAGAAATCGCTGAGCGGTCCTGTTTCTCTGCATCCTCACCAACATTTGTTATTGTCTGCCTTTTTGATTACAGTCATTTCAGTGGGTGTGAAGTATATCTCACTGTGGTTTTGATTTGCATTTCCCAAATGGCTAATGATGTTGGATAGCTCTTGATTAAGTGTTGGAATTCACTCAGATTTATTTTAAAAATGCTTCATATCAGCCTTGTACAGATGGAACAAAACAGCTTAGAACAAATCAGGTTCATGGGCTGGAACTGTCATCAGTGAATGAGTTTGGACTTATGGCTTGGACTCTGCAAAACAATGGCCTGTGACCTTTTTCTTTTGGAGGTAAAAGCAGCCTAGACTGCCAGCAAAAATTATTATGGAGAGAGGACAAAGATTTCTTACTCTTTTGTAATGAACTTGTAGACTAGGTGGGAAAAAAGACCATTTTCATCGATATGTTCATAACACCATGCTTTTTTCCCCAGTAAATCAACCTGTTACATATGAATTGAATGAGTCCTTTAGGTATATATTTGTACCCTCTTTTGAGAGATGAGGTTAAGGAATTTGTCAAAGATTAAAACTCTGGTGGGGATTCCTAGGTGGCTCAGTGGCAAAGAATCTGCCTGCCAAGCAGAAGATGTGGGTTCCATTCCTGGGTTGGGAAGGTACCATGGGGAAGGAATTGACAACCCACTCCAGTATGCTTGCCTGGAGAATCCCAAGGACAGAGGAGCCTTGTGGGCTACGGTCCACGGGGTCACAAAGAGTTGGACACAGCTGAGCGACTAAACAACAACCAGTGGCAGAGATGGATTTAAAGCCAGGTCTATGTGGTCCTAAATCCTGTGTTTTCCTGCTCAAAACAGCAACAGATTCTGGGATGGAGCTACGTGGGGTAAGACTGGAGTCTGAAGAGCCTGGCTGGCTAGCTGATCGAGGTGGAGGGGAACACAGTGTGGGAGCAAGGGAGAGGAAGGAATCAAAGTGGTTTCAAGGTTGGTTGTATTAAAAAACAAAGGGAAGTTGGGAAGAAAAAGAATTTGGGTGAGATGAAGTGGATGTGGGAAGAAGATAAGTTTTGGACTTACTGCTTTTGCAGTTGTCCTCCAATCCAGGTAGAGACACGTAGCAGACTCCCCAAGGCTGGAGAGATGCCATGGCTAGAGAGAGATACTTTTGTGTGCAAGAATGTGTGCTAAGTCATGTCTGACTCTTTGTGACTCTATGGACTGTAGCCTGACAGGCTCCTCTGTCCATGGAATTCTCCAGGCAAGAATACTGGAGTGGGCTGCCATCTCTTATGCTGGGGGATCTTCCTGTCCCAGAGATCAAACCTGAGTTTCCTACATTGGCAGGCTGATTCTTTACTGAAGTGCTACCTGGGAAACCCAGAGACACATTAGGGGACAGTGTTTTTGTTTTTGGCTGAGCCATGTAACTTATAGGATCTTAGTTACCTGACTAGGGATCGAACCTGAGCTCTGGCAGTGAATACTCCCAAGTCCTAACCACTGGACTGCCAGGGAATTTCTGGAAACAGTCTTTTTATTATTGATTTCTCATTGAGACTGACGTCTTTGTGATGTTGAATTCTGTTGAGCTGAGCTTCCTAGCCTCCTCTTCTGATGGTCCACTGACTTTGTTTTATAATTATGGGAAATCACAGACTTGGTGGCCGATGGGGCGGTTTGTGTGTGTGAATGCTGTGTGCACTCAGAAATGACTTCAGTGGCTGGCAAAGCTGAGACTCAGGCGTTAGAAATGGAGTGTTTGGTCTTCTGTAAAAAGTTTATTTTTTAATTCAGAAGAGGAATACTTGTCACATACTACATACAGTTAACTTGTACTCCATGTGCAGGCTACATTAAGGACAGACTTCATGGAGCCAAGTCACAAGACACCTGGACAAGGGGCAGCTTACTCCAGCAGGCAGGTGGGGGTGGGGGACCAGATGCGCTAGGACAAAGGACAATACAGGACCCGATTCTGACTTCCCCAGGAAGGACTCTGCATTCAGCTGCCTTAAAATCGTCTCTGAATTCTACCAACCCCTCCTCATCATTTCCTGCCTTGGTTTTTTTTGCTTTATTCACCTTTTACCAGACTGGAAGTTTCCTAGGCTTAGCCACTTACATACATCATGTCGTAAATATTAAAATGCATCCTTATTGAACATGAAGTAACATCTTGCTATAAAAATTTTTTGGAAAAGATTTTGCAAATTTCAAATTTTTTAAGACTAAATGATTTTATTCTTGTGACTTACCTAAACTTTATTATATTTATATATAATTAGGGTCGTGTCGCAGTTGATTAGATATTGCAGACATTTCATTAAATATTAACTCGGATTTTTCTAGTTGCCTTTCCTTATTTTGGAACCTTTTAAATTTTTTTCTTCAGGTCTCAAACGTTTTTTACAAGGCCTTTGAAAAGTTAATAGGCCCTGAGGGATAAGAGAGTCCAGCAGAACCTCCTCATAGCCTCTCTCATGTAGGGAGCTGCATACTAAAAAAAAGAAGGAAGTAACGAAGGAATGAAGGACGTGAAATCGTTTTCCCAAGGTGGGTTCCCTTCTCAATATTCTGGAATCTCAGCCCAGCCAGGCGTCTGGGTAGGGAGGCCTCTCCCCTAGCAAACCCGGCGGCCGGCGCTCAGCGGACCTAGGCAGGGTCAGCCTGGGCCCGAGGTCGCGACAGGGGCCTGAATGCCGACCGCCGACGGCAGGCGAGGTCTGTCTTCCCCCCGCCCCCCTCCCGCAGCTGGTGCGCATGGGCAAAACCGCAGCCCGAGCCCTGGTTCCCCTCCCCCACTGCAGGTGAGCCGCAGAGCCGTGGCCCCCACTCCCCGCAGCCCCGGGGGTGACGTCAGGCCTCTGGACCGCGCTCCAGCCCCGCCCCTGCAGGCAGCGCCGGGATCCCGCGACTCGGCGTTGGAAGCCGGTCCCACTGTGGGACACGCCGGCTGCGACAGGCAGAGGGGGCGGCGAGGCTCCGGACTGGGCTGCCGCGGCGGCCCGATGCCAGGGCGTGGAGCGTCCAGGCGGAGCTCGGGGCTCTGGCCGCGGGCACACCTGCCCGGCCGTCCGCACAGCCAAAGCCGCTGCGGGGTCCGCACCCACTGCCCCGCGGGATCGCGGGACGCCCTGCCAGTCTCAGCTGTCCATCTCTGCCCTAGCCAGCCAATCACCCACGACTGCCCCGGCCGCACCTCCCGGAATCTCTGATGGACGTGCGGCTTAGCCTATAGTATGGGGGCCTCGGCCGCCTGGGCTGGGAGCGGAAGCCAATGAGCATCGTTTCAGGTGGGTGGAGGGAACGGACCTCGAGAAGGTAGCTTCGTTCGGGTTGCTAACGTCTTCCCTTGGAGATGGGCGCGCAAACGGACCAGTGGGTCTGGGGGCGGTGGTGACGGGCGTGGAGCTGGCCCAATGAGGGTGGGAGTGGGTGGGGCAGCCCGGAGTAGCAGTGCTAAAGGAGCCCGGCGGAGGCAGCGGTGGGTTTGGGACTGAAGCGCCGGTTCTGTGGTCGCGGCTGGGGACGTGCGCCGGCGCCACCATCTTCGGCTGAAGGTGAGAGGTGCGGTTCCCCGGGTCCGAGACCGGCGACCGGAGACCGGGGACGGTTTGTGGTGGGGGGAAGGATCCTCGGCGGCTCTGGAGGGCGAGGACGGAACCGAAGCGGGAGCTGGGGAAGACAGAAGGGACTCTGGGCGGAGGGTTTGTGCTGCGGGGGCCGTAGATTCCTGCGAGGAAGGACATTGCGGGGTGGTGGCGGGGAACGGGACCCTAGTGGGTGGAGAGACCCCTGGAGGGGCGGGGAACGAGGTCCGAGGTCCTTGGGAGTGAGAGACTCCTGCGGGGATGAGGGCCTGGGGGTGCGGGAGGACTGCCCCTGAGGGACTGGGGATGGAGATCTGCGGGTGGGCATGTGCGGACCTGGTAACTCGGCGTTCGGGATCCTTGCGGCGCGTGTTTGGGGGGACCTCGTGCTCTAGTGGGGGTCCCTGGGGATCCCACGAGTCTTTGCCTGTTTCTCAGGAGGGCAGGGAGTCTTGGGGCGGGCTGGAAAGCGCAATCCCGATTGGGGGTGGGGGGAGCGCTGGACGGGAAGGGCCCTTGGGTGGGCTGCTGGGTGGCTTAGGCCGGCTGCGGCACCCGGAGCGCGGTGCGGAGTTCGCCGAGGGGTCGGAAGGCGGGCGGCGCGCCTGGACCTGCGGGGTGGAGGGACGCGAGGGCAGGGCTGCGCACGGCCGGGGCAGCGCGCGGCGGGTGAAGGTCTGAGCAAGCCGGCCTCGGGCTTGGGGAGGGTCGGGCTCCGCTGGTCCCGGGGGAGCAGGGCGGGAGGGGCGGCGTCAGACCCGGCTCTGTGGGGGCGGCGGGGACCGGGGGTGGACGTCCGGCCAGGCCCGGGCAGCTTGGGGGGGCGAGGCGGGAAATGTGGCGGGGGCGCGTTGCTGCAGGGCGGCTGGGGGGGAGGGTCAGCCCTGGCTTCGGGATCCCTTTATTGTGTAGAGGATCTGGGCATGGCTCGCCGCGGAGTCTCTTCTTGGCCTTCTGCAGTGGGGGGGGTCCAACCTTGAGCCCATAAAATCGGCCTGGAACGAGGTCGGAGGGAAGTTGAAGGCGCCGAGTCCCGGCGTCCGCGCGGGCTTTGTGGGCCTGCGGTGGGCGGATGCGGCCCGGGGACCGGCCAGGCCCCCAGCCCGGCCTGCCTGGGAACCCGGGCCTTGGGAAGGAGTCTGGCGACCTGGCGGGTCTGAGCTCGGCTGGTGAGTTTTGGCTAACGTGGCCTCTGCCTATGACCGTTATCTCCGTTCCTTAGGGCCTCTGCAGCTCCCTTCAAGATCACTGCGGTTGATGGAAGGGGGTGGGGTGGGGTGGGGTGGGGTGGGTAGGGGAAAGCAGGCGGGTAGATCCCTAGTGCAAAAGAAACAAAGACGGCTGTTTTCGCTGAATAATATAATACCAAATTTAATACTTCAGTTTTGCCGAGATTTTTGTTTTTTAACATTGAAACTGAGGATTCTTTGAGTCAGGCTTCATTATTCTTGATAGTATCTCACTCTGGAAAACTTTAATGTATTTATTGTTTCATTTCCTTCATCCGTCGGCCGTCATTAATTATCCTTTTAGTCCCATGCTTTTGATGTTTAAGTATGCCCTGTCTGTCACGGATCCTGGAAAAGTGGCCATTTTATGCATCTCCTTACTTCTGCATCTTAAATTCAGTTCCTCCCCGTCCTTATCTGGAGAAAGCATATGGTGTAATTGGGCGATATAGCACCAGCTTTTGCAGCAAAGAGATGTGACCCGAGAGCTTGCCTTTTCACTTGGGCCCCTTAGGGAAATCATTTCAAGGAAGACAGGCTGGATGGAAGGTGAGACAGGAAATTTTCAAGGGCACGTTGTATGGTGAAAGACTGTAGTCTTCAGCGGTTTCTGTACCTTCGTGTCATGTAGGAAGAATAAAAATTCCTGGTGTCGGTCTCCCTGCTTCAGAAACGTTTAACACAGTGTAAAGATATTCACAGAGGCGGCTTGGGCCATGAAGAGCGGTAGTGTCCTTTTGCACTTGATTTGCATTTCTGCTCATTTTTGGTTAAACATGATTTTGATGAGTGAACAGACTTTCAGGTCTCTGTAAGATGAGTGACCTTAGTGGTAGCTTTACACAAATTGTAGACGATTTTGTTTATCTGTCTCAGAGAGATGTGCTGTCATGGATCATTTATCCATCGTTTTTGTTTGGATTTTGGTATGCAAGATAGTCATAAAACTGTTTCCCTGTGCCTCTACCTACCATAGGCTCTGGGAGGCAGTTGAGAAGCTTAGTGGGTGGTGTTTCTTTGGGAGTGAAAGATGGCCTTGTGGATCGACCCCCAGGGGTGTGTGTGTGTTGAAAAATCAAGTGAAGGTGATGGGGCTTTGACTTTGGGGTGGGGGGCAGCTGATAAATGATTTGAGTATAATTAGGCAGTTACTTCAGAGGACACCAAGAACTTTCAGATTCTGTCTGTTATAAAGAGGTTCCTGTTTATTCCTTTTTTATGAAATATAAAGCCTTTGACAGATTGTGCTAGTGTGTTCATTGGCTGATCTTTCCTAATTTTTCTTTTTTCTTTTTTTGTCCACACCATGTGGCTTGTGGGATCTTAGTTCGCCAACCAAGGATCAAACCTGGGCCCCCAGCAGTGGAAGTGCAGAGTCCCGACCGTTGGACTGCCAGGGAATTCCCTGAGCATGTACTCTTGAAACCATAATTGATCATTGATTGACAGGCAGTATGTAGTGTATACTACATGTCAAAGTTTTCCCCTCCTCACCTTCCATCCTTGTAGCACGTGTTCTGGAGCTGAACTCTGGGTTTCCTCCCAGCTCTTTGTTAGCTCTGTGACTTTGGGCCAGTTTTTGGCTTTCTCTGAACCTTGGGTTCCTCACCTGTAAAATGGAGATAGTAAAAGAACCTACCTGGTGAGCCTGTTGTGAGGATTAAGAGTTGATATATATACACTTAAACCACTTAAGAATACCACCTGGCCATTATTAGTGGTATATAACAACAGTATTTGCTGTTTTCAAAATTCTAATGTTACCCTTCCTACAAGGCAAAGCATTTGAAAGTGGTTTCCCTATTAAATACCAGTATTATCATGACAAGTTGCCAAATGTACAATGGAATGAGAAAAATACAACATATTTGGCAACCTCAAGTGAACAGTTAAAATGAACAAAACCTCTTCCCTGGCCTTAGGAACTCTACCATCTAAACAAGGATTTGAGCACCTACTGCCTGCTGAGACCTCTGGTAGAGATGAGAAGGGTGCCAGAAGAGCAGCACAAAATGTTAGGAGGAGGAGAAGGATTAAATTGCCAGGTTGACCTGAAAAGAACTTGTGAAAGGATGGCATTTGGGTCAGGATTTAAAGGAATGTTCGGTTTTTGGTGGTGGAGGAGAAGCCGAAGCTTACTCTGAGGGTCAGGACCGTTCATGTAATGGTTGATCAGTAGGTATATAAATGCCCTCCTGTGGACCAGGAAGTCAGCTCACTGTATAGCAAGGACAAAACCATCCTTGCAGTGTTTAGTTAGTTATAGGAAACTCTGGAAAAGTAAAAGGTAAAAAGTTTGTAATCCCACTACCCAGTGAAGACCCAGTGACTATTTGTTTCCTTTAAAACAAAGATGTTTATATGTAATTTTTCGCCACAAAATTGGGAGCATATTATAATCACACTTTTGTGATCCCTTTTTTCTCATGTTAAATTACAGGTGTTTCCCCACCTAGCAATAGTACATACTAATAAATTTAAAATGTATTGATTTGATCAAATAATTTTGAAAGTCCATCAATTCTTAAAAAAAAAAAAGACCTGCCCTAGAAATGACCTGTTGTTATTCTAATTTATAGTCACTTGCTAAATCTCAGCAGATAATTTACATGCCCGTTGTAAAAGGAAAAATGCATGCATTTTTCTGAAGTATTATATCGGGTATACAGTTTATACCTAATATGGATAATAAGAGTAACTTGTTATCCTATTTTTGTTCTAGCTGGACATTTTCTCTAAGAGGCTGTTCTTCTTAAGGCAGAATGTGTCCTATAGTCTCTATCCAGATTTATCCAGAGTGATTCCCACTTCAGAGCCATCTTCTTCCTAGCAGTGGGTAGTGTATGGGTTGGGAAGACAGAAAATTAGTTATTAATCTTAGTAGTGCAGTCTGGAGAGATGATGTGTTTTTGAAACCATGCTTCAGAATGTACATATATGTATGAATATTTTTTCTATTGCCTTCTCCCATGTGGATGCCTTTTAGTTAGAAAGCATATTAGTAAATCTGTTGGTAGAAGTTTTAATGTTATGTGGTTTGTGATTTTTGTTTTATCCGATTGTATACGCCTAAAACTGGTAAGCATATCCTCTCATTCAGTTAATGAATTAGTCTGAAACATTGGTTTTCAACCTTTGTTGCCTCCCCAACATATCTGGTGGTAGCAGTGGTTCACCATGGCAACCAGAGAACTGTGGAGTGATAGTTCTCAAAGTGTGCTCCCAGACCAGCATTATCAGCAGCATCTGGGAATTTGTTAGAAATGCAAATGACCAAGGGTCTCCGCCCCAGACCTACTGAGAATAAGGCCTGGCAGTCTGTATTTTAATAAACCCTTCAGGTGTTGCTGGTGTAAGAGCCAAAGTTGGAGAGCCCTGCTCCGGCGATGAGTGTCTGTAATCCTTTACATTGTAACAACCAGTTTCTGAAAAGTCTTAGCTATTTGATTCTAGTACATTCTTATTGGGCCTGAAAGGGCTAGTATTTGGTTTCCTCTATCAGTGTTTAATCTTTTAGGGTAAAGATAGCGAGATCTCTTTAAGAATCTGAAGAAAGTTATGCGTGTTCTCTTCAGAAAAGCACAGGTCTACAAAAAATTGTACAGTGTATGTAGACCCATTTCAGTGCCTTCATGAAGCCTGAACTTTGTGCACTGAAGGTTAAGAACCTCTTGATGGGACTTCCCTGGTGGTCCAGTGGTTAGGACTCCACGCTTCCACTGCAGGGGGCCCAGATTTGATCCCTAGTTGGGGAACTATGGTCCCAAATGTCATGTGACATGGCCAAAAAAAATAAAGAAAAAAAAAAGAACCTCTTCACAGCCTGGGGTGATTTTGATTTCCCTTGTATCCTTCCATCTAAGAGGTAGGTAGGCAGGCAGGCAAGAGCTTACCAAGAATCCCCCTCATCTTGGGGAGAGGGAGAAGTTGGGAGAGTTGGATGGAGGAGCAAGAACAGCTGCTTCCTTGCCTTCTTTCATTGATCTGAGTGAGGTTTGTGATAACCTGGAATTTGGCTGGAAAACGACTTACTACTCTAAGTCATAAGGGAAGTGTTTAATGATGGTGTTGGATTCCAGAAAGACACTTGTCAGGCAGGAATGATGAGTCACACCAGAAAGGTGAGTGACGAATGTAAAATCCTGTCACTTGATCCACAAAGTCAGTCCCACAAGCATGAGAGGAGAAGTAGCTTCAAGGACTGTGTGTTGGGCTTTGGCTGACAGCTACATGTGAGCCAGCAGTGAGCACTCAATAAACCACTGAGGTCTTAGATACATTCATTGTAGAAGTCCCAGAAACATGCTTGCTATCCCCACCAGGGCTGAGGCTGTGAACAGTTCCTGTCTCTTCTGCACCAGTCTGGAATATTCTGTTTGCTTCCGGCCCCTCTAAAGGGGTGTAAACACATGAAGTCTGTTTCGAGGCGAGAGCCCAGAGTTGGGGAGTGAGTCCTGGTACAGGGCGGAATGCCGACGAGGAGCCGGAGGGGAGCAGCTGCAGGCCTAGGAGTGGAGACCTGGACAGCCACCATCACATACTTGAAAGGCTGGGTGTGACACCAACTCACGCACTCACCCTCTGTGGCCTCATGTGATCACACTGACATCACGTGGGCCATGGAGAAGCTGCAGGGGGCTGGCTTAGGGGAATCGTAAGAGTGTTGAGTCTGTTGTCTGAAGGGCATCTTCCCAGGTGGCGCAGTGGTAAAGTATTTGCTTGCCAACACAGGAAACAGAGAGACACAGGTTCGATCCCTGGGTTGGGAAGATGCCCTGGAGTAGGAAATGGCAACCCACTCCAGTATTCTTGCCTGAAAATTCCATAGACAGAGCAGCCTGGCGAGCTGCAGTCTATGGGGTCGCAAAGAGTGGACATGACTGAGTGCCTGTGCACACAAACACATAGGATGGGAGGAACGTTCTAGACCTGAGGTTTGCTCTACTGGTAGTCACCGTGCATTTCTGTAGTGACATCCAGGTGGTTGCAGTCATTCCAGCACCACTCCCAGGGTCGTTTATCCTGAATTTCTGTTTTTGTTTTCTTAGTTTTCCTTTCCCTTCTTAACTCCCTGTTTAATTTGTGGCGGGGGTGAAATAGGAGATGAAGAGAAAAACAGAGTCCAACTGCAACTTTGCTGTTTCCTCCCACTTGTGTTTCAGCCCTCAGTGACTGAGGGTACATCTTGAGTGGTCCTCAGAGAACCAGTCATCATTTATGGTCACCCCTGGAATTTACCTTGGAAACCCAGTTATTGGGGCCCTGGAGGGGGCTACACCAGCTTCTTCACTCCAAGTTCATGCATTTTGTTTACCAGAGCTTTTGTTTTTAAGTTTCTTAGAAGAGTTGTGAACCACAGCTTATTTCTAAATATCTGACTTTGTTTTCCTCCTCTTCTCATAGAGGCGATTGCTCTTGGAGCTTCCTGTTTACAATGGCACAGAGAACTGGACTCGAAGATCCAGAGAGGTATCTCTTTGTGGACAGGGCAGTCATCTACAACCCTGCCACTCAGGCTGATTGGACGGCCAAAAAGCTAGTGTGGATCCCGTCGGAACGCCATGGTTTTGAGGCAGCTAGTATCAAAGAAGAACGGGGAGATGAAGTTATGGTGGAGTTGGCGGAGAATGGAAAGAAAGCAATGGTCAACAAAGATGATATTCAGAAGATGAACCCACCTAAGTTTTCCAAGGTGGAGGATATGGCGGAATTGACATGCTTGAACGAAGCTTCTGTTTTACATAATCTGAAAGATCGTTACTATTCAGGACTTATCTATGTAAGTATGCCCTCTAAATAATCATGTGAATTGGTGCCTGGAAATTCATGAAAGTCATACATACTGCCCTAATCAATGTGGAATACTCTTTCTGTTTAACATGACTATTTGTACTAAAGATGGGAAGATTGCCCCAAGTCTTACTTTGCTTTAAATCTTCATTTTAAATAATCCAGTCTGGATTAAATACACTAACAGGGATTTGAGACTTTTGTGTAGGGGTGCTCTGGAGCCTAATAAGATGGAGGAGAGCATGTGGCAGAAAGATCAGGGAACTTAATATGGTAATGAGAGTTGCATTCACAGTAGGATATACACTGGATTTCTAGTGTATATCCGGGGGTGTAAAGAAGCAGGGCTGCAAGCTTAGAGGTTTCAGTGAAGAGTGAGATCAAGGTCATTGGGTACAGGGAAGTGGGAAAGCTGAATGCTGAGGTTTTTAAGAGGAAACAGTTCAGGGTCAGATTGAAGCTGGGGCTGTCCTGTGGTTAGTAGTTGCCACATGTCAGAGTCACTGACAATGTTGCTGAGCATATGGAAGTTCCCGAAAATAATAAGGGGCAACGTTGAGAAGAAATATGCAAGCCAGATACTGCAAGAACCTAGAAAGCCAAAATATGTTTGAAGGGATGGTAGACACAGGTGGTGGTATTGGTTTAAAGAGGGCAGGGTAATTAGCAACGTGGGTGGACTTAGGGATGATCGCACTAAATGAAGTCAGTCAGACGGAGAAAGACAAACACCATGTGATGTCACTTACACGTGGAATCTAAAATAGGACACAGACTTATCCACAGAACAGAACCAGACTCGCAGACCTGGAGAGCAGACTTGTGTTTGCCATGGGGGAGAGGTGGAAGAGGGATGGTTTGGGAGTTTGAGATAGGTAGATGCAAGCTATCATAGAGTGGAAGAACAGCAAGTTCCTACTGAATAAATAGCCCAGGGAACTGTATTCAGGATCCTTTGATAAACCATAATGGAAAAGAATATGAAAAAGAATATGTGTAGGTACACACTTTTTCAAATTCTTTTACATACATGTATATGTGTATGTGAATCACTTTGCTGTACAGTAGAAATTAACACATTTTAAATCAACTATACTTCAATAAAATAAATATAAAAGAATAAAGAAGGCATGGCAGATAGAAGGTAGATTTAGAAAGGAGAGACGTTGAGAGAAAGGTTTGATATTGTAATGGTCTGAATTTGGGAAACCACTTGAATTTTAGGCAGAGGTAACATTTGTACTACTAATGTTGAGGCATAAGTCAGAACTTCAGCAACTCAGAGGTCATTTTCCCATAGAATTAGTTTATTTAGTGGATATGTACTGAGCACCTACTATGTTCTGCCCCGAATAATCATTGGAAGGACTGATGCTGAAGGCCCAGTACTTTGGTCACCGATGTGAAGAGCTGACTCATTGGAAAAGACCCTGATACTGGGAAAGATTGAGAGCAGGAGGAGATGGGAGTGGCACAGGATGAGATGGTTGGATGACTCAATGGACATGAGTTTGAGCAAACTCCCGGAGATAGTAAAGGACAGGGAAGCCTGGCGTGCTGCAGTTCATGGAGTCATAAAAGTCAGACATGGCTTAGTGACTGAACAACAGCTATGTTCCAGGTGCTGGGGAGAGTGCAGGGAACAGGCCAGGCCAATCCCTGCCTTCGTGATACTTCCTCACAAGGAAATGAAACAGGACTATGGGGATGGCTTTCCCCCGTGAGTATGGGAAGGATTCTGAGAAGGTAGCATTTGAGCTGGAATCTGGCTGGTAGGAAGGAGTTTGCCATGGGAGCATCTGAGGAGTAGTTCGTTCATGACTTTCGCCAGAAGGGTTGAATCAATTCTGATGGTCTCTTTTATTTTATTTTTTCTCTGTGAATTAGGATGCAATGTAAGAGAGTAAGAGGCACCAGGGTTGGGTAGGTGACTTGAGGAGAATGGGGATGCCTTGCAAAAGGGAGGAAGCAAAGGATGAGAAAACAGTTGGAGAGCAGCATTGGGAATCCAGCGGAGACTGAGCAGCAGAGTATATTTTTGCCTGGAGGGAGGGAGGGAGAAAGCTGATAGGCAGGGACTGTGGGCAGATCATAATGTTGAGATCAGAGCAGTGGATCCATTTTGGATGATCCCCTGTGCAGTGAATTGTGATGGGCTGGAAAAGCAGGGACACAGCCAAAAAGGTGTGGAGCACTGCCCTGAGAACAGGAGTCTGTCTTCACCTTGCCTCCCCCTGGCCCCTGTGGGCGACTACACTAAGGACAGAGGAGGGAAATAGAGGGGTAGGAGGCTGTGGGTAAAAGTGAAGGATGAAGGGAAAAGCAGTTTAGTTTGCTGTAGCTATTCCTCATGACAACTCTAAGACTTTGCAAGTATCTTTTATTGAGTTTGACTTATTTCCAGCTTAATTCAGGGTCAGCATAAGTAAATTATCTTGAATTTCTTCTCAAAGCGTGGCCGCCTGGTCTTTAGAAAAGGAGAATCTGAGTTTTTTAAGAAGTTCTAGGGTCCCAAGAGAGGTGAGGGTTTGGGAGGATCATACCTTCAGTTAGTGGATTGGAGAAAAGTTTCCTACAGAAGATTCAGATTGGAGCACTTGACTCTAAAGAAACCTGCTAAGGAATGGGGCTGTGGGTGGCCATGATTGCTAAGCATTGAATGAAAGGTGTGTTGGGCTTTGAAATTTACCAGGCAGTTGAAATTGATCAGTTGAGGTACCATGAGAGCAGACACTATAATAGCTTGGCTGGGACCTTTGGGATATATTTCTATAGATAAGATACAATGTAAGTTACTTAGGTTTGGTTATGTTACTTCCTTATATCTTTAGATTTAATCTCCCTAACATCCAGATCTCTGGTCATTAATTTTCATTTTCTTTCCTAATAAAATCATTTTAAAACTGCAAATGTCATCTCTACTGACTTTTTAGCTTTGTTTGTTGTTGTTGTTCAGTGGCCAAGTTGTGTCCAACTCTTTTGCAACCCTGTGGACACATGCCCTTCACAGATTTTGAGGTGTAGTACTTTTATTGTTCAGTTCTAAATATTTTCTAACTTCTTTCTTCTTCAGCCTGTGAACCTTTTGAAAGTGTACTTAAAAGTGTACCTAAATGCTGGTTTTTAAGTTATCTTTGTTACTGATTTTTAAGTTAATTTCCTTTTAGTCAAAGAATATAGTCCACATAGTATTTATCATTCCTTGCTTTTGTTGAGACTTGCTGCTTGTAGCACACTGTCAGTTACATTTATGAGTGTTCTGTATGTTTGTAAAGAACGTATATTCTCTTTTGATGGCTGTTCTGCTCACTGCGTGGAGCCTTAAGTAGTGGGATTTTAGGCCATCATATATCTAAACTGACTTGTTTTCATTCAGGGCACCATGGGTTAGCTGTCTGTCACTGCCTTTTGATTTTTGCAGACTCAAACAATTGGAAAAAAAAGAATGTGTATTCTGTTACTGTTGGGTGTGGAGTTCTATATGTGGCCATTAGACTAAGCTTTTTAACTTTGTAAACTTTACTAATTTTTTTTCTTCTTTGTCTATGTGTTATTGAGAAGTATCTTAAAAACTCGCAGTGTGTTTGATCAAACTTGTGTACGTATTCCTTAAAAATATAGTTTAGTTTTGCCTGTTGTTGAATTTTTATATGAATGAATGTCTTAATATATTCCTTTTTGTGTCTGTTTTTTTTTCTTTTGCTCAGCATTATATTTTTTAGAGTCACTTATGTTACTTTGTGTTAATGTAACTCAGTAGTTATAGACTCCTAGGGGCTGCTTTAAAACCCTTCCATGACATCCTTGAGGTCAAAACTATTTTCATGATTATCAGAGACTTTATTTGCCCCTTCACTGTTGACACGGATACTGATGGTGCAAAAGCCATGGTGAGGAAAACTGCTGACACCTTATCATGGAGAAGGCAGTAACCCCATACTGTCCTGGTGGTTGTGCTGATCTAGTTTTGTTCAAGAACGTCCTTGATAAAGCAGGAGAAATGATGGGTTTTATTAAATCTCCGCTCTTGGGAACATGTCTTTTAGTATTCTTTGTGATTAAACGATAAGTATGCATAAAACACTTCTGCATATTGAACTAGGATGGTTGCTTTGAAGAAAAGCATGTATGTACAGCTATATGAATTACAAGCTAAACTTGCCTTTTTTTAAGAATAGAATGCCATTTTTATTTGATAGAATGACTGGTAGATAAGCTATGGTTAATTGACACCAGGGTGCTTGGCCAGACATTTTCTTGAAGATGAACAGGGACTTCCTATGTGGTCCAGTGGTTAAGACTGCACCTCAAGTTCAGGGGATGTGGGTTCCAACCCTGGTTGGGAAGCTAAGGTCACACACACTGTGCATGGTGGGGTGAAAAGAAAATGAACAAAGTGAGCCTGACACTGCAAAGAAAACAATTGAATATATTTGTCAATAGTGATAAAATTTGATTTTCCACATGAAAATTAAAAGTTGCATCTGCCACTGAACTTAATACCTTGTCAATACATAAAACCTTTCTGATGAGGTAGATGGCAATATTAATGAATGTGTTGTTTTTTTTTAAATAATGTCATATAGTGTGAGATGTTATCATTTGGAAGACTTGTATAATTCATTGAGCCAAAGTTTTCCAAATGATGTGTACATGATGTTACAAAATCATGCCTGGGTAAAAGATTCGTTCAGCATAGAAGTTGAGCCAGTGACTTCGATGTGACAGGATATGGAAGGTTCACTGACAGGGTGTCACATGCTACATTGCATCTCATTTTTGAGCAATTCTCACTTGTCGAGTTTTGGTGTAGTATCAAAGAGAAATATCTATAACTTCATGAAAAGACTGCTAAACTACTCCTCCCTCTTCAAATTAAATATCAGTGAAAGACTAATTTCATGTATTTCAGTCAAAACAACATCACAGATTGAACGCTGAAATGGAATGTTGAATGTTTTCTATTAAGAAAATTGAGTGTTTTCTATTAAGCCAGACAACAAAAGATTTGCAAATAAAAGACAGTGCCACTCTTATTTTGTTTTAGAAAACAAAAGGTTTTTTTCGTAAAAATGTTATTTTTATTTTTAAACAAATAAATACACATTAAAAAACCTAGTTTATTAATATATGTATATTTATATAAAAATATATAATACAGAAGATTTGGGGGATCTTTAACAGTTTCTAAGAGTAGTCAAATGCCCTGAACTATAAAAGTATTTTGTTCATTTTTGTGGAATGTAATGTTCCAGTGTAAGATTTTTGTCCCAATTTATTTATCCCCTCAACTGATTTTGAGCATTCCCCCTGTCTCCCGCCCAGTTTAGGGCTATTGCAAACAGTGCTTCAGTGAACAGCCTTGGTCATGTCCTGGTGCATATAAGCATGGCTTTCTATAAGGTGTATAACCAGGAGTGGAATTTCTGGGTGACACAGGACATGCATATCCTTAACTCATATCTTGAGCATTTCTAGATAATACCTGAGAGATTCCATTAGGAAACACACAGCCCTCTAAATAGGTTTTTGGCACATTTAATAAGGGGAGGATTTACAAACACGTGAATAGAGTTGAGAAAACAGATGCAGAAATGTTGCAGTATCCTGTCACTAGTGATGGCTGAGAGCCCTGGACCAACCTTGATCTTTAAAGAAACAAAGAGCTGGTACCTTGATCAGGAGAGGATGCTTTGTGGAGAGGGCTTCCTGGTGGAAACTGGCCGCCTTCAGAGGGAACCTGACGCACTGGCCTGGGGGATAAACATCCTGGCTTCATTTTCTCCCCATTCTCAGTCTCCTGCTGCTTGACTCAGAGGAAAGGGAATTTGATGATATATTTCTTAAGAGTCAGTCTCAGTTCTATTTGGAAGTGAATTTAGTGTATGGTACAAGGTATGGGCAAGGTTAATTTTTTCCCCCCACATGTCTATTCGATTAGTCCTGTGACATTTATTGAAACACAACCCTCTCTCCACTGTGCTGAAGTGTCACCTTTATCATAAATCAGGTGCTCACAAATGTGTGCTTGACTTCCTCTTGTTTCATGGGTCTGTTATGGCCATCCTTGGGCTGATGTCACATTATCTTGATTATTACGGCTTTATACTATGTCTTGTGGGCTTTGCAGATGGTGCTAGTGGTAAAAACCCACCAGCCAATGCAGGAGCCATAAGAGATGTGTGTTCGATCCCTGGGTGGGGAAGATCCCCTGGAGGAGGGCATGGCAGCCCACTCCGATACACTTGCCTGTAGAATCCCATGGACAGAGGAGCCTGGCGGGCTGCAGTGCATAGGGTCGCAAAGAGTCAGACAACGACTGAAGCGACTTCGCACATACACAGTGTGTCTTGGTGTCCAGTATGGTAAACCCTCACTTTTGTTCTTTGAGATTGTTTTGGTTGTTAGGTCCTTTGCATTTCAGTATAATTTTAGAACCGTCTTGTCAGTCTTTCATACACACAAAACCTGATTAGAATTTTGATTGGATTTTTGCTGATTTTGTAGATCAGCTTAGAGGAGAAATGAGATCTCTACAGCATCTGTTCCTCTAGTTCTTTTTTTATTACTTCTTAATCTTTCGTAATATGTTTTAGGTTTGGTACATCCTTTATTGGATTTATTTTTAGGTATTTAATTTTTTATGCTTTTTAAGTGGTGTTTTACATGTTTTTAAATTGTTACCATGAAGTAGTAATACAGTTGCCATGTTTTTACAATCAACTTTTATATATTGACTTTATATTCACCAACCTTACTAAGTTTATTGATTGATTGTAATAGTTTTGTTGAAGATTCTTATGGATATTGAATACACTCATGTTGTCTGCAAATGACAGTTTTATTTTTTCCTTTCTAATTCTTATACGTTGCTTTATTGCATTGTCTAAGAAGTTCAGTAAATGTTTGCTGAATAGTAGTGGTTATTGAAGGCATCTTTGTATCAGAAACTTTTCAACATTTCACTGCTAAGAGTGATTTGTTTTGTTTTGAATATTCTTTTATCAGATTGAGGGAAGTTTCCTCCTATTGCTAGTTTTTATTCTGCATGGATAAGTTTTTTTAAATACTGTGTACATACCCAGTCCTGTCCAACTCTTTGTAACCCTATGGACTATATAGTCCGCTGGGCTCCTCTGTCCATGGAATTTTCCAGGCAAGAATCCTGGAGTGGATTGCCATTTTCTATGCCATTTTAAATACTGACTGGGTGTTAATTTATCAAATGTTTTCCCAGCTTCTGATCAGACAATAGTGTGATTTTTCTGGTTATTTGGTTATCATGGTGAATCGTATACTGTATTTTTTAGTGGTAGACTAACCTGGCAAGGACCAATATTCTTCATATATATTACTGGATTCCTAGATTTTATTTGCTAATATTTTGTGTAGAATTTTTGTATCTATATTCAGAAAGGAGATTGATTGAAAATTTTCCTTTCTTAAAATGTCCTTGTCATGTTTGCTGTCAAAATTATGCTGGCTTTTTAAAATGAATCTGGGAATATTTTATCTTTGTATTTTCTCTGGAAGAGTTTGAATAGTATTGATGTTATTTCATTTAAAAATAATGATATAGTTTCCTTTGTGGGGAAGTTTTTCTTTCATAGTTCTTGAATTTTTCAGATTAAAGACTTTGGGTAACAGTTTTAATAGTTGAGTTTTTCTAGGAATTTGTGTATTTCATCTAAATTTTCAAATTAATTTGCCTGATGTTGTTCCTAATAACCCTCTTGTCTCCTGTAGGATTTGCTGTGATATTCTCTTGCATTCCCAATACTGACCATCTGTTCTACCATTTTAAAAATGAGTCTCACCAGAGGCTTATCAATTTTACTAATTTCAATCGTCTTTTGATTACTTGAGCCTATGATTGTCTATGATACAAGATACAAGGGCAATAAAAGTAGACTCATAGGAGACCCACATATTATTCTGGATTTTAGTTACAACCATCGCCTCTGTGCCAGTTACTGTATATGAGAGGTTGTGGAGGTAATCTGAGGCTCTGGGTGACCTCACGCTCTGGGCAGACAGTTAGATCAAGGGGAATGAGTGTGCATGTAGGTTGCTCAGGGGTTTACCTTCCTCCCTCCTGGGCTTTGGGCTGGTGTATTTCTGGTACCCTCTAACCTCTCAGGGGACACCAGTTAGGGTCCCAGCTGAAAGCCTGGGATGTTTACTGTCCTCCTGGGTGGATTTTTTTTTTTTTTTGTGAAGAAACGAGGTCTGTTGTGCTGTAGAGTTTCCCATAGTCTGGATTCTGTTGATTGCATTCCCATGGTGCCTCCTGTAAACTGGATGCAGAGGCTTGATCACATTCGGATTCCAGAGGCACAGGATGCCAGCTGTCTCACTTGACGATGCTGAGATGGATCAGTGAATCAGTTTGGGCTTTGTCGGCCTGATTCCTGTTTTAGGAGTGTCTGCCCTTTCTGAAGGGTTTTAGTGCCTGTGATGTGCACTGTCCTGGTCCATCATTTCATTAGGAAGCCAAACGGTGATAATTTAATGTCATTCCCTCTATGTTTATTGGCTTGATGAATTCTTTACTCATTCACCATGTATTACCTGCCCCTCTCCCACACACACACAGTTTTCTTCAAGTTTATTTTTTATTATTCTTCTTTTTACAGAATTTTGGTTGTTTTCCCCCCTAAGGAGCAATAATGATTAATATTTTAGTAATCCTTTCTGTGCTCTTCATATTCATCTTTAATTTATTCAATTTAACTTTCATATTTGTTAATTATTTTTATCTCTGTACCTTCTTTTTCTTTTGTTATCCACCTTTGTTGTGTCTTTAAGAGTCTACATCATACTCCATTCTGTTGTAGCCATAAATCTATTTCTTCAAGTTTTTCTTTCAGCTTATTTTGTAGAGAATGTCCAGAGGTCATTTTTCTCTCTGAATATTCTGGATGATGAACTTTCCCTCATTATGTAGGGTTGTTGTTGTTTTTTAAATTGTGTTGTGTTGTAAGTTGATAAGTTTTCTGACCCCATGGGCTGTAGCCCTCCAGGATCCTCTGTCCATGGGATTTCCCAGGCAAGAGTACTGGAGTGGGTTGCCATTTCCTTCTCCAGGGGGTCTTCCTGACCCAGGGATTGAACCTGAGTCTCCACATTGGCAGGCGGGTTCTTTTCCACTAAGCCGCATGTGAATTTCATCCAGGTGTGGCGTTTGCAGATGGTGTGAGTGAATTGTTCTTTCTTCTCTCCCCTTCCTCTTGGGTGGATGTCGGATTTCTTCTGAGGGCTGTGGCTGGGGTGGAGGTTTGTGAGATGCTCCCAGTTCAGTGCCCTGTCTCTAACAGGAGACTGTCTATCTGCTCCTTTGCACTGGTATCTCTACCTTTCTTAGTTCTCTGGTTCTCTAGACCTTCAAAGCTTCAAAGTAATAATGTATATGCATATCCCTGCTTTCTTCAACTGAGGCCCAGCCCTAAAGGACGAGTAACATTTTCCAATACTGGATAGAAGATGGATGTTCTAAGCAGAGTGATCAGCATATAGAGACGCCTGGAGGCATGAAAGCAGCATCAGTTCAGTTCAGTCACTCAGTCATGTCCAACTCTTTGTGACTCCATGGACTGCAGCATGGCAGGCTTCTGTCCATCACCAACTCAGCAGCATACGGTGCTGAAAAATTAATAAATCTTTTGTGTGCTAGTATTTTTGTATGTCTCTTTTTGGTTTGTTGTTCAGTCAGTAAGTCCTGTCCGATTCTCTGCGACCCCGAGGACTGCAGCACACCAAGCTTCCCTGTCCTTTACTATTTCCTGGAGTTTGCTCAGATTCGTGTCCATTGAGTCGGTGATGCTATCTAACCATCTCATCTCATCTTCTGCCACCCCCTTCACCTTAATAACTGTTACTTGCTGTCCTAAAGCCTGTACAAGCTTCTTCAAGCGTTTGCAGTTTTTCAAAATGTTCTCATGACTTTAGGATTTCAGTGTTTCTGACTATTCAGTAGGCATTCATTCTCCTGGGCTCCCCTGTTGTAATGAATCTCGTTTTAACATGCCACAGTCTTAATATGTTGAAGAGGGATTCATTATCTTTCCCCACAAGTCAAATGATTTTTCCTATCCACCCATAACTTTTCCATTCTCTGAAGCTTGGTGACCTTGGAGTCAACTTTAACACACGCCTTGAATGGATTTCTCTAGTCAGAGTTCTGAGTGCTGTTGAGTTTTTAGTCTTTCTTCATGACTCAATTCTGCTCTTTTTTAAAAAAATTAATTTTTTTATTTTTGACCATGCCATGTGGCATGTGGGATCTTAGTTCCTCAACCAGGGATCGAACCTGTGCTCCCTGCGTTGGGAGTGCTGAGTCTTAATAACTGGCCACCAGGGAGGTGCCCCGCTGCTGCATTTTTGTCTTGCTTTTCTCTACTGCAGGCCTGTTACTGTGCCTGGAGACACCTCCACCTTCTGCTTCCCACCTCTTGCCTCTTCAGGCTCTCTTCCATGTGGTGCCATATTTATACTGTGTGAGGAATGCCTCTTCCCTTCCATCATTCTTCTCCCCTGAGCCCCGGATACCTCATCACCTGGGGAGGACAGAATCTCAGTGCTGCCGTTTGCCTGTCTAGGCTCTTCCCTCTCACCTTCCACAGAGCAGACCATTGTCAGCTGCGCTGCCCTTCACTCCGCCCCGGATGTACCCTCCCAGGCTATACGTTCTTACTGTTTTAATAGGAATTCCTTTATCCTTTGTTTTGACCTGTTTGTCTTTAAAAAGAACATCAGCGACCCTCTGGGCCTGGAATTTGCACCTGGTTTTACTGTTTCTGATGAGGTGGCCATCGGCTTGTTGTTTGTTCTGCTCCAGAGTTGTCTCTACTGCAAAGACCTGTGCATCTTTTTCTTTTTGTATCATTCTCTTTTTAATACCTTATGTTGTGTCTTGTTTAATGTATCTTTTTTGTGTTCATCCCTAGTGTGCTTAAAGGTGCTTAACATCTTGCGTGTGTATTCAAACAGTAATGAAGGCTACTTTGAACTTGAGGCCTCCAGAGAGATGATTTTAACATCCCCATCGCTCTTCTTCCATGTAACTTGGGGAAGACCAAGTGCAGTGATCAGTTAATGCAGGAGCCCAGCATTTGAGCTAATTTTGGGATAGAAGTTTAGCTCTTTAAGCACCTCAGTTTATTATCTTCACTTAAACCTCTGTCACTGCTCCTTTTTGGCAAGCATAGAATACTGATGATTATTCCATCTTGTTTTTTGATGACTTCATCATATTTGTGAGACTTACTCATCTGTAATCCTAGTTCTCAGAAAAGCCTCTACCACATGGTAACACACAGGCTGGAATGATTTCTGATTACAGATGTCATTGTTAGGATCTGTTAGCATACTGTACATGCTATGGGGTGTTAAACTGAATTTGCACATTTTAAATTCCTTTGAGTTCTTGTTGTTCTCATTTTGGGCTAGTATGCAATTATTTGCCTCTTACAAATGAAAGTACAGTGTAACTTCATGATAGAGATATCTCATTTTTGAATAAAAAAGTAGATGCTTATATATTACAGTTCATTGAGATGTAGTTCTGATTTGTCAAATTTACTGTGTGTAAATGAAACGCAATAAAAAAATTTTAATGTTAAGATTGCCTCTTAGTTTTCTCGCCCTTAATAAAATCTGTTTTTAATCATCTCTTGTTTCCTTTTTGTCCTGTGGGTGGCAGAGAGAGGCTGGGCTAGTCAGACTAGAGACCCGTTGTTGGTAGAAGGTCGGTGGAGGGTGTCAGGGTACTGGGTGCAAGGCCGAGAGCCAGCCCCACATCTCAGAGTGTGATGCTGGACGTGAGAAAGCCAGCGGCTGCAGACCCAGCGGTCAGCTAGGGAGGGGCAGGTAATTACTGTGGCCTCGGGCAAACAGGGAGGGTGTCCATCTGGTCAGTTTAGAAGTCAGGCCAAATCGGTGAGCTCAGGCAGGGCCCTTGCTTGCCTTTGTTTTAGTCCCAAGCACTAATCTAGGTAGGAAGTGCATTCCATCTTCTGTTGGGAGGGAAGCAAAGATAAAGAACAGCTAGAGAGGTGGTTCTGATCACTTCAACTTTTTTTTTTTTTTCCAGCAGCCTTTCCTTTGAGCACCATTAACTGCTGCGTTCAGAGCAGCATGGTCTGGACAGTGCCCCCTGGTGGCCACTGTCAAGGGTTTCAGCCTTTCTAAACAGCCGATGCTTAAAAGCCCCTCCGTGCTTCATGAGGGGACGAGCATCATCGGTCTTCAGCCTTTTCTAGGGTCCTCTCACCTTTAGACTTAGAATCACCCAAAATAAAGGGTCTGGTTTCCAGTGCAGCTGAGGTGCGTTCAGCCCCGCCAGGACCAGAGAGTCTGGCAGCAGTCCTAACCACTCTTATTTTTCCATTATTCCCAGAGTCAGTTCTCAGAAATCACTCTGTGTGAATTTTAAAAAAATTAAAGGCAAAAATGCTCCTACTGTTAATTCTGAGTAATGATTACCCTACTGATAGGAGGGTTTTTATCTTCCTAAGACTTGTGACTCTTAAAAATTATTGAGGACCTCCAAAGAGCTGTTTATGTGGATTATTTTTAATGATATTTACTGTGTTTAGAAATTAAATATTTTAAATGTTTATTACCTCATTTAAAATTAAACCTGTAACAGGTTGACATAAATTATTTTTATGAAAAAAATCTATATTTTCCAAAAAATATCATTGATATTATACCCAAATTTGACCATGAGTATTTCCTTAAAGATGAATTGCAGTGTGGAACCTGAAACCACCGTGATGGACTTTTCATACCTTGTACACTTTCGAGAGAATGAATTTGAAAAAGCAAATGACATGCAGTTTGAATAATGACCCTGTAAAGTGATGAAGCATTTATTATTATTTCCATTTGACAGATGAGGGAATTGAATCGAAGGAAGTACCGTTTAGCAATCGCATCTGTGGGAGAACCGCTTGTGGTTTGGAATTGCCTGTTACGGGCTAGATTTAATTTCAGGGATAGATTAATTATGCAAATGATAAAGATCCCCTGTTCACATTACTGTGTGGTTTGTCTCCTGATTGGACCCCACCTGGTACATGGGGTTACAGTCTTTAACACTGTATCTTATTTTTATCTGTTCTAGACCTATTCTGGACTCTTCTGTGTAGTCATAAATCCTTACAAGAACCTTCCAATTTACTCTGAGAATATTATTGAAATGTACAGAGGGAAGAAGCGTCATGAGATGCCTCCACACATCTACGCTATATCAGAATCTGCTTACAGATGCATGCTTCAAGGTAACTGGAAATGATGTTTACAATGCTGAATACTCAGAATTTCTTAAATGTGACCTGGGTTTTTGTTTTTGTTTTTTTAATGTCTCAGCCTTGTCTTTTTTTTTTTTTTTTTTAATTATTTTTTGTCTGTGCTGGGTCTTCACGGCTGCACAGACTTCTCTCTAGTTGTGGCGGGTGGGGGCTACTCTGCGTTGCAGTGCGTGGGCTGCTTTTTGCAGTGGCTCCTCCTGTTGCAGAGCATAGGCTCCAGGTTTGCGGGCTTCAGGAGCACTCAGGCTCAGTAGTTGCAGTTCCCGAGCTCTAGAGTACAGGCTTAGTAGTTGTGGTACGCAGGCTTAGTTGCTCAGCACGTGGGATCTTCCCAGACCAGGGATCGAGCCCAGATCTCCTGCATTGGTAGATGGAAGCCCTGTCTCCATCTTCTCTACAGAGGGCTTTAAGTTTTTTTTTTTTTTTCTTTTAAAGATTAAAAGAAAAGTAATAGATGTTTATTGTAGAAAACTTGTGAATTCTTAAGGTTAGACTGGGTAATACGGCTGTTTTCTATAAGCAGCCGGTAAGTATGCTTGTTGCTTCATAAATACATCATGTTAGTTTTTATGTTTAAAAGCATCTAGTTTTCATATATTTTTGAACTTGACCATAAGCCAATATAATCAAAACTCTACGGCTCTCAAGAGCCAAGAAAGAAGTGATAGTTTTGAAAAAGTTGACCAGAGCTGAAGAAAGACTTGAGTCTTGAGACTGAGAGGGTTCACCAAGTCCCAGGCAGGGATCCTGAAAGGAGACCCGTGCTGGGTCTCACGTAGCATGGTGTGGATAGGGCACAGTCACGTGATCCCTATGGAGTCAATGGGCTCAGACTTCTCACTTGCAGTCCTGTGTTAGAAGCTGAACCCAGCAATTCTGAGGCCTGTGCCTGGCGCATAACCATGCGAGGGGCCCAAAGACTACTGATACCCCGGGCTTCCTGGGGTGTCACCCCTCCTCCTTGGACCCTGACACCCCCTCCTGGCCATCCACCCCAGCAAGCTTCCGTTCAGTAGCAGCCCTCACGGCCACCGACCTGTTGACCTAGACACACCTAAAGGCAAGCTCTGCCGTAACAGTAGTTGCAGGAGCCACCGTAACAGTAGTTGCAGGAGCCACCGTGAATATCCAAGATCTGAGAGTCTGCTGTCTCCCTGGAGTCTTAGAATGAAGCCCACATCTCCTTGGTCCTCAGTTTCCCAGCCGCAACGTTGTTTCCGTACAGCTCTCTCTTCATTTTGCCTTACTCCCACTCTGTGATGGGCACACCTCCCTACCTACTCAGTGTCTGCCTCGAATGCTTTCTTTCCCTCCGGGCTTTAACTGAAACCTGGCTTTACCCTGCAGTGGCTGCTGCACTCAGACCCTGTGCACTGGAAGGCAAGAGCACTGTCTTTACTCCCAGGGCGTCTGCTGGGCCGTTTGTTAACTGCTCTTCACCCCTTGAAAATGCTGCCCCTCCTCTGCCTGCCCTCATCGCTGTAGCATCTTTCTTCTGGGGCCCCCTCCTCCCTCCTCCTTGCCTCATTATTTGGTTGGTCTGACCCCCGACATGTCATTTCTTCTCTGCCTCAAGGCCTGACATAACCCTGTGGTACTTCTTAGTTTCTCGTTAACAGCCACCTCCTTGGTCTCGCAGATCCTTAATCTTCTTCTCTTCTCACTTATGCTGCTGACACCCTAGACTTTGCCACCTTCTGAAATGATCTTATTTTTCAAATAGTATTTCAGAAATTCTATTGCAAAATCCTTCCATCTTGGCAGCTCAGTCGGCAAGTCTCCTGACCGTGTTCTTTGACTGTTTAGATCTCAGGGTCTGTGTGTTGTTCTGCTTTTCCCCTGTGTATTATCAGTACTGCCTTAACTTTCTTCCTCACATAGTTTGGATTTCATAGTATCATTTCAGCCATCTTTGTCAGTATCCTACACCCTGTCCCTTTGCTCTTTTGTTATACTTTTTTTTTTTTTTAATATTTATTTATTTGGCTGCACGAGGTCTTAGTTGGGGCACATGGCATCTTTCAGTTGTGGCGTGTGGGTCCAGTTCCTCGACCAGGGAACCCTGGTGCCCTGCATTGGGAGCACGGAGTCTTAGCCACTGGACCACCAGGGAAGTTACACTTGGTTGGCAGAATTCTCACCCCAGATCAATCAAGTTGTTTATCTTTTTTTAATGCTCTTACTTGGGTTGCTGATGCCTCTGGAGTTCTCTTCATACAATTGAATCAATACTCCTGTAATTGTGTGACCACGAGCCCAGATTCCACACAGAACACTCTCGTTAATCCTTCCTTGATTGTCTATTAAGGTTATAATCTCATTCTCCCTAATGTCTGCCTCAGGTCTCTGCCCCCTGCAGCTTTGTGGGTCCCTGCTTTCCTCCCCAGCTGACAGCTGCTTCCCCTGTTCCATGAGAAGTTAGAAGCCACCAGAGTGGAAGTGCCCCAGTCTCCTGAGCCACATTTACAGACCATTCTCTCTTGTACCCACTCCAGTCTGAGGCCAGTCTTCCCACCTCCTTCACCTCTGATGCCTGTCACATCTCTCCCAGGATCCTTCTCAGGAAGCTCACAGTGTCCATTGTCTTCTGCCTGTCTTTGTATGGGCTCTTAATTAAACATGCTGAAATTTTCTGTTACTTTAGAAAGTTCTCTCTTCCATCCTCTCCTTCCCTTCACAGCCAGATGTCTTGGAAGCATCTGCCAGTCGTTGGGTAGGAACTTGTGAAAATGCTTGCTCCTGTGCTCTCAAGGAAACACAAAACAGGGTCTTCAGCTGAGAGTGAGGAGGGAGCAGAGATTGGGGATTTAAGTGAGAAACACTGTGATGTAATCCGCTAGGAGAGTCAGGCAGTACTTACATATGCATCATTGATGTTGGGTCACTGTTAGAAATACAAAGGAAATGTGACCCATAATTAGAGGGGGAGCTTTAATGTGCTTCTCTTAGAATTTGAGATAAGTAGGGGGGAAAGAACATAAAGAATGTGATCACCACAATTTAGCAAGCTTGAATTGAAAACTACGTACAGGACTACTGCGCATCAACCAGAAAGAAGGTTTACAACCTCAGCTTGTAATGTTGATGCTAAATCACCATTAAAAATCTCAGATCTGGCCACGTTCTCCAACCACAGTGCAGTAAGACGAGGTATTTACAAATTCCCACCTGTTTGGTACGAGTGCTGCTTCATGACTTCTTACTGTTTCTGTGGCTAGCCGTTCATCCATATGATTTTTTGGTAAAAGAGGAAATCAAAACTGCTATTACAGATTCTTTAGACGTTAATCACAACAAAATATCATGTGTAAAAAACTGATGGCTTATGGCAAAAACCGCTTTAAGAAATAATTCATAGTTATAAATATTTTATTAGTAAATGAAAATTTATACGCAAACCTTTTACTCACAAAGTAGATAAAAGGCAACTTTATGATAATTTACTGAGCTTTTCATCTCATGAGGTTTTCTGTGTTTCATTTCACACACATTAAAAAAAAAGTCCTTTAAAAATACAGCCTGGATGTTAACTTAAGATGTAACTGTGGTGATCATTTCACAGTATATACAAATATTGAATCATTGTGTTGTACACCTGAAACTAATATAATGTTATGTATCAGTTATACCTCAATTTAAACAAAACAGTACAGCATGAAATGAACCTAAATAAGAAGAAAAACATAAAATTAAGTAAAACTTGAGCTGGTTCCATGAAAAGACCATAAAACAGACAAGTGTTTGGCAAGTGTGACTAAGAGGAGAGAATCACCAGAAAGGATAAAGGTTTTATAACCCTATAAACAGAGACAAAAATGCCTTGAAATAAGGTGGAAAACTCTGAACAGTGCCAGTGGGAGAAATGGTAAAGGTTGTGAGACATTTACCTCTATGTCCCAAAGACATGAGGCCCAAATAATTTCAGCAATGAAGTCTTTCCAGTCTCGAGGACTAAATAATTCCTGTGTTATCTAAATGGTTTTAAACCATTAGACAAGGCAGAATAGTCTGGATAACATCAAGGTCAGAAGCTGTCAAAGGACTTTGAATGCTTACTTTTTACTTTTTATTAAAAAATAATGCGTAAAGATAGTTAAACAATGAAACACACGATATAGCAGGGATTGTTACTGTTGTTTAGTCAGTAAGTTCTGTCCGACTCTGCGACCCCATGGACTGTAGCCCGCCAGGATCTTCTGTGCATGGGATTTCCCAGGCCAGAATACTGGAGTGAGTTGCCATTTCCTGCTCCAGGAGATCTTCCCGGACCAGGGATCCAACCTGCAGGATCCCGGCAGGCGGATTCTTTACCACTGAACCACCTGGGAAGCCCACGACAAGGCTTACGTTATTGATAAAGAAAACAGACACATGTCCTCCCCCTGCCCACTCTGGATTTCCTCTTGAGAGGAAGTCATTTTGTCTGTTTCGTCTTGTGTTTGTATGTATTTATGAGTAACAGGCTTATGATGTTCTTTTTTTTAAACTTCTGTTGGTTTCTATAGACTTCCTACTATGAAAAAAGAGTTTTTAACTACATTGCCCCCATCTTCCTGATTGAAGTTAAGTCAACATTTTTTGGCGTTTTAGTAGTATTCAAACGTGTAAACTGTTCTTCCTGTGGTCACATTTCTCTTCTTACACAATTTGCTGTTTTCCCTGGGGTTAGTAATTTTCCTATTTTGGGGGAAACGGATTAGTTTTGCAGTGACCAACGTTGATTTGACAGAACTACAGGTCTTCTTTCAGTACAGAGACGTGTATCAGGTAAGTGATTGGAGTCTTTCCTCCGCCAGAGCCACGCCTCCCGAGACCCTCGGCCCTCCACTCTGCCCTTAGTGCCCCTCAGACTTGCCTGTGCCTGCACCCTGGAAATCCCTTGCTTCTTTCCTTGCTTGTTTTCCTTAATTATGGGTCCTGTAGGCTGTATTTTGGATGGAGAATAACCTCCAGTAGCTTCCTGACAGGGCTTCCCAGGAGACACTAGTGGTAAAGAAACTGCCTGCCAGTGCAGGAGACATAAGAGACGCAGGTTCAATCCCTGGGTTGGGAAGATCCCCTGGAGGAGGACATGGCAACCCACTCTAGTATTCTTGCCTGGAGAGCCCCATGGACAGAGGAGCTTGGCGGGCTACAGTCCATAGGACGCAAAGAGTCGGACACAGCTTCCTGCGAAACACTGAAAATAGCCAGTTATTCTACCAGTAAGTAACTGTTTAATGGATGGCTCATTTCTGTAGTGAAATCCTGAGCGGCCGTCTTGCAACTATGTCTGATACACCGAGTGATGTGCTAGTATAATAGTAATAATCACATATACCAACCCCTCTCTCCAATAAGTATTTTAAGACTAGGATTGATATACATCAAAATGTGAACCTTTACATGTAGATTAGGGAGAAAAGGCTACCCACCCCAGTATTCTGGCCTGGAGAATTCCATGGACTGTACAGTTCATGGGGTTGCAAAAAGTCAGGCATGACTGAGTGACTTGCACTTCACTTCACTTCTGTGGTTCAGTGGTTGAAGACTTCACCTTCCAACATAAGGCGTGAGGGTTCCGTCCCTGGTTGGGGAAGTGGGATCCCACATGCCTCGAAGCCAAAAAAACTCAGTTAGGAGAAAGAAAAGCAAGGAAAACAAACCATCTTTTAAACGGAACATCAAGGAAGGGTTTGAAAGGTCAGAAAACAGGTAACACCAACTACAGCAGTAAATATACTTTTAACCCCCTGTAAATAGCAGGGCCTAATACAATCATATGCCCCTTACAAGACCTCTCCAAGTGGAAAAATAATAGCAGTGCAATGATGAGCATTTCCTCAGCCAGATGAGTACAAAAAGGAAGCACCAGTTAAGTCACCCCAAGTCTAAAGTAGAAGTCGAAGCAGAAACGGACAATGGGCATTATTTTGTTAGGCGAAAGAATGTTTTATAATGAATTATAGTTGCCTTGAATCTATGTATTGATTGTTATAATGTGGAAATACAGACAGTGGGAAACAGTAATACTGCTTACCCTGAGAAACTGTAAAATGTAGGAAAACCCATCTAGTGGCTTGTGTTAGAGATTTGCTATCTCACTGAGGATACCAACAAATGAGGACACTATCATAATGTGATAAGGGCTACGAAGACGACTAAGAGGGCGTGAGAATCAGAGGCGAAAGGGCTAGTGAGGGGGTGAGACAGTGATTTTACTGGGCGATAAGTTTAACGCTGTGCTTATCCTGGACTGCAGCATGCCAGGCTTCCCTGGCCTTCACTATCTCCTGGAGTTTGCTCAAATTCATGTCCACTGAGTCAGTGATGCTATCTAACCATCTCATCCTTTGTTGACCCCTTCTCTTTTTGTCTTCAATCTTTCCAAGCATCAGGGTCTTCTCCAATAAATGTTAAGCGGTGAGCAAATAGGTAGAACCCAAATATAAGGCAGTATTTCTTATATTGCTAAACATTTTTGAAGTCTTAAGTGTAGAGACATATGTAACATGTTGCTGGACGGGAAAACTAAATATATGTAATTTTATTTAAGGTATCATTTATATGCAGTAAAATTCCGCCTTTTTAGTGTATAGTTCTTTGAGTTTTGACAAATACACCTAGCTATATAACTACAGTCAAGATATAGAACAGTTCTATCTTCCATCCAAATTTCTGCACGCTCCTTATAGGCGTTCCCTCTCCCCTAGTCCGTGACAACCACCGAGTTTTTCCCTTTGTCACTGTGGTTTCGCCTTTTCCAGAACGTCATGTAATCAGACACAGGTTAGCCTTTCCAGTCTGGCGTCTTTCACTGACACAGTGCATTTGAGCGTCAGCTACCAGTGGTTCACTCCTTGCTAGTTTCTGGCAGTTTTCCATTATACGCGTGTTCTACAGTTTGTTCATTCACTTACCATCTGAAGGGCATTTAGATAGTTTACGTTTCTTGGCCATTAAGACACTAGGGTCGTTTGTGTACTAGGTTTTTTGTGAGTGTAAGTTTTAATTTCATATGACTCAATAATTGGGAGTAGGATTGCTGGGTCACACAGGTGTATTTTTAACTTTGTAAGAAACTACCACACTCTTTTCCAAATGGCTGTGCCATTTTTCATCCTTACTATCAGTGGGTGAAAATTCTAGCTCTGCTTTCTGTCAACACTTGGTGTTGTCGGTGGTTTATCAAACTGTAGTCTGATAAGTGTGCAGTGGCATTTCATTGTGGTCTTAAATTGCGTTTCCCAGGTGACCAAGGATATTAAGCATCTTTTGATGTGCTTATGCCACCTGTATGTCTTCTTTTGTGAAGTGTTCAAATCTTTTAACCATTAAAAAAATTGGATGGTTTGTTTTCTTATTATTCACTTTTGAGAACTCTGTCCTTTATAGCTACAAGCCCTTTATTGGATAAGTGATTTGCGATTTTTTTTTCCCACTCATGCTGTGATCCATCTTGAGTTAATTTTCATGTATGGTGCAAAGTATGGATTGAAGTTCATTGTTTTGCATGTGAATATCCAGTAGATCTTGGCATCGTTTATTGAGAAAACATTTTTTTTCTCCAGTGAATTGCTTTGTCAGGATTCTGTTCCTTTGATCTGTACATTTGTCCTTTTTCATAGCATCTTGATTATAATAGTCATATAATAAATCTTAAATTGTTCCTTTGTCTTTCAATATAAATTTTAGAAATCAACTTGCCATTTTCTAAAAATGGCCCACTTTTCACGTTTTGATTGGATTGCACTGAATCTACAGAACAAAAAGGGCAGAACTGACAAGAGTATTGAGTCTTCCAATCCATGAACATGTTTTGTCTCTCTGTTAATGTAGGTCTTCTTTTATTTCATTGGTGTTTTACAGTCTTTAGCGCATAGATCTCGCACATATTTATTATAAGTATAGCATATACCTTAGGATAACTAAACATTTCATGTTTTTAGTGTTAAATGGAACTTTACAATTTTAATTACCAAATTGTTCAGTATTGATATATAGAAATTTAAAATATATATATTATTTTTAAAATACATGTATTGACATCATTTGCAACCTTGCAGAAGTCACTTATTTGGGAAAGTTTTTTGGTAGACTCTTTGGAATTATCTCTAGACAGTCATGTCCTCTGCAGATAGACATTCTTGTTTCCTCCTTTTCAAGTATATGCTTTTAAATTATTTTTATTTGTGATGTTGAATAGGTGTGAGAACAGACATCCTTGTCTTATTCCTGGTCTCTGGGGGACAGCATTCAGTTTTCACCATTAAGCATGATGTTAACTGCAGGTGTTTTGCAGTCGCCCTTTATCAAGTTGTTGAAGTTCCCTTGTATTCCTTGTTTGCTGTGTTTTTTGTTTTCACTCATGAATGGATGTTGTTTTATTGAATGTCTTTTCTACATCTGTTCAGGTTATTGATTCTTCTTGAGTGAACTTTAGTAGTCTATCCTTTAAAGACATTATTCCGTTCATTTTAGTTGTCAAATTTTTTAGCAGAAAGTGGCTCCTAATATTTCCTTATTATCCTTTTAGTATCTCTGGGATCTATAGTGGTTTTCGCTTTCTTGTTCCAGGTGTTGGCAATTTGTGTCTTATTTCTGATCATTTTGTCTAGAGATTTATCTCAAAGATCCGGCATTTGGCCACCATTTTCTTTTCCTGTTTTCCCATTTCACTGATTTTTGTTCCTTATAATTTTTTTTCTTCTACTCATTTTGTGTTTAATTTGTTCTTTTCTAGTTTTTTAAGGCAGGAGCTAAGGTCACTGATCTAAAATCATTTTCACTGTTGAAAATACAATTTAATTCGACATGGATTTATTGAGTACCTCCATTTATGGTTTTGGGGAGGTGCTGTGGACAATAACTGAGCTATCAAATGAATCTCTCCTCTTTAGAAGGCTAGTTGCATTTCTGAACGTAAAGTATTTCCCTTAAATGTCACTATAATATATGGTATATGCTGAGTCTAGTTACATTGATAGGTTCTTAGAGTATAAAGTTCACTGTAAACATTTGGGGTGCCTAAGCTGATCCTCCCCGACTCCAGTCCTCTTGCCTGGAAAATCCCATGGACAGAGGAGCCTGGTAGGCTGCAGTCCATGGGGTCGCTAAGAGTCAGACACGACTGAGCGACTTCCCTTTCACTTTTCACTTTCATGCATTGGAGAAGGAAATGGCAACCCACTCCAGTGTTCTGGCCTGGGGAATCCCAGGGACGGGGGAGCCTGGTGGGCTGCCATCTGTGGGGTCGCACAGAGTTGGACACGACTGAAGCGACTTAACAGCAGCAGTAGCAGCACCAAGCTGATCCTGAAAGGGTGAAGAGAATTCAGTGAAGCAGAAGGAAGGAATGATTCAGTTATAGAGTATTCTCTGGAGGAAATCTTGGAGGTTGACAAGCCCTCACCTGATTGTACTGATAGTGAAACTGAGGCTCAAAGCTGATGCAAGACATGACAAGAACAGATGGGTCCACCTGCAAAGAGAGTTCCTTTGTTTTATTGGGGGGGGGTGGGATGAGAAGCATGGGGAGAAGAAATACCGAGCAGATTTGAAGGGTAGATTGTGGTTGTGAAGAGCTCAGATTTCACACGATGAAAATAGCATGTCCAGATGCAGGAAGAAGGCTGCTCTGAATAAGTTAGGAGGCCATTTGATTGTGGTTATGTTTTGGCATATGTTTTGATTTCTCTAATGTATAAACTAGTTTAGCAAAGCCCTAAAAACTTGGGTGAGTGGAGTTCTCTAAACATTCTCAGACCAGGAGAATTTGGAGTGCAAGGGTTCATGTTTAGAGTGAATAATATGTAAAAACTTGGTAAAATCCTAGTTTTATAGGTGAAGAGCCCAAAACCAGCAAGGAATCAATGTTTCATTTATAGATACGTGGGCAGTTTGCGGCAGAAGATTCCAGTTCCCAATGTCTTGCCAGTGCCCTGCCTGGCTCCTCGCACTGGATTCTCTTAGTTGACTAAGGCTGGCTGTTAAGTCTGGGAGTAAAGAAGCAAGACAGGCTCTGATCTTAGCACATACTAGTCTGGCAGGCAGTTGGCAGTATTGTTTGCCTAACCCCAAAATATGGTCAGAAGAAGGAAGCAGTGAGGAGCCTGAAGAAGAGGGTCTGGAGGGGACCTACAGAGGAGATATGACTGAGCTGAGCAGGAAGGGCAGGCAGAGATCATCCAAGTGCTTGTGGATCCGGGAAGGACGTGCTCAAGAAAGGTTATTGGCTTGCATTTAACCTTTTTATTTGTGGACCCCGTGGACTGTACGGTCCATGGAATTCTCCAGACCCAGAGTACTGGAGTGGGTAGCCATTCCCTTCTCCAGGGGATCCTTCCAACCCAAGAATTGAACTGGGGTCTCTTGCTTTTGCAGGTGGATTCTTTACCAGCTGAGCTACCAGGGAAGCCCTAAATATGAATACTTATATTATTTGTCACTTTAAAGTCATGATAATTTTTTTCCTTTTATGTTCTTTCCTTATTTTTGCTCTATTTAATGTTCTGACTTCAGACAGTGGTTAAACTCTTATAGAGTTTATCCTGCCTTAATCTTTTTTTCCACTCAGTGTTTGATACTTTTTTTTCCTTCTTTAAGGTGTATATTGATAATGATTTCTCTCTGGTTGTGAGTTTTCTTGTAAGGTAGTGGTTTCCAAGCTTGGCCCTGCATCAGAATCACTTGGGGAACCTAAGTAAAAAGCGGTTTTCAGTCCCTCTTCCAAAGGTGGAGCTCTGGGAAGTTCGTTTCTATAAAATTTCCTGGTTGACTCTGATGAGCAGCAGGCTTCAAGAATCCAGGTTCATTAGGCATGTAAAGTTGTCTGAGCTTGGATTGTTACCTTCCCCAGATAATCTGGCCTGAGAATGATGAAATTGACTGAATTTAGGACTGCATGATACGTAACAGGATTGGAAAGCGTTAACTTGGCCTAAGAGGGGCAGAGTTCCTAGTATTTTAGAGGCTATCAGGCTATTTATTATTTATCAAATATTTTAAAAAACAGGCAGATATTCAATGTCTTTCTGTTTATTTTGTTTTCTAGATCGTGAGGACCAGTCAATTCTTTGCACGTAAGTAAATGTTAAACGTTCAGACTTCTTTTCTATTCTCTTGGAAAGTAAAAGCAATTTTGGTATTTGAGAGAGGAAGGGGGACAGGAGAGCAGTAATTTAAAGAGACTGATGTAAACTTTGCTGTTAATTGTTTTAAGTCTAAGGTATGCAAGCTCTGCTTAGCTTTGGTGTTACTGTTTGGCTGTCAAACTGGGCTTTTCACACATTTCATAACATTAATCTGTGAAACTTACATCTTTAGTTGGTTTGTCCAAGTGTTGACCTCCTGGACTTTTCAGGAATTTCCCTGTATCACCCAGAAAGCATTATTGATTATCACATGCTGGTGTGTGAAGTACTGGAAAGTCAGGATCGAATACAACATCCACAGCAGGAAGTGATCGTTTTCGCTGGTTAGGACAGTCATGTTAGCTGCAGTGGGGAAAATGGAGGACCGGGAAGTGTTATCACGAGAAGACCGAGTGGGAGGCTATTGAGTTACCCACGGGAGAGATGGAAGTGCCTTCAAATGGGGAGGTGCTCGTGGACCCGGATGGAAGTGGGCATGTCTAAGTGGGGCTTAGGTTGCGAGACAGGCCTGAGAAAGAGGAGCTCGGATAGGGTGGAGTTGTGTGGATTTCAGAGACGTGGAAAGGTGGAGGAACAGGTTCAGGGCAAAGGGGAAGGAATTTGGTGGGGGACTTTGACTTTGAGGTGCCTGAGGCGCTCCTGGGGGAGCCATCTCTAGGCCATTGGACGTGAAGTAGGAGCTGTGCCTGGAATGCAGAGCCGGCGGCCTAGGGGACAGAAGCCATGCGGTAAGTGAGGTCCCCTCAGAGCGTGGGATCTCCAGACGGGGTTCAAGGGTGGGGAGGCGGGCGAGACTCCACAGAGATGCCCAAGCTGTGGGCTGCAGGCACCGTAGAGACTGAGACACACAGGAGCACGCGCCTGGGGTTTCATGCAGGCGCGGGAGGCTGGTCGTGGGCCCTCAGTGCGCTGGAGTGGGGAGGGAGTCAGGCCAGATGTCAGTCAAGGAATGACGTGGGTGTATGTGTGTGAGAAGAAAAAGCTTTAAAAAGCGGCAAAAAACTACCTCTGGGCCTACTACTTCCAAACAGCTCTAGAGTGAAAATTGTAGCATTTGAAAAGCAGTAAGGAATCAATTGTTGTTGTTACTGGTGGTGTCTTTAAGGTAGGAGAGGTTAAACTGATGGGAGTGGGGTAGGACGAGATGGGTGGGAGTCAGGGCCCCTAGAGGGCCAGGATCAGGGAGGAGACAGGGCCTGATGTGGGCGGGTGGGGGGACCAGAAATGGAGAAAGTTCTCATCTCTTGGCTTTTCTTTCCCATAGAAACTTCGGTGTTTGGTAACAAGAAGTATGAGAGAAGTAGAAAATAGCCTCTCTCGTGTAAATTTTCTTCCAGCAATGTTTCGCTTTTCTTAAACAACAAACCACCGGACACTTAGTGACTGAAAGCAGTTTTCCCAGCCCTTGGATTGGACTCAGCTGGGCCTGTCTGCTGAGCCGAGCCAGGCCCAGCCGTCTCACCTGGGGCCCACCCTGTGGCTGGGGGCAGCTGAGGGCCAGGGGCTGGTTACCTGTTGACTGGGGTGCCTTGGTGGGTCCCCTCATTCTCCAGTGGGCTAGCCCTGGCTCCAACATGGTGACAGACTGCCCGGAGCCGTACAGACGCGAGCTCCAGGATGTAAGGGTGTGCACGCTTGGTGCTCTCAGGTTCCCAGGCCAGACACGTGGCCAAGGCCAGGGTCAGTGGGGGAGGGAGTGTGAGATACCTGGGGCCTTTGCTGTGGACACTCCCCTACGAGGGTGTCGGAATGGGAATCAGATTTAATCCACCGAAAGTTTTTATAAGTGGGCTCAGGTGGGGGTCACTGAGACGAGAGAACGGAGAACATCAGCGAGAGAGACTGTCATGGTGGACCATGGGATGTGGCACACGACGAGGGACTGGTAGGGGGGAGATGGGTCAGGAAACTGGAGAGCAGGGCCCCCTGGGGACGCAGGAGCAGGAAGAGCAGGCATTGTGGCCGCAGGTGTTGGGAGGGAGCTCCTCATGTGTGGCCGCAGGGGTGGGCAGCGGAGAAAGGCGGGCGGGCAGGAGGGCATGGGGTGGAGGGTGTCAGGGAGTCAAAGGGTTGGGTGTGTTGCTCACACGGGAGGAGGGGCTTTGACACACACACACACACACACACACACGAGTGATGGTTTGAGGGCAGTGGCCTCTGGTAAGCACTTCATAAAGCTGAATTATTTCACTTAGAGGAATGTCCTTTATTCCAAGATAAGACCCTTCCTGTTTTCTTTGGAAATAAAAGTGCTTTCTTTTTTGAAACAGCGTGGGTGGGGGTAGGGGTGGTTTGTTTTTTAAGATCTTACTAAGCAAAATAAATCCAGTGTCAGAACCACTGCTCCTGCTGTGTGTGACCTCAGAGAGGTGAGAGGTAGGGGCTTTAAGAACAAGAGAGTCTGGAAGCAGCATTAGGGGGAGTGAGAAGGATGTCCCTGATGTTTGCACGTGTGTGTGTGATGACATACGTGTGTGTGTATGCACACACAGGTGTGTGATGTGAAGTACGGCGCGGAGGGGAGTGTTCAGTGAGGAGGCTGAGAACGTGGGTGACTTTGCACGCTGTCGAATGGGGATCCCACAGAGTATGGAGGAAAAGAGGGGGGCTAGAGCAGAAAATAATTGGGTTTGGAATCAAGAGAAAGGACGTGAGAACAGAGGGTGAGAATGAAGAGTGGCCGGAGGAGCTGCATTTGGAGCAATGACCAAGGCTGGCGGGGGCGCGACCTGAAGGCCCCTGCAGAGCTCACCTCCGGGCCCCGGTGGATCCAGCAGGGGCGGGCTGGGGGGGTTGGGCCCATGGGAGGTGGCAGTCTAGGCTGGGCCTTACTGGCTTCCAGGGGTTTTTTAGCTCAGGTGGGTGGCCCCACAGCTAGATGAGTTTCTGGACCTTCATCTTAGTCACAATTTCTTGTAGCTTCTTACAGAATCAGTGAACCTTACGGGCACAGGGGACAGGTGAGACAGGTGTCAGGCAATTACAGGTGTTTGGGTCTTCCTGGAGCACAAGCTGTGAAGTAGGGAATAAAAGCCAGTTTAAACTGAACACGCTGACAAATTAACCTCTATTCTCACACAGACAAGATGGGTCTCCCAGTATCTTTCTTTCCATCATCAGCGCTTTGTGTTTCCAGACTCATGGCTTAAAACCTTGCCGTCTGCTTTGACTCCCTGCTCTCTTTCATTCCTGTTTCCAGTTGTCGCCTCACTTCATATTTCTCCAGTCCTGTCCTGCTCTAGCCCTGCCCAGCACCTACTGTCTGCCCCGTCTTCTGGGATCCTGGCTGACTCCCTTGCCTTTCTCCTCTCTCTCCCTCCAGGGAGGACATAAGCCTCATGGTACAGCTAGCTCCAGCCCACACTGATTTCCCCTCGTCAGGCCCTGTTGCTCACATACTGTGATTCATTACCTGTTTGGGTCTTTGTGTCTTGTTTTACAACTAGACGGAAGGGTAGGAACTGTGACTTTCTTTGATTGCTTTTTAATTATCCTCTGAGAACCTGGAACACTGCTTTTGGGCATCCTTAGTAAATGGATAAAAATGCAAACAAAACAATGAATCTCTTAATTAAGTAGGAACCAAGGAAACAGGCTTAAGATTAGGAAGTTTTAGAAACAATTGAATACTGTATTTGTTTTCAAAGGGTAAAACCTTTCTGATACCATTTTATAAAGGTGTTTTATTTTGAAATTTCAAACCTACACAAAAATAGAATAGTTGGAGACCCCCAGAAACCCATCCCCTAACTTCAGTGAGTTAAATTTTACCAAATTTTTTGTGTTTTCCTTTTTTAAACCTTTGCATTTCTCCCAAGTTTTTATGTTAAACAAATACAAACCTAAATTTTACTGAGAAGTTGAAAGAGTGATACGTTAAGTGCTCGTGTACCCTTTACTTAAATGTGTCCCTTGTCTCTGTACACACATAGGACTGTTTGCAGATACTCTGACACTTCACCCCTGCCGTAGGTGATACCTAAGAGCAAGGGTGTCCCCACATAACACACGTTGTCACACTTGACAGTGGAACAGTAATGTCTCATATGAAATCCATATGTGAATTTCTGTAATAGTCTTCAACATGTTTCTTATGACTTCCAAAGATCCACAATCCTGTCAGGTCTCATTCCTTGCATTCCTTATGTCTCTTCATTTTAATTCTATATTCTAGAAGAGTCTGCTCACTTTTTTATTTTATTCCACTGAGCATATTCTTCAGAAAAGTCAGTTATTCAGAAAGTGAGCTGCAAACATCTTTTTAAAACTACCTGTTTTGAAGCAGTCTTGACCTTGATTTCCCAAGGCACACCTATCATGTGGGCTGGCTCTGCAGATACCAGCCTCAAGCTCAGGGTTTCCCAGGCCACCCGTACTTCTGACCAAATAGCTACACATTTGAGGGTGGCCACTATCCACTCAGATTCAATACTTTGCTAGAGTGACAATCAGAGCCAGAGAGGGTGAGAGCTGGAGTTTCCCAAAGGCATGGCTTCCATTTGCTCTGGTCACTTCCCCTCCCAGTGCATCAGTGTATACTACCAACCAGGAAGCTCACCTTAGCTTCAAAGAGTTTTTTATTAGGCTTCACTATGTAGGCCTGGTTGATTGAATCTGTGTCCATTCCCTTTCCCCTCCCAGGAGGGTCACTGGGATCAAAGGCACAAACCTCTAATCATCCGTTTGGTTTTTCAGCTTGTCCAGTCCCCATCCTATAGCTAGCCAAGTGTCCACCATGACTAACAAAAGACATTCCAGGTACCTGGAGGCTCCAGAGCTCCCAGGAATCAGGAAAAAAGAGCAGCCAGGTTCTTCACTTATAGAACATCAGTTAGTAGAGGAAAATTGCTCTGAGAATCTAACCACTGAAGCTCCATGAAATGAGTATGGTAAGGTATGGTAAACCCGCCCCCTTCCTTCCTCACACACGTTCCCTGGGCCTCCGGACGGCTCACAGAGCCCCGGCAAGAACGGCGGCGCTTCCAGCTCGCAAGCCGGGCCCTTCCCACCCCCGGGGCCCAGGATGGCTTCTGCTCACAAGTGAGCAAGGGCGAGAACTTGTATCACCTGCCTGCAGGGCCGCAGCCACGGTGACCCTGCTCGCAGTAGGCAGGGGTGAGGGGCAGGACGCAGTCCTCTCCTTTTGGGTGGTTTGTGAGCTTGGATGATCACTTTGGGTGAGGACTCTTTGGAATGTTTGGAAGCAGGAAGCACTTGGGGAGGGAGTGACTGCTGTTTGACAGAACCTACGGTTAGTGAGCACTGATTCACTCTTGTCACCAAAAGTGACCATTGTAAGCACTAGCACTTATAATTAGATGGTCATTGTCATTTGAGACCGATGTATGCATCAGTGGTGAGGTGTGGGTTCATGAGCTACAGCAGCTGGGGTATCTCGTTGTGTGCATAAAGTAGCAGTCATCAGATAAACCATATTTGCTTTTTCTTTTGAGTTTTCTGAACATTTTATTAGGAATATTTTCAAACATAAAGCTGAAAGAATTTTTGCAGTCAAGTTCTATATATCTACCATCTAGATTCTGCCATTAGCATTTTATTATATTTGCTTATTATAGATTGACCTGTTCATCCCTCTGTCAATCCATTTGTTTGTGTTGGGAGGGAAACTTTTCCAACTTGGGTCCTGTGGTTGGGGATCTACACATTGACAGTAGACTAACAGGAGAAGACAGGGATTATGTATGCACACGTGTGGGAGTATTCAGTGTTGAGTAACTTGCTGAAAACCAGAAATAAAAGGCTTCCATACTAAATTTAAGAAACGGGGGGTGGTGTAGGTGGATTGGGGCTTCTAGGGGAGAGTATGGGGGGTTCTGTGGGGCTTTTTGATGCCAGTGGACAGCTGAATTTGTACTTGCTGGTGCTCAGGGTCGGACTTCCCCCAGTCCGGAAACTCCTTGGGATGAGGTTCCATGGGAGCTGCATTTTTAGGAGGCTCAGCTTAAGGTTGGGCTTCCCTTGTGGCTCAGAAGGTAGAGAATCTGCCTGTAATGCAGGAGAGCTGGGTTCCATCCCTGAGTTGGTTAGATCTCCTGGAGAAGGGAATGGCTACCCACTCCAGTATTCTTGCCTAGAGTAGTTCATAAATAGAGGAGCCTGGTGGTCTACATTCCATGGGATCACAAAGAATCTGACACGACTAAGCTACTAACACCTTCACTGCTTAAGGTTGGATGGTATTTCTTTCGGTAACTGCTGATTGTTGAGATGTTTTCATTTTCAACTGGAAAACCACTCTTTGGGCTATTAATCCCTTCATCTGATGTGTTTGTAGATCAGAGTGCTTCCCCCTAAATACTTCAGCATACATAACATTAAGTAAAGTTCAGGATTTACATCTGTATCTTTTTGAGACAAAATTCACATACACTTAAGTCCCCTACATACAAACCTTCAAGTTGTAAACTTTCAAAGATATGAACCTGTGTTCCATCAACATCAGACGAGAGTGACATTGCAACCTGCCCTCCGTCTCCTATTGCTGACGATCCTTCAGCTCTACCACCTCCCACGTCCTTTCCCTCCTCCAGTTGGTAACACTTCTTGCTACTTCAGTTGATGACAACCCTGTGTGCCAGCTGTTGTACTGTACCACTGTACTTTTCAAGGTACTGTACTGTACAACTAAAAATGTTTTATTTCTTTGTTTTTATGGATTTGTGTGGAAAGTCTTATGAACCTATTACAGTACAGTACTATATAGCAGATTGTGTTAGGTACTTAGGCTAACTTTGTTGGACTTAGGGAAAAGTTGGACTTCTGAATGTGCTCTTGAAACAGAACTCCTTCATATGTAGGGGACTTATGGTATAACAGAATGCAAAACTCGTAAGTAAGTATGTGCTTTAAGTATGTATGGGCTGAGTTATTTGTACAACATAAACATCTGTTAAGATAGAGAACATTATCATTTTGATCATCCTGTAAAGTTCCCTCCTGTACCCAGCAAATTCCTACCCTCACTTCATTTGATTGTGTGCGTGTGTGCTCAGGCACTTCCAGCTCTTTGCCTAAATATAAATACAAAACTGTAAAACTCCTAGAAGGTAACATAAGAGAAAACCTACATGACCTTGGGCATGGTAATACCTTTTTAGGTACAAAACCAGAGACATCCATCAAAGAAATAACTGATAAACTAGACTTCATTAAAAATTCCACTCTGCAAGAGACAGTGTTAAAAGATTGAGAAGATAAACCACAGACTGAGAAGAAATATTTGTGGAAGACACAACTCCTAAAGGAGTGTTATCCAAAATGATTTTTCTGTGTCTTTCATATTCAGATCAGAGGTTATCATCTTTCTACTTCTGTCAATTTATTCATCATCACTGTTGACCATAATAGTTGTTACCATTGCTGCCATTTATTGAGCAACTTCCGGTCAGGTGCCATGCTAGGCTCCTTACAGGCGTGATCTCAGTGTTGCAGAGTAACCAGATCTCATTTTAAAGGAGTCTAAGCCGAGGTTCAGGGGCCAATCACGTTGCCCAAAGCCCCATAACTAAGAAGGGGTAGGCTGGATTTGAATCTAAGTAAGTCATCAAGACAGAAAGAAATGGCAACCCGCTCCAGTACTCTTGCCTGGAAAATCCCATGAATGGAGGAGCCTGGTGGGCTGCAGTCCATGGGGTCGCTAAGAGTCAGACACCACTGAGCGACTTCACTTTCACTTTTCACTTTCATGCATTGGAGAGGAAATGGCAACCCACTCCCGCATTCTTGCCTGGAGAATCCCCGGGACCGGGGAGCCTGGTGGGCTGCCGTCTGTGGGGTCGCACAGAGTCGGACACGACTGAAGCGACTTAGCAGCAGCAGCAGATCATCAAGATACCATGGCCCACTTCTTACCCACTTTACCAGCACGATAGATGCATGAAGTAATTTAGAGCTTGGTAATTCAAATTCGCTTCTATATGGTGGGTGAACAGCTGAGTGGACAATAATGGGTAATGTTTATTGAATACTAATTGTATGTTTTGTGTGTGCTAAGTCACTTCGATCATGTATGACTCTCTGCAGCCCCAAGGACTGTAGCCTACCAGCCTTGTCTGTCCGTGGGATTCTCCAGGCAAGAATCCTGGAGTGGGTTGCCATGCCCTCCTGCAGGGGATCTTCCTGACCCAGGAGTCCAACCCGCGGCTCCTGCATTACAAGTGGATTCTTCACCACTGAGCCACTGAGAAAGCCCAATTATGTGCTTTACATGGAGTGTATTTTTTCCCTTTACAACACAGCCTTATGTGTAATATTAGCAGAGGTATCTTAGACCTAAAATACAGAAAATTTAGCAGAGTTCGTAGGCTCAGTACAGCTGAGTAAGTGTGACAGTTGGGGGAAAAAATGCTTTCAGGATACACTGAAGTATGTCCAGTTGCGAGGGGTTAGGCAAGAAACCGCAGAGGCAAACCAAGCCGATGAGTACCAATCATAACTGCTTCAAGACAAGTCATCGGCAGTGTACATGAGGCACACTTCTTAGCATCTTGAAAAAGTATCTGTTTGAAACCAACAGCCAACATCATGATTAGCTTGAAACCCTAGGTATTTTAAACAAAGAACACAACAGAGAAAACCACTGGCATAGCTCTTACGAAATTGCACTTGAGTAAAATCCAGATTCATTCCCATGGCTCCAGGGTACGTCCTGTCCACGCCTTTCCACCTCGGAGGCAGTCCCTCCTGCTGTGTCTGCCTGGCTGGTTGTTTACATCAAATCCTGCACTCCGGCTGCTGGTTGCTGGAATATACCGGGCTTTTCTTCTGCTCTGAGGCCTTTGTGCTTGTCTTTCCATCTGCCTCCATGCTCTGTATCCGGCCCTCTCGTGCCTGGTCCTGCTCAGCTTTCAGGAGTCGAGTGCCCCCCACCCCCGCCACCATTGAATGTCCAGCGAGTTGTCCTTTGCTCTTCTGCCTTTTCCCCTCAGTCACCTTGTTTCCTTCATCACCCTCCTCACACCCTATAGAGACCCAATTTGTGTTTCTTGTTTGTTTTAAATCTCTTCTAATCTTGAGCTACAGGAAGACTGGATCCACAGCTCAATCTCTAGCACTTAAGGGATGCCTGAGTTGATTTGGAAATGTGTTGAATGAAGGAATGAGCAAAACTCATCAGCAGGTACCAATGATGACCAAGTAGAAAGTATAATGGTGATAAAAGGACATTAATGACAGGACTAAAAATATCAAATAGAGCCTAGAAATAAACTTAGATAAGACTTATATTCTTTTATTCAACAGAATGTATTGAGTACTTGCTATGCTAGGCACTATGACGTAGTACGTGAATAAGACAAACATGGGTCCTTGCTTGTTTTGAACTTAGAAAAATACAGAATTTAACTGAGAGATGAAGCCATCATTTCTCCTAAAAACAGCATGTATATTATTTAGCTCAAAATTCTGTCTGTGTGTTTTTATAGAGGTGGCAGGTGGGAGGAGACAGGAGGGATATAGCAGAACAAAATTACTTGAAGTTTTTTTATCTGAAAAAAATAAATCCTCAGAGACTACTTGTCTGTGAGGTTTTAAAAAACAATGATGGGTAATGTGATTAGTCATACTTCAGAAATACTACATAGGGTATTGGCTTTGGAATACAGTCATAAGTGTAAGGTAAAGATAACATTTCAAATCATTTTGATCAAGATAATCAGTGTCTTGGCCAACCATTGATAATGGGATGTGAGCTGAATCATGTGAGTGGAAAATGAGATTAAATATTTACCTCAGGGCTTCCCTGGTGGCTCTGTGGTAAAGAGCCCCCCTGCCAATACTGGAGACATGGGTTTGATCCGTAATCAAGGAAGATCCCTTATGCTGTGGAGCACCTGAGCCAATGCACCTCAACCGTTAAGCTTGTGCTTGGAGCCGGGGAGCTGCAACTACTGAGCCCACGTGCCGCAACACCTGAAGCCCACACACGCTAGAGCTCGTGCTCTGCAACAAGAGATGCCCACGTACTGCAGCTAGAGAGGAGCCCCACTTGCGGCAACTAGAGAAAGGCCCGAGGAGCAACAAAGACCCAGCACGGCCAAAAAATAATACAGTTGAAAAAAAAAGCTTGACCTCAGACTGTACATTTTTTTCGACTAATTAAAATATAGTTGTAAAAAGTGAAGACATCAAAGTCCAGGAAGGACAGCATAGATGGATTTAACAGTGTAGGTGATGATAATAGAAAAGCTCTGTGTATGAGATATGTACAAGGTGCTCCGTGGCTCCAGGGGAGTGAGCCAACATCAGCGCTGAGGGATGAGCCTAAAAGGCGTCAGGCCTTGAAGATGCTATCCGTGATCAGCGGGCATCCCGGGGTTTGTTCAGCTCCTGCAGACTCAGTTACCTTGTCTGATTGTTCTAGAAATTCTGGTTCCAGTGCTGGACATGTTTCTGGTGCTGAGGAATTTCTTTGTAAACGTTCTAATGAACTTCACTTTTCTGGCAGAGCCACTGATTCCTAGCACAGGTGGGGAAGTGTCGTGAAAATTTTCCTCTGTCCTCTTAACTGGCATCTACCAAAATAATGTATTTCATTTATACCATTTAAAAATCATTTTCCAGCTACTGGTGATAGTGTTGTGTTTTTTTTTCCCCGCCACTCACTCTCTTTTTACTTCCTACTAATTCTAGTTTCAAATCAGTTTACTTTTGTTGATTATAGGTTGGGAATGTGTGTGCTGTGCTTTCTGTAAAGCAGCCTGTGTTACTATATCTTCCAGGGGCGAATCAGGTGCCGGGAAGACAGAAAACACTAAGAAAGTCATTCAGTACCTTGCTCATGTTGCTTCTTCACACAAAGGACGAAAGGACCATAATATTCCTGTAAGTTTTTGTTCTGCCCTTGTTTTTAAAACCCTTAGATTTATTCTTTAGTAATTTCAGAAACAAGAATAAGGAAGTGAGGATGCTCGGCGCACGGCCTTTATTGACAGCTTCCTTGTCTCCCCCAGCAAGGAGGGGCTAGGACTTCAAGAAATTGCTGGTAACTGGCAATTCCAACAGGGCAAACTGAAATTATGGTTGTAGCTCAAAGCCTGATCTCTTGCAGAATTGTGGTAAGGATTGTTAGAAGTCAATAAGCAAGGCTCATGAAGACTTCTCCGTTTTTAACCACCAGAAAAATATCCTCAGATATTTTCAGTGGTTCTTTCTGACCTTACAGAGCTACCACCAGCAGCAGCCTGAGGGGAGGATAGAAATTTGGGGGACAGTTGATGACAGAAAAGGTGTAAGAATATAACACGTCAGTTTTTCTTGATTTGTAGATATGCAGATGTAGTCGTTAGTACCCCCTGAGAGATGCCAGCCAAACCCGCTTTCACAGTTCTAACCCTCGCACTGACTTGGTGCTTTGGATGTGGCTTTACTGCTAGGGAAAGACCCAAACTTGCTAACGTTTGCGTTTGTCTGTTTGTAACGAGCAGCAGGAATCACCTAAACCAGTGAAACACCAGGCAAGTGCTTTTCTTTGTTTCTTAGTCATGAGTGTTTGCACTAATTTCTGTCTTTAGACTGAGACGCTACTAGGCACAAATACCATTAGCTCTGAGCGAAATCTCTTATGAACAGAATGTTTCTTTTTGAAAATGTGTTGCTTTGAGGCTCACTGTTCTGAAAAGCAGCATGCCCTTTTGCTTTACCTTTGTTTTCTAGAGGAACTTTGATGTTTATTTACCCTTTCATTATGACTTTGAATCATATGCTTGTGAAGCCTGTAAACTTCGGGTTCCATGTGTCAGTGGCCAGGCAGAATCACTTTAATAATTCTTAAGCATGTGGAAATCTAACTTCATGCCATGTGTTAAATTTTGAATTTAGGATTGCAACTGTAACAGTTTCTGACCTGTTAACATTGTGTGGTCTGATATGTGTAACCTGAAAGTCTCATTGTATTTAATATATAAATTTAGAACTTTTTTGTCCTGGGCAAGTTGTAGAGGAGTGTTACTCTTCCTAGCAGATGCCTCGCTTTTAGCCCCACAGAGCATAGCATCTGGCAGACCATGGACCAGAGCATGTCCTGATAGAGAGGGAGGGCAGGGCTGAGCCAGATGCCTTAGATAGACTGCGGTGTCTGCACCTGGACTTGACCCTTTCCCTAGCATTGGAATGGTTTGGGTTTCTGTGTGTTTTTGTAAGCATGCTGCTGCAAAGCTAGCATAAAGCAATAAATGATAGTGTTATGAAAACCTATTAACATGAAGAAGCAATCAGAGGCATCTAAAGGAATAGTCACAGACACAGATTTTCAAATACCTTTCTTTAGAATTCTTAAGATAGTCTCAGATGCCAAAGCTTGTACCACACCTGTAAAATCCCATGATGTTCCTTTGCTTTTAGCTGTAGACCACACCAGTGATGCAAATTGGGAGGATGAACGAAATCATCACTATCCTATATGGTATTGAAAGGCTCTTTGGCCAGTTAAAGAAGGAATCTGTAGACCAGCAACCAGATTTTCTTTATGCTTTAGAGTACACTAAATGACCTTTTAATATGTACCTAGATCACTAGCAAAATAGCGTTAAATAATTAACCTACCGATTTAGGTTTCCTAGTCCTCTGGCTTATATAAATCATCATTAATGTTTTGTTTCAATGTCAGAAACAACTACAGAGTGGGTCCCTGTGAGTAGCATGCTTACCCCGAGATTTTGCTTTGGGTCCAATCAAGCCAGGTTCCCTCCAGAAGGCATGAGCTTCTCTGGGCCGTGCTGCGCTATTGTTACTGACTTGCATGTCTTTCTGCATGTTCTCTGCACAGACTCTTCTGTGCTGCTTTCCGAGGTTTATTTTAACACTAGTCAAGTGGTAGTTATGCTGTGTCTTGAGAAACATGAGGAGGCCACTGGTGCTCCATTGATTTTTCTTCCCCAGCACACTGAGGAATGTGAGACACTGCTGAGCCTAGAGACTGGTCGTACCCTGGGGAGGGTCATCTCAGGAACTTACTTCTCTCCCTACACCCCCATCCTCTCCCGAGTGCCCCTAGGCCTGATTTCCTCACCCCATTTTGAGGATGACTGCCATAAAGTAATGGTTTTACTTTGTAAGGTCAGTGGTTTTTTTGGTTCCCTTAACTGGTTTCTGAATTTATGTTGAACCTTATAGGAACTTACTTGGATTCCCAGGAACCATTTGTATAAATTGATAGCATTTTATCACTAAACAGCAGTATAAATTGTAAAAAAAAAAAAAAAAAAGAAAAGGCATTTGTAGCCTCCCGATTTTCTGAATCTTTATTTGCTCTTGGCTCTTTTTCCCTTAGCAACTTTATTGAGGTTTAAATTCATGTCCTACAAAATTCACCCTTTTAAAGCGTTCAGTTCAGTGGGGTTTGTTTATTTTTTAGTCTAGTCACACAGTTACTACTGCAGTCAATTTTGGAATATTTTCGTCACCCCCAAAAGAAGCCCTTTACCCATAGGAATAGGAATCACCTTCCATGTCCCCCCAGCCCCTGGAAATCACTAATCACTTTCTGTCTCTCTGAATCTACCTATTCTGAGTATTTTATGTGAATGGCATCATATAACATGTGGTTCTCTGTGACTCTTTTTTCACTTTGCAAATGTTTTCAAAGGTTTGTCCTTGTTGGAGCATGTGTAAGTGCTCCATTCCTTTTTATGACCAAATAACAACCCATTATATTAAATTCGTCATGTTTTGTTTATCCATTCATCAGTTGATGGACGTTTGGATTGTTTCCACTTTGGGACCATTATGAATAATGCTGCAATATATCAATTTTCACATGGACATACGTTTTCACTTCTCTTGGGTGTGTACCTGGAGTGGAATTGCTAGGTTGTGGAAACTTTCTGTTTAATGTTTTGACGAACTGCCAGACTTCTCTATAGAGGCTGTACCACTTTATATTCCCAGCAATGTGTGAGCGTGCCAATTTCTCCGTATCCTAGTCAGTACTTGTCATTGTCTTTTTATTGAGGCCCTCCTAGCACTGTGAAGTGTTCAGTTTTTTAAAATGTATTTTATAACTTCATCTTCATTATAGAAATATGAACAGATATAAGAAAGAAATTTTCAAAATTAAGGCCACAGTATTTAAGAAGTAAAACATTTACCTATAAACTTTTACATGTTGTAACAAATGAGTTGTCATTTGGCTTAATGCCCCAGCTGACTGCAAGTCCGTCTTCATTCCAAGTTCCCTCATCATGTGTCGCTGTTACAGACCCTTGCTGTCTGGCATGGTATTCAAGGCCACTCTAAAGCCTGGACAAGGTGCAATTTCAGAGCGGGTTTGAAGACAACTAATTTCTTAAACTTGACCATCCCCCGAGAATGACCTCTTCAGGCCCACCCACCTCCCCACTAATTGCTCAGTCAGCCACGTCGGATGGCAGCTTCCAGATGACTTTGTATCTACTGGTCTAAACTGCCTTGAACTGAGACAGAAGGGTAACAGCAAGTAGCAAGCACAGAAATTATAGCCTATCCTGGAGATTGGTTCTCAACATGTGATGAGTTGCTGCACCAGCTTCCCTGATGGCTCAGTTGGTAAAGAATCCGTCTGTAATGCTGGAGACATCAGCTCAAATCTTGGGTTGGGAAGATCCCCTGGAGAAGGGATAGGCTACCCACTCCAGTATTCTTGGGCTTCCCTTGTGGCTCACCTGGTAAAGAATCTGCCTGTAATGTGGGAAACCTGGGTTCTATCCCTGGGTTGGGAATATCCTCTGGAGAAGGGAAAGGCTACCCCCTCCAGTATTCTGGCCTGGAGAATTCCATGGACTTGTATAGGCCATTGGGTCGCAGAGTCAGGCACAACTGAGTGACTTTCACTTTCACTAGCTTCCAACCCTACTCTGTGGTCAGAGGGAAAGCCACAGCTTTGCCTGTTAGGCCCATGAGGGCAGCAGGAGGCCAGCCCGAGTCCCCTTGCTGGCTGAACTGGCATTTTGAAAGATGTTTGTGTGTGGTTTTTTTGTGTTTTTCTTTCTTTTCACCAACTTCAAACTCATTCTGTATCTATCATATAGCAAGTATATGTAATACATTATGTAATAAACACGGGTGTAGTTTTTAATCACGATTGGCAAACCTTTAAAGCATTAATGATTTAAATACTTAGAACTTTAAAAATAATTTCAGTAGTTAATAATAATTTTTTTTCTCCATGTTCCACAGTGACATTTCTTATTACCACATAGAATAGAAAGAGAGGAACATTGCCCACCCATGCAGTTCCAGTGGAAAGGTTAACACTTTAGTCACTGCCCCTGGAGGTTTATAAATGGCTGCATAATTTGGTTGGGAGCTGTAAGCACTTTCTACCTAAGTGTAGAATTATTCAGTGTAGCAATGGTCAAATTTAGTGGTAATTTCTTACCTAAAGATCATTTTTGTGTATTGTATAGTACTAGCTTTGGGTCAAGCTTTATATGATTCATTCCTGAGTCTTTGAGATCTATAATTGGGCTCAGTCATGTCAGAAACCCATTGGAAGAGAAGTATCACCACATCCCTGTTAATGGAGTGGCCCCCATAGCTGGGACCCACATCTCCACACCCACCACGATGACTATGAGGACCCTTAATCCAAATTTTCCTGCCACCTCTGGCTCACCACCATCCCCTCCCCAGATACTGATAGAGTGTGCTTGGACCTGTCATTATCTGTCCATTCAGCAGACATTCACAGAACATTATTTTGACTTGATGTTGACTTGATGTGGAGGATACAACCAGTGCCTTTAAGCCAAATGAAGAATGGGATCAGGATCAGCGGATCGCATGCACACAGTGTGTGCACACACAGACACAACATATACATGCCAGGGAGGGAAGAAAACAGTCATCTTGACCCAGACAACTCTTGTGGAGCCATGTCTAGGGAATATTAAAATGAGGTATACAATGCTTGTTTTATTTTCAAGTTAGGAGAACATTTTAAAGATAAATTATTATTGGAAGTGTTTTTATTATGATTTGGTAGGATAGTGTGTAGTTTTAAGGAATCTATGTTCTGATTCCTTGAGCTAACTGGCCGTGTCAGATAAATGCAGTGCCCCACCTATCTGTCAGTCAGTACTTTTTCTGACAGTTTCTACACCCTTATCACACAGTGAGGTTAAGGAATCTTATAGCCCGAAGCATTGTTGTTGAGCCAGTGCAGGGAGGGCTTTGCAAGATGTTGGCCACAGACTCAGTGATGGCTGTGACCTCTGACCTCTAGGGAAAAGGCTCTCTGTTGTGTCACAGCACAATGGCTGCTGTCCTTAATGATGACCTTCAGCCTTGTTAACATTGGTTCAGGATACTGTGTTTGAGAAACTTTGATAACATGTAGCGTTTAGAAAGATTTACATCAGAAATAGTCTGGTGCCCCTTGAAGTCCATAAACATGAAAATTCTCATTCAGGGAGCATATTATCTAAAGTTGAGAACGTGAGTTGATGCTATGTCATGACACTGATGTGGCAGGACTGGTTCTTGACTGGTTTCTATTGAACACAACTGTAGACTGGTGAAGACCGGGGAAAACCCGGCAGTCCAGATAAATGCTCTAGAGTACACACTGTGTCACGGGTCTCAGGCGCATTCCCTACCCTTCCCCTGGAGGGAGCGGCACCTCCTAACGGCACCTCTAACCACACTGGCTGAGACTGCCTTACGGTATATACTTGTTCCTAGCTTTGGGTTTGATGATAGTGTCATGTGTCACGTGGCAACTGGCCATTCATTTAAAAATCTTACCTGAGGTTCCTTATACTCTTTTTTTTTTTTTTTTTTGCTTAGAGAAGCACATTAGTGTTTTTTATTTCTTTCTTTAGGTCTAGAATAATAGTGGGTATTTTAAAATACACAGGTAACATTTGTATTTGGAAAAGGATTTTAAGTCTTACAGTACAATTCTGAAATTATATTCCCCAGGCATAGGGTCATTTTATAGTGCTTTTTATGACCAGAAATGGCTTCATGCTTTCTCATGGAGCTTTCTGTTGTATTTCATGATTAAAGCCCATATTAATATACTTACACCTTTTGTTTGTAAACCGTTTTATAGCTTAATTTGCATGCAAGTAAGAACACTGAATAAAGCATACACTACACCAAATATGATATGCTTAGCTTTTTAAATTTGAGCAAGAATTCAGTAGCCTCGCCATCTTTGTCATCTCTGAATTTGGAGATGAGGGTATTGCCCTATGTCATTAAGATATCGTGTTAAATCTTGGAAAATGGCAAGTCTTATTACCTTGTGTTTAGCATCTGTGTTCAATGTGACATCATCATCTTGTGGTCACGTGATAGAGGCTGATTTTTTTTTTTTTCCTTTAGCAGAGCCCATAAGACTGAGAATAAGAAGCCAACAACAAAATTTGTTAGATGGCAAATGAGAAAACAGGAAAAGAGGCAGTGTTTCGTTTGCTTTTTCTTTGAGGAATGGAGTAGAGAGATTAACATACATTTGCTTTCACTTATGTGTGTGTTTGTGTGTGATGTCTTTTAGGGGGAACTTGAACGGCAGCTTTTGCAAGCAAATCCAATCCTGGAATCATTTGGAAACGCAAAGACTGTGAAAAATGATAACTCATCTCGTTTTGTAAGTTTAAAAGTGCCAGAAACCTTTTTTTCCTCAGACTTCTAGTTAAATGTCTACTGTGATTAAGCAAATAAAGTGTCTTCCTCCCTAACAGATGTAGTATGGAACAGTGAATAGAAATACAGTGCAAGTTACATGTAATCAAAATTTTCCTAGTAGTCACATTTTGGAAAACCAAAAAAAGGAGGAAAAAACAAATGGGAAAGTAATTTAAGCTGTATGTTTATTATGTATAAATATATAGTTATGTATTCTATGGTGGTGGTGTTATAACCTCTCTGAACTTATTTCTTCACTTTGGTTGGGGATGATATAAATAATTCTGGGCTTGTCATGGAGATTAAGTGAGGTTCGTGTCAAGTACTTAACACAGCACTGGGCACAATTAACACTGAACAAAGTGAAGCTGGAGTTTGATGTGGTAAATTGTTGTCTTTGTACCTTGCTGTGTCTATGGTATATGGATCTCAGAATAATTTATCGCTACTATTACTTCTCTTTATTTACTTTTAATATTTTAGTTTTATTGGGGTATAGTTGATTTACAGAGTTGCGTTAGTTTCCGGTGTACAGCAGGGTGATTCAGTTATACAGGCCCATGTATTCATTCATTTTCTGGTTCTTTTCTCATATAGATTATCACGGAATATTGGGATGGTGCTTCTCTAAAATTTTCTTCTCAGCCATTCTACTCTCTGAATTCAGTGAAAACTTTACTTTCTCCCTCAGCTCGAATAGCTTGTCTAGGGACATTTTCCTGAATGACAGCAAGATCAGTGTCACAGGACATGGTCTTCCCTTTTCCAGCTTCTCAGAGTCAATACTTTGATAGCAAATTGTTCAACATCTGCTATTTCTGCTTCAGTAGCTAGAGTTGTTTCTATGCTTTTCCTCCCTCCTCTGATATTAGACATCTTGGTTAAAGTTAAGAAGGCCAAAATCAAAGCAACTTTAATTCTAACGATTCCTCAATAGGCGGTTTTTGGAAATCAGGATAACTGTGACTTTTTTTTTTTTTTTTTTTACTGTGGAGGTGTAAGCTGTGGTCCGTAGAATAGTCTGATGATGTGTCTGGAATTATAAGCCACCAGACCATAGTTCAGTTCATTTCAGTCGCTCAGTCGTGTCTGACTCTTTGTGACCCCATGGACTATAGCACACCAGGCCTCCCTGTCCATCACCAACTCCTGGAGCTTGCTCAGACTCATGTCCATCAAGTCAGTGATGCCATCCAACCATCTCATTCATCCTCTGCCATCCCCTTCTCCTACCTTCAATCTTTCCTGGCATCAGGGTCTTTCTGGTGAGTCAGTTCTTCGCATCAGCTGGCCAGAGTATTAGAGCTTCAGCGTCAGTCTTCCAATGAATATTCAGGACTGATTTCCTTTAGGATGGACTGGTTGGATCTCCTTGCAGTCCAAGGGACTCTCAAGAATCTTCTCCAACACCACAGTTCAGAAGCATCAATTTTTAGGTGCTCAGCCTTCTTTATGGTCCGAACTCTCACATCCATACATGACTCCTGAAGAAACCATAACTTTGACTAGACGGACCTTTGTTGGCAAAGTAATGTCTCTGCTTTTTAATATGCTGTCTAGGTTGTTCATTGGAGAAGAAAATGGCAACCCACTCCAGTATTCTTGCCTGGAGAATCTCAGGGGCGGTGGAGCCTGGTGGGCTGATGTCTATGAGGTCACACAGAGTCGGACACGACTGAAGTGACTTAGCAGTAGCAGCAGGTTGTTCATAGCTTTTCTTCCAAGGAGCAAGTGTCTTTTAATTTCATGACTGCAGTCACCATCTGCAGTGATTTTGGAGTCTCCCCCAAATAAAACCTGTCACTGTTTCTGTTGTTTTCCCATCTGTTTACCGTGAAGTGACAGGACTGGATGCCTTGATCTTAGTTTTTTGAATGTTGAATTTTAAGCCAACTTTTTCACTCTCCTCTTTCACTTTCATCAAGAGGCTCTTTAGTTCCTCTTTGCTTTCTACTCTAAGGGTGGTGTCATCTGTATATCTGAGGTTATTAATATTTCTCCTGGCAGTCTTGATTCCGACTTGTGCTTCATTCAGCCTGGCATTTCATGTGATATACTCTGCATAGAAGTTAAATAAGCAGGGTGACAATATAAAGCCTTGATTTACTCCTTTCCTAATGTGGAACCAGTCTGTTGTTTCATGTCCAATTCCAACTGTTTCCTCTTGACCTACATATAGATTTCTCAGGAGGCAGGTAAAGTAGTCTGGTATTCCCATCTCTTTAAGAATTCTTCACAGTTTGTTGTGATCCACACAGTCAAAGGCTTTGGCATAGTCAGTAAAGCAGAAGTAGATATTTTTCTCTAACTCTCTTGCTTTTTCTGTGATCCAGTGGATGTTGGCAATTTGATCTCTGGTTCCTCTGCCTTTTCTAAATCCAGCTTGAACATCTGGAAGTTCTCAGTTCATGTACTGTTTTGAAGCCCAGCTTGGAGAATTCTGAGCATTACTTTGCTAGTAGGTAAGATGAGTGCAATTGTGTGGTAGTTTGAACATTGTTTGGCATTGCCTTTCTTAGGGATTGGAATGAAAACTGACCTTTTCCAGTCCTGTGGCTACTGCTGAGTTTTCCAAATTTGCTGGCATATTGAGTGCAGCACTTTAACAGTATCTTTTAGGACTTGAAATAGCTCAGCTAGAATTCTATCACTTCCACTAGCTTTGTTCATGGTGATGCTTCCTAAGGCCCACTTGACTTCGCACTCCAGGATGTCTGACTCTAGGTGAGGGACCAGACCATAGGGGACCTGGTATACAAAGGCAGCTGATAACCCACTGTATGCTTGTGCCCAGGCTGCTGAAACAGAGCACTGCAGACTGGGTGGCTTAAACAATAGATTGAACTCTGTGTTTTTTCACAGTGGAGGATAAAAGTCCGAGATCACTGTGCGGCCAGGGCTGGCTTCTTCCGAGGTCTGTCTCCTTGGCTTGTGGACAGCCATCTCCTGGGAACTCATGTGGTCTTCCCTCTGCGTGTTTGTTCTGTTCTTCCAAGACCCCAGTCACGTTGGATTCAGCCCACCATTATGACCTCATTTTAACTTAATTACATTTGTGCAGACCCTTTCTTTAAATATAGTCTTGCTCTGAGCTAGTAGACATTAGGATTTCAGTATATGAATTTGGGGGTGGTAGGGACAACTCCACCCTAACACCCAATACCCTCAGAGGTAGTTGCAGTACAAGAGGCTTTCCAGGTTATGTGAAAAGTAGTAGGGACGTATTTGCTTGGAATACTGTTTATTCCTAGTAAGATAAAATCTGAAGATCTGCTTAGTCCAAGTTCATTTAGTAATTATTTTAGCTTTTTCTCTATAAAGTGGAATAGCAAATATGCCTGTGTCAGTAAGAAGCATGACTGTGACTTTCAGATCTGAGGAAATTGAGCTGCATTTAGAGTTTCTGTCATTCCATGGATCATCAGAGTTGAGTCTGAGCCACAATTAAATCTTAAATTCTTTTTGCTGAAAGCCCTGTGTTTAGTGGCTATGCCATGGGGTGGGAGATAGCTACTAGCTTTGGTATGAGAGTGTTGTAAAGATTTTCAAGGACTTCGTAGTGGAGAATGTTTTATTTTACCACACAAATCAAGGTTCCAGTCTGTCCTGATTTCTAAACACCCCCCTCCCCCAAACCACATTCCAAATCCAAGAGAAACAGTTTTGTGCCCATTTGTCTCACTTTTGCCTAGAAAAGATAAACTGCTACTAACCAGTCCTGTCCTTTGGTCTAGAATGTGGTGATCCCATTATTAAAAGGTGAGGACTCAGCTGATGGGGACCTTTTGTTTGGGACAGAGAGACAGGTAGCTCTGTATTAGAGTCTACTGCTTCGTAGCCAGATACTGTAAGTCCTAGTGATGTAGAGCATTTATTGTCTCAGCGTTTCTGGGTGATGGTTCTGGTTCAGGGTCTGCCAGGAGGTCGTCATTACCGTGTGACTGGCTAGCGCTAAGCATCTGAAGGCTGCTGAGGCTAGAGGAGCTTAGCTTCCCAGCTTGTTACTTGGGTAGCTTTTGGCAAGAGGCCTCAGTTCCACAGGCTTCCCTGGTGGCTCAGAGAAAAAAAATCCGCCTGCCAGTGCTGGAGACACAAGTTCGATCCCTGGGTTGGGAAGATCCCCTAGAGAAGGGAATGGGAACCCACTCTAGTATTCTTACCTGGGAAATCCCATGGATGGAGGAGCCTGGCGGGCAACAGTCCATGGGGTTGCAAAAGAGTCAGACACAACAGCGTCTAAAATAACAAATCTGTAATTTGTTATAGATACTGTAGATCAGTGGTTCTCAATTTGGGATCCCCTAGGGTTCCTGTACTTGGCATCTCGTGGGTGGAGGCCAGGCATATTGCTGAACATTCCTCAGTGTACAGGAGGCCCCACAACAGAGTTATCGTCACACATCAGTTATATGGAGGTTGAGAAACTCTCCTCTGATGTGCTCCTTTAAATGGTAGTCTAAATTAGGAAATTCATTGTAAAGTAGTAACTGTACATAGTCCCCTTAATGCTTGTTATTGGCACAGTTTGTCCAAAGGTTGATAAAGATTATTCTGGTGGGAACTTGTTTTACATTCTACTGGTGGGAAGAATTTCATAGATTGTTTCCAGGAAAATTGATTCTAGCAAGAATCACCCATCAGTGTAAATTCTCAACAGACCTTGATTCAGCTGAAGTTCTGCCTTCCAAAGTGCTTGTGCTACTGAATAATCATCACTAAGTATGCTCCATCTAATACAGTAAAAGCTAATCTTTTTAGAAAAGACTTTTGATTAAGGCAGTGTTGTTAGACATAGCTAATCATTCAACCAAGAAACAAAGATGCCTTTAAATTGTTGACTTTGAGTTTTAATTTTTAGAAAGTCAACTTTACGTTGATATGTATAGTATTTTTTTAAAGAAGGAGTTTCATAACCAGTTATTATTATCATAAGGCGTTAACTGCACAATAACACAAGAAGGTTGATTTTAGCAATAGTAGTTCCATTGATCAACTGTCATTCCACATTCAGTTAAAACATTTTGGCAGTCTTCAGTGGGTGTTGCTAACCCTGGTTCTCAGGGGGTTAGACAGTAGCCAGTGTAGACTCATTTTCAAATTTTACATGATTGGGTTTTTTTGTTGTGCATTTCAGTTAATTATTAATTAAGCACCTATACTTTGCTGGTCACTGTTCTGCTTACTTGTTATCTCCATTTGGATGTCTAATAGATTTCTCAAATTAACATATTCCAAATGGAACTTTTTTCTTTTTCTTTCAAAGTATCTTTTTGTAAGTCTTAGGTGAATAAACGATACCATCAAGTCACCCAGTTGCTTAAGTATAAAACAGAATCAACAAAACCTAGAAAACCAAAATACCTAAGAGTCATCCTTGATTGACTTGATGACCATCCTTTTTGTCATGGTTCATGTCCAGGCCAGGGGTGAATTGTGTGGGTCCACTTCCAGAACATACTTCCAGTCTGTCCAAGTTTCTCCATCTTTGTCCCCTATACTCCTCATTTGTCTCAAAACCTAAATCAGATCTGAGGCGGCTTCCCCTGTGTTCTCTCTCCCAGCCTCCTGCTGTTTTCCTTCATGGCACTTCCCGCAGTCTGTGGTTTGTGCTGTGCTCATCTGTGATTTCTTTCCTGCTGGAATATAAGATCCCTGATGGTAGGGGCCCTTTCCATCTTGCTTTCCAGATCCTTAGTTGCTGGCTCTGCCTCCCACGTACATAGTAGGTGTGTAGATGTCTTTGTGGAATCCATTCAGTTACAGTGTGGTTGCCTACTAAGTGCTAGACACTCGTTTAGACCCTTGGACTAACCAGTGGACAGAGCTCACCTTCATTTGGGTTTTAGCTTTTTGATCACTTGCCGTCACATACATTTGAGCTCAGGTAGCATGTTGCACATGCCAGGCTCTCTGGGAACATGCCTGCCTTAATTTTTTTGCTTTTTTTGTTTTTATAGTTGATTTGCAACATTGTGTTAGTTTCAGATATACAGCAAAAAGGATTCAGTTATACATACATATATATTTTTAGATTCTGTTCTGTTATAGGTTATTACAAGATATTAACCTAAATCATTCGCAGTGCTATACAGTAAATCCTAGTGGCTTATCTGTTTCATATGTGGTAGTATATATCTGTTAATCCCATACTCTTAATTTATCCCTGTCCTCCCTTTCCCTTTGGTAGCCATAAGTTTGTTTCTTATGTCTGTGAGCCTGATTCTGTTTTGTAAATAAATTCATTTGCATTATTTTTTAGATTCCACATGTAAGCAGTATCATAAATGTGTCTGTCTTTGTCTAACTTACTTCACTCTGTATGATAATCTCTAGCTCCATCCATCTTGTTGCAGATGGCAGTTTCATTCTTTTTTATGAATGAGTTCTATTGTGTATGTGTATATATATGTGTATGTATGTATATATATACACATATACCACATTTTTATCCATTGTTGATAAACATGTTGATGGACATTTAGGTTGCTTCCATGTCTTGGCTATTATAAATAGTGTTGCTGTGAACATTGGGGTGCATATATCTTTTTGAATTCAAGTTTTTATCTTTTCTGGATATATGCCCAGGAACAGGATTGCTGGATCATATGGTAACTATTTTTAGCTTTTTAAGGAACCTGCATACTGTTTTCCATAGTGCTTATGCCCCAGATTTAGAAGTGTGGGCCTCTGGCCAGGAGGGAGGCTCTGGCACCATGGCTAGGCCAGGCCTGGGGTTGGGGTTGGTGTTGGACATCAACATGAAAGAGCAGTGTGATGTTAAAAGATGAATTGTGTGTACATTGGAATTCCATGTAGTCATTGTTTAAAGCCACGTGCTTGCAGTGAAAATATTTGAAACTATAAATTCCATAAACTTTAGAATCCATTTGTTTCCATTTCTTTGATCTGATATAGACGAGTAATTTCCTGAAGAATATCTTTTTTTCCAAAGATGCTAGCATATGGTTTGTATTAAAGGAGATTCTTTAGGAGAGCATTACCCTTATGAAAATAATTGTTCACAGTTAGTCCAGCTCTCTGTTTACTGAGAAGTCAGATGCATTCCAGATGGAGAGGTTTATGTAAAATGAATCTCTTGTAATGAAACTTTGAAACAGGGATTTCAATTTCAAAATGATTGTATCGGCAGATACATCTTCCCTCAGAAAGTTTTAGTGGGGATCATTCTCCATACTTCTTCAAATCTTTTCCCTTTTTGTTCTTTTCTCTTTTTTTCCTTCCTTTGCAAAGATTTGAGCCAGTTTGGCAGTTCCCAAGTTATGTACCTCGAGGTATTAATAGCTAATTAGCTTCCAATCATTGGAGCCAGATAAAGGCTCCAGGTGACCTCCCTACTGCTTGGCTACCAATTTACAACGAAAGTGAGTCAGAGTTCTGTACCCTCACCTGTATTAGCCAGCAGGCACCAAAATCAGTTTTGTAGGTAAGTTGAACACAGTCGACACTCTGTCTTCAGTACTCTCACCCAGACTTCCCATAAAGACTTACTGAGGCCAACGTGACAGCATCTGAGGCAGGATGAGGTCTACACGGGGCATCCTTCGTCTTCCAAGTGAGCTGCTGCCCTCCCAGCCCTTGGGGCTTGCTGCAGCCCTGACACCCGGCCCACACCAGACTGGCTGGTGGACGTCTGTGTATTTCCAGTCAGACCAGTGCTCTTAATATTGCTCATTTTCCCCCAGGAATTTCAAACATCCATTATACTAAGTAACAAGGCCACTTAATTCACAAGAAAATTCATTTTACTAATTAACAAAGCTTCTGGTGTAGTTCGGAGATTAAAATAGCTAGAGCATTTAAAATAGCCATCTGGCCTTGGGATTGTGTCCTGGCTAATTACTTCCCGAATGAGTTTTCCCATTTAGGAGAAATAGCTACCTTCAAGCTGGAGATTCTTCCTGGAGCAAACTCACTCACACACAGAGCACACTGTCTAGGCTACTGTGTTTTCTAGTACAGATCTTACAACAACTTTAAATACAAATTAGGAAGAAGGAAAAAAGTATTTTCAGAGCATGAAGACTGCATTGTCCCTGTAGTAAGGTGCTAACAGTGTAGGTTTAATTGCTATGGATATGTTGTAACCAACCACCAGAAAAAGTTCTAGAAAGTTGATGTCAATTCAGAAGGGATAAAATTCTTAAAGATAATTTTCTTATTTTCTTAATAGTATCAAAATATCCAAGTTGTCCTATTGCCTCTTTGAGTGAAATTCCTAACAGTTTCAGTTTTATATAACAGAGAGGATGCTAGTTGTCTGCGGTTCAGACTCTTGCAGGTAACGCACTGTCTTAGTTGTCCTTGGATCAGAACACAATGTGCATGGCGTCAGAATGCATCCTCTATCATTTATACATAACGTAAAATACTTGTCCTGTTTTTACTTTTTCCTTTTTGTCTTTCTTGATGAAATCCTGGTTGAATATTCTGAGTACCCTAATCTGACCTGTATGGAAATCAGATACAGAGCAGACATCTTCCACAGTGATTCAGTGGCCATGAGATTGAGCATACTCTGGGAGAAGGTGACGGACAGGGGAGGCTGGCATGCTGCAGTCCATGGGATCACAAAGAGTCCTGACTTAGGACATGACTTAGCGACTGAACGACAACAAAATCTTCCATAAGTTTCTTCATATCGTGTTTAAAAGACTGGAGGACCCAACCCACTTAATAGTAAAACTCAACTTGTTTTCCACTTTGGTCTAGATTTGTATGTTAACAAAAATGTTAATTCTGAAAGAGTGCTGATTCAGTATGTGAGGAGGTACTAATTTCCTTTGGGGTCGGGGGAGGGCTGGAGGGACACCCCCATCCACGGTGCTCGCTCTCCAAGTGTAGGCTCACTCTCCCCACTTTCTTCATGATTTTTTGCCTGGGCCTTTTCATTCAGCCAAAAGATACTTGTCTGGCACTAACTGTAATGGTTAGAGCAGCTACAGGTGCTGGTTATGAAAAAGAAAGTGGACCGATGGTTAGGGAGCTGATATGCAAGTTAGGTGTTGTGTGCTGGTGACTTTGCTTGTTTATCCAAGTAAGTGATCACATGTCTAAAATAATCTGAGACATTTCTTTTTAGGTTACCTTTCTGAAGCCCAAAATTTAGGGTGCTTTTTTTTTTCCTTCCAATTTCTCCTTTGAATGTAGCTTCCTTTTTTAGTTTATATTCTCCCATGAAGTAAAGGAAAAATAAGCTCTCCAAATATAAAATGGATTATGTTCAGTATAAGATTTTATTTTATTTTATTTATTTATTTTTTTTTTTCAGTATAAGATTTTAAAGTTATTAGAGTTCAACATTGCCAGTATGGTAACTTAGTCCTTTTGCCCCCAAAAAAGAATTTTTTAATGAATTTTGAACTTGTGATGCAGTGTAAAGAAAAGGGAATATAAAATAGTATAAGAAGTTGAAAGCTTTAACAGCATGTAGATTAATATATAAAAAAGAAATTAGACAAGTTATTGAAAGCTGAAAGTTAATATTACTATACAACAAAGTTTTAAGTGAAATACTCAGCAAGAATTAGGTGGTATGATATGATTTTGATTAACTTCCCTACAGTGTTAAAGAAAAGTTTGGAAAAGTATCTGAGCAGTGGGTTGGCAGTGTATTCTTTGCAGTTTTGAAGTAATAACATTATCTTGACTACTCTCTTTTAAAATAGCTATTTTTTTAGCTCAGTGAAGTATTGTATAAATGATACAGCTATTTAAAAGTTGTAAAGAATTGTAATCCTCATTATAACCATCAGGACCTGATTTTATTTTAGTTTCTTTTATGAAAAGTTCTAACTATCTGTGAGGACTGTTAGTTTTTAAACTTTATTCTTTCTTAAATGTCTTCCACATAAAAAAGATGGAATTGACTTATTTTAAAAAATAGAGTAAAACTCATTTCTCTCATAATTACCATATGATTCCTTTGGACCATTATATATAGAAAAATTAAGGGTTTTAGTAATCTTATCACTTTGATATATTAGTGATCTTTTCTGTATTTTGTAACATTTTGCTGTCATCATCCTGGGAGTTGATTCATCATTACTCACCAGTCATCCCCAACAGTGTTAAAGCAAGACCAGAATAATAGAGAGCAACGGAACTGCCTAGCAGGAGGCTATCACAGTGACTCCTCCATTGCCCTGTAGTTTGCTTATGGCCCAAAGAATTGCACTCTCTTTCAAGACGGTATGAAGGAGTGCCGCAGAGAGCAGTTTTTAGTCTACTTTTAGCTTTCAGTGAACATAGTTGAAATATCAAAAGTTTTCACCAAAATGGCCAAGAGAAAAGAGTGACAGAGGAACACATTTCACAACTATTAGATGAATGAGAGGATGAATGCAGAGAGATAGGCAGCATTGTAGACTCTTAACCATGATGGTGAACTTGGTTCTGTAAGTCTCAGATTGAGTCTCCAAATGGTGTAGCCTTGAATTTTCTCAGATTCAAGAACAGTGTATTTCTAAAGACCAAAAGGAAATATGTCTTTGGCATCCAGTTAATCTTTCAAGAGAAAGAATTTCCTCACTCAGAATGTTGTAATAAGGATCTGGACCACTGGTGTTCTGAATGACTGAGTGACATCTTTTGTGATGTTTGTGGATCAGCATTTATCCAGTATGGTTTATAAAAGGACAAATGCTGAAGGCAAAATTGTATATGAAAGTGATTAAAAGGAAGTGGATGGTGTCGAAATGAAGAGATTCATTGGATTAACCATTCTAATTGGTGCTTGTAAATCTAAAAATGAAAATGTTTTACAGTTATAGATCGAAAAAGATCTTCCTCTCTTCACAGAATTACGGACTGTCAGACGTTTTCGGTATTCTTCCAGTATTGCATTCTGACAATGCAAAGGCAATAGTGAGTGAGAACCTGTTGTCAGAAGAGAATAAAGGTGTTTATGGTTGCCACTCTGAATAGCTGTGTGCCCAGACTTGAAAATAATGAGTAGTTTTCCTTACAATTTAGAAGTTGAAATCAGACTGCTCTGTTATCATGGACTGCCACTCTCTGTCATAGTTTTAAGAGAACTCGAAACAAGCACAGAACCTCCCTTTAAATTACTGTTAAGCTTGAAGCTAATGAATGTACTTGATAAAACCGAAAGACTACTCACCTGCGCCTGACTATCAGGGGAATCCTTTCTCTGTTCCCTTAGCACTGTCTCTCAGTCCCCTGGATGTGCTTGGGCCACGTTGTTCTGCAGGTGCTGAAAAAGTACAGCCTTGCTTCTCCTGGAGTTGTGGGTCATTGTGTCAGCATCTCTCAATGCCTCAACCATTTTATTTGTATTAACTGTTATTTGTGTAAACTGTTATTTGTATTAACTGTTCTTATTAAGTCCTCTTACATAATATCACTAGTCCATCTGAAAAGGAGGAAAAGTTTTTTCTCCTGTTTAAAGAAAAATCCAAACAAAACTTTCTCTCCCTTCATGAAATAAAACTAACCAAATAAGCAAGCAAATTGTCATTTTTATTTTGTGACTCTAAAGTAATTCACAAATTCTCTATGGGAGTAATTGTTAAATGCTCACCAGCAGCCTCTTAAAGATGGATTTGGATGGTAGTCAATAGAATTTAAATCGTTACCTCCTTAAGTTCTGTGACACAAAGATCCACTTTTAAGCTTGAGGGTGTTGCTGATGTTGGTGTCACCATCCTCTTTTTCAGTTTCACGTTCTGTTAATGTATTCTGTTGTACCCATATACTCAGTTGCAAATGTTAGACCCATGTCCAGAGTTGTTTCAGTTTAACCAGTGTTTTGATAATTTATAAACGTAGTGAGTGACTTTATACATAACTGTTTGAGAGGTGCTAAGAGGCATGCTTTTGCTCAGAATGCTCTTGCTTCATCAAGGAATCATGTGTTTTACCTCCCTCTCAAACACTTTCGGGTTTAGTGGCATCCAAAGCAGACCCTTAGCGAAGTGTGCATCTGTCACTGTGATGGCCTGATACTTCAGCTGTATCAGACTAGCCATGCATTTCCTGTGCTGAGCAAGGCTTTCAGCTCCTGGACTGTACACTGCTGTGTTGATCTGCATCTCTGTCCATATACCAGTACCACACCTTCTTAATTATCTTATAGCTTCTTGAAATCAAGTAGTGTGAAAAGATCCTAGAGCTCTCAAAATCCTTGTGACTTCTTTAGGTCTTCATTTCCCTTAAATTTTGGAATCTGCTTGTCCATGTCCACTGAGAAGCCGTCCCATCCTTTGCCTTTTCCTGTGATGAATAGTTGTAGTATGTTTACAAATATCAGTCCTTAGCAGTCCTGGGATTCTTGATCATTGTTGTTTTCCTTGGTTTTACAAAGTATATTTAATTTGGCCTTTTATATCTATATTTGCAAGTAAGATATTTGCTTTTATTTTGCTTTCTGATATGTTTTTTATGATATGTTTGCCAGCTTGTATATTCAGTGTTATGATAACTTTATAAAATGGATTGTGAAAGAATCACTATTTTCTGTTTCCCTTGAAACAGTTATGTGTGTTGTAAGACAATTCAATATTCCTTAAGGAATTTGCTAAACTATTTAAGACCAATCCATCATTTTTAAAGGAGTAATTATATTTTATTATTTTCTGTGTTTATGGTCTGTTCAACTTTTTTCTTGTTTTTCTTTGAATGAGTTTTTGTTTTCTTAGGAAATCATCTTTATTTTTCACTTTTCTCAAATCTGGCATTAGAGGACTAGATACAGTGTTCTTTTAAAGCTATTAAAATCTTTCAGATTATTTAGAAGAACTTTTAAAAAGTTTTAAATGGTTAGCATTTCATTTTTATTATGTCTAGTAAAGTAACCTACCCCAGCCCTAAGTTTATTGAGGCTTTTTCTTTCCCTTTTATTTGGGTTAATATAATTAAGATTCCATTTTTATAGCCAACTTGTGGATACATGACACAGTAACTTTGGCTTATTTATTATAGTGTTCAGATCTTCTGTGTCCTTAATTTATTTTCAGCATTTTTTTTTTTGTAATTTATTTTCAGGGCAAGTTTATTCGGATCAACTTTGATGTAACTGGCTATATTGTTGGGGCCAACATTGAAACATGTATCCTTTTTCATAATTGCATTATTCAAAATAGAGAATTGATTTCATCTTCCTGCAGCCCGGTGGCCATCCTCTGTGACGCCTCTTCCATTTCCCAGATGATAAAACTCAAGCCCAGAGAAATTGTGACTTGTTTAGATACCTTCAACTACTGAATATGAACTCCAAAGTGATATTTTGTTGTTGTTTGTTTTTGACACTGGGTCATGATCTGGTCACGTGGCTGGGGAAGTGGAGGGTCCCACTAAGGTGAGAACACCTGTATAGGCAAATGGATCCAGGAAGTGTTTGTGTGCTCATAGCACATTTAGGTGAATAACATCTTCAGTTACTGCTGTATTAGCCCATTTTTCTCCCCATTTACTTTTGATATTAGTAGAGTGACCATGTCCCATTAAAACAAACCTTATAATCTACAGAGGTGAAGCAGTTTCAGTTAGTGTTAAGCAGAATAAAGTCAGAGGGGTAAAAAACAGTCAAACACATAGACTAGTCCTAAGAAATGTCGCAAGCATAGAAGAGCCTTAAGGAATGATGGATCTATGGAGAGAATTAGTTTGATTAAAAAGAATAAATTAGAAATGACTGAATGATAATGTCCCAATTAGGAAATAACAGCTGACAGTTCTCTATACTTGTTAATACTCTTTGTGATAGATACCGTTTCTGGCCCTCCGGTCAGGCATGGATCAGATTTTTTCCTGTTAATTCAGAACTATATTTTATGTCTCTAAATATGTTCAGAGCCAGAAAACAAAGCAAACACTTGAGCATGACAGGCAAGTGGATCCAGAGCAGGGGTCCCCAGCCTCTGAGATCTAACATGTGATGATCTGAGGAGGAACTAATGTAATAATAATGGAAATAAAGTACACAATAAATGTAATGTGCTTGAATCATCCCCAAACCATCCCCACTCTGGTCCATGGAAAAATCATCTTCCACAAAACCAATTCCTGGTGCCAAAAGGGTTGGCGACCGCTGCGCTAGAGTCCCTTCATGTTGAAGAGATCCTTCATGTGCAGGCACGCTTCACCGAATGTGGAGGGTGTGTTTGGGGTAGTCCAGTTTTTAACTGAAATTAGGCTGTATGCACGTACACAGTTTGCTTTGGTGGCCCCAGGAAGATTAATTCAGAGAAGATAATTCTCTCCCAAAGCAGTAAAACTGAGACTCTTGGGAGTCCAGTGTGCCTGTCAATGCAGAGATATTCCAGGAGCATCCAGACTCAGTGGACAGAGAAACCAAACAGGCCCCAGATCCACGCCCCAAATACCCGCACGGGGCTGCGGTGTTCTGACACACAGGTGCTAACTGACTGGAGTGGTACCAGAGTTACACGTATTTTGGAGTCCAGCAAAGTTTTGGTTTCTGACTGTGCTGTTTGAGTAATTTCTTTGTGCCCCGGTTTCCTTCTTTGTGAAATTGCAATAATAAGTCTGCTGTTTCAAGGCTTTTCCACCTCAGACAACTTGGCTTCCCTTTTTTTATAGCATCTCACGGCTCCTTGTGTCAGGGTAGTGTGGGTGGAGGAGGGGTGAGGGAAGTGCTCTGATCTTCAAGCTCTCTGCAAGTTCACAGGTTCTAGAAGATTAGTGAGAAACAGAAGTTGCATATCTTTTCTTTTTCCACATACAAAATTCAGTCATTTAGAGTGATTCACTGCAGACTAGTTTCTGTATTCTAAAGAAAGAAAAATCTTACAAATTAAATGTGTACAGACACTGAAAGGAGACCACCTTTTCATTGTCACCCTTAACCACCGTTGCTCAGACCTTCTGGAAAAATCTCGTGCTGTTCGTCAAGCAAAAGATGAGCGTACTTTTCATATCTTTTACCAGTTGTTATCTGGAGCAGGAGAACATCTGAAGTGTAAGTTACAGATTTTTTTTTTTACTGTTTTATGTTCAGTTAAATATCTTTTATAATACTTTTTTTTAAGAAAGAGAACAGTTGCAGAATTATGCACACACACATACCAAAATTCTAGCTGGCTCAATGATGAAAGTGAAATTGAACTTCAAGCCATGGGATAGGTACTTTAAGTGGCAATCATATGGGTGGTATTATATTATCTTTTGTACTTTTCTTTTAAAATAATTTCAAATTTGAAGGCATGTGATATGTTTTATACAAATTTTGTTTCAAAATTTGTAAATATAAAAGTAATGAAAAATAAATTTATTTAATAAAGTGAAATTGAATACATGTGTGTATTCCTAGATTTACAACTGAATGTATCTTATCCTTCCAGTAGTACTAGAAAGAGCCTGTGTGGATTTTTATTTATTTTGTGAATCACAAAGACCAGAAATTTAGAGTTGGACAGGTAAAAAGTAAGTTCTTTCCTGGGTCAGAATTTTGCTGGGTCAGAAGAAGATACACAACTTTTTGGTTTCTTCTGAGTCTCAGAGTAAATTCTGCTTCTCTAGAATTAGTATGTATGTTATTTAGATATCACAGTAGACATGTAAAACCCTACAGTCCTTTTCTCACTTGAGATATAGGCTTTTACTAACCATGGATCATCTGTGGAAGCATTAAACCCAGAAATTAGTTAAAGACCTGCAAAGGGAAAAAAAATAAGCAGCAAATAGAATAATTGCCGTTGAGAGACTAAAATTTCAAGGGTATTCAATAGATAATGCTGAGGGAAGAAAACCCTCATTTTCAGCCTGGCAGACTGAAAGCAGTAATGAATCAAGAAAATAACTGTTAAAAGAAGGAATTTTTTTTTTTTTTTAAGCAATACCCAGTGGAAGCTCCATGTGATGTAGATAAGAATTAAGGGGTTGGTGTGATCAGGAGAAGTTCTCTGCAGGAGAGCCAGTGACACACAAAGCCAGACGCCCAGATAACATCTGCTGTAGGGAAAACCACGTTTTACTATTTTGCACGCTCTTCTTTTCTTAAGAACACATTTATTGAAAAGGAGCTTGTTCTTGCTTATTCATGTCCCCTGAAATAAGAGAGTCAGTGGGCATGTCTGTTATAATACCCGGTCAGACTAGTGCTGCGTCAGACATCGCTCTCAAAGGCAAATGGACCACTAAGCAGACTGACGTGGAGAAAGGGCTCCAGGGTGCTGGCTGGCTCAGGACGTGGCGGGCCCACGTTCCACACCAGGAACACAGAGTATGGGTTTGAAGGCTCCTCCTCAAAAGATGTCTGAAGTATTTAAATCTGGAAACAATAAAGTTTAGTTATCTGGAAAATTGATATCATTTCCCAGCTATCTGATTTCAAATATTGTATAAACCACTGTCCCAAAAGCCCCTGTTGAGATTTCTGTTGTTTACATCATCATTTCTTTCACTGTACAGATCATGGAAGACTGTGTATTTAATGTGAGAATGTAAAATGTGGTGGTGGATCAGATGTTTTTCTGTCCTGTGGGTCCAGTTTTGAAGATGGGGCTGTGCTTCAGTCTGTTGATGACTGTTTATGACGTTGTATTCTGTTTTCTTTCAGCTGATTTGCTCCTTGAAGGATTTAATAACTACAGATTTCTCTCCAATGGCTATATTCCTATTCCGGGACAACAAGACAAAGATAACTTCCAGGAGACAATGGAGGCGATGCATATAATGGGCTTCTCCCATGAAGAGATTCTGTGTATGTGTGATTTCTCTTAATAAGATTCTGATGCTCAGTTTTACCAAGACTTATAAGTTAGGGGTAAAAAACCTAAACTAGAGAATGATTGTGAAATTAATGGGACCTGCCTCTTAATTTTATGAAATCCTGAGACTCATCTTTCTGAAAAGTTTTGTATAGCTAATTTTTAGCACAAAATACATTAGAATATGTCCTCTACATTTTGATATCATATCTTAATTTTTTTTAATATCAACATACAGCAATGCTTAAAGTGGTATCTTCAGTGCTTCAGTTTGGGAATATTTCTTTCAAAAAGGAGCGAAACACTGATCAAGCCTCCATGCCGGAAAATACAGGTAGGCTGATGAACACTGATTTTATTTCTGTTTCTATGGCCTGTTGTGTTCTCCAAAAATGTGTTACAACACGAGCATAAAAGCATCCTGAGGTGTCTCCCATGAGGCTCCACATGCCTACATAAGGGTCAGTCAGATTCCAGAGAGGAAGGAGGAGGATGGAGTGCCAGCTGAGGAGCGGGTGTGGGGACCCTGCCTTAGTGACGGGGGTTAGGACGTGGGAGTGGGCTGAAGAGACCACACAGCTCGTGCCTAAGGGAGCTGCAGCTGTTGGCTTCCAGCCAGTTTTCTCCTTGCCAGAATGCAGGTCCAGGGCTGGAACCAGAACTGATTTTTCAGAGGAAGGTGGAAACCTAGATTTTAATATGAAATTTTCAAACTTTTAAATATTAAAAATGGATTCAAATTCACAGCAGTTAAAAACAAAAATTTGTGAACCATAAGGAAATGGCAACCCATTCCAGTACTCTTGCTTAGAAAATTCCATGGATGGAGGAGCCTGGTGGGCTACAGTCCATTGGGTTGCAAAGAGTCAGACACGACTGAGCGACTTCACTTCAAAATGTGTTTGTAAGCCTTGTGAGGTCTGCTTCCGACAGTCTGGAGACACAAAGAAAGCTGAGGCATCTGTGCCTGGTCACCAGAACGTTCTTTTGCCTCCCAGGAGCATCCTTCTTTCCTTTTCTTAATTCATTTATAGAACAACTGTTTTTTAAAAGCCAAAATGGCTCCAGTGTCATTGCCTCCTGGCTGTTCATTACATCCCCAGTAATAGAAGTAACATTAATTGCTTTGTATTGAATAAGAAGCTTTAAATAATTACAACTCTATAAATTTTCTTGAATTATTACCTATATTAGGTAGTTGCTGCTGCTGCTAAGTCACTTCAGTCGTGTCCAACTCTGTGCTACCCCAGAGACGGCAGCCCACCAGGCTCCCCCGTCCCTGGGATTCTCCAGGCAAGAACACTGGAGTAGGTTGCCATTTCCTTCTCCAATGAGTAAAAGTGAAAGTGAAGTCACTCAGTTGTGTCCAACTCTTCGCGACCCCATGGACTGCAGCCCACCGGGCTCCTCTGTCCATGGGATTTTCCAGGCAAGAGTACTGGAGTGGGGTGCCATTGCCTTCTCCGTATTAGGTAGTAGTGGTGGTTAATTAACACTTGCACTGTTGCAGTGTGCCAGAGTTTGTACTTTGTAATTACAGCATGATTTAAACATATGCAAGGGGAGAGCAGAGTGGAAGGACCTCCTACCACGTTCTTGTCTCCTGGCATAGACGACCACCAACCCATGGCCTGTGTTTCATTTATACCACTTCCCCTTTCCTAGATTATTTCAAAGCAAATCCCAGATACTTCATTTGTAAACATTTCAGTCTGATGCTCAGCTCAAGATCAGAAAATGAGGGCTTGAAGTGGATATATACACCTGGACTTCTGTTTGTATTGATATTTCTGCTTTCTCTTACCAGAGTTTTTTAGGTTATCAGTATTTTAAAAATTTTTAATTCTGGTAAAATTACACATAACAAAATCTGTCATTTTAACCCTTTTTTATGCATATAGTTCAATAATATATATTCACATTATCATGCAGTCACTCTGTAGACTTCATCTTGCAAACTTAAACTCTAAAACAAGTCCCCATACCTCATCCCACAGCAACCGCCATTCTACTTTGTCTCTATGAATAGGACTAGTCTGGGTACCTCGTATAAGCAGAATCATTCAGTGTTTGTCTTTTGTGACCGGCTTATTTTATCAGGTTAATATATTATTAAATGTTAATTTCCCATGGCATTTTTACATGTTGGTATCAAAATGGCATTTTTCAGAAAAGTCTTATTCTCTGCTATCATTAATAGGACTAAAACTAAAATTACTAAATTTACTAAAATTACCTTCATCAGCACATCACTATGAAAACCAAGAAAAGTCTGCCAGGTCTAACCACCGATCTGTGGGGTGGCGGGCGCCAGAGGCATGTGTTCAGTGACTTCGGGGCACAGTCAGGGTGAAGGGCTCCGATCCCAGTGACACCCAAACATCTACCTGCTCCCCACTGGAGTTTTCTCAGTGATATTGGCAGATTATTACCTTTTAGATTGAAAATGACTATAAACAAAAACAAAAGTGGCAAATAACAGAGTAATAAGGCTTAGAAGTAGATAATGTAATAAGGGACCTTGTTTTCCTTGTGGAGGACAGTAAGCCAAGATAGAGTCACTCTATGAAGTGTGTGTTTTAGCCTCTAAAATGATGTTTATCATCACAAAAAAGAATGTGAGCAATTTGCTTTTTCTACCTCTGTGTATTTTTCAGCTTCCCACCCAACACGTATACACATGCATACCTATGTACATTAAGTGAAAGGAGCCAGGATGTAGAGGGTGAGGAGGGCAGTTGGTGAGAAGACTCATAAACCAAAGGAAGTATTCCCTGAGGCACAGCCTCCCTGCCCACCCAGGGGTGCTGCTGGGTGGCCAGCAGTTCACGTGGATCAGAGGAGTGGGACGCAGTGCATCTTTCAGAATGAACTTGGTTATGCCTCTACATGACTCAAAATGTGCTTATCCTTAGAGAATTTTATTGTTATTTTAACCCCTAATCAAACATTTATTAGTAATTGGAACACTTGTTGGACCTTAGTGACATTAGGCAGTGAACTTCTGGTGAGAAAAGTGCCCTAAATTTGATGAGAATCCACAATAACAAAATTAGCAGCTTTTTAATGTGAGCCATGTAATCAAATAATTGATTTTTAAAATCCCTTAGGTTTCTTGCCTACTAAAGTACCAGGATCACTCTGTAGGCATGACAAATTATCTTGGTAACATGGTGATTTAAAATATTTTGAATACCATTTTTCTCATTCTCTGCATTATCCATGACTTCTAAGACTTAGTAACTTCTATCTATTAAGCTATCCAGAGTAAGTAATTGCTGACTAATCATCTCTTACGGCCTAAGGATAAGTGTTGTTAATATGAAAGGATGAAGGTAGTTTTTATAAGACCTAACACCTGTCTAACCTTAAGACTTATATTTAATTTCTTAATACAGTTAGGTGATTACTAAGGTATTTCAACTGTTTATTGAATGTGCTATGATGAGGTCGGTAAGGAGGCCTGGTATTTAGGAGGCCTTTTACCCTCTAGTTGCACAGAAGCTCTGCCATCTTCTTGGCATGAATGTGATGGAGTTCACGCGGGCCATTCTCACCCCCCGGATCAAGGTCGGCCGAGACTACGTGCAGAAAGCCCAGACCAAAGAACAAGTAAGTTTAACACAGTTATCACACAGTTGTTGCTTGAGTGATTGATAACCGTGGTCATGACACCTTCTGATTGGCATGTAGCAAACAGAACCAATAAAAGCTCCATCATCCACGTGTTTCTTGGTACTAGTTGACTGTTTTCTTGCAGAAAATTTTTAGAGGTGACTTATAAAAAAGGAAGTTTGAAATATAACCTTGAATTTTCCCCAGGTAGATGAACCATCCAGGAGGAAAAAGCTGTGTACCCCAGCATCCTACCCAGCAGGATGCCTGATTGATCCCTTGTTCCTGTAAGGGGAGGAGGGCCCAGCACCGGGAATGTAGCAGTTAGAATCACCTGTTTCATGGTGGACTCTGGGCTGATAACGCTGCACAGAAGCCCAGGGGCAGGGGAAGGAAGTCATTTTTCCTGGGCATTTTCATCCATCTCCTACACTGATTATCTCCAGTCTGTACCTAATTGTACTAATATCCTCTGTTGATGTGTAAAACAGACATGATTAAGCAGTAAGTGCTCTTTTAGGGTTTGGAGGGCACTGTAGATCATTAAATTCCCTCCATCTAACAGCTTTTAGTGTTTTGCTGAGATTATTTTCAGACTAAAAGGTTGCTGTTGTCTAATTACAGGCAGATTTTGCAGTAGAAGCTTTGGCAAAAGCTACCTATGAGCGGCTGTTCCGCTGGCTCGTTCACCGCATCAATAAAGCTCTGGACAGGACCAAACGGCAAGGGGCTTCCTTCATTGGGATCCTGGACATCGCTGGATTTGAGATTTTTGAGGTATGTCACTCTCCCTCCTGCTCTTCTTGCTTCTGTTTATTCTTTCATCAAATAATCTTTCAGGCTCACAGTGTACCAATTGCAGTGCCAGGCACCAGGGATATGATGGCAGATAAGCAGGTATAGTCCCTGCCATTCTAGTAGAGAGTCAAACATTAAGTAACAGAAAAACCACCAAATTCTCGGGATTTTGAATAATGAAGTGAGAAGAGGGCTGTGATGGAAGGAATTGGGGAGACCCACAGTGCAAAGTGTGTCTGCAGCTGTTAAGAGCTTAGCATGAGAAGCCCCAGCCTCAGGAAGAATCCCCGGCAAAATGAGAGTAGGTCTAGTGGTCCTATGGGAGAGAGAAGTTGTTAGATGTTCAGTCCAGTTCAGTCGCTCAGTTGTGTCCGACTCTTTGCGACCCCATGAATCGCAGCATGTCAGGCCTCCCTGTCCATCACCATCTCCTGGAGTTCACTCAAACCCACGTCCATCAAGTTGGTGATGCCATCCAGCCATCTCATCCTCTGTCATCCCCTTTTCCTCCTGCCCCCAATCCCTCCCAGCATCAGAGTCTTTTCCAATAAGTCACCTCTTTGCATGAGGTGGCCAAAGTACTGGAGTTTTAGCTTTAGCATCATTCCCTCCAAGGAACACCCAGGGCTGATCTCCTTTAGAATGGACTGGTTGGATCTTGCAGTCCAAGAGACTCTCAAGAGTCTTCTCCAACACCACAGTTCAAAAGCATCAATTCTTCTGCACTCAGCTTTCTTCACAGTCCAACTCTCACATCCATACATGACCACTGGAAAAACCATAGCCTTCACTAGACAGACCTTTGTTGGCAAAGTAATGTCTCTGCTTTTGAATATGCTGTCTAGGTGGGTCATAACTTTTCTTCCAAGGAGTAAGTATCTTTTAATGTCATGGCTGCAGTCACCATCTGCAGTGATTTTGGAGCCCAAAAAAATAAAGTCTGATACTGTTTCCTGTGTTTCCCCATCTATTTGCCATGAAGTGATGGGAATAGATGCCATGATCTTCGTTTTCTGAATGTTGAGCTTTAAGCCAACTTTTTCACTGTCTTTTTTCACTTACATCAAGAGGCTTTTTAGTTCCTCTTCACTTTCTGCCATAAGGATGGTTTCATCTGCATATCTGAGGTTATTGATATTTCTCCCAGCAATCTTGATTCCAGCTTGTGCTTCTTCCATCCCAGCGTTTCTCATGATGTACTCTGCATATAAGTTAAATAAGCAGGGTGACAATATACAGCCTTGACGTACTCCTTTTCCTATTTGGAACCAGTCTGTTGTTCCATGTCCAGTTCTAACTGTTGCTTCCTGACCTGCATATAGGTTTCTGAAGAGGCAGGTCAGGTGCTCTGATATTCCCATCTCTTTCAGAATTTTCCACAGTTCATTGTGATCCACAGTCAAAGGCTTTGACATAGTCAATAAAGCAGAAATAGATGTTTTTCTGGAACTCTCTTGCTTTTTCCATGATCCAGCGGATGTTGGCAATTTGATCTCTGGTTCCTCTGCCTTTTCTAAAACCAGCTTGAACATCTAGAAGTTCATGGTTCACATACTGCTGAAGCCTGGATTGGAGAATTTTGTGCATTACTTGACTAGCGTGTGAGATGAGTGCAGTTGTGCAGTAGTTTGAGCATTCTTTGGCATTGCCTTTCTTTGGGATTGGAATGAAAACTGACCTTTTCCAGTCCTGTGGCCACTGCTGAGTTTTCCAAATTTGCTGGCATATTGAGTGCAGCACTTTCACAGCATCATCTTTCAGGATTTGAAAGAGCTCAACTGGAATTCCATTAACCTCCACTAACTTTGTTCGTAGTGATGTTTCCTAAGGCCCACTTGACTTCACATTCCAGGATGTCTGGCTCTAGATGAGTGATCATACCATCGTGATTATCTTGGTCGTGAAGATCTTTTTTGTACAGTTCTTCTGTATATTCTTGCCACCTTGTCTTAATATCTTCTGCTTCTGTTAGGTCCATACCATTTCTGTCCTTTATCGAGCCCATCTTTGCATGAAATGTTCCCTTGGTATCTCTAATTTTCTTGAAGAGATCTCTAGTCTTTCCGATTCTGTTGTTTTCCTCTATTTCTTTGCATTGATCGCTGAGGAAGGCTTTCTTATCTCTTCTTGCTATTCTTTGGAACTCTGCATTCAGATGCTTATATCTTTCCTTTTCTCCTTTGCTTTCCACTTCTCTTCTTTTCACAGCTATTTGTAAGACCTCCCCAGATAGCCATTTTGCTTTTTTGCATTTCTTTTCCATGGGGATGGTCTTGATCCCTGTTTCCTGTACAATGTCATGAACCTCCGTCCATGGTTTTTCAGGCACTCTGTCTATCAGGTCTAGTCCCTTAAATCTATTTCTCACTTCCACTGTATAATCATAAGGGATTTGATTTAGGTCATACCTGAATGGTCTAGTGGTTTTCCCTACTTTCTTCAATTTAAGTGTGAATTTGGCAATAAGGAGCTCGTGATCTGAGCCACAGTCAGCTCCTGGTCTTGTTTTTGCTGACTCCATCTTTGGCTGCAAAGAATATAATCAGTCTGATTTCGGTGTTGACCATCTGGTGATGTCCATGTGTAGAGTCTTCTCTTGTGTTGTTGGAAGAGGGTGTTTGCTATGACCAGTGTATTTTCTTGGCAAAACTCTATTAGTCTTTGCCCTGCTTCATTCCGCGTTCCAAGGCCAAATTTGCCTGTTACTCCAGGTGTTTCTTGACTTCCTACTTTTGCATTCCAGTCCACTATAATGAAAAGGACATCTTTTTTGGGTGTTAGTTCTAAAAGGTCTTGTAGATTTTCATAGAACTGTTCAACTTCAGCTTCTTCAGCATTACTGGCTGGGACATAGGCTTGGATTACTGTGATATTGAGTGGTTTGCCTTGGAAATGAACAGAGATCATTTAGATGTTAGAGATCATGTTAGATGTTAGAAACTGCCAAAAGCCACAGTGACTAGACGTAGCTGAAGAGAGGGTCAGAGGAGCTGGAAACACATGAGATGGAAAAGTAGACGTGGGGAGAGGGTGGCGGGTGGTATTGTCATGGCTCAGCAGCCAGATGATGGTGGTTTGGGTGGGGGTCGGGAGCAGCCGTGTGAGATGGAGAAATGAAGAGACGGGATGGTCTCTGTTCTGAAGACACACCCACAGCATTTGTTGTTGGGTTTCAATATATTTCATTATTAATCTGACTAGATTTCTCCAAACAGCATCAATCCATCAAAGGTTTGTTGTCACATACCTACTGTGGTTTTCCTAAAACCTTGATAAAATTTTGGTCTCCTAAAAATGTAAAACTTTCTCTTTTGATAGACCGATTATATAGTAAGGCATAAATACTTCTTGGGATCAGTGTAATACTTTGGCCAATTGGATATTGAATTGTCTTGTTTTGAAATGAACCCTTTTGGATTATGTCTATCCTCATAAAACCTGAACTGTTATGGTATAGTAGTTTTATCCACCAAACTGCCACTGCCACTATAAGAGATTGCTTTAGTATGTACTGATTTGTGAATAACTGAAAAGTCATGAAAGGCGGCTGCATGCAATTTGCATGTCTGTTGCTTTCCTGCATGTAAACAATCAGCAGATACAATGAAGAAAAAGACCTCCACTTCCAACTGCAAACAAACAGATGAAATACCTAAGAAATTTGAGAAAAAATGGGCAAGATTTAGTTGAAGACAACTTTACAGTGCTACTGTAAAAAACAGAAGACTTCAAGAAATGTAAAAATGTGCCTTGTTCTTGGATGAGAAAATGCAGCATTATAAGGGTGTAAATCTTCCCCAAATTTATCTTGAAATAGAACATACTTGCTTAAAAACTATTCATAGGAATTTTAAGGGATAGAGGAAGACTAGGTGACCTGCTTCTAAAACTAATTTGAAAAATAAATTAATAAAGCATACATAGTAAAATTCTGAAAAAGAAATGAAAAGAGGATACTGAGATATAAAACATAAAGCTGTAGAATCAGAAGTATGATTTTGACATGAATATACACAGTAGAAAAATGTTTTAGATACTAAAAATGCAGAATTATTTAGTGAGCATTATTTATCATGGGAAAAGAATGGAAAAAGCCTAACTGTCCACCATTGGGAGATTTATGTTCACCACAGGAGGTTGATTTGATTAATTATGACATATATCCATGTAGTAGGGAATTGTACACCCATCATAAAGAATGGGGTGGCTTTATAGTACAGACCCCAAGATACTTTGTTAAGCTTAAAAAGTCTAGATAGCACACACATTTATGAGTGTGGAGACTTTCTGGAAAAATTGCAGGAAATAGGTGACAGTTATTGATTAGAGTGATCAAGCGGGTGATCAGAGTGAGACTTCTCAGTGCAACTCTCTATACATTTCAAATCTTATATCAGGCATTAACCAATTGAAGAACAAATAATTTAAAAATATTTTTAGTAGCTTAAATATGGAAGGCAAGTAGACCTTTATTTAACAAAAATACCATCATACATGGTAGCTCAGGCTGAGCAGAGTGCTAAGTCTCGTGATCTTAAGGCAGAGAAAAATCCATAACATAAACATAAACATCACCACCATCAGGCAGTCTGCAAATGCTGATGCGGTTCACCAGAAATACAGCATTGAACAAGGCAGACACTGCCCCACTCTCCGAGCATGACCTCACTCTAAAACACTGAGTGCTGCACCTCCCAGGGAAGATCGGAATGGCTTTTTCAGACCGTGAGTCTATTCCTTGGGGGTTGATTAAACCTTCTGTAATTGAAGATCACTTTTTATAATGAAAGAGGTTATTTATGGCCCCATGGTACTTGTGTGGACAGCATGGAGGCAGAAAAAAAGGCTGAGTACTTCTCACAGAACACAATTGCTTTAAGAAAATTACCCCTGTTACTTCATCCTTTCATTTTTCATCCCATCAACAGCACCGTGGAGAAATGGGCAGAGTTCACACAGAGGGAAACTGAAATGTCTGTAACAGATGAAAAGGTTTTTTTTTTTCCTCACTCACTCTGGAGCCACTGGCCTAAGTAAGGAGCAGAGGGGACAGGACAGCAGCCCATCTGTTCTCCAGACCCACAAAGCGCTCAAAGATGCGCTTGCCTCCTCGGCCTCTGACCTTCCCAAGTCTTTTTTCATTTTTCTCACTTTCTCATTTATTCATTTCTCTCCATTAAACCATTCACTAGTAAAAATGGTTTTATTTGTAGATAATCAGTTACAGTAACTGACGTACTCCTTTCCCTATTTCGAACCAGTCTGTAGGGAAAGGAGTACGTCAGCTACTGTAACAACAGACTGGTTCCAAATAGGGAAAGGAGTATGTCAAGGCTGTATATTGTCACCCTGCTTATTTAACTTATATGCAGAGTACATCATGAGAAATGCTGGGCTGGAGGAAGCACAAGCTGGAATCAAGATTTCTGGGAGAAATATCAATAACCTCAGATATGCAGATGACACAACCCTTGTGCTAGAAAGCGAAGAACTAAAGAGCCCCATGAAAGTGAAAGAGGAGAGTGAAAAAGTTGGCTTAAAGCTCTACATTCAGAAAACTAAGACCATGGCATCTGGTCCCATCACTTCGTGGCAAATAGATGGGGAAACAGTGACAGATTTTATTTTTTTGGGCTCCAAAATCACTGCAGATGGTGACTGCAGCCTTGAAATTAAAAAATGCTTACTCCTTGGAAGAAAAGCTATGAACAACCTAGACAGCATATTAAAAAGCAGAGACATTACTTTGCAACAAAGGTCCATCTAGTCAAAGCTATGGTTTTTCCTGTGGTCATGTATGGATGTGAGAGTTGGACTGTGAAGAAAGCTGAGCGCCGAAGAATTGCTGCTTTTGAACTGTGGTGTTGGAGAAGACTCTTGAGAGTCCCTTGGACTGCAAGGAGATCCAACCAGTCCATCCTAAAGGAGATCAGTCCTGAATATTCATTGGAAGGACTGATGCTAAAGCTGAAACGCCAATACTTTGGCCACCTGATGCAAAGAACTGACTCACTTGAAAAGACCCTGATGCTGGGAAAGATTGAAGGCAGGAGGAGAAGGGGATGACAGAGGATGAGATGGCTGGATGGCATCACCGACTATATGGACATGAGTTTGAGTAAACTCCGGGAGTTGGTGATGGACAGGGAGGCCTGGCGTGCTGCAATCCATGGGGTCGCAGAGTCGGACACGACTGGGTGACTGAACTGAACTGAGTTACAATAGCAGACTGAGTTTATCATGTTCTCATTTTAGCTTCTCAGTAACATGATGTGGGGGTGTGGGGGGGCGGGGCTTGTGCATAGATTAAGAGATCCTCATCAGTCTAGGGTAGTTGAGACCTGGTTCATAACTCCTCGAGAACTTTCTGAGAACAAGCTGACTGGTCCTCTCTTCCTCCCCCTCCTCTCTTTCTCCCCCGCCCCACTTCCGCAGCTGAACTCATTCGAGCAACTGTGCATCAACTACACCAATGAGAAGCTGCAGCAGCTCTTCAACCACACCATGTTCATCCTGGAGCAGGAGGAGTACCAGCGCGAGGGCATCGAGTGGAACTTCATCGACTTTGGCCTCGACCTGCAGCCCTGCATTGACCTCATCGAGAGACCCGTAAGACCCTCTCCTGCCGGCCGGCTCTCCGCCCAGGCTCAGGCGGTGCCTTGAGCTTTTCTTCCCATAAACTGAGACGGAAATGTTCCTGTCTCATCAGCGTGAAGATAATTTTCTGATCTAAATTTACTAGGATGCTTTGATGAAATACCCATTTAAAAAGTGAAGAGCCTGCAAGTAAGACCCTTCTCGAGCTGTCCTTTCTCTCAGTCGTGTCCTGTCCTCTCATGGGTGTGGGGCTCAGCCAGGCACATGTCCAAGACGATAAAGGGGTTCCGTGTCTAGCCATGAATTTGGTGGGTCATGCAGATCCATTTTGGGGGATCACTGAAGCTTATCCTCATAAGTACAAAGGTGCTTTTTTACAATGTTTGTAAGAGTTTATAATCGTAAAACATTTAACAGTAGCATGTAGAATGATATGGGATTATTATTCCTTTGAGGAGCCTTTCAAAATGTAGAGTGAGGGCAGTATTTTCCGAAAGAAAATATCAAAAAATGACTCGGTGGGGGGCACCTGCCAGACTGTCATCTGTCCTGATCTCTCATAATCCAGCCTTTGGCCAGCTGCTTCTGAAACTCTGACCAGGAGACAAAACATTGTCTCCCAAACAACTCTTTAGAAATCCTCAATTAAAAGGAAAAGTGATAACAGAGATCTTGACACTAAAGGATGAAATCGGAAAAATAAAAAGGAGACAAAATTGTGGATCTTCTGAGTCATGCTGTCATGGAGTCCTTTAGAAAAGATTATATTTGGGCTCCTCTTTCAGAATTTAGAAATATTTTCAATGAAAGATTAAAAACATAAAAATTATGGCAGAAAGATGTGTGTTTCACTTACCTTAGTCCAGAACTTCATTTCTCAAGGTTGTTGTGAGTGAGTAAAATCAGGTTAAATGCCTCTCTGGCCCATCTCTTCTGTAGGATCACTGCTAAACCTGCTTGCCTTTGATTATAGCCTTCTTTCAGCATCTCCGAACCCTGCAAATTCTTTTAGATAGAGGAGCCAGGAACTAGACAGCCAGGGAGTGAGGGCTTCGTCCTGGGCTTTCAGCTGCTTCTACCTGCTCCTGTTCTGTTAACCTCAGCCTTTCTCTGACCGCATTATGACGTTTCAGTCGTGGTTACCTTTTTTTTAATGTTTATTTATTTGGCTGTGTCAGGTCTTCAGTTGCCGCACACGGGGTCTTTGTTGCGTCATGCCAGATCTTTCCTTATGGCGCACAGATTCTCTAGTTGTAACACACAGGCTTCAGTGGTTGTGGCTTAGATGCTCCACAGCATGTGAGATCTTAGTTCCCTGACCAGGGATCAAACCCATGTCCTCTACATTACAAGGAGTATATATAACCACTGGACCACTAAAGACATCCTTCCAGTTACGTTTTAATCATTATTTGTACAGAGCCAGCTCTTCTGTAATAAATACAAAGGGCCTGTGAGTTGAGGAAAACTGGTAGGGATTTATCCCAAATGCTGATTTCATTGTTCAGTTCAGTCGCTCAGTTCCGACTCTTTGCGACCCCATGAATCACAGCACGCCAGGCCTCCCTGTCCATCACCATCTCCCGGAGCTCACTCAAACTCACGTCCATTGAGTCAGTGATGCTATCCAGCCATCTCATCCTCTGTCGTTCCCTTTTCCTCCTGCCCCCAATCCCTCCCAGCATCAGTCTTTTCCAGTGAGTCAACTCTTCGCGTGAGGTGGCCAAAGTACTGGAGTTTCAGCTTTAGTATCATTCCTTCCAAAGAAATCCCAGGGTTGATCTCCATCCCTAGAATTGGTCTGTTCAGTCTTGGATCAGAAACTTGCCATATTTGCAGTATGGCAGTAAACCATGACCCCGAACCTCTATAGCGTAGGCCATCACTATTGTAATATTCCGGTTAGCTTTCAGGTATACACCCACTTTCTTCCCAAAAAAGGAAGTCCTTCCATTGGTTTTTGACCTTCCAGAATAGCACGCTCCAGACACTTTTTTATTTGAGACAGAGTTCACTACCCTAAAATTTTTTCTGAAGTACAAAATTCAATGAGCTTCAGCATAGAGTTGTACAACCATTACCACTGTCTAATCCCACAACATTTTCATCATCCCAGAAAGAAACTTTGTACTTCGGCAGTCATTCCCGTTCCCCTTCCTCAGTACCCCAAGCACTCGTCTGCTTTCTGTCTTTTGTGTCTCTCAGGCTTTTTTCAGTGAGTTAGTTGAGTGAAATAACACAGGCTCTCAACACAAACCTAAAAAGTAATTGATAAATTATATCATCATCTTCCATATATTCTACTTAACTGTAGCTTTAAATATTTCACAAAGTGTGAAATGCTCATTTAATCATCACTTAAACAGAAATCTTAAATTGACCTGGATAGGATATAAAATGTCTGAAGCATTCCAGGTTGTGGAGGGTTTATTGAATATAAAGATTAAGTTTCTCTACACCTTCCGTTTGCTTTCTGGTGTCTCTTATTTGCTACTTTTCGGGAGTTATCTACTTGGAATTTTTTTTTAATAAGTTTATGAAATATAGTATTCATCTGTTTTCTTACCAGTACTTAGCCTTTGAGATCTCAGCATTTGCGTTACAGTTATAGTTTGGCAATACCTGTTATCCTAGAAGTTTGCTTTCCATAGATATTCATGAAGCTCTAATTGTTTTGGAAGTTAAACTGGCAAACCCAGTGGAAAACATCCTTACACGTACAATGATGTGCAGAATATGTCAATTCTTCTTGCCTCTGTTATCAGGCTAACCCTCCTGGCGTGCTGGCCCTTCTGGATGAAGAGTGCTGGTTCCCTAAAGCCACAGATAAGACCTTTGTTGAAAAGCTCGTTCAAGAGCAAGGGTCCCACTCCAAGTTTCAGAAACCACGTCAATTGAAAGACAAAGCTGATTTTTGCATTATCCATTATGCAGGGAAGGTAAGAGTGAAAGAATTCCATTAAAAGTACCATGCTTAAAATTTTGCTACTTTTGATGAGGGTTGTAACAAATGTGCCGGTATATATTTATAAACCCTTAAATACAGTACCTATTACAAATGCATTGCCTTTGAGACCACCATTGTTTGGACTGTTCTATGAATTTTGGAGAGGGAGAGGTGGGAGTGAAGGGGGGAGAGAGGTAATTATTGCATGGCCAAGCAGTGAGAATGGGCAGCTCATGCTTAAAATCCCCAGACTCCCCAGTGCTTTGGGAGGAAGGTTTTTAGGGGTGAAGGCTGCAGGATATGTGACTTCCTTTTGATTGGTTTTCTGGGGAGGGTACAGGGCTGGGGAGGGTACAGGGCAGTGCTCCAGGCACATTGGGTTCAGCCTGAAGTTGCCATCTTCTGCCTGGCAGAGGCTCTGTGAACATTTGGGGTTGAGGCTGAATATGTTTCTCTTGCTTTTGTTTTTGCGCCTCTCGCCGCCTTTGGCTCTGGGCCGGCAGGTGGACTACAAGGCAGATGAGTGGCTGATGAAGAACATGGACCCCCTGAATGACAACGTGGCCACCCTCCTGCACCAGTCCTCCGACAGATTCGTGGCAGAGCTCTGGAAGGATGGTAAGAATGTGCCCGTGTTTGTCATCGAGCTTGACTGGAGTCTTCTACAGTTAAGGCTTAAGTATGGTTCTTTACACAGAGATGTGTGTATATTTTCTTACTTTAAAGCTCTTTAATTTCCCTAGAGCAGGGCTGCCATTGTGTCGGATTTTACCCACTTTAGAAAACTTGAGTAACAAGACATCTGCCTTCTTGGTCAGATGCTGTGGGAACATTCTAGTAGCACAGCCATAAGACCTGCACATTTGCTCCAGGCCACCCTGGTCCCCACACAGTCGTAACCCAGGGGTGTTGGGATGCAGAACCCTGGAAGCCTCTGCATTCTCAGACCATCTGCATTTAGGTCAGTTGTCTTTATCGCCACCAGTCCTCAGGTGGCGGCTTTATTGTAGACCAGAGGAGCAAAGTACCTGTGTCCATGTTTGTAGTGGGACCAGTGTTTTCTGAGCCTAGCTGTCTACATGTTTCATCCTGGTTGTTCCCCCCACTTCACTTGGCCTCAGGTCATGAGGACCTTAGCTTCGAGTCTGTCCCTGCCTAGGCCGTGACCCTGACCCCAGGCCTGTCAGCTCACTTCTGCTTTTTCCGTAGCATCTCGAGACCTCGTCACCTACGTGTCTCCGCACAGGTAGCGAGAAAGAAACCCAGAAGGCAGATCAGAGGGCTTAGGGCCATCAGGGCAAAGAGAAAGAAAAGAATGACCGCAGAGACAGTGAGCTGGGGACGATGACCATGTCAAAGACGGTCTAGTCAGGCCACTTAGGTCAGCTCCAGCAAGTGCGGGGGTGGGCACAGCGCATGTGCTCCAGCACGTGTCCTGGAGAGAGACAGTGGCTGTGAGACTGCACAGGCAGGGACTAGGGAAAGGTGCGGTTTCCAGCCGGTGAAACAGGCTTTTCGTCACTGTCCCGCTGGGTGGACATCTGCACCTGGCCGCTGCTGCTCGCTGTCCCTGGCAGTAACTTGGTTCGCCACGGCAGCCTTTTGAGGCCTGAGGAGAGGACAGGACCCCAAGGTGGCGTCCACAGTGCCCATGCAGCAGAGGGACTCTCGGCCCTGTGGTCTGGGAAGTATGAGAGTGGCTCTGAGCTGTGAGTCCAGAGTGGAAAAGGGGACCCTGAGATCTGGGGGCCACTGGGTCCACAGGGCCAGGGAGACCACACAGGTCAGTGGGAAACATCCCAAGAAGAGGAGGCAAGAGTGACTGGCGCTGCTCAGCAGGAATGTAGTGTTCAGTCAGGAATGGATTGTTGTGCTGCCCTGGGCAGTGTGGGGCCCCCACACCCACCCCTGCTCCCAGCGTCGCTTGGGTCTCAGAGCAAAGGAGGTAAGACGTGTGGATGACTGCTGAGTGTTGGTGACCCCTGAGATGATTGTCACATGCAGAATAGAGGGGTCTGCCTTGTTCCTGGGGTGCTAAGGTCAGATGTCATGAAGGAGGAGGCAGTCTTTCTTGTCCTTGAAAAATAATAATTTGTTGAAAAAACAAAGCCAGTGTCTCCTGAGCACGTGCTAAAGGCCGGGCAGTCTCCCAGCATCACTAGTGAGCATTTACATCCTGATCGGGCCTTAACCACAGAGGGTGACAGTTTACCTGAACTCATATCGGGGTGCGTGGTGGTTTTAGAAGTGATGTTTGTGTGGGCAAAGGGGGTGTTGAGCCAGTGGAAGGAATGATCACAGTGAGGAAGTGGAAAATCCCAGCTCAGGGTAAGAATCCCATTGAGGTTTTAGGGCAGGGCTGGGACCAGAAGGCGGAACAAATTTTGCAGGAGATGAGAATGGTGACAGAGGAGGCTGGACCACAGAGAAACCCTCTGGCCGGTACCATGGGTTTGCCCTCATGAACTGAATGGCATCAGTAGGCTTGTGGTCAGAGTAGGAACACAGTGTGAACTTGAAGAAGCAAAGAGGGCACTGGCTTGTTGGATGGATTGGGGTAAAAGACCCCAGAAGCAGGGAGTTCAGAGTAAGGTGACCGAGGATAAAAGCAGTGGGCATGGAAGAAAAGCCTAGGAGAAAAGGAACAGAGGAAACTAGGTCTACCATTAAAGTCTCAAAAATGGGTTTTCTCTTTTCATTGTGAATGAGAAGAGAAGCAGGTGTTAGGGAATCCCGGGAGGAGGTCCTGGGTTTGACCAAAAGCAGTTTGGTGGGAACCACCTGCTGAGTCCCTGACCTGTCCACTCGTCCAGCCTCACACTAAGTTCCAGGACCATCTGTAGTCAGGAGGATCCCAGAACCGTGAAAGACTTGTTCTGCGCCTGCCCAGGGCTTTCCCAGGACACACTCAGAAGCGGGAGAGGGACGGAGGGCTCTGCCTTGGCTTCCGCCTTCCCAGCTCCTCCTCAGCCCCACCCTCCCCATCCAGGTATGGAAGGCCTTTGTCCGCACCAGGTCAGAAGTCTCAGGAATGAGAGATCTGGTGGGGGAGGTGGGCGGGGAGGCTGCAGTTGCTGTGAAGATGTGGCGCGTGTCCATGTCACAGGTGCAGGGAGGACCCTGTCTGGAGAGCCTTTACGCGCCTGTTTATGCTTTCCCGAAGGAGCTGTAGAGCGTTATTCACTTGATGACAGGATCTCTAAGAGGAAGGCGTGAGGCCTGCAGGGCCCTCCTGGCCTGGCCCGAGCCCTGTCCAGCTGTCCTCAGCTGTTTGCACTATTCTCCTGGGGCCTAACTTTCTCCACAGGCAGCTTGGGAGCACATGTCGCCACTGTGGTCTGAACAGGCCAAGTGGACTCCTACCCCGAGGGTGGCCTGGCTGTGCCAGTGTTCGCTCCAGAGTCATCCTGCATGCTTGCTGCTCTTAGTGGGAAGTCTTGCCATCTGTCAGCTCAGGTGCAGGCACTTGATGTAATCCGAGTGACGGGTTCTTGGAGGTGACCCACTATTGGGTGGGGCAGGGACGGGGCAAGCAGAGCCGGATGCCAGGCTTCCCCGATTGCAAGGACTGCGTGTTTCATGTGTGAGCTCAGTGGCAGGCCCAGGAGTTTGAAAAGGGGTGTAGGGTGGAGAATTCATCTTGTTCACTCTAGATGTAGGGATGTCTTGGGAGAAGAAGAGCTGGAAAGAAAATGGTCCTGGAAAAAACGTAAAAATAGTTGCATATTTTTATAGCCATGTTAGTACAAAAGCAGAAAATGACAAGTTGACTGAATGTTTGAGGATATGATGTGTGACTGTAGTTTGCCTGCAAAGATGCAATACCTTGAGTATAAAACACTCGTGTTAAAATAGACTTTGTGTCAGAATTTTCTCCAGGCCAGACGAGGAGAATTCAGATTTATTGGTGGCAGCCCTGCCCTAGAGACTCATAGTGCCCAACTTTTTGCTAAAAGATGTCATGGGATCTCTTAGCAGCTACATGTGATTTCTTACTACTTCTAGGAGCTAACATACAGGGGGAAAAGACCTAAAAGTTACATTTTCCTGTAAATGTGCCTCCTGAGATATTTTCATGAGTAACGGTATGATCAATAAATATCGTCTTAGTTATTATTTGATTGTTACTTTAACATTTTGTACAATGGAATTTTGTTTTCCATAATGGTAGTTACTGTTTGTATTTGAAGTAAATTATATTTCCAAAATCTGAATTGGAAATAAAATTACACAGTGTATTTTTAATAGTAAATGCCACCTTTTTCAGAGTAATGTAACTTCTATAGTTTTGTCTGGATTTGTTAATAATTTGCAAGATAATATTATAAAAGACAATGCACATGGTATCTTGTTGCTCTTAAATTTCATCCTGCATTTACATGGGGGCAACCATTTGCCTTTGATACGTTATATAATGCTGACACCTGGAGCTGGGAGTGGCTCAGCTATATTCATTTATTTTGTAAAGAACTTTGTCCAGATGTGCACATTCTGAAACAGTAATGTTTGCATGGGGTCTGCCCTGGGCGAGCTACTTCTGTAGCCGGATTGCAAAGTTGACTTGTGATGTCAAATGTCTCTCACACTAACTGAAGTGTTTGTGTATCTGCCCTTCTGTCCTCCTGTTTTTGCTGTTTCTCTGCTTTAGAGATTCAGAATATTCAGAGAGCTTCTTTCTATGACAGTGTTTCTGGTCTTCATGAGCCACCAGGTGAATGGATAAAGCCTGTAGGTCTTCCAGACACAAAGGGTTTCAGCCCAGAGGAAGCACTTGTGGGGGGCTGGCAGGGGGGCTGGGAGGGCGGGGGGTGGTTTCTGGGTTTCTGTTTTTGTTTTGCTCATAGACCTGCATGAACCTTCATTTCATGCTCAGTTTTATTATCCTTAAAGGCAACTGTTTGAGCTCATAAACAATTCAATCGCTACTGCCTACACATTGCTTCTTATTTTATGCGTAGCCCAAAGCACCGCATAGCAAAAGGTCTGTGCCCACCTTTTCCAGTAGTGCCATCTGATACCTAGTCCTCTAAGGGAATTGTTAGGACTTGATGTGCCAAATAATATGTCCCTTGTCTTTGAGTTACCTTTAGATTTTCAACTCTAAGGAACTCTAAGGAGGAGTTTTTTTTTTCTTTTTCAAGTCATTAACATTTTGTGAACAATTAATTGCATAATTATCTCATGTCTGTTGGACTCATCATTATGCCTTTTAATTGGAATTGATGTGCATATCTGGCTACTTGGCTTTTTCTTTTGAACTGACCTGTCAATACAAGGCTTGATTTATGCACATTGAGACAAAGAGTGGAGTGTTAGAACCTGTACCTTGAACCTGAAATTGAGCTTTAGACATTTGGGCCTAAAGGTTTGAGTCCATAGCCCTGTTTAAAATACAGCCCAACCTATATATAGATCAACTGTACTTTAAAAATAAATGAATAAAGAGAAAGAATAAGCCTAAACATGGCAAAGGCTAATATAAACGAAGATCATGTAACCTTCTACTTGTTTAGTGAAACTGTCAAGTGAAAATTCAAAGATAAAGTCAAATTCATATTATAAAATTTCCTTCATGATTTTGGAACATAATGCTGAGATCCAAATCCATCTCAAAAGGTTTTTTAAAAATATGTTAAAACAAACATGCCCATTTTTACTCAAGATTCCTGCTGTCAGTTCTAGATCACCTACTGTGTAAAAATAGGTTGCAAGTGAGGGTGTGGGAGGGAGGGATAGATGATGCCAAAGATGCTCTGTGAGCTGGGATGACTGTTCCACAGGAGACGCCTTCACGGTTGGTCATCTTTGGCCTTTGAGGGTGGGGGTGGGGGGAGCAGAGCTGAGGAAGTGAAGAGGGAGTCAGGAGGCGGTTTGATGCTTGTGGTCTGCCTGGGACTTGTGCTGTGATAAAAGATCAGCGGTCGAACTTTTGGACTTGCTCCCAAAGCAGAGTGCCCTCTTTAAATTCATTCCTCTACCTCTTGGGTTTCTAGTTGTTTAAGAGACTTCCAGCCTGCGGGCCCTTGTTGCCCACTGTCACTCCCCTGCTCCTGGCACCAAGAGGGCACACCATGAAGTCACAGAGGGAGGGACTGGGTGGGTGAGTGGGTGCAACAGCCTCTCCCAGCCTCCCGCCATGGCCTTTCCCTCTCCGACAGCACAGAGGCTCTTTCCTGAGGGGCTGTGATCTTTGGGGTCTGCGGACCAGGTGCTTTCCGTCCCTGCAGGATCAGGTCCGTGGCTACCCTGGATGACAGCATTCCCACAGGGGGCCAGTTCACCCCTCCCCTGCTGCTGGCCTCGTAACTGGAAATATGCCTGATCCGTCTCTCTTGGGAGGTGGCCCCTGGTCGAGTTGCTCCGCTGACCTGAGTATCAGGGTCTCAGGCTCTCCTCCTGATGAGCCTTCCATCCACCATGGCTCCATGTGGTCTTGAAGTTGTGTGTAGTATTTCTACAGCAAAAATGTTCTCCTCTACATCTGCTTATGGAATCAAAGCCCAAGGAGGGGTAACAGGGTTTCAGTGAAAACACAGGCATTAGTATTTTCAGTGATTTCTCAGGAGACGATGGATGAGAGGGATCCTAGGCATGAAATCATGATAGCCTTTGATGCACTGAGGTGGTGGCACCTCTGAAGGAGAGAACACGTGGCTCACATGGGCCCTGTGCTTCGAAGTACAGTCAGGACATTAGGAAAACTCCACGGGAAGAACGTGCAGGCCTTTGAGGTTAAAAATGAGAGATGGGTAAAGAGAGGTTTCCAAAACCATCAAAAAACAAGCACAGGGGAGAATGGAACAGAATTCCTGGAGGCAGAATAAGGAGGTCGTGCAAGTTTCTGCTGTAAACCAAAGGTCTGTATTTTCTTCCAAATAATTTGAAAGTATAGACTCCTGGGATAAACTGGTAATGGAGGATGCAGTGAATTAGCTAAGCAGTTTCCTAACCGTCAGAGTTGTAGGCGGGGTTTTTAAACTAAAAAGGGCCTGTGATGACAGGGGCTGCTGTCCATGGCTTTGGTCTTGATCCTGACTGTGTCAGGGGCAATTGTGTGTAGTCTGCCCTGACGCTAGTTGACACCTACCACCTCCTTTACAGGGTAGTAAGGACCATCAGCAGAAGCAGCCGTGCAGGAGACACTGTGGCGAGGAGAGGGGCTCCCTGTGCTCAGACTGGCTTCTGCAGGGACAGAAAGTACAGACGGGACAGTAAAGGAGACAGATTCAAGGTCAGCTCAGCACTGGTGCTTGGGAGGAGCAAGGTTGCATTCTCCTTAAATCACATGCTCCCTGTCAACCTCCAGGCTTCCTGGAATTCTTCTAAAACTTCCCAAAGGTTCTACAACCCAGTTAGGTAACCACTGTGAATTTGTTACTACTATATAATAGGGGTACACTGGAGATAGTCTGTTCAGTGTTAGGATTGTTTCTGGAAATGCACACGGTACTTAAATGTTTGTTTCAGAACCTTTTTTGGGGCCGTGCTGCATGGCATGTGGAATCTTATTCCCCCAACCAGGGATTGAGCCCGTGCCCCCTGCAGTGGAATTGTGGAGTTGTAATCACTGGATCAGCAGGCAAGTCCCTCGGAATCTTGACTTAGTAATGCTTTTGTGTACCTCACAGTAGAACTGTCTTAGTCGGTATGAATGAGCGTCGAGGGCCTCTCTTGGGTAGGAGTGTGAGATAGAGTTCCTACTCATCAAGGCTGGGTGTTACAGTTAACCTTAAGATGGTTTCTACCCCCCTTTTTGATTTCCAGCTCTGTTAACTAGAGAGAATTTCTGAAGAACTGGCTTAACTGTGTCAAGTGCTATTAGATCACTATTTTGTCCCATGCACAGATTTAAAGAACACAAACATCTGTCTCCTGAGACTGTCTGCTAGAAGAGGAGCCAGTTAAGCATTCTGGCCCCACACGATGCCAGTCCTTATGTAAAACTACTGATGGCAGTTTTATGAGATGGGTGATTACAGCTGCATTTTTTTTCTCTTAAACTATGTGTATACCCTTACAGGTCCCAGGTCTGTGGAGCTCATCTCATTTCTGACTGTCCACGTGGAGTTTGTTAATAAATTAAGTGTTGATGTGCAATACTTTAAACTCTTTACAGGCTACCAGGCAACCAAATAATGAATTGCATTGCCCACCAGCACCCTCACCGGCCTTGCCTGGCCCCTCAGATAGAAGAGCAGGGGGAGAAACAAAGCCACTCTTCACCCTGAAGCCCTGGGCTGGGGCTGGGCGATGCTTTGAGGTTTTAGTAGCAATATTAGGTCTTAGGAGAAGCAGTGCTGCTCTTCTCGGGGAACTGCTAGGATCTTGTCTGCATTTTCCTGATTGCTGCTGTAACCATTTTCAACAAGAAAATATTTTTTTAAATAGAGGTTTTTCTTAGTCTCGGTTTTTTGAGTTAAATTGTATGAGTAATGGGGCCCTGATTATTTAATGAAGTTCCCATGGTGTTTCTGTTTTACCTACAAGATAATTTTGCTCAGTGGTAGAAACTAACCCCAAGTTTAAGTTTTTCAATTAAAAAAAAACCCTGAAAGTCTAAAGCATTAATTTTTTAAAACTGTTGCGTATTTAGCTTGGACTTACCCCTATTAGAGTTAAATTTGAAAATCAGGTTCTTTTTTTTTATTATTATTATTAAAAAAAAAAAGTCCTTCCTTGCAACTGCCTTGTGGGTCCCTGCAGACCAGTGTGGCTGAATCCCCAGAGTCCATGTGGTGGTGCTTCTCTTATTGTGGGCATGACTTGTTCCTGGGAATCATTTTGTGTTCATTCAGTGGATATTTGTTTAAAAAAATTACTGTGCACCAGGGACCCTACTCAGGCCAACATCGGGCGGTGGGATGGGCAGAAAAAGCTGAGCTGGCGATCAGGGGGGCCCAGGGACACTGGGGATCAGCTCTCAAGACCCCTTGTGTGTTCAGTGCTGGAGAGACGTCCCAAGAAGCTCAGTCCAGTGGAAATATCCATGAAACGGAGTGGAAGGTTTGTCCCAGAGTATGGGGTCTGTGATTGGAAGGTTAGAGGAGGGAGTGGCCTGTTTAGTCTGGAGGCAGGTGGATGCTGGAGCCTAAAAAGAGGTGGCAGGAGAGGAATGGAGACTTAAAAGCCATTATGAGTTTGCTGGGAACCCCTGCGTAGGGGCAGAGTTCCTTGGCTCCATTGCCCAGAGAAACAAACTGAGGCTTGGAGAAGCTGGGTGACTTGACCCAAGATCACACAGCTTGTGGCTGGCAGGAGTTTGTCTGGGTGGAGTTCATCCTCGCACTCTCCCGTTGGGGCTACTTGGACCGTATCCTACAGGCTATAGGAGAAATAGGATTTTAAGTCTAGGAACAAGTAGCTTGTTTAGTTTTAGAAATATCTGTTAATCATGACACTGGAACTAACGGTATGAGTGGAAAGCACAGTGTGGCTGCAGGGGTGGGAGGATGAAACAGGAAGAAGGAGCCAGGAAGGGTGTTGTCACACAGACCGGGGCAAAGACTCTGGTGGTCTGTCTTGAGGTTCCAGTAAATCAGAGGCTGGGCATGGGAGGGGCATTGACGCTGACTCTGGATTTCTGGCTGGAGTCACCAGTGGCCACATCTGCCCAGGAGGAGGGACGGGGAGCATCTGCTTCAGTTCAGGACTTTGACCTCAGCTCCCCTCTTCTGCCAGCCCCTTCTCCTCCCCCTTCACCAGCTCCTCCTTGCTCCGGCTCCTTGGGGCTTGCCCAGCACCTCCATCTCTGTTCATTCACCCTTTAAGGGGCTCATCCAGCCCTGTAACTTTAAACCCTACCTGAAAGTCAGCACCTCCCAAACCTGCCTTCTTTCCCTCGGACCTACTTGCCTAGCAGCAGACGGCAATGTTCTGCAGTCCACTCAACATCTCCACCTCCGTGTCTCACGGGCACCCAGACTTACATAGAGCTTGGGTCCATCTCCTCTCCCACAGAACCCCTTTCTCTCATCATCTTTCCCGTGGTACCACCAGCCACTCACCTGCTCAAGCCCAGATCCCAGGAATTCTTGCCCTGGCCCTTTACCTGATTCTCCATGTCAAGTTCATCCTAAGAGTAAGTCAGTTCTCCCACCAAAGTACATCTGGAATCCTCTTCCTCTTCCATCTCCTCCATGATCTCACAAGTTCAGGCTACCATCATGTCTCTTAGAGCCTGGACTTCGACATGAGTCCCTGTCATCTTGCTGACCCCTTCCCAGTCCACCCTCTTACTGTGGGTGTGTCCTCACCTCCCCGCTCCTGATGCCTCACTGGCACCAGCTTCTTTCACTTTGTCCTGCTCCTGTCCTTCACACCACCGCCTGCCTGCAATGATCTCTCCACCAGCTCATCTGTACTCTTCAGGCATTAAATGTGATTTCCTAAGGAGATCTCTAACTGCCCATCCTTTATAGCATCTTGTTCTTTTATTTTGATGCATTTCTCACTAGTTATAGTTCTGAAAGCATTTAATTTGTACTGCATTTATTTGCTAACATATGTGTATCGAGCAGGTTATGTTCCAGACATTGTGCTAGGTTAGAGGGAGGTGATATGAGGAAAAACAGAGAGAGGCTCTTTGTGACCTGGTAGACATGAGAGTATAGGTGTTTGGTGACTGGTGCTGGGTAGTCAGGTATAGGAGTTCAAGGCATAAATGAGATGCCCAGGAGGAGACTGAGGCTTGAGGAAGGCAGAAGATCAAGTGCACTTGTGTCCTGCCTTAGTCTAAAAAGGATTTCAGGTGAGCTGAATTTGGGCCCCTAGTGAGCATCATGAGATACAGAAAGAAGCAGCAGTTGGTCATCCAGGAGAGTGTAGTAGTTAGAGAGGTGAGTAGAGGGCCAGCAAATGGTGGGGTTCACAGTTCACAAAGAAGCCAGGTATGGAGACTCTAGAATGCTGCTGTGATGGTCAGCAGGGGTTTTAAATGGACCAGGGTCAAGTGAGATAAGCCCTGGACCGGAGTTGTGTAAGGCTGGGAAGGAGGGAGGCCTGGAAGCCAGTTGGCTGCACAGAGAGAGGAGGAAGGAGGAGGAGTGAGTGGCATGTGTGGGGCCCGCCCTAGAGAGAGGCTTGGCTCTGCGGAGACGAAGCAGGAGGTTACACAGGTTCATCGTCCTGGCATATGCAGGCACCACCCACCCTTCCTGCGCCTTCCACGCAGGCCTGCGTGACTTGGGCCCACTTCACGTGGTGCCAGGTCCCTGCATGCTCTCTGCCCTGGAGAACACAAGAAAGAAACGGGCCCGACAGGGTCAAAGAGAGTGATGATGAGGCTAGTGCAACTGTTATTTTGATTTTTTTTCAAAATACTATTTCAGTTGAATGTTTTATTCTTTCATTAGATGTTTTTAAATGAGAGCATATTAGGCACCAAGCATTTGGCCGGCAGCTCGTCCACTTGCTGGGCTCTTGCGTGTGAGCCTGTCCCTTGAAGTAGTGGGTCTACATGGACAGTGGACGCTGACGGCTGCTTTCATAAGAGCATCGTGTCTGAGTGGTTTAGCCCTTGTTGAACTCAGCTCAGGCACTGATTCTTTCCAGAAAAGCCTTCCGATGTTGCATTCTGGCCCTTTCATGCATGTCCTGGTGCTTTGAAGACAGAGCTGAAGCTTACTCATCCCTGAAAATCTGAGCTGATTTGCTGTAACCTTCCTGCATTTGTTGGCTTTTCTCATTGGCAATCAAACGACCAATAAGAAATGACTCTGGCCCCGTAACTGGAGCATATTCACTCAGTGGATTTGCTTTGTACAGTCATAAGTTTTAATGTACAGTTTTTAGAAGCCGTTTCCTATTTTGAGATTTACAGTGCCAGTTTGTAATTAGCTAATGACCTTTATTTAGCCTTTAATTAGCCAGCTAATGACCTTTCATTTACCAAATAACTGTATATGTAACAGGCAGATGTTATCAGAGACAGTGAGTTCCTGACACTAGCGCAGCGGAAGGCACCTGCTGGTATGTGGTACGAAGCACTACCGTATCCTCCCCGGAAGTGTGTGGCTGTTGGTTCACGGCTTGTGCAGTGTCTAAATATGCTGACTGCCTTACCTCTATGGCATCTCCTGTCATCTGTCCCACAAAGCTTGTGCTGCCGCACTTTCACTCTGTCTTTTCTTTCCTTGCTAAAGAGTTAGGTCTGACTTCTTTCCCCTTGTCTCTCTTATTTCCACCAGTGGACCGGATCGTGGGTCTGGATCAGGTCACGGGGATGACGGAGACGGCCTTCGGCTCCGCCTATAAAACCAAGAAGGGCATGTTCCGCACCGTCGGGCAGCTCTACAAAGAATCGCTCACCAAGCTGATGGCGACGCTCCGGAACACCAACCCGAACTTCGTGCGCTGCATCATCCCGAATCACGAGAAGCGGGTATGTGTTTCAGAGCAGGTGCTGCCACTGGAGACGGATCTGGGCCGGCTCAGAGAGAGGAGGCTCTGAAACTGTCGTCTGCTTGATTAGGCTGGGAAACTGGACCCACACCTGGTGCTGGATCAGCTCCGCTGCAATGGCGTCCTGGAAGGGATCCGCATCTGCCGCCAGGGGTTCCCCAACCGGATCGTTTTCCAGGAATTCAGACAGAGGTATTGCTCACCTTGACCTGTGCTTACCTGAATATCCAACAGTGTGATGATGAGGAAAGACTTTTCCTTGTTCCCCAGAGAGTCTCTTGTTTTCTTTTCACAAAGCAAGGGGGTCGTTGTCATCGTTACCTTTCTCGGAGGTCAGGAACATCGACTGCCTGCTTTGCAGAGGGGCAGGGTGCCAGTAATTTCTGTGGGTGCAGCACAGACAGTTCCTGTCCTCGGTGCTCAGGCAGTTGTGAGGAAACACTGAGAGCTGAGAACGTACAGTTCACTCATTTAGACAGTTCTACCTAGGATTTAAACGTAATTTTTTTTTAATATATGAATAATGTATGTTCCTTTTAGGAAATGTTTTAAACATGTAAAAGGTAAATAAGAATTACTCGGGTGTGACTCCTGAAAGCGTTTGGGGATGTTTCTGTCTGTCTTCAATGAATTTATCTGTTTATGTGTATGTATGTGTGTAGGTTTGTATTTTTCATGCTGTGTGTGCCCATGTGTGTATACTTACAGTCCTTTTACTAAGATAGAATAGGAATAGGAGAGATCAGAAAAGGAGAATTAAGAAAAAGACAAGAGGGAGAAGCTCAGGGGCAGTAGAAATGGATGAAAACATATCGATGGGCTGCAGTTACTTTAAGAGTCTGTTACTGTAATTTTGTTTAATAGTCCGTTTGCCTTTTTTCTCCTGGAAATCAAGTTTCCAAGTATGACAGCATTTGTTGTTCCATAAAGTAAACAGGACTGTAGGTCAAAGAGTGGCCTTTCCTCCCACTGTTGCAGAGAGAAACCAGTTGAAAATCTGTTCCAGTCCTTACAGGTTTTCAGGGAAACCCTAATCATGGCACCACTGTATGATAAAGGGGCTGGTAGAGTTTCACTTTTCACTGATAGCAGAAAAGGAGACATAGTGACTGGCTTCCAGAAAACTGTTCATGTAGCCAGGATTCATCTTTTAATACAGCCATTGTCTGAGACTGGGACTTCCCTGGTGGTCCAGTGGCTAAGACTCCATGCTCAGTGCAGAGGACTCGGGCTCAATCCCAGGTCAGGGAACTAGATCCCATGTACTGCAAGGAAGAATCCACAAGCTGCAACTAAGACCCAGTGCAGCCAAATAAATATTGAAAACATACATATATAGTCACTGTCTTTGCACTAACATTTTCTTGGAGAGTAACCCACACACAGTAAATGCATGGGCCTTGAGTGTGCAGGTCAGTGAGCATGTGTGCTCCCAGCCCAGCGCTGTTCTGAGTCACCCCAGTACTTCCTCATGTTCTAAACAGGGGCCTCCGAATGTTGCTCTCATAGCCTTTTTTGTTATCTGGTAAGTGCCTACAAGCTGACAGTGACTGAACATGCAAAGAGTCAGATTCTCCTTGCATCTTAAGGATGTGGACATTTTATAGGAAATGAAAAACGAAAACAAAAGGTGTTTTCATCACCGTGTTTTTTAGTCTTCTCTGCCACAACTACTTAAATATGGTCTCTGACCGGGGAATTCACTGCATTTTCACTTTGCCACTTCTTTTAAGAAATAGAAACTAGATCTGCAGAAAACCTCCAATCATCAGCTGGTCATTTCTTTATTCTTAATTTTACATAATTGCCCATCATATTATTGCCTCTTAGAGAAAGCAGAACTCATCATTAGTAGGTGAACATTTCCACAGATTTTGACAAAAGGCTTTATGGCTGCTTTTCTTACAGATACGAGATCCTTACTCCAAATGCTATCCCTAAGGGTTTCATGGATGGCAAACAGGCTTGTGAACGAATGGTGAGCTCTCCTGGATTTTTCTGGTTCGAGGACTGTTGATATAATCTTTCCTATGGCAAAAATAATAAGCAGACACTTTCTCTTTTAGATCCGGGCTTTAGAATTGGACCCAAACTTGTACAGAATTGGACAGAGCAAGATATTTTTCAGAGCTGGAGTCTTGGCACACTTAGAGGAAGAACGAGATTTAAAAATTACCGACATCATTATCTTCTTCCAGGCTGTTTGCAGGGGTTATTTAGCCAGAAAGTGAGTAGAAAATCATGAACTAAATGCTTGAAGTGTGTGCTTGTGCTGAGATGCGTTTTGTGCTAGAAATAATACAAAGGGATGTGAGACGTGAGGTCCCTGTCCTCTGGGTCTGAGAGGCAAGTAAGCAGATAACACATTCTAAATAAGGACATAAACAATGGGCTGAGAGAGACAGTGCAGGGTCGGGTCCTGCTCAGTCCAGGTCCTCCACAAAGGCTTCTCAGAGCCTTTGCCTGTGAATGAGAGGCATCAACGTGATGACCTCCAGGAGGGAAGAGAAAGAGTACCTTCGAGAAAGGAATGTTTCTCCCGTGACAGATACAGAAAGAAAAGGGTAACAGAGGACTGATGAGCATGGCACAGGGAAGGGGGGGGTAGAGCCTTGTTCAGACCGGCACGGACACACACGTGTATGGAGGTAGTTGGCAGGGGGTGTTTGGCCCGCATCTGTGAACCAAGTGCCAGGTCGTGTGACATGCCAAGGTCAGCTGAGCAGGCCAGTGATCCAGCAGGGATGTGATCATATCCCTGACCACCAGCCCAGCCCCCCTGGATCGTTTGCCTCTAGTAAGTCTCCATGACAACAGCTGTCTAACACAGTTCTCTCTTATTTGCCATAGACTGGATATGTGCCTCAAATTCCTAGGTTGGAATCTAATCCCCAGAGGGATAGTGTTTTGGAGGGGGTCAGGGGCTTAGGGCTGATTCGTGCATGAAGGTAGGGCCCTCATGAATGGGATTAGTGCCCTTGTGAGTGAGACCCCAGAGAGCTTCCTTGTCCTTCCACCGTGTGAGGTGACAGTGAGAAGACAGCTGTCGTTAAGGAAGTGGGTCCTCACACAGGGAATCTGCCGGGACCACGGCTTGGCCTTCAGCCTCCAGAGCTGGGAGAGGTGAATGTCGTTAATCAGCAGGACAGAAACACAAACAGGGTTTCTTGAACCAGTTTTCCCTCCTCTTCTTCAGGGCCTTCGCCAAGAAGCAGCAGCAGCTGAGTGCCCTGAAGGTGCTGCAGCGCAACTGTGCCGCGTACCTGAAGCTGCGGCACTGGCAGTGGTGGCGCGTCTTCACCAAGGTGGGCGCCTGGCTCCCCGGACAGCAGGCGGGGCCAGGGGGAGCCCCGGGGGGGAGCGGGGATGCAGCATTGGGTGTGCATTGTTGTCCTAGGTGAAACCACTCCTACAAGTCACTCGCCAAGAGGAGGAGCTCCAGGCCAAAGATGAAGAGCTGCTGAAGGTGAAAGAGAAGCAGACAAAGGTGGAAGGGGAGCTGGAGGAGATGGAGAGGAAGCACCAACAGGTACGGCTCGCCAGCTCCCACATGGCCCTGCGTGAAGAGGCTCGTTCCTGCTGGTAGGAACCGCCCAGTGAATTCTCAGTAAACAGCGCCTTACTTTATGTGTATTTCCACTCCTTTCCAAAGCATAGCCGTTTGAACCTAGAGGGAGCAGATGCCCTAAGCCAGGCATTGGGATTTCTATACATAGGAATCAGCTTGACCTCCTATACGTTTGCCTCAGTCACTCTTTGACACACAGGTGATCACACTTGCTCTCAGGTGTGTGTTTAACACCTGTGAGACTCCTCCTGGTATTGTCACCTTCTGTGGCTCACGAGGGAAACAGAAAAAAGTAAAAGGATGAGATTGTTCAAGGCCCCCACCTGCCTCTTCTCCAGCCACAGTGGTCGTGAGTCCACATCCTGTTCTTAGGAACTGTGCTGCATGGACAGAGTGTTTGTGGTTGAAATGACAGGACTGATGTGTTCAGGGCCAAAAACTAATAATAGAGGCCAGAATATGTATGTATGTGTGTATGTGTATATGTGTGTGTGTATATATATATAGAGAGAGAGAGAGTCACTGTCTTTGTGCTAACTTGATAGCATTGATAGTATTTCCCTCCAGTTCCTTGGCCCTTTTGTGAATTACCTTAATAGTAAGAACAGGAGTTCTTAAAATAGCATGAATTTAATGTGTATTATTCAGGATAACTTGAGACAACAAAAACAGCCCATAATGTTTTCATTCAGGTTATTTTGCTTGCGCTGAAGACATATTTTGAAAGTGTTGTCCGTGATATTATATATGTTTAACCCTGGGTTTCTTTGGGGATGTGCCCTGACCACTGCAGTCCTTCCAGTGACCGTCCCTTGTGCTAACCAGCCAGTCACAGCAGTGGGCACTTTGTTGTGATTGCAGCTGCTGGAGGAGAAGAATATCCTGGCAGAGCAGCTGCAGGCAGAGACCGAGCTCTTTGCCGAAGCAGAGGAGATGAGGGCCAGACTTGCTGCTAAGAAGCAGGAATTAGAAGAGATTCTCCACGACTTGGAGTCTAGGGTAGAAGAAGAAGAAGAAAGAAACCAAATCCTCCAAAATGAAAAGAAGAAAATGCAAGCACACATTCAGGTATCGGTGGCCGTTCTCATAGGATTCCAGTCTGGGTTTTCCAAGTGTATCTGTTGAGAATAAATGTTGTGGGTTTGGATTCTTGTGTCCACTGAGGAACAAGAGGAGCCTAAGTGATAAGTCCCCACCCTTAAAAGATGACCAGCATTCGAACCACACACGTACTGGGTTCCTTCAAACACAGATTTGTTCTTTTGAATGGGACTCTTTTTTTTTTTTCCCCCTTATGTTCTTAACACCTTACAGAATGCAGAGTGATTCAGAGGAGAAACATCCCAGGGTTTGTGGGGGCTGAGGTTGTCCTTGTCCTTTGTATTACCATTAATACAATTAATTCTACTGCTCACTCCAGTCATTAGTGAGGCATCTGCGAGGTGGTTTGGTCATAAGAAATGCTCAGTGCTGATGCAGGAGGTGGCCAGGAATCAGAATAAGCCACAGAGCCACCCTTTCTGGTAACTGCTTTATTTATTTATTTGGCTGTGCTAGGTCTTAGTTGTGGCATACAGGATCTGGTTCCCTGAGCAGGGATTGAACCCAGGCCCCCTGAATTGGGAGTGTGGAGTCTTAGCCAGTGGACCATCAGGGAAGTCCCTGGTAGCTACTTCCTTACAGAGATCGAGCTGCCCTCACATGAAGCACAGCTCTCTCTCTGACTGAATACCCAGACGACTGATAGAGACACCAGTAACTATGCCTGTACCCTGCAGCTCACCCACTGCGTTTTCTCCTTGAACCTCACCCCAGCTTATCCAGTATGGCCTTGAGCGTCAGTGTTTCTATATCTAACACCACTTTTCATGGGTCTAGGGCCAGACTTGCTTTCTTCTAAGTCTCTCCCTTAATTTTTTCCCATCACATAGGTTATCTTTGCAAAGCACAAACAATTCAGACATTTCTCAAAGCCATGAAAGAGACCATATTGTTTCCTTGACAAATACCCAGAATGGTGATTTATCCAGACTCTCTCCACTCTTCAACACGGACAGCTTTCAAGCACCCTCTAGTAGGTTGGCAGAGCAACACAAAAACTGTCAACAGTCCACGTTAATCCAGCAATTCTAGTTCTAGGACTGTATTCTAACCACAAATCAATGGAAGCCTACTTACTGTCCAACAACGGGGGATTCTTAAACTATGCTAATATACCATTTTAAATTAAAAAGATGTTTATTTTTACAGGTATTAATAACATAATAGAGTTGTAAAATAATATATACAATAAGCTCTAACTAAAAGTATTTCTATATAACTTGCAAACTTTATGTATGATTTTATAAGGGACTATGCAGAAGCCCTAGAGTAATATTCACCAGCAGTGGTGCATTCTGCTGGTATTATCGACAGTTTCCATCTGCTCTTCGTTGGAAGTGTGCTCAGTTCGGTGTTGTTACTTTACTCCACGTGGGCTGAGCGTCTGTGTCGAGTTCACCGCGCTACTGTCAGCTTACTGTGTGCTTGAAGTTTTCCACAGTCGTTAATCTAGTGCGAAGGTTTCATTCCAAACCCAGTCGTGATAAACTTGAGCAATTATGTCGAGTCCTATTCTGACACACATGTTTATTAGCTACACTCAGGCAAAGTATGGAATAAAGAGAAGCCATTGCAGTAAAGCTGTGCGTACACGCTGGAATCCCACCCTTCTGGTGATGCGCTCACGCGGCGAACCTGGCGTGACCTGAGACAGCCCTTCCTCAGCGACCTGTACTCTTTCTGCTGTTGTTTCTGAGTTCTCTTTCTCTGCTCTATCGGCCAGACAGACATAATGGAATAAATCAACACATTATTGACAGTGATTTTTGCATAAACTAACATTTGTGGCCGATGATTTGTTATGTAAATGGATATGAGTGAAACACTCGGGTTGGTAACGTTTGGGTACCCAAATACATATAAATACATCTCTGATCAATGAGGTAGTATGTGTTTGATATAGTTTTACTACATTATTCATATTTTCCTGTGTTAACTGTTCTAAAATATGAGTTGTAATTGCTATATGTTACTCCATTTTACAAATATACCCACTTTTAATTACGAAGGCTTTAAGTATGTTCATAACACCTCAATATGATAACACTTTGCTACAGGTTTTTAAAAAAGACATATATGACTTTTCCTGAAATTGCCTTTTAAAAGAAATGCTCTTTTTCAGAGCAGCTGTTTTTCCCATACTGGCTTCTAGCAGGATTGATCCACTTTGTACTTAACCTATAGTGGATACAAGTGTCTGTTTCACATAATTACATTTTATATTTAAAAAAATATCCCTGCTATTTTGAAAATCAAAACTTGGTATTTTGTTGTGACCTGAACTCCTTGATGGTTGGTGTGTACGGAGTCTCGTGGAGGAAGCAGGGAGACTGACCACATGGCTTCTTTAACCAGGACCTGGAGGAGCAGCTAGATGAGGAGGAGGGGGCTCGCCAGAAGTTGCAGCTGGAGAAGGTGACAGCGGAGGCCAAGATCAAGAAGATGGAAGAAGAGATTCTACTTCTGGAGGACCAGAACTCCAAGTTTATCAAAGTAAGGGAATATTTCCATTGAAGAGCTGATCTGAGAATATGGAAAATACTTAATGTCAACGCTCTCAGGAAATTCTTGGGATTTCATTTACTCACTTTTCTCTCTTAAGTCTCTCTGGATTTATAGTCTGTACTACACAGACTATAGATGTCTGAAGGCAGAAACTATTTCACTTTCTAAATTGACCAGACAGCCTCATAATCTCTGAGATGGTTTAACCTGCACGTGGATCCCTCACCTTGATCCCCTCTGTATGGTCACTGATCGAGCACTGGCTGTGGGGCTATGCAGGCTGAGCCCCGGGGGTTGTCCCGCAAGAAGTGGTCCGTCCTTTTCTGCCCTTTTTTGGAATATACAGTCTGCTGGGGGAGATAGTGCCGTATTATTAATACTTGTTTCCTAAGTAACAGTCAAATCCAGCTGTCATTTCAAATGCCTTTTCTGAAGCTGTTTTTCTTGTTCAGGAAAAGAAACTCATGGAAGATCGCATTGCAGAATGTTCCTCTCAGCTGGCTGAAGAGGAAGAAAAGGCAAAAAACTTGGCTAAAATCAGGAATAAGCAAGAAGTGATGATCTCGGATTTAGAAGGTTAGTGTTTGGGGGTTAGAGAAATTGTAGGACTATGACATGTTAGTCTTTAGGATTTTACTTACATCGGTGAAGTGAAGGTTGCTCAGTGGTGTCTGACTCTGCGACCCCATGGACTATACTGTCCATGGAATTCTCCAGGCCAGAATACTGGAATGGGCAGCCTTTCCCTTCTCCCGGGGATCTTCCCAGCCCAGGTCTCCCTCATTGTGGGTGGATTCTTTACCAGTGGAGCCACCAGGGAAGCCCAAGAATATGAGAGTGGGTAGCCTATCCCTTCTCCATTTTCCTGACACAGGAATCAAACTGGGGTCTCCTGCATTGCAGATGGATTCTTCACCAACTGAGCTATCAGGGAAGCCCAGATAACTTGTAGCAGAACATGCCGTAACAGTAAATGTACATGAGGACTGCTCATCAGTTAGGGCTTACTAGACTAGGCCTCTTACATGGGACTGTCATCTGCCTAGTCACGAAATACTAATACTTATGATGGAAAGGCACTAAATCATCTTTAAACTTGCACTTTTTAAAGTCAGTTTCTGTGGTAACACACACTGCCCTTTGGTGGACACAGCTGGGATCTAAGTCAAGTTGGAGCCATGCAGGCTGTTGAACTTGTATATGTTTAAATGCTGTGTTAAGGTGCCTGGTTCTCCCTTCACAAAGGGACAACTGCTGACACAGAAATGGGCAGAGACAGGAGAGTATGTGGAGACTGGCAGTGTCTCACTCTGATGGCCCAAGTCATGTCAGGAAATGCTATAATTTTTTGCAAAATCTGAATCATTGCCTTCTGCAAAAGAAACATCAGGGTGGAAGTTAGAAGGAGCACAGAAAACCCTCCCTTTGACCAGCAGCTGCCCACAAGTGTCTGAGGGAGGAAGAGTGTAGCTCCAATCACCCTGCTGTCCGCAGATCTTTTATAACCGGAGGAAATAAGTGGTTTCTAGAAAATATTTGGGATTTTGTTGCCCTCATTCTCAGCATGAGATGCTTCCGATTCTTCCCATAAACCATTCTTACCCGCAGATGATACTAAGGCAGCAACAGGCTTTAGAATACAGTGACTTGTTTTCGACTTTAACCAGTCTATGTTTTGAATGTGTCCCTATGGAGTGATGTTCACTGTGTTGAAATGTGTTGTATCTTGCCCTAAGAGCGCTTAAAGAAGGAGGAGAAGACGCGGCAGGAGCTGGAGAAGGCCAAAAGGAAACTGGACGGGGAGACCACAGACCTGCAAGACCAGATCGCCGAGCTACAGGCGCAGATCGACGAGCTTAAGATCCAGGTGGCCAAGAAAGAGGAGGAGCTGCAGGGCGCCCTGGCCAGGTGTGCCCTAGACACGTGGCTTCCGGGTTGTTAGGGTGACATAAGGACCTGGGGAACTTGGGAGCCTTTGTGTCAAGGCAGCCAGAAAATCTCATCAGCCTTTCTTGGTATTTATATTCAAAAATCATGAGTTGCATCATGAAATCCTTGGAAATCCACACCAGATCAAATGGTTTTAACCGTATCAAATATTCTGGTTTCTGTACATTATAACTTGTAAAAACCATATGTTTTACAAGTTTCGAGGAAATCACTTTTCAGGAATTAAATCCTTCCCTCCTGCATCTAGTACGGTTTGCTGTTCAGTCCTTAACCATTCAGTTATAGAATGGAAGTCATATAGTTACACCTGATACTTCATTTCTTTATCAAGATAACTATTAATATTTGACTGTTTATACTTTATTATGATCAGGAAAATCTTAGAAATTCTTCTCTGCAATTGCTGTTGGTCTCTGGCCCCTTAGCAGGTGACTGCTTAGAACCCAGAACTACATTTCTCCAACCCCGTAATGCATCAGCGTCCCACCTCCCCCAGTCAGAACTCCACCTACACTGAACCCCGCACGTGAGCAGGAAGGTGCACCAGAGGAACTAGAAGCACAGGGTGGAGGGAATGAAGGTGGTAGCTCTGCTTAATTAGAGGAACAGTTTGCTTGAGGAAATTTTTAAATACTATAATCATTAAAGTGAAAAGGTCCTACCTTTTCATGCCCATGAGCCCTTTGGACAGGGCCTAAGCCCCACCCAATAGCAGCTCTGGGCCCTTGAGCCGCTCCTGGGTGCAGCCACCCCTGCCTGGGCCATGACTGAGGGTGGAGGGCTGTGTGATGGGGGCCCTATGCAAGAAGTCCCCGGGCGCTGGCTCTGAGTGCCTCCCGTGCCCGGGTGTCCTGCGCAGGGGTGACGACGAGACGCTGCACAAGAACAATGCGCTCAAAGTCGTGCGAGAGCTGCAGGCCCAGATCGCCGAGCTGCAGGAGGACTTTGAATCTGAGAAGGCTTCGCGGAACAAAGCAGAGAAGCAGAAGAGGGACTTGAGTGAGGAGCTGGAGGCACTCAAGACAGAGCTGGAGGACACGCTGGACACCACGGCAGCCCAGCAGGAACTGCGGTGAGCGGGGGCCGGGCATGTCTTCCGTCCAGCAGCCTCTCTCCCTCCTGGAGACAGCGGCAGGTGGAGCAGTAACCGCACCTCCGTCCAGCCTGTGGTAGGAGCACAGGCGTGCGGGTGGACGCCACAGGGCGCCTGGGGAGGGGTGACCAGAAAGCCCCATTGCTAGAGAAAGCTGCTCACAGTGATGGACATGCCAGCCTGCTGGAAAACGTCATGTGAGATAGCCAGAGGAACCCACTCATATTTCGGACAAAAGCAGAACTGTGATAATAATCATTCGACTAACTCTGAGTTAATTTAATGTCTGTAGTACAAAACGAGAACAAGAAGTGGCGGAGCTGAAGAAGGCTCTTGAGGAGGAAACGAAGAGCCACGAGGCTCAGATCCAGGACATGAGGCAGAGGCATGCGACCGCCCTGGAGGAGCTGTCGGAGCAGCTGGAGCAGGCCAAGAGGGTAGGGGGCCACGGGGCACGGCAGCGGCTGGGCTCTGAAAGCACACTGCTGGCCTGGGAGAGCTAGGCACCCCTGAGCTGGGTGGGTCAGCTCTGGTCTCCAGGCCTGGTCCTCTCACTGTCTCCTCACTGACACCTGCTGACTCAGTGCAAAACCTCCAACAGTTGGTGTCCTGCCCTTGCTCACCTGGTGCCTCCCCCACCCCCATCCCCCCACCTCTGATCTGCCCCAGGCACCACACAGGGTGTCTGTCGCCTTTGTTCATTGTTCACGCTTCCATGTCTCCCCCCATATCTGTATCTGCTGTCCTGAGTGGTATGTTCCAGCAACAGACATCTTCACACTCAGAACAAGTGTTTTCATTCATTCATTCAACAGATGTGGACTGCACGCTCACTCAGTGTCAGCACAGTTCTCCAGATACCAGAGCAGTGCCCTCTGTGGCCTTCATTATAAAACTGCTAGTGAACTGTTTTTCCTCCCCTCTCCTAGTTCAAAGCAAATCTGGAAAAGAACAAACAGGGCCTGGAGACAGACAACAAGGAGCTGGCGTGCGAGGTAAAGGTGCTGCAGCAGGTCAAGGCTGAGTCTGAGCACAAGAGGAAGAAGCTGGATGCCCAGGTCCAGGAGCTCCACGCCAAGGTCTCAGAAGGAGACAGACTCAGGGTGGAGCTGGCTGAGAAAGCCAATAAGTTACAGGTAGGCCTGAGAAACCATTCCCAGACATCACCCTCAGTGTCGGGCAGGGACTGACATTCAGGGGCACACAGGCAGCCCCTAGCTCCTTGTGTTGGTTCTCCCACTTAAAGCTCACATCACCCCCAGATGAGTCTGGTAGATGAGGACGTGACTAGCTGGACTGCCTGTGGGACTCAGCTGGCAGTTCTCAGGGGTAGAGCTGCAGGCAGGCAGCCCAGAGCCTTCCCCACCCTCTGTGGCCAAGACTGCTGCGTCTTCCATGTGCCGTCCCTTTGCTCATGTGATTGTGGACACTATTGGGTTGGTCAAAAAGATGCAGTTTTTCCATAACAGAATCACCACTCTTTTCTATCTGACTGCTGTTGAAGGTAGTCTGATCTTTTATTCCTCCTTGCAGAATGAATTGGATAATGTCTCAACTCTTCTAGAAGAAGCAGAGAAGAAGGGTATTAAATTTGCTAAGGATGCAGCTGGTCTGGAGTCTCAGCTCCAAGACACACAGGTATTCTAGGGGTGGGGAGGGTGTTCATCAGAACTCTCCTGTTTCTGTCACCTGTGAGCTGGTGAAACACGCTTGTCCCAGAACTGGCCTCTTATCACCTCTTTCTGATTTCCTGTTTTACTTTTTTTTTTAAACTATCGTGTACCACAAGCCTTGATGCTCAAGAGCCCTCCTCTGAGCTCATATCTAGAGCCTGTGTTTCCTTGTCTGTAGGTTGTGTGGGTGCCTGGCAGGGGGCTCTGGCCAGCCACTTGGGCGCTGCCTGGGTGTGGTTCACCAGGCGGCGGTCCTGTTGTATGCTCTTGCATTGCTAGCCATGTTAAATAAGATGGTTTTCTTACGGTTTTTGACCCATTCCACTGACCTGAGAGCAGCAGGAAGGGATTCAAGAAGTGGTGAAGGATGTGGGAAAGGGAAGCTTGCAGGTCCCTGGCCCTGACTCCTGGGGGTAGTATTGCCATTGCTTGGGAACAGGATTGATTTTGTGGTGGTGTTTTTTGGCCATCACTCGGTTTTGGGGATCTTAGTTCCCCAACCAGGGATGGAACCCATGCCCTGGACAGTGACAAAGCTCAGAGTCCTAACCACTGGACCACCAAGGTATTCCCCAGTGAACAAGTTTAAAGCACTCTTGTATTAAGGGCGCTGTTTAAATGATCACGTATGTTTTAAAATCACTTATTATCATCACTAGGTATTCCTCACACTCCGTTTTTTTAACAAGGACATGGTGGTTTGGGTAATGACTGTAACCTGAGTACTGACCTTCTATCAAAATGAATAGGAGCTTCTTCAGGAGGAGACACGCCAGAAACTGAACCTGAGCAGTCGGATCCGGCAGCTGGAAGAGGAGAGGAGCAGCCTCCAGGAGCAGCAGGAAGAAGAGGAGGAGGCCAGGAGGAGCCTGGAGAAGCAGCTGCAGGCCCTGCAGGCCCAGGTGCGTGAGGCCATGGGGACTGTGGGCCTCCACGTGTGTGTCATGTCCCTGTCCTGCTGGGTGGTTCCAGCTCCATTTGTGACAGTTAAGTGGGCCTTGTCCTAAGTGAAACCCCTTAAGTGTGTTTTCTTCAACCTCATCACACACTAACCCTATGCTTGTTACAATGCTGGGAGATGTAAGGTTCCAGTCCATTCATTGTGTGTAGATGATTAGTGAAGAAGTTTATGGTCTAAGATTCATTTGCTCAGAGTCAGAAAGTATTGATTTGTTTTATTCTCACAAGATAATGAAAACAAGTTTTACCTTTTTTCCTCAAATGTGAAATCCAGGTAAGTTCTTTAATGTTGATCTTTTTTCCTTTAGTTGACAGATACCAAGAAGAAAGTAGATGATGACCTGGGGACAATTGAAAGTTTGGAAGAAGCCAAGAAGAAGCTCCTCAAGGATGTGGAGGTGCTGAGCCAGCGCCTGGAGGAGAAGGCCCTGGCCTATGACAAGCTGGAGAAGACCAAGACCCGCCTGCAGCAGGAGCTGGATGACCTGCTGGTAGACCTGGACCACCAGCGCCAGATCGTCTCCAACTTGGAGAAGAAACAGAAGAAGTTTGATCAGGTGGGGCCCACACTCCCAACCCCAGGCTCCAAGGCCAGCACCCCACATTTCCTCCTGCCACAGCCCTCACTTTCATCATTTGGGTTTGAAATAATCCCTTATTTAAAACAAGGTGTATTTGTAGCAAAACTGGAAAAAGTCCAGTATAAAGGAGGAAATAGGAGAACACCCATGATCTAGTGGTATTCTCCGCTATAAGTCAGATATGCAACAAATGAGAGAAGTCCAACATTGATCTTTACTGTTTCCTGACGCCATCCCGTGTAGCTGTTAGCAGAAGAGAAGAACATCTCTGCCCGCTACGCAGAAGAGCGCGACCGGGCGGAGGCAGAGGCCCGAGAGAAGGAGACCAAAGCCCTGTCCCTGGCCCGCGCCCTGGAGGAGGCCCTGGAGGCCAGGGAGGAGGCTGAGCGACAGAACAAGCAGCTGCGGGCAGACATGGAGGACCTCATGAGCTCCAAGGACGACGTGGGCAAGAACGTGAGTGCCAGGGCCCAGGCCGTTACAGGGGCAGCGGCTCTGGGAAGGGCCAGCCCAGAGTGACGTGGACGAGGTGGTCTCAGCCCATCAGGTCAGGGTCTCCTGGGATGAGCTGTCAGGTTTTCTCCTGTCTGTTCCCGGTTACCTGCACCAAAGCAAGGCAGGGCATTTGCGTGGTTTTCACGGACCCTCCCCACCGTAACCTGCATCCTCGTGGGGGCCTTGTAAATGGAGAGTTTCATGGGTGGGTATCAAAACCAAGTATCAGAAGTTGCCTCAGATTGAGGGCAGTGGGGTCTGTCTCCTGCACAGAGTGGGGAACCTGGAGAGGAGCCAGGAGGACCCCTTACCCCCGAGCTGCACACGCCTTCACCGATGCTGCCGTGATGTTTGTCCACCCTGTATCCCTCCCTTAGTGTCGGAGGTTTGAGGAGAGCGATGGGGACCCAGGGCTGGAGATCAGAACAGGTTCAGCATTTGACTCTCCCCCAGCTCCATTCAGCCTCTCCACATTTCCTCTTGTGTCCAGTGGACATGATACTTAGCTATTTCATGAAGCTGCTACAGATGTGCTCTGAAAAACACAGTCCTCTCTAAAAATAAACTCTCATTTTCCTGGGACATGGGCCATCTGGCCATATAATGAGGGTGTGGGACTACCCTTCCTGCTGAATCTTCTACAGCCCAGTGGACAAGAGCCCCCTAGCATAGAAATGGCCAGGATTACATAGTAAAGTGCAAAGAGAAAATTCCAGCACTGAGTCCATCTTCTTGTTCCTTATTGGTTTTCTCTAAAGTAAATGATAGTCACACATTCTTTCCAAAAACATTTCCTCTGTGCCTGTGAAGTGCCAAGTAGCAAGAGACACAAGCCTCCTAACGTCCTAAGGCATCTTCTGTCCTCAGGAGAACCGACATGGCCATGAACTCCAAAGGGACACATAATAATGATGCCTGCACGTGCCTGCCTGAATGTTGTCTCTGAGATCAGAGGGAACATGAAGGGGAGCACCCAGCACAGTGCTGGGCAGAGAACTTAGTAAATGTGTGCATGGTGGGGATCTCTGTCCAAAGAAAGGTCAGACCTCTTTCTCGCTGTACCCTGCTTCCTAGGACTCACACACCTTCATATTTAAAAATCTGCACACGTGCATTTTCAAAACAAATGATCTTCACCACAGCAAGAGGGAGGTGCTGTGAGACCGCAGGCCAGTGGCCAATCAACAGGCCATTGCCCTGACACCATGCTCTTTGACTGATTGATCATCAGCTTTTAGAGATCTCTCGGCTGCACGATCCGTGGTAGAGCACACGTGCATGATGTCAGGCCTGTCATTCAGATGGTGCACTGAGATGACTGGTGCAGCGGCTGGGTCAGGGTGGGGAGATCCCTTGGGCAGGGGTTGGCTATATAATAGAAACTACTGTCCATGCATGTCCCTCCAAGGGTCATAACCTGTGCTTCTTCCTGTGGTCTAGGTTCATGAACTTGAGAAATCCAAACGGGCCCTAGAGCAGCAGGTGGAGGAAATGAGGACCCAACTGGAGGAGCTGGAAGATGAGCTCCAGGCTACAGAAGACGCCAAGCTTCGCCTAGAGGTCAACATGCAAGCCATGAAGGCCCAGTTTGAGAGAGACTTGCAGACCAGGGATGAGCAGAACGAGGAAAAGAAGCGGCTGCTCATTAAACAGGTAGATCTTAGAGGTGTGGCCCCCAGAACGGGCCCTTGTTTGTGCTCAAAGACCAGTTTTTGGCCAGTGATATTTGCGTTGGAAAATAGTAGCTGGAGGAAATTTATTGGGTCATATAACTTTATCTTTAAAATATAATGTAATTGGTTTTGATTTCCTATTTCTCAGATTATCATTACTACTTAAAACCCAGTGAGCGTCCTGGGACATGTAGTCAGGTTCAAGTTCTGGGAGTCTTACAAGTGTCAGTAAAGGGAAGAATCAGTACATACCTGACAAGGTGATTCAGAATATTCTGAAGGTCAGATTGCATGTCCTCTTTAAACCACTCTTTAAAGGGAAAACTCTAGATATTTACATTTTTGTTATTTGAAAACATTGCTTGGGCACTTAACAATTTATATACTTTTCTGAGTGCATTTAAACTTCTAATTTAAAATTTTAAAGTGAAATATTCCCAAGGGCTTCCCTGATAGCTCAGCTGGTAAAGAATCCACCTGCAATGCAGGAGACCTGGGTTTGATCCCTGAGTTGGGAAGATCCCCTGGAGAAGGGAAAGGCTGCCCACTCCAGTGTTCTGGCCTGGAGAATTCCATGGACTGTATAGACATGACTGAGCGACTTTCACTTTAACATTCCCTTGGAGTTCATGGTATCAAGTCTTGGATCTGGGACACTTTCTTATTTTTGGTCCACTAACATTTTATTAGCCACTTATTGCTAGATAACAGATTAGCTCAAGCTTAGTGACTTAAAACGGCACACATTAAATGAGTTTCTGTGAGTTGGGAATTCTGAAGCAGCTTATTAGCAGGGAGCATCCATCATCTGAAGGGCTGACTGGGGCTGGAGGGAGTGCATCCAAGCTGTTTGCCCATGTGGTTGACACATGGGCCCCTCTGCTGGGGCTGGGGTGTCCCCGTGCTGGGCAAGGGGGGAGCTTCCCTAGGAGCTTGTCTCATGCCTTCCAATCTCATTGCATCACCTGGACTAGGAGCTTGAGATCAGGGGTTCTGCCTCTTTACACACTCTCGCCTCAGTCAGTCAGTCAGTGGAAATGATTTGTACCAGGTGGAGATGTTTATAGACCTCTCTGTACAAATTCAGCTGCTAATAATAATAATCGCTTGGAGGCAGAGAGCCCCCCCTCCTGAGTAAGTCGAGCCCCCACGGGACTGTTCTCTGTGTGCGGATAACGGATCTGACCGATGTATCCTGACACTGCCTGTCAGGTGCGGGAGCTTGAGGCAGAGCTGGAGGATGAGCGGAAACAGCGGGCCCTGGCTGTTGCCTCGAAGAAGAAAATGGAAATAGACCTGAAGGACCTGGAGGCTCAAATCGAGGCAGCTAACAAAGCAAGGGATGAAGTGATCAAGCAGCTCCGCAAACTCCAGGTGAGTGCCACCAGCCATCAGGGTGTGGTGGTGGGGTGATCAGGCTCTGCTGAGACCACCGAGCATGACATGGCCCGTGATGCTGGAGAGAAGGCTCTGGGCAGCATCCAGCCACCATCATGCTGGCGGGCTCAGTGTTGCCACGTCACTGCTGCAGGGCACAGGGCCGCTGTCATCCTCAGCTGTAGGCTGGGGCCACAGGCCATAAAGATGGTACGTGTATAGCTCCAGCGTCTACTGGGTGGGCTTGGCCCCATTTGGATTGAGTGAGGTAGAGTTGCCTGGTGGGCACTCACTAAGGGACAAGCGCTTAGGGCTCTGAATAACATCTCGTGGTCAACTAAACACACAGGCACCCACTGAGAGTAGGTGGTGTCGACTTTGTTGACCAGGGCCATGAGCCGCTCCTGCGGTTAGGGGGACATGGCAGGCCCACCTGCAGTGTGGTCTGCAGAAGCAGTCGTTGAGCAGCTCCATGTTGCTCCTCCTTCAGTTGCGCCTTTCTGTCCAGTCAGCATCACTTTAGCTACTCAGAGAGCATGCTGGTTTTCACTGTCACAGTGACAAAGTGATTTCTGTAGTAACTTGCTATATTGGCAGGATGTGATGGGCTGTCTCGTACAGGGACACACTTCTCTGGAGGGAAAGACAAAAGCTTTAGAAAATTTCCATTCCTTTGGCCTTGGTGATTCTGCATCTTCTTCCATTCTCTGGATTATCTATTCACTCCCTCATTGGTACTGTTTTACAGTGCAAGTTTTGATGGAGTTCAGATTATTTTTTCCTTTGTTTCTTCTGTTTTTACTATTTATGAAGCCACTACCTAATCCAAGGTCCTGAAGATTTAGTCTTGTGTTTTCTCCTAAGAGTTTTATGCAGTCCATGTGGTCACAGAGTCACACATGACTGAAGAGTTTTATACTTCTGGCTCTTTCTAAATCCATTTCAATTTTTATTATGTAGTTTGATATATGAACCGAATTTCATTCTTTGGGATATGGATATTCAATTGTCCCAGCACCATTTGTTAAAAAGATTTTCCCCATTGAAATTATCTTGGCCCTCTTGTCAGAAATCAGCTGACCACAGACTTGTGTCTATTTCTGGACTCTTAGTTCTATTCCTTGATCTCTTATGTCTGTCCTGCCAGGAACGCACAGTCTTGATTACCGTGGCTTAAGGTTTTGCACTTGGGAAGTATGACTTCTCCAACTTTCTTTTTCATGACTGCTGTTCTGGGCTCCTTGCAGTTCCATTTAGGATCAGCTTGTCAGTTTCTGCCCCCGCCTCCCCTAAGCCAGCTTGGATTCTTATTTTACGTTGACTCGGTAGATCAATTTGAAGAGTATTACCATCCTCACAAAGGTATTGAGTTTTCCACGAACATGGCTATCAGCCCATTTAGCTATTTCATTTTTTTCTATGATGCTTTATTTTAGTTTCTGGCATACAAGTCTTATACGTTAGCTAAATTTTACCCTTTTGATGCTAAGTGTAGCTGCTCTGTTACTATTTACAGTGTTTATAGTTAGTGTATTGAATTTCAATTATTTTTGTACAGTTGTCCCTCAGTGTCTGAGAGGGATTGGTTCTAGGAGCAACCCCTCCACCCCCGTGGATACCAAAATCCACCGATGCTTAAGTCCCTGATATAAAATGGTGTATTACTTGCATAAAACCTATGAATATTTTCTCATATACTTTAAATCATCTCTAGTTTACTCATAACAACCTGATAGAAGGTAATGGTTGTCCACGTGGCAAATTCAGGTTTTGCTTTTTGAAATTTTCTGAGAATGTTTTTCCCCTGAATATTTTTGATCCATTATTGGTTGAATCCATGGGTGTGGAGCTCAGATATGGAGAACTAACTGTATCGACTGATCCTGTATGCTGCAGCCTCACTGAACTTATTAGTTGTAACATTTTTTTAATGGACTCCTTAAGATTTTCTGTACTTTTTCATTAGCAAATTTAGCTAAGTTTTATTTCTTCTTTCTCAATCTGGATATCTTTTATTTCCCTTTCTTGGCCTAAATGCTTTGACTAGCATTACATTGTTATACATTACAATGTATAATGTTATCCATTACATTGTTATACAGAAATAGTAAGGGCAAAAACATCCCTGTCTCATTGCTGATTGTAGGGAAAAGCATTCACTCTTTGACCATTAAGTATGATACTAGTTTTTCATTTCATTGATTCCCTTTATCAGGGTTGGGGAAGTTGCCTTAAGTTCATTGAGTGTTTTTATTTTATTGTTTGTTTTTATTTTTTTTTAATTTTTTGAAATTTAACTGGAGGCTAATTACTTTACAATATTGTGGTGGTTTTTTGCTATGCATTCACATGAATCAGCCATGGGTGTACATGTGTTCCCCATCCTGAGACCCTCCCTCCCCATCCCATCCCTCAGGGTCATCCCAGTGCACCAGCCCTGAGCACCCTGTTTCATGCATTGAACTTGGACTGGTGATCTATCTCACATATGATAATATACATGTTTCAATGCTGTTCGCTCAAATTACCCAACCCTCGCCTTCTCCCACAGAGTCCAAAAGTCTGTTCTTTACATCTGTGTCTCTTTTGCTGTCTCACATATAGGGTCATCATTACTGTCTTTCTAAATTCCATATATATGCGTTAATATATTGGTGTTTTTCTTTCTGACTTAACTTTGCTTTGTAGGCTCCGGTTTCATCCACCTCATTAGAACTGATTCAAATGCATTCTTTTTAATAGCTGAGTAATATTCCATTGTGTATACGTACCATACCTTTCTTATCCATTCGTCTGCTGATGGACATCAAGGTTGCTTCCATGTCCTAGCTATTGTAAACAGTGCTGCAATGGACATTGGGGTACACGTTTCTTTCAATTCTGGTTTCCTCGGTTTGTATGCCCAGTAGTGGGATTGCTGGATCATATGGCAGTTACATTTCCAGTGTTTTAAGGAATCTCCACACTGTTCATAGTGACTGTACTAGTTTGCATTCCCACCAACAGTGTAAGAGGGTTCCTTTTTCTCCACACCGTCTCCAGCATTTATTGTTTGTAGACTTTTTGATAGCAGCCATTCTGACGTGTGAGATGGTACCTCATTGTGGTTTTGATTTGCATTTCTCTGATAATGAGTGATGTTGAGCATCTTTTCATGTGTTTGTTAGCCATCTGTATGTCTTCTTTGGAGAAATGTCTGTTTAGTTCTTTGGCCCACTTTTTGATTGGGTCGCTTATTTTTCTGGAATTGAGCTGCAGGAGTTACTTGTATGTTTTTGAGATTGTCAGGTGCTTCATTTGCTATTATTTTCTCCCATTCTGAAGGCTGTCTTTTCACCTTACTTATAGTTTCCTTCATTGTGCAAAAGCTTTTAAGTTTAATTAGGGCCCATTTGTTTATTTGTATTTATTTCCATTACTCTGGGAGGTGGGTCATAGAGGATCCTGCTATGATTTACATCAGAGTGGTTTGCCTATGTTTTCCTCTGGGAGTTTTATAGTTTCTGGTCTTACATTTAGATCTTTAATCCATTTTATTTTTGTGTATGGTATTAGAAAGTGTTCTAGTTTCATTCTTTTAAAAGTGGTTGACCAGTTTTCCCAGCACCACTTGTTAAAAGAGATTGTCTTTTCTCCGTTGTATATTCTTGCCTCCTTTGCCAAAAATACGGTGTCCATAGGTGCGTGGATTTATCTCTGGGCTGTTTTGTTCCATTGATCTATGTTTCTGTCTTTGTGCCAGTACCATACTGTCTTGATGACCGCTGCTTTGTAGTATAAAGTCAGGCAGGTTGATTCTTCCAGTTCCATTTTTCTTTCTCAAGATTGCTTTGGCTATTTGAGGTTTTTTTGTATTTCCATACAAATTGTGAAATTGTGTGCTCTAGTTCTCTGAAAAATACCACTGGTAGCTTGATAGGGATTGTATTGAATCTATAGATTGCTTTGGGTAGTATATTCATTTACACTATATTGATTCTTCTGATCGATGAACATGGTATATTTCTTCATCTATTTGTGTCATCTTTGGTTTCTTTCACCACTGTTTTATAGTTTTCTATATATAGGTCTTTTGTTTCTTTAGGTAGATTTATTCCTAAGTATTTTATTCTTTTCATTGCAATGGTGAATGGAATTGTTTCCTTAATTTCTCTGTCTTCTCATTGTTAGTGTATAGGGATGTAGGGATTTCTGTGTATTAATATCCTGCAGCTTTACTATATTCATTGATTTAGCTCTAGTTATTTTCTGGTGGAGTCTTTAGGGTTTTCTGTGTAGATGAGCATGTCATTTGCAAACAGTGGGTTTTACTTCTTTTCCAATCTGGATTCCTTTTATTTCTTTTTCTTCTCTTGTTGCTATGGCTAAAACTTCCAAAACTATGTTGAACAGTAGTGGTGAGAGTGGTCATTCTTGTCTTGTTCTCCTGACTTTAGGAGAAATGCTTTCAATTTTTCACCATTGAGGGCAATGTTTGCTATCGGTTTATCATATATGGCTTTTATTATGTTGAGGTATGTTCCTTCTGTGCCTGCTTTCTGGATGGTTTTTATCATAAATGAATGTTGAATTTTGTCAAAGATTTATTGAGTGTTTTTATATTGAAAGGTATTAGATTGTTTCTGTGTCCGTTGAAGTGATCACATAGTTATGTTGGATGTCAAATCAACCTTGAATTCCTCATATAAATCCCACTTGGAGGTGTTAATGGATCTTACTGGTTTCTATTTTGTTGAGCATTTTTGCATCTATATTCATAAAGGATATTGACTTGAATGTTTTCTTTTTCATCACTTCTACATGCTTTTATAATAAATTCCTATTTTATAATCTGGGGGGAAAGGTATGTTTAAATAAGAATAAACACTACTCCAAAACTTGCCTCCTCCTTATGCTTAGGCTCAGATGAAGGACTACCAGCGTGAGTTAGAAGAAGCTCGTGCATCCCGGGATGAGATTTTTGCTCAATCCAAAGAGAGTGAGAAGAAACTGAAAAGCCTGGAAGCAGAAATCCTTCAGTTGCAGGAGGTTTGTGTGTTTGTTTATTCATCTATTTGCTTAACAAATATTTGCCCTTGGAATTTCTCTAAGACCAGATAAATACATTTCAGTGTTTTTGTAGCCAGTGTAATCTCACTGACCATTTTTAATGTGGTGCTGGACCATCTTACTGCTTCACTTGAGCAAAGTGGTCCCATTTGATATTGTTCTACCTGACTAAAGACAGAGAGGTTGAATAGTGTATTTCTCAAAACTGTTTATAATTTGAGGTGCACTTGGTGCCTCAAGCAAGGTGGCAGCAGCCAGAGGCACTGTCAAACCTCACATCTAAGGAAACTTAGCAGCCAGAGCTTACATGACAATCTGAACTCATTCAGGAACTTGCCTCATCCGAGCGAGCCCGCCGACATGCTGAGCAGGAGAGAGACGAGCTGGCGGACGAGATCGCCAACAGCGCCTCCGGCAAGTGAGTCTCCTGAGCATGTGGGAAGGGGTGGGTGTCTCACTGGTCCTCACAGGCACTAAGTCAGCTACAGGGGTCATCTGGCATTGGGGAGTCAGTGGTTGGTTTGCTCATCTGTTCAAAGTCTGGAGAGATGAGCATGAGATGCTGGGCCTCAGCCAACTGGCTGAAGCCCTGCCAGGTCACACCTCCCTGTACCAGTCACGTCCACACAGGTCTGCAGAAAAGGCCTTCAGAACCTATCTGGCCTCCATAGGACTGCACAGCCTTGCAGTGCAGGGCCTCGCTTTCACATTTGTTAGGTCTCTTTCCCTCGACATATGTTTCATTGAAAGTCAGATTTTGGGGGGTTTTTTTTACAATTAAAAGTTGCTTTCTCCATTTAAAGGCTGTCCTCAGGATCCATTGTGGTCATTTTCTAGTGTGCCATGAGGAGGAGCTGGCTTTGGATCTTGGTGCACTAGAGAAGCTAGGGAACATCAGAATCTTTTTGCACTTTTAAAGCTGACACTGGCTGTGGAGCAAAGCTGGAGGGCTACACAGCGATCCAGGTGCAAGATAGCGGGGCCTGGCCAGGTGGCAGGCCTGGGGATGGAGAGAAGTGGGCAGCGTGTTTGGAAGCAAAACCAACAGGACCAGGCAGATTGGGGTGGGAGGAGGAGAAAGAGAAAAATTAAGAATGCTTATGGCAACACAGTGGGTGGAGGAGCCCTGGAGAGTTCTCTGTGCTGAGTGTCGCCGCCTCGGCCGCAGGTCTGCACTGCTGGATGAGAAGCGGCGTCTGGAGGCTCGGATCGCACAGCTAGAGGAGGAGCTGGAGGAGGAGCAGAGCAACATGGAGCTGCTCAACGACCGCTTCCGCAAGACCACACTGCAGGTGGGTCTACCATGTCCCCTCACCCCAGGAGGGACTGTGCCATCCCCTGCACAACTGACCCATCTCCCCTTCAGGTGGACACGCTGAACACTGAGCTGGCGGCCGAGCGCAGCGCTGCCCAAAAGAGCGACAATGCGCGCCAGCAGCTGGAGCGGCAGAACAAGGAGTTGAAGGCCAAGCTCCAGGAGCTAGAGGGCGCTGTCAAGTCCAAGTTCAAGGCCACCATCTCTGCCCTAGAAGCCAAGATTGGGCAACTGGAGGAGCAGCTTGAGCAGGAAGCCAAGTAAGAGGTTTTCAGTGCTATAAGCCAAAAAAAGGTTTTTACAGTATCTCTGTTACAGACCAAGTCCAGGTTTATAGAGATGACACCAATGCCCCTTGTCCTAAGGGAGCTTCGTTGCACAAGGGCACATATAACCAGAGAAGCTGGTGTGAGCCCTCAGGGAACAATGGGCTCACCTGTCAGCTCTTCCCAGGTTCAGCTGAGGGCTAATCATGCTGTGTGTGCCCCATGATTTGCTGGTGCCATAGTTTACATCTCTGCCCAAGGCTGAGCCCAAGTTCACCGCATCACATGAAATGCTACAGTGTGTTGGCAGAGAAGAAATGCAATGTAACAAAAAAGACAAGTTTTTTCTCCTTTAGGAAGGGATTGCTCAACAGTTTCCATTCTGGTGTCATAAACCATTCTGAAATTTATTAGGAATTGCACAAAGCAGCTTTTGGGCAGGCATTTACATATATATTAGAATAGAATCTCAGATGGCCAGAGCTGGAGCAGACTTTCAACTTCACCCTATTATTGAGGAGTTTGGGGGCCCAGAAACACAGGGTCTGTTGCCCAGAGTCCTCCCCAGCCTAGCATCTGAAACTTTGTCCCCCTGCTCTCAAATGTAACAGCTAAGGGTTTGTTTGTTGTTAGTTGTAATTGACATGACTTGGCCCTTTCAGCTGACTCCATCCTATCCATTTTTGCATAACATTTGTGAAGGAACAAAAGACCCTTTTGTGTTTTCAGTGGAGTTCTCCAAGTAAGTTAACTCTCCTTCCTTCACGTGGGACAGTGGAGGCCTGTCTAGAACATGGTGCCGTGATTCCTAACTGAAGTGGGGGGAGTTGTTTCAGTGTTCAGCTGCTCTAGCATCTTAGTAAGTACGTGCTAAGTCGCTTCAGTCATATCCGACTCTTGGCGACCCTATGGACTAGCCTGCTAAGCTCCTGTGTCCGTGGGATTCTCCAGTTAAGAATACTGGAGTGGGTTGCCTTGCCTTCCTCTGGGGAATCTTAGTCAGTGGGAGTGAGTGAGCAAGTGAGGTCGCTCAGGCGTGTCCGACTCTTTGCGACCCCGTGGGCTGTAGCCCATCAGGCTCCTCTGTCCAGGGGATTCTCCAGGCAAGAATACTGGAGTGGGTTGCCATTTCCTTCTCCAAGTCAGTGGGAAGTAATTTTAAATTGAAACAATAATTAAATTGAGTGTTTTGTTTTCCAGGCTAAAATGTTAGGTGATAAGAGTAACCAACTAAGGTTTTTATTTCCAAAAACTCTACACTCAATGTAAGTGACCTTTGATCTTCAGAAGATCACTAAGGTGATAAATATCCACGCATGAGGGAATAATGCAGGTGTTCTGCCTATCAGCATTAGACTACGTTAAAGGCAATCCACAGTTCGACCAGAAGGGAGAATTTTCTGGACTGTGTTGATCACGATGATACAGGGTCCTGGAAAGCGCTCCAACGTGTGTCATCTTATAGAAAAAAGGACTTAAAATATTTTCATTGCAAGAACTGTGGAAATGAACATGTTGATCATTTTCACAGGGAAAGAGCCGCTGCCAATAAACTAGTTCGTCGTACCGAGAAGAAGCTGAAAGAAATCTTCATGCAGGTTGAAGATGAACGCCGCCATGCTGACCAGTATAAAGAACAGGTAAGGAGAGAAGGCACCTAAAGGGAACATGTCTTTCACCCTGAATGCTGTACAGGAACACAGACAGAAGACCAACCATGTTACTATGTGACTTGCTGACTTAGGAAGAAACTCTTAAGTACACATGCTGTTTCTTGTTCCTGCTGGTCACTCCCGAGTGCTGGGGATACAGAGGTGGTTAGGACGTAGCCCTGCCCCACAATACATGTTAAGAAGGGGTGGGCAAGAGCCTTGGGAAGGCTTGTAGTGGGGAGGCCTGAACTGATCTTAATTACCATGTTTCCTTCCCTAGAGTAGACACTGCATGAGTGCAGAGATTTCTGCCTGTTTTACCTACCATCTTCTAAATGCCTAGAAAAGTTGTAGTTGGCAGTCATAAGACTTGACTCATTGGTAAAGACTCTGATGCTGGGAGGGATTGGGGGCAGGAGGAGAAGGGGATGACAGAGGATGAGATGGCTGGATGGCATCACCGACTTAAGTGAACTCCGGGAGTTGGTGATGGACAGGAAGGCCTGGCCTGCTGCAATTCATGGGGTCGCAAAGAGTCGGACACAACTGAACTGAATGTTGGCTGGGTGGAGAGGCAGATGCAGGAAGTAGTATGAAGGGAAGAAAAGGCGATGCACGGCACGTGGGACCCAAGTGGTCGTCCTCGTCTGTGTCCAGGCATCTGTTTCCTAAGTGTCAGGTCGTGTCAGCTCTGTATTGGCTGCAGCCTGGGGGGCTGTGCTCTCGCTCATCTGGGAGACCCGAGGATCCACTGCCTCTAGCCTAGACCCTCCCCTCCCCATCCCAGGACCTAGCAACTCGGAGAGCAGTTCTGGGTGGGTGTGAACTGGACTGGCACAGTGTTGGCCAGTTTCTGTGGCTCAGGAGTGGGCGGGCTAGTGGCAGGCCAAGTTCTGACTTGGTTTTCCAGAGTGGCTTGGTACTTACCGTGTTGAAAGGAGGTGTAAAATGAACACACCATCTCCTGGGGGTGGAGATTATCTGTGTTGCTGGCTCTTCTGTGTTTTGTAGCAATGGCAGTTTCCTTTCATAATTCCATAGATCACTCGTGAAGATGCCATTTTTCTGTAGAAAACTCAGGGATGAAAATTGGTTTTCAATTGTAAAGTTTCCTTTAGCCTAATATGCTGTGTAGACATGGTTGTGCAGAAATGGCAGGGGTGTGCACACACGTGTGGCCAGTGGGGCAGAGGCCTGTGCTGAAACATTCAGGACACAGTGATGTGAATTTGGATTCAGCGGTTTGGTTTGACTTGGTTCCTATAACTTCCTCAAGATGGAGAAGGCCAACGCCAGGATGAAGCAGCTCAAGCGGCAGCTGGAGGAAGCAGAGGAAGAAGCCACACGTGCCAATGCATCTCGGCGCAAACTCCAGCGGGAACTGGACGATGCCACTGAGGCCAACGAGGGCCTGAGCCGCGAGGTCAGCACCCTCAAGAACCGGCTGAGGTGAGTGGCTCCAGACACTGGTTTTCTTGGCCATGTGTGAGGTCCTCCTTAGCATGTACCTGTTCAGGACTCCTGACCGTTGGTGGTCTGGAGAGCGGGGAAACAACAGGCCAGTCAGTCACTGGCTCTGTGTTTACTCATGGCTTGTGTGCCAGCCCAGGAGTCTGTCCATGTCCCTCGTGGGCAGGGACAGCCTCTCCATGGCAGACTTGATGCACCCCAGGAGACAGGGAGCCAAGGCTTCTCCCTAGGACAGCTTAGCACAGGTGTGGCCTGTGGGCTGGAGCCTGTCTGCCCTGCTGCCGTATGCTAAGAGTGGTGTTAACATTGCTAAAGGCTGTAAAAAGACCAGCAGAGACCTTAGGAGGCCCGCAAAGCCTGCACAGAGCATTTCCTCTCCATCTGCCCTTTGGGGAGCACCTGGCCGGGGATGAGCTGGTGGTGCTGTCCTCACTGTGTCTGGGAGGGACAGCAGGGGCCAGCTACCACGGCCCCCAGGACGATGCTCAGCAGGTGGCAGTGGTGGCTAAGCACAGAGCCCTTCTGATCTCCCCACCACCCCAGGGGCTGCATCCTGGGCAGGGAGCTTTGAATCCTCAGGTGGGTGGACGACTTGGCAGCCACGTGCACCTGCTTTCTGTTCCCTCCAGGCGAGGCGGCCCGATCAGCTTCTCCTCCAGCCGATCAGGCCGGCGCCAGCTGCACATTGAGGGCGCATCCCTGGAGCTGTCGGACGACGACACAGAAAGTAAGACCAGTGACATCAATGAGACGCAGCCACCACAGTCCGAGTAAGTCCAAGGAAGCTAGAGGAGGCAATATCGCGGGACATGCAGGAAGTCACCGGCGCCCCCACCTCGGGGCCTCCTGCAGATCTGGGGAACCGGCGAGCTGCGAGACTCCTTCCTGAGAGATCAACTGTGTCTTAAGGCCTCATGGCCTACACACACGTCTCCTGCTTCAGATTTAGGTACAATTGCTCCCCTTTTTATATATATATATATATACACACACACAAAACCTACACATATTAAACAGATCGCCTCATCATTGCATCTATTTTCCATATATCCACCAAGAGACCATTTTATAATACATGTTAAGAGAACCCTTTTTCAAACTAACTCCAGACCCGCTGCCAGTCGCTGGGTCATGGGGCCGCCTAGCGGTTGCCACCCCGTCGCTCTGCATGCTCTGTCGTACGGACAGCTACCTTAGTTCTGTGTTCACGTGGCCCCTGCCTCCGCAGCCATATCAAGTCCCTTAGAACGTTGTGAAACCTAAACTGCACCTGTAGCTCTCATTTCCTTCAGATGAGGATTGACACTATTTCAGTGCGCAAACTGTGAAAGGGGCTTCCGTGAGATGGGGGGTGGGTTGGGGGAAGCAGCATCCATGGGGGTTACAGTGCCCCTCTCCCTCAAGTCGTGGGGTCCCCGCATCTCTTCACGTGAACTGTCTTCGGCCGGAGCTGCTCTGTGCCAGCAGGACAGTGGCCACGACGCAGCTGAGGCCCAGGGGCAGCCATCACAGTGACTTCTAGATGGTCTGCTCCTCGCAGCCACAGGCCCCCCAGAGCAGAAGCTAGGGGGACACCCTTCCTCGCCAACCAGGCTCTCATGCTGACCTTGCAAATTCAGCCGCTGCTTTGAGCCCAAAATGGGAAGATTGGTTTTGTGTCCGAGACTTGTTCAAGTCTGTCAATGAGGGGGACAGCACCTCGGGAACAGAGGCCACCCGCCTGAATGTTGACATGCCAGTGGATGACTCCTTTTTCATTTTTCCCTCCCCACCCCCTCAGGACAGTGTTACAGTAAACATTAGCATTCTGTTTTGGGTTGATAGTTAATCAAACTGACATTACAGAAAGTGCCTTAGACACTACAGTACTAAGACAATGTTAAATATATTATTTGCCTCTGTAACAATTTAATGTATTAAGTTTTGACTGTGCTTCATATCATGTACCTCTCTAGTCTAAGTGGTATTATAAACATTCAGTGACAATGAATCAGTGTTAATTATAAATCCTTGATCCTCTGCAACGTGCTTGAAAACACAAACCTTTTGGGTTAAAAGCTTTAACATCTGTTGGGAAGAATTTGTCATGTGGGTTTGGAATCTTTGATTTTTCCCCCTTTATGAATTGTACTGGCTGTTGACCACCAGACACCTGACTGCAAATATCTTTTCTTGTATTCCCATATTTCTAGACAATGATTTTTGTAAGACAATAAATTTATTCATTATAGATATTTACGCCTGCTCTGTTTACTTGGAGGAAAAAGCACCCGTGGAGAATAAACAGACCTCAATAAACAAGAATAATCATGTGAATGTGCAATCTGTTTTCTCACCTTCTGTTCTGGTTGGACGCTATGTAGACTTACCGTGCTGATAGCCAGGCTGCTTGTTCTAAGGGCACCGCACGCCCAGAAACTGTCAGGTGACAGGTGAGTTCTCTGGGCGGGCTGGCGGCTGTCCTGCTCTCCCGATGAGCGGTCCAGGACTGTGGGATGAAGCCTCGAGGAGGGTTTGTTTCAGTGTCCAATCAGTGAAGCCCATTACTGGATTAGAGTATTTCAAGAGGCCTGATAAGTTTCAGGCTATTTTCAGACAGGATGCACGTTAAAAATGCTTTTGGGAGGATTCGGTGGTGTAATCCACGGGCAGCTGTGGGCCAGGTAGGATGGGCCAGAGAGAAATCTAGGGGAACACAGTCATGTAGCCATGCTGGTTTTTTTTTTTTTTAATATGCTCAAGTTAGGCTGGTTCCAGTGGTCTGAAGTACATACTGAAGCTGCTTAGCAGTTGCGAGGATATGGAAAATGGGCTAAAGTGTTCCCTTTCTCAAAATTGTCACTACCACAGGAGAAAAGGTAAGTTGCACTTACCCTCTCTCATGTCTTCTCACCCTTGCTTTTGGTATCTCAGTCCAAGGGTTTGTGGAATTCAGAGGCTTTTCTGAAAAAGAATCCTTTCCTTGCTAGCTGGTTTAACTGGTGTTCACGTCATACTGTTTGCCAGCTCAGGAGAAACACGACCTACATGAATAGATTCCAATTCCTGATTCCACAAAGACGCTATCTAGACAGGACCTTTCTTCACTAAACAAACCACTGCTTCATAGTCTGAGGTTGTTCATGAAACGCAACTATAGCTGGGAGCTGGGTTCTGGGCATGTCAAAGACAAAGCAGCTGGCCAGCGCCCAGCCACGGGCATATGGTCCAATGAGAGGGGGGGTTCCAGAATGTGTGGAGAAACCTTAGCCTTTTGTGGAATGCAGTCTAGATGAACTCTCTTAGAATGCAGACATTCTAGAAGACTCTCTTTCTTTAGCAGAGATAACACACCTGTTCCCAGCCTGCCTATCCTAGGCATGTTGACATCAGGAAGACAAGCACCCTTTCTGTCACCAACCTTCCCCCTCCCTGGAAACCTCAACTAAAATGAAATGAGGTAGAAACCAAATTCTTAACCAGCCTTCCCTATGGCTCTGGGTATCACTGACTCATGTCCCTTTCCTCCTGAAGCCAATGTTGCTATGACAACAGACATGTTTATCAAGACAGGAAGAGCCCACAGTTCAGACTCTAGGAACCACCACTTCCTTAAAAAAAATCACAACAGTCCATGAGTTAGAATCTAGAAAGTGGACACGATGGCTCCTCACCCCCTAGTTAGGCAGGCAGGCCTGAGGGAAGCCCATGGCTGAAAGCTGAGGGGAGTCCCCATCCACAGAGGTTTCCCAGTCCCGGCCCCGAGAGCTTTCCCAAATACTGCGCGTTTGCTGAAATACTGCATCTGTGCACCATCAGGACCAACCGGGCAGTCTACTTCCTTATGTAGCCACCATCTTTTGGGAATCTAGCAAATCATGTGAAATGTCTCATACAATCCTTTTCAGAAATGTAGTACGAAACTTATCAGTAAGGGTATATTGACATGATAATACCAGTTTCCCAAGAATGTTAACCCTAATTACACCACCATGTACTGCATGTAGAAAGTATGATTACCGTAATTACAGCATCCATGTACATGCACAAAGTATGATTACCGTAATTACAGCATCCATGTACCACACACACAAAGTATGATTACCATAATTACAGCGTCTGTGTACCACATGTACAAGTATGATCATGTCCCCAAGCCTTAAGCCAAGATTACAAACTCACGTTTGATGCATTACAGCAGTGAGGCCTGTTTATTTTTTCAAAGAAGGCCAATAATAGATTCCATGCCCACTAACTGGATGTAGTGAAGCTTACTCAAGATGTAATGTGACATAATCGGACTGTTCAACACTGGATCTGACTGGGACATCTGAGCAGAGTGCTGCCTCCGTCAAGGACCATACCATATGGAAGCTGAGATGCTCCTGTTCGCACGTGTGTCAACTCAGGCACCCCACAATCACCTTCAAGAGGTGGCAGCTGTCATGTGGTTGTCACTGCCTGACTCCTGGTGAGGTCATTAAAGCCCAGCACCAGATCTTGTAGTGAGAGTATCAGCAGCTTAGAAGAAAGTTCTGGAGCCAGCAGCGGAGCAGAGCTGCACAGCCAGTGCTCACTGTGCCGCAGAGGATGACATTGCTCAGGAAAACATGGAAAAGGACCCCTTGGGTCAAGACACAATTCAGAACATCGGAATTACAATGTGAAGTCTAGGAGTATGTCTCACATTTTCCTTTCTGTACATGAATTAAATAAGTGTGATATGATGAAAATTTGCATAAAGTCTAGAAGGGCTCTTTAAATAAATACAAAGTCTTGGGGCTTTGCCAACGGCTCAGTGGATAAGAATCCGCCTGCCAATGTAGGAGACGATGGGTTTGATCCCTGATCCAGGAAGATTCCAAATTCTGTGGAGCAGCAAAGCCCCTATTGAAACCTGAGCTCTAGAGCCCATGCTCTGCAACGAGAGAAGCTACTGCAATGAGAAGCCCACGCTCCACTACTGGAGAAAGCCCATGTAGCAACAAAGCACAGCCAAACATAAATTTAAATACAAAGTCTTAATAATAAGCATTTTCATAGTTAGAATTGCACACTTCTACTGCTTTACAAAATAAAGGTATGTCTTATGATTGCTGGCACTTAAGCATCTATGAAATACAGAACTCTCCTCACTAGGCAGTTCTGGGGTGGAACCTAAGGGCATCTGCGTGGTAAAATTTCCCCAAGGAGGCCTCAGCCCAGTCACCTGGCAGGTCCAGGTAGCCCCTGCTTTGTGCTACTTAGATCTCACAACTCCTAGCACATGTCTTCAGTGAAAGAAAATCAGTCTCGTGGCTTCAAAATTTGGGCCACTTAACAGGAAAATTTAGGATCCACAGAGTAAAACTAGTCCATCTTTTCACTTCACTTCTGTTTTAGAAAGCTGCAACTGCGTGTTCATCGATTTTGTGTCCTTTTCTTACTGACGCATGGATGCGCATGACTTACAGGTCAGTGGCTCCATGGTCACTTGTCCAGCTGAGCGGTTATCCTAACCACGGCATTCCCCCACCAGCAGACGTTTGTATTAATGCTACTGAGACTGACTTTGTTCTTACTACCACAGACGAGTAGTTACAGCTTATCACATTGTTAGATTGATTCAAAACTTAACAGAGGGTAATTCAAGCTCTGAGCCTCACATGACATCACTGCTGATGCAGGCATGTGTCAGAAAACCCGCCCAGGCCTGCCAGCCCAGCACCCTTATCCTAGACCTCCGCCTGCAAACCATGATCCGGGCAGGATCTCCCCTATGTTAACAGGGGCAGCAAACTTGAAAACACCCCACAAGTGCACTAGTGAAACATCTGTTCAGCTTCGCTTGGTGAAGACTTCAGAGCTGACAGGAAACATTAACTCTTGTGGGTGCAGGTGGGCAGCAGAGTAAAGTATTACCCCACGTGCAGAACACCAACACCATAAGCTTTATCCTGTTTTCAAATTGGCCTCCTCTTCATGTGGGCTATCTTACATAAGAAGCCTGTTACATTAGTATTACTAGAGACTTTTCCTCCTTAAAATTAAAAAAAGGGGCTTCCCTGGTAGCTCGGTGGTAAACACTCTGCCCGCGAATGGAGGAGACACAAGTTCATTCTCTGATCTGGGAGGATCCCACATGCTGCAGAGCAACTAAGCCCATGTACCACAACTACTGAGCCTGTGCTCTAGAGTGTGGGAGCTGCCACTACTGAGCCACGTGCTACAACTACTGAAGCCTGCACGCCTTAGAGCTCATGCACCACAATAAAGAACAGCCCTGCTCACCAACCAGAGAAAAGTTCATGAGCAGCAACAAAGACCCAGCAAAGCCAAAAATAAATAAAATTATAAAAAAAAATTTTTAAGGGCTACTGTATTTCTTGCCTAGAGAATTCCATGGACAGAGGAGCCTGGTGGGCCTATAGTCCATGGGTCTCAAAAAGTAGGACACGACTGGGCAACTAACACACACACACACATCCCCGTATATCATATTTTTAACAGCCATGGGACCAGTTTTCAGATAAGATGCTCCAAGTCACAGGAACATGATTGCAAAGATGCCACCTGCCTCCACTCTCATTTTTCTTAAAAAATATCAAGTAACACATTTATATTTTAAAGGCCAAGCTAGTGCCCTCAATTTGCTTCAAATTTTGAGGCAGATTACAGAGAGAAAAACCACCCATGAAGTCAAAAAACACAGAAAAGACTTATCTTAGCATCCTCTGCGCAAACAACGCAGACAACTTACAGCCTGGGCCCATCTCCCTCGGGCCCTGTTCCCACCAGCGGCCAAGCTGGATACTCCCCGGCTACAGGCTGCCTCTGAAGCCACTGCTCCACCCAAGATCATGTCCTCATGTCCCCTTCCCTACAAGTGCCAGCTTCCACCATGGCTCGGAGAAGATGCTAATGGCAGCTCCAGTGCAGCCTGAGAGAAACAAAGCCAACACCAACTGACACGGGGAGGAGGCGTGTGGATGAGCCGTGAGCCACTGTGCTCCTCCTGCCGCCCCCTCAAGCATCATTTCCAAGCACTCAGAACCAGCTCACCTCCTGACACAAGTCAGAGTCAAGACCAGAGAAGCCTCCAGTCTGATGAAGTGGTAAACAGCAGAAAAGGACACTGGGCCCCTTTCCAAACCTGGCTTTCCCATGAACCAGCTGTGTGAGCTCAGGCCAGTCACCTAAACCCTGGGCTTGCTTTCCCTTCTGTAAACTGAGGAAAAACCAGCTCATCCTGCTCCCGGGTCACAATATACAGCTCTCCCTCACCTCACTGGTGACCCCACAACCCAGCTCTGGCACCTAGCAGGACGACGAAGTTTCAGGAGCAAGGGATGGGAATGAGTAGTGAGATGAAAATACCTGGAAGCAAGAAGCTGTCCTTGGCCACCGGGAAGCTCACCCCCTCCACGCCCATGCAGGGGAGACCACCACATGGAACCAGCCCGGAGGAGGGCTCATTCCTGAAGGTTTCAGTGAGAGCTGCACACACAGGCAATTCTGCAGCGCTAGGAGGAGGGCCCACTCAGAGGAGATTAGATAGGCAAACAATACACAGACCTTTCAGACCGGGAAGCAAAGGCTCTATGTGAACGTGTACAAAGCAGCATCGTGAGCCAGATACAAACGGTCACTGACTTACAATGGTCTGACTTACAGATTTTTTGACTCTACCATGATGCAAAAGCAAAACAATCAATAGAAACCACACTGAATTTTAGATTTTCATCTTCTCCCAGGTAGCAATACACGGTGCGATCCTCTCACACAACACTGGCAGGGCATTTCCCAGTCAGCCACATGATAGATATGACGACAGCCATTCTGCACCCAGATGACCATTCCATTTTTCACTTTCAGTACAGTATTCAATCAATTATATACAACAGTCAACACTTATTATCAGGCTTTGTATTAGATGATTTTGCCCAACTGTAGGCTAATTCAAATGTTCTGAGCATGTTTAAGGTAGACAGGGCTAAGCTGTGATGGTCAGGGGGTTAGATGTAGTAAATGCATTTTCAATTTACAATGAATGGATTTATCAGAACACTGTCCCACTTTAAGTGGAGGAAGACCTGGAAAGCTGAAAGAAGCCCAAGGAATCAAGCAGCTTCCTCAGGGGGTCATATGCCAATGGTGCTGCAATTGTAACAAAACCAGAACTTCAAGGGAGTTCCCACTCCACCCCCACAAAGTGAGCAGGCAGCCTACTCCACCATGCTTTCACGGACCTGGCCTGCGCTCTCCTGGACCCAAAGCAGAAGTGGTGACATCAAAGAACAACACATAAGCACCACTCCCAGCCGTTGCCTGAATAACAACTGACAGAGTTGTCTGGTGAGATGATCCCAGGGGTCCGCAGCTGGGGAGGAACTGAGATGTCGCTGGGGAGCCAGGGACAAGGATTCAAGCTCCAGAACTCATCTTCGCTTTAACTAGAGCAGCTCTGTGCGTTGTGCTTTAGATGTGGGGCTCCTGCATAGAGATGGAGGTCTGACACCTCTGACCTCATCCAGCCCCTTCCATGATGGCCAGGAGAGAAGCTGGGAGACTGCCTGTCAGTGAGAGGCTTGGAGTTCTCAACTCTCAGCCAGCAGGGCTGGGCAGAGCGCACACACACACACACAGACACACACACAAGAGCGAGCATCTCTTATGGGTCAGCTTATGACAAAATCTCCAGGAACAACTCAGAGAAGCTATTCCTGCCGGCGAACTGACAGACAGAAGAAAAAAAATTTAATGTATCCTACACCTCAATGTTTATTCACTTAGAAACTGGAATCACTTAGTTTTCATTTACATATAGTTTTAAAATGACAAAAGCGATTCTGTTTATGCTCTTTGTGTAAGCAGAGCTCAGAATCTGACACAGTCGTACAGACCCCCAGAGTTTACTTGTTCCTTAAGTTCCATCAAGGGATGAGGAGAGAAGCCCAGACCCAAGTAACCTCTGATCCCAGAATACCAGCACGTTTTGTAAAAAGCAGCCCAACAAGAGGACTAGTCTCCTGGACCCACTGCAGTTACTCTAGGACTTAGCAAGTCGTCTCCTTCAAAGTCCAGGCCCTTCCTCCCAGAGGTCCACACAGGGCCAGGGCCATTCTCAGGCTACTCCCGGAAATCACAGCTAAGAGCAGAAACCAGAACCCACAGTCATCCTGAGGAATAAATTAACCACAAGGACGTATTGTACAACACAGGGAATACAGCCTGTATTCTACAGTAACTATTAATGGAATATAACTTAAAAACTGTGAACCACAATACTGTATTATCTGTAATTTGTGTAAAATTGGACCATACTTCAATTTTTTAAAAAAAAAGATAAAAATCAGCATGAAGACATCTGCTCAGCACATCAGACACATCACAAGGCCACAAGAATTTTCTATGCCTGGTTCTGTGGCTGCTGTCCATCTTGTGTCCAGTGTCAGAACAGAAGTGAACTTGGAACCTGGCTTCCACTCCGGCTCTTCTCTCGCAAGATGGCAGAAACCCAATAAAGCAACCTCAATCCTTTTTTTTTTTCTGTGAAATTTATTGTTTCCACATTAAAAGATTTTTTCGAGGGGAAGTATTTTTTTTAACCACATGATGATCCTATACAGCTGCCCGGAGTAGGACACCATCATAAGTCTTTAACATGCCATATGAGTTCTGAATAAATAAAAGCTACAAAGCCCAAGTTATATACAAATATCTTAGGCAATAATGTTTACAAACCTATGTACAATAAAACAAATGTAAACAGTAAATGCAGCATGAGAGTAATCAAAGGATGCACAGGGAGGACCACTTATGGTCAGTCTGCCCCCCGGAGCTGCCACCAGCCGGCCCCTGGAATCAGGCCATGCAACCTGACACAATGGGACAGGCCCTCCGGAGACAAAACAAAAGCGCTCTGAAGATGTCATTTCACTAAAGGACCAGAGAGCTGCCGAGAGGGCGGCCGCCCCCCCTCCCCCAAGTCTGAGCCAGTGGAGGAGGAGACGGCAGGGCCCAGCCCTGAGAGCACCCAGGCCCCAAAGCTCCTGCTATCTCAGACGGGCCTTTGTGGCTGCTCGGGGAGGCAAGTCTACGGAATGATAACTGAGAAAGTAAAACCAGAAGGTGCAGAAAATGCTCCCTAGTTCAGTGGCCTTCCTGACTCTTCACCATCCACAGGCCCAACCTGGGGGGTGGGGGGAACACATGATCATCAGCACTGGAGACGCTTGGCTGAGAGCTCAGGAGACCACAAGTTGACCTGATTTGGGGAAGAACTTCTAGAAGATCTGCAATGTCCTAAACACAACTAAATCCTATCGGTACAGCAGGGTGGGGCTAGGAGATGCTGTGATGAATGGGTACTTCTGCATCCAGTGACCGAGTAATACACGCATGTATCACCTTGTGACCCACAAAAGTGCAATCATGTGAAACCAACGGCACTACGGCGAGAAGAGAAAATAGCCAGTATTGATATCGCGCAGAGTCCTGGGGCCGGACTGGGCCCAGCAGCCGCCACTGCATGCAGCCTGCCCTCTGCCAGCCGTGGGGAGGCGGGCGGAGGGGCACGAGCTGGGCCCAGGCACCGAGGGGTGAGGCGTGGGTGTCCTGGTGCTTGGAGGGGGGCAGGAGCCCCCATCTGGAGGCCGGGCACTCACACACTGAGTGGCAGCATACCCGGTGCTGACGACGGGCGCGAGGAGCCCAGACCAGGAGGAGGAGGAGCTGGGTCAAAGCCGTTTACTGCCCTGTGGGGGTGACCAGAGCGGAGAAGGGAAGGGGAAGAGAAAAAGATTGTCATTTAAAATCACTCGACACACAGCATAATTCATCTGCTCTCTACAAGTATTCCTTTTCCTGGCCCCAAGGAGAATCCTGATGGCCCAAAGGAGAGCACAGCATCGAGCACCCCAGTCCCACAGCAACGGGATGACTCTCTTCTCGGCAACCTCATCACACTGGCCACGGTGGCTGCAGCCCTGACTCACTTCCCAACAGAGCAGGTTAAATGTCTACCAGCAGGGAACCAGCTAAAAAGTGTACAACCCGTGAAATATTACATGGCCTTTAAAAATACATTTCAGAGTTCTTAACAGCATGGGAAATATTCCGAATGCAATTAATGCTAGGTGGAAAAAGCAGCAGGTTACCAAACTGGATATGCTCAACAGTATGAAGAAAAAAATTAATAGCATACGTTCTGGGCTATAACCCCTTATATAGCTAGACACTGCTATCCACAGAGCTAAACCTAGAATGTGTGAGGATGCGGGCACTCATACACACTCACATATATCATAAAAGCAAAATTTAACAGTAGTTACTTTTCTTCCCTCTGAGTTGTGGGTAAATTTTATCTACTACTTTGTACTTTTTTGTTTCCCAAATCTCCTACAATGTACATGAATATCTTAAATAAGGGGGAGAAAAATAACTTTTTTAGATGGTTCAGCAAGCAAGCCAGATGGGGATGCTTCTCTGCAGGCTCAGGAGACACCAGCCCCACCCACACAAGTGCCCGCAGCCAGGACCCTGCCCCGCCCCAGCCACCGGGCAGTGCAGCCGCAGGAAGGCGTGAGGGAGAGCGTGCAAGGCCTGGAACCCCTCTCAGGAAGCCACTGCAGCCCTTCCGTACTGAAAAACTTCCTAGGGAAATGGGTCTCATTCACAGCCTGGGAGATGCAGCCAACTGTAAGGGGCCGAACTGCCCCACACATGCCCACCACTGTCCGCACTGGCCTACTCATCTGAGGGGCCCAGGGAGTTGAATATATAGACTCATGGACACAGATTCTCTGAAACAAAACAAAACACAGACACACATTCGCCACCAAGATGACGGTTTCATACACTGCGGAAGTGAGGGTAATCTCATGGAGAAACAGGCATGCAAAGAGACTGGACTAATGACCCTCGACTACTCTGAAGAAACAGTGCACATCTGAAGAAACTAATCTGAGTGTAGGTTTTGAGTTGGAAATCAAGCCTCCTACACAGGCCAAGAGCAATGGGAGGGGCTCTGACAAGGGTTCTCTCTCCCCACCTCAGTGATGCACACTCAGAATTTTCTCTTCTCTCTTTGGGTTGGGGAGGTCTGATCTTTGAGCTTCATCACATTTGAAAACTTGAAATCATCCCTCTCCATCCTGCCAAAACTAAGTGCCTGTCCCTCTTTTCTGGAGACAGAGACTCTATATGCCATTGTTGCGCTCGCAGAAGCAGCCATTTGTCTGTCATTTGTTTGCTTGGTCCCCGAGTCCCGATGCCTGCCTCTCCTAGAACCTCAGGGAGAACTAGGCAGCCTCACAAAGAGCTTCAGCCCTGAACACTGACCATCAGATTCCCAGCCTGTCAGAGCATGGCAGCAGGCATGGCTAGACAGCCCCCAAAACTTGGCAGAAGGAAGCACTGCTGGGTACCGAGAAGAACCTAACCCCTGTTCCAAAGGGCGGGCAAAAGCAGCAAATTTGAGGATGGCCCCACATGTAGGTTTAGAACTGAGCTTTCTGCATTTTCAAGCACAATGGACCTTTAAAGAATGTCAAGTTCATCCCCACTGTTATATTGCCAAGGAAATAAAAACAGAAGGTCCACTGTTCACCAAGCTCACCCCGTGAGCCTGTCACTGGGGACCTGGGCTCACAACCTGCCTCCGCATACCCAGGCCAGCATCCTTTCCCAGCCTTCTCCCACCCAAGGACGTCCGAGAAGCTCCACGAGCAACCCACTTGGTGCTCCCAATGCGGGTCAGCTCTAATAGGAAAAATACACAGTGCAATCCAAAATATGAAAAGAAACGAAGAAACTAAGTAAGTAGCTTCCCTGTGTGGCTGGAAATGGGAATTCTGACTCTGAAAGTTGGGTGGAAGAGAGAACAACAATCCAGCAGGGTTCTCACTAAGACTTCTCTGAGTTAAGAAGTAATAAGTAAAAGACCAGAAGGAAGCTGAACCCAGAGGGAGAATTCTCAGTCTAGTGAAGTCCCTTGAGGGAACTGAAAAGTGTGCAATAAGGAAAGGTTTCTGAGAGAAGAAACACCTCCATACTCAACACATTTGGTCTCAGGGAGCAGCCAAAAAGCCGAAGGGAAATGTCCCAGTGGACAACACAGGACCGAACGGAGAAAGAATGGGCAAAGATGGAGATACAGATCTGGAAATCATCTATGTAAAAAGGGTTCCAGAAGCTATGAAATTTCATGATCTTACCATGAAAATCTAGTTTAAGAGTCTGAAAAATAGAAAACCCAGCTAAGACAAGGAATGAAGGTCAGTTGTAAATGGCCAACAGAAGAACTAAAAGAAGGGTTCAGAAGCTGGTCGGGAGGACAATAAAATTAACACAATATAGATAAAGCCTGGGGACTAAATCTGCCAGAGCAAGAACAGTTCACCTGAGAGGGCAGGAGAAAAAAGGAACAGAGGCGCTACAGCTAGTTCAGGAGAGGAGACAGGCCACCTCCAGACCCGTCCATCCAGTTAGAAGGAGAAATGGAAGCCCAGCGTAGCTCCAGTCCTCAGCCCAGGCTCCGCAACTGAAACATACGTTCCTCAAAAGGAAGGTAGATTTTACACACACGTCCCCAGCTACCACTCCACTTTCCTGAGGAACACAAGCATGAGCACAGAGGTGAGGCCCCACACAGCAAGAATCCACTATCACCAGTGCTGAGAAAACAGAAGACACGGGTAACAGGAAGCACCCCAGGCCCATGGAGGCAGTCAAATGTGGTCCCAGAGCCTGGCAGTGACCCTGATCCCCACCCCAGACTGCTGGTGTCCTCTCTACAGCACCCTGTACAGGAGTACATCAGCCCATTCACAACCGCCCCGGGACCACTACCAATTGCTTGTTTTTGTTTGCACAGCTGAACTAGAAATAATGTACACAGTCAAACCAAACAAGAACTTGCAAGTTCACTCATGGGCTGGAAGCTGGTTAAAGCAGAGTCAGCCCCATGCAGTTAGTAAACCCATTTGTTAATGTGAATGCGTCTTCCACCACACACCATGATTAAGAATGAAAGAGCACAGCAAACAAATTCAGTTACCCATGAACAACGTGGGAAATATGACTTTTTCTTGCCTAATAAAAAAAGGAAAAAACATTAAACAGTAATAAAATACTATTTTCACACTATGCCCTAAAATTTGTCTACGCTCACCTACAAACAGCCTGAAAGAAATCACGCTGGCTTACAAAATTAGGGCAGAAGAAACTAAACAAAAGCTATGGAGGAAAAAGAACATTTTGGGGGGAACTCAAGTAGCTGTGCTACCTGTGAACTAGCATCTTTATGGATGAGTGATGTGAACAGCTGGTACAGGTTGGAGGAAGCAAAGCAACACGGAGAAACAGGCCCAGCGACCCACATTTTAGGAACTGGTGACATCAACACAGACTAGATAAAATCCTGACTCCAAGAAGCCCTCCACTAACCAGAACTTACACTGTAGTTTCAGAACCCATAAAGCAATATATAACAAGAAGGCTTTATGTTTATGTGGTCAAGACTCACCCCATCTGAGGATTCTGTGGGAGGCAAGAGGGCACAGTGCATACATGTACACTCACATACTTGCACACGCATGCAAACCAACTCTCCCAAACAACGTTTCTGTGGGCTCCTAGGAGCGTCAGGAAAACTACAGTTAACAGTGCCACAGACAGACTCCTTAGGAGTGAGAGGCATGCCAGGCAACTTCTGGAGCCAAAGGTTTTTTCTCCAATGAAAAGCTTCTTCTCATGCTGAAACTGCAACCTACGCTTCTACCAGAACTGGCACTTTTTCTTTCAACCAGTTAGATGCAATAATGGCTTTGGGAGTGGGGATATTTACCCCTTCCTTTTGCAGCAGGTATAAGCCATCATGGTTTTTATCTAGTGGCTAGGTCAGCAGGAAGGAAGGCCAGAGGTAAAAAGCCAGGCAGGTCAGAAAGTAGCCAAAATCAAAGCAAAGGATCAAGGAAGTAAGAACACTGCAAAACCCACATAAGAGTTATCCTCAGGAAGACGGCAACTAGATACACACAACTCAAGCAATAATAGGTTCATATTTGAGTGTGCATATACCATTTGTTTACCATACCAACTCAACACTTAAGAAAAGGCCAGTCCACAAAAAATATTTATTGTTAATAGAGTAAAATTAAAAATCTGTACTATTTAATCAGGTCCTCCACAATCCTAAACACCATCTGTATCTATTTCTATCAAGAAGCATATTTCCAGGTTCAGTTCAGGACATAAAGCCTATCCTACACCTAGGATCTTCAGGGGCTCTGTCACAGTGCCCAGGGCCCCTCCTGGTTTCAGGTGACCCTGAATCCTCTCCCATCTGCCTAGACTGGGTTCCTCTCTGGGCAATCACTGCCCTGGTAAGAAGACAGAATGGTGAGCCTGAACTGATGATATTATGCCTCCTTCGTCATGACTGTTCTAAGGACTATTTTTTCGCAAAGGCATCTGCCAGATCAATCTATTTACAGTTTTGCCTCTTCTTACATCACAAGGGGCCTACGGCCCATAAGAAATAGTCCAGACAGATGAATAACTACTGTTTAGAAGTAGCTATAAGCTCCAGGAAAAATCATTAGGCACTATTTCCAACACTCAGGAAGACTTCCTTAAACTTTCGCTGTATTGTTCTCGGAAAATGCTACATCTAATGTAAATATATCTACCTTTTTATTTCACACTTTCCATTACAGTATAAAAATGGCACTCCTCAAGGCTGCCTGAAACTCCTAAACCTAAGGAATATTAATTTTATTCCTACCACCACTGGGGAGCCCCAATGGTTAGAATAAAACTCTGATTTATATGTTGACATTTTAGAATGGGCTTTTAATGTAATGTGTATAAAGAAAGCCCTGATTTATATATTATTTGAGAATATGCTCCCTAATGAAATACACGTACTTTGAGGTAGAATTCTTGAGGGAGAAAGAGAAACCAGAATACTCCACTCCACAAGGACGAACAACAAAAAGCTTTAAAGAGTGGACTACATATCAAATCAGGTCCCCCACTGGGGGAGAATGGGCGTATGTATATGTATGGTCCAGTCCCTTTGCTGTCCACCTAAAACTATCACAACACTGTTACTCGGCTATAGTCCAGTATAAAATAAATTTAAAACAATCAGGTTCTCTACAAATGTACCACCGTCACTGAGGAAAGCAGAAAATACAAATTCCTTTAGGTAACTAGGAAGATTTCTATATTGCTTTCACAGAACAAGGACCTATGGCCCCTCTAACTCAAAGCAGAGACACAGACCACTGGTGCCTCAGCTAACTCCACTGCCAGCCACCTTAAGTCCCAAGGTCAGCATTCCAGACCACAGGCTCTAACCAGTTACCTAGACCAAGGCACACCCATACAACAGTATAACCATGCAGTGTTTTGTGGTTTTTTCCCTTTAATTGAAGCAGAACAATATGTACTGACATGGAAAGCTACTGGCAGTATCAGTCACCATAGGCATGTTGCAAGCAGTATTTAAGGTATCTCATAAGTTTTTAAAAGCAGAGCAGATGCATAAGATGATTTTACGTGCTTAACTGTATAGATGAATACATGAATAACTGTAAAGATGCAAAAATAGTGTGAAAACAGATGACATGTATTTTTACTTTATATATTCTGCACCAAAAATTTTTTTGCATTAATAATGTATTGCTGCTTTAATCTTATGACAATTTTTTAATTCTCAATTCCCCCCAAAATATCTTCACATCCTACAAAACTTTTTCTGTCCTAAGCTGTACTTGATCCAGTGGTCTTATATTTTTTCTAAAATCTTCAGACAGAAGGTTTGTTGAAGAGTTCACACATAATGTGATCACCATGTTCTCTTCTACTCTTAGCAAATATTTGCCAAGATAGTCTACTATCCTGGAAGCACCTTGAGAAAACACAAAGACCATATCACATTCATCTTTAATCCCTGGCTGCCTTTCAGAGTCTGCTTCCCAGGACAGAAGCTTCAGAGTCAGGGTTCCCAGGGCAACAGACTCCATGGGGACTAGAAGACAATAACAGACTTCACATCCCCTAAGATCTGAATGATAACACTTCATTCAGGTAGATTTATCAAACTGACTTTATCTTTTCGAAGTTCAATAAACTCAATAATATGCAACTTCACTAACCCAAAAATTAACATTTAGAATTTCCAAAACTTACCCTTTGTCGAAGAAAGACGTGTGCCCTGACCGAGAGAACTTCGTGCCATTGCTATTCATCACCCCACAGTTAACATTCCCTGAAATATAGGATTTTCGTGATGCTTGGTCCTTTGCAAAATTCCTGCAAGCTGCTAATTTGGATTCTAAAGCCTAAAAAGGAAGAAGGAATGATTAGGTTGTCAAAATAGTAGCTGCACATAAAAATTTGCATTTCAAACCATTTCTATTTCAAGACTCAAACTTTATTCTCTCAGTTGGTAATGGTGGCTATTTAAGCCATTATCAATCACCTTTCTAGTAGGAAAAAGGGATATTCACGCTGGCTCCCTTTCTAATGAACTCAGAATACTTATCCCTCTCGGTATTATTGAGGGATACAGATATAATCCTCATTTTACAACTAAGAGAAACATGGCATAGTAGATAGAGATGGATCCCAGGTCCCTTGGCCCTAATCCACTGTTTTCCCTCTGACCTCTGGACTGCTGGTTGGCTGGTTGGATGTGTGCATATGTTTTGGAAGCAAACATTACAAAAAACGCAAAAACATCAATTGAGGACTTTTTAAAGCGGCCAATTCTTTCTTCAGGGCTTCACGTTAGTTTCTAGTGTATCAGAATGGATAAGTGCATTTACAATGCCTCATGTGAAGTTAAATTCTATTCTACTTCTGATAGCACACTGTAAAATGTCTATACCCTCTGCCTATAATTAAATAATTCATTTGAAAATGACACCAGCCCTTTAGCATTTACCTCTAAATTGAGTGCCTGCTTAGCACCTGTCACCACAACACCTGGCCAGTGCCAGCCTCTACAAACCAACAGATGACACAAAGAGAAGTTTCCCATCAATTTCCATCACACACAAGTATCACTAACTCCCTCTTCCCACAAACACTTTGCCAAATCAAACCCCTCTCCTTGCAAAAGAGAGAGAGAGAAGGAAGGGGATTATAATCCATGAGGGAAAAAAAAGGGCAAAGAACACGCCAATCCTATTATCCTTGACACTAAGGGATTTGGAATGCACTGGTAAATTAAATCCACAGCTAAAATATTTCACTCTGAGAACCATCCTCCCATAATTTCAATAAAAGCTATTAAGAAACAGCAACAAAAACAGACTGAAACTTCCTTCTCTTTTCCTTTCCTAAAACACCACCATGACTCAGTAAAATAACAAAAGAAGGAAAAGAGGTTGGATAAGCTCTAAATAAGCATTTTTTCAGCATCTTATTAAACAGACACATACACAGTAAAAATTGAGAGCCATTAACTTCCTATATTCAAAACATTCTTTCAGATATTAGATGAGGATCTATCATATAATAGGCACAAGTTGTATCTGAGGCATCAGTGAGACAACCTAATACAAGTACTGGGCCTGGCACTCAAAAACAATGGCCTAGAAATCAGATTTAAGACAATATCCACACCAAGTAGGAGATGAAATCATGGCTGTGAAGGAGATAATCAGAAAATTAAGGTCAGAACTACTCTGAGTAAAGTCAATACTGAAAGGGCAGGCAGATGAAAGGGCAACAAGATGACAAAGAAGAACGGGCAGGAAGACGCAAGGCAGACATGACACATCATCAGAAGAGCAGAGGAAAGTAGGCATTTCAAAAAAAAAAAGTCAGTATTGAACGTTCAAGTAAAATGAGGATAGAGCAGCATCCACTGGATTTGACAGCGCTGAAATCATCAATGAGCAACTTGAGTGGAGTGAGTGGGAAACAAGAACCCAGACAAGGCTAGCTGGGGAGCAAGTATGCCGTCACAAATATTAACAATAAACACATGGAGACAAGCTCTCAGAAGCTTGGCTGGGAAGGAAAGAGACAAACTGAAAGTTAAAGAGGGACACAGGGTAGAAGGAAAGAATAACGGCTTTTATTTTTGCTTTTAAGGTTAAAAAATTGTGTAATGTGTAATAAATAAATGTTAGATATAAAGTAGGTATATCTAACATTTATATATATCACACATTCAGTTCACTTCTGTCGCTCAGTCGTGTCCGATTCTTTGCGACCCCATGAACCACAGCACACCAGGCCTCCCTGTCCATCACCAACTCCTGGAGTTCACTCAAACTCATGTCCATTGAGTCAGTGATGCCATCCAGCCATCTCATCCTCTGTCTTCCCCTTCTCCCACCTTCAATCTTTCCCAGCATCAGGGTCTTTTCAAATGAGTCAGTTCTTCACATCAGGTGGCCAAAGTATTGGAGCTTCAGACTCAGCATCAGTTCTTCCAATGAATATTCAGGACTGATTTCCTTTAGGATGGACTGGCTGGATCTCCTTGCAGTTCAAAGGACTCTCCAGAGTCTTCTCCAACACCACAGTTCAAAAGCATCAATTCTTCTGCGCTCAGCTTTCTTTATAGTCCAACTCTCAAACCCATACATGACTACTGGAAAAACCATAGCCTTGACTAGACGGACCTTTGCTGACAACGTAATGTCTCTGCTTTTCACTATGCTGTCTAGGTTGGTCGTAACTTTCCTTCCAGGGAGTAAGAGTCTTTTAATTTCATGGCTGCAGTCACCATCTGCAGTTATTTTGGAGCCCAAAGATATAAAGTCAGCCACTGTTTCCAGCCAGCTTTTTCACTCTCCTCTTTCACTTTCAACAAGAGGCTCTTTAGTTCTTCACTTCCTGTGTATCTGAGGTTATCGATATTTCTCCCGGCAACTTTGATTCCAGCTTATGCTTCATCCAGCACATATTACACATTACACAGAGGAAACAGATCGAATTGCCAACATCCACTGGATCACAGAAAAAGCATGAGAGTTCCAGAAAAACATCTACTTCTGCTTTATTGACTACACCAAAGCCTCCTGTGAAGAATTCTTAAAGACATGGGAATACCAGATCACCTTACTTACCTCCTGAGAAATCTACATGCAGGTCAAGAAGTTAACAGAACCAGACATGGAACAACAGACTGACCAAACTGGGAAAGAACTACGTCAAGGCTGTACATTGTCATCCTGCTTAACTTATATGCAGTGTACATCATGTGAAATGCCGGGCGGGATGAAGCACAAGCTGGAATCAACATTGTTGGGAGAAATATCAATAACCTCAGATACCCAGATGACAACACCCTTATGGCAGAAAGCGAAGAGGAACTAAAGAGCCTCTTGATGAAAGTGAAAGAGGAGAGTGAAAAAGCTGGCTTAAAACTCAACATTTAAAAAACTAAGATCACGGCATCTGGGCCCATCACTTCATGGCAAATAGATGGGAAAACAGTGGAAACAATGACAGCTGAAGCTCCAATACTTCGGTCACCTGATGTGAAGAACTGACTCACTGGAAAAGACCCTGATGCTGGGAAAGATTGAGGGCATGAGAAGAGGATGACACAGGATGAGCTGGCTGGATGGCATCACTGACTCAATGGACATGAGTTTGAGCAAGCTTTGGGAGTTGGTGATGGAAAGGGAGGCCTGGCATGCTGCAGTCCATGGGCTCGCAAAGAGTCGGACACCACTGAGCAACTGAACTGAAATATATATTTATATTACATTATGGTATACATAAACATTGCACATAAATATTAAAATATATGGTAAAAGGCTGAAGATACAGGAGATATAAAGATGACAAGGCAATGAGATGCAAAGCACAGAGGGACAAAATTAGCCGTGAGCAGGAATGTGATACTTTCACCACTGAGACACAAAGGAAGAACAGAGGTAGTGAGGAGAGTACTAAAAGAAGGAAAGTGAAGAAAACGAAGCGTAAATAGACAGCCTTGATTTCTCAGTGGAAGAGGATGTCAGAGGGGGAAGGGGCTCCCAGGTGAAGTCAGTGGCAAAACAGGGCAAAGAAGTAGGGGATGAAACATTCATAAAAGTACACAGGGGCTGGTGGAGAATGGCAGAAATTCTAACGACACCCTAAAAGACAAACCGTCTGCTGAACGGGTAAACAATGCAAGGACTCTGAGTTCAACTTTCATGCACCATTTATGAATAAATTACTTAAGGTACTAAGGCAAAACAGGGAACAAAAGAAAGATGACAACAGAGGTCCAGGAATAAATAGACAGAACTAACCTACGAGTATAATGAAGAGAAATTTGAGGATGACAGCATGCTGCCACCCTAGCAGCACATCAGAGCACTCGGCAAACAGTGTAAGAAGCCGGAAGATACAACATACAGCAAAGTAAGTGTATGTTTCTTCTCTCCACAGTGAAAAAATAATAATAATCAGAAATGCTAAGAACCATGAACAAAAATATCCACTGATACACAAGTTATAAATGCATACAAAGGCTGAGTGCAATTTTTAAAAATGAAAATGGCTTAATCTGTTGAAATGACAAGATTTCAAGAGCTTTTTTCTTTTTATTGTGATTTGGTAAAAACTGTTTTGCAGTGAAAATAATAAGATAGCCAGTTTTTAAAAATGTCAAAAAGGCATACATGTCAGCTATGACACAGACACAAGAAAAAAATCTATTAATAATATGCTTCTGAGTAAAATAACAGATAAAGAACAAAATGCCTGAAACATCTGTTGAGTACTGTAAGTAAAATGGCCCTAGAGCCTAGCTCCTCCTCTATGATTCTGCAGGAAATAACACACAGGTGGGCATAATATTGTAGGTGCTATTGACTAATTTTCAGCACTACTAATGGAGAGTTCAAGAAGGGACAGACTTTAAATAAAGTTACAAAAATAACCAAGAAAAATTTTAAAATTAGGAGGAGTAAAGTTATTTTTTTTCTTAAAGTTGATAAGACACTGAAAAGCAATATTATGTCAAATTATAGTAACAAATAGGTTAAACTATTACAACACAATTTTTACAATAGGTTTAAAAAAAAGATTATGGTAGGAGTGAAGGAAGACTATTCTATGTGCTGTATAAGTGATGTGTGCACATGACTTGTTACAGCAACTTTAAAATGCAAAGTTATTGATGGTCAGAAAATAATTTTATGAGCCAGAAAAGGTAAACATAGGATCTCATATCTTGGCCTCCCCTTTCTTCTTTATATAAAGTAGTATATAATTTCTGCTTTCTTTGGAGTCTCTCTCACACACACACACACACACACACACTCACATAAGTAAGTGAAAGGGCAGTGGAGAATTGGAACTTTCAGGGGTAGATTATTGATCATAGAAATAAGTCACTGAGAGAACCAGGAAACTGACTAAAGCTAGAAATTCTAAGTTTATACTGGCTTAAAAATCTACCAGGTTACATAAATGTTCCCAATGATCTTGATGCAAGAAAGAAGTCCAGTTGCTCGACTAATCCAACCTGCAGGTCTCCCCTATGACCAAAGAGACCAGGAGTCCAGAGTGACAGAGAAAGTGACCCATGGATCATAGATAAGTAGGAACCAAGTGAAAGCAAGAGATGACTAAAAAAAAAAATTACAGCAACTACTCTCAATGAGGTCAAAGAGTAGATATTATACAATGTAAAAAACTAAGTAGAAAACCAAGTTTAATATTCCAAAAGCCGAAATGTTCTGGAATGCAAGGTTAGAGCCAAGGAGATGGCACTCGAGTGAAGATGGCCAGGCAGCAGTGAGGTGGTGACCAAGAGCAGAAAAGTCATGCCATGAGCCAATGCAGAGTCCTCTGAAGAGAAAGCCAGGCGATGACCAGGAGGACAGCAGGCAAAGCACACAGCAGGATGAGGGAGGGATAAGACACACAGCAGGGCTTCAGAGAGCATGGGAGGAGTCAATGCTTCAGACAGCCAGCGGGAGCATGACAAGGGCCCGGCAGGGACTTGGGAGTTCTGTACCTCGACCTTCTGCAGAGACACTGGAAAGGCTGAGCCCAGAGGTGTTACCTGAACCAGTCTCAGGTGGTCAATGGATGCTCTTGCTTCTAAGCTTAATTATAGCCTTTACCTCACCCTCACTTCAAGGTAAGAAACAATTCAGTACCTTGGCAGCTGAAACACCTAGTGATAAATAATGAAATGCTTACCCCTACTTTCCGTAAGAGATCCCCCACGATGTTCAGTGCTGATATCCTAGCTGAAGGAGTCAGTGGACTGGTACCAAAACCGTTTGGTATAGCTAGAGAAAGGTAAAAGGCGAGTGATTACTCTGGCAACTCCCTTTACATTTGGGTTTTGTTTCAGTTTACAAAGCAGTATACACTCAATGAAAAATCAATATAATACTCTAAACTGTGGATATAGTATAAAGTGGAGATACCACAAATACGTTTAACCATTTTCCAAAGGATATTTAGGTTATATCCAATTTTTCATTATTATAAACAATGCTAAATGGACATATAACCTTAAAATACCTAGACAAGTATTTCTAGAGAAAAGGTTCCTAAAAATAGAACTGCTGAGTCAGAGGACATGCCCAAATTTTCACCTTAATAGTCTACTAAAATGCTCCCTAGGTTGTGTCAATGTTAGCAGCCCGTATGGTAGTGCTCTCAATAATAGCAGACATCTTTTTTTGTGTGTGCCCAACTTGATAGTCACTTTAACTTTTGTCTCCTTAAACCAAGAGTCATTTAAGTCTCTTTTTTTGGAAGTCATCTGTTTTATCTTCTGCACTTTTTCCTGCTGGGTTGTCTTTTCTTTAATCAGCCTTCAAGAGCACTTGTAACCTTGCTGGGTATAGATACACAGATAATCATCCTTTCTCTTATATATATTTCCCCATGTGACATTTATTTATTTTTGGCCACACTATGCAGTACATGAAACTTCCCCAACCAGAGATTAAACCTGTACTTCTGCAGTGGAAGCACAGAGTTTCAGTCACTGGACCGCCACGAAGTCCCAAAGGTCACAACTTTGTCTAACCACCCTCCTCCCTGCATCCTGAGTAATACATGGCACCTAACACATGCCCAATGTGATACAAAGTGCTATACTTTCCTTGGCAGGGATTTCTGGATCTTGTTCTTCCTATTCTACTCGAATTTTATATTTTCAGTATTATTAAATCTGTACTTTTATGGAAAGTTGTTTTAAATGGTTTTCGGAAACAGGCATCTTAACAATAAAATGCAATTACAGACAGACCACTTCAATCCTGCCACTGATTAGCTCTTCAATCCTGCCACTGATTTCTCTAACCGTCGGCTTCTCACTGTCTGTGTGCCAACTTCCTTGCAATGAAACAGCAGCTTTTAGGCCAGCGAAAGTTCATGCCATCAGTTCCAATCTAAAAATGTGTCTCTCTGGACAAATATTCTTGCCTTAGGCTTGACATATCTTCCTTCTGTGCCAGAGCAAGCTCTGTGTCCTATTGACACACCCATGAGGCTCCAGATAATTCCAATTAGTGCTTAGCTGAAGAATTTTCAGAACTTACCTGCATAATTCTAATTAGTAACATTTAAAAAAAAAACAGATCTTAAATGTTAATTCTCATATGCCACTAATTCTAAGGTCCTCAAAAATACAAGCAGCCATTCTGAAAAATGACAGCTTCGGATGCCTGCTGTAATCTATATACTGCTTACTCTGTATTCTCAGCAGCAAACTCAGCACATACTGCTGCAATCAGCAACAAAATTACACAGAACTTTTACATACCTTACTTCACCTCACCCTCATAAAAAGACCACAAAAAGGGTGAATTATCTACTCAAGGGCTTCTGAGCACTTAAGTATGGCCAACACAATTATAAACTGTTTAAATTTTTAATTCATTTTAATTAATAAAAATTTAAATAGTCACATTTGAGTGGCTACTGTACTGGGTAGCACAAATATGGAGATAAACGGAGGGCTAACTGTACTAACTGAAATTACTTCATAGCATTCTGAAAGATAAAATCCTGTATTTTAAAAAAGGGTAAGAAGAAAGTACAAGAGAGTGAAGCAGCTGAAATATGATCTGCAAGCTGCAACAACTAAATAAATCTCAATTAAGAGTTTCAGGGTTCCATTCTTAACGTTTTATCTAGTGGCTACTTAATCGTTTTTTTTGCTTATCTGGATTTTAAACAACACCTTGACTGATGGCAAAAGGAATATTTTTTACGCACTATTCAGCTATCAATAGTATGTCACCTATGAATGAATATGGCAGCTACTGAGGTATGTCATAGAATGGACATGCCCATCCAAGCCAACTTAGATGAGCCTGAACGGTAACTCAATGAGTCCCTGTACTTTTGGCTTCTAGTCGCCCATGATATGTTCAGTGGCAGGGCCCAGAAATAAAACTGCATTTAAATATGATCCCAAAACTTGTAACAAAGTGGCATAAACACAAAAAAGGACACACAACAGAAAAAAATTCAGTGTTAATAATAGTTGACTTTAAGCACTAAGACTGCAGATGAATTTTATTTTTTCTCTTGTTTATATTTTTATATTTTTCTACATGAACATGTGTTACTGCTATAATCAAATCAAATTTCCTTAAGATCTTCAACTTTTTTAAATTTCAATTTATTAAGCTGTTCTTACCTCAAATGTAGCTCTCACTTCACTGTTTCCTATATATGAGTGAGTGGTGTAGGAGAACAATTCCTTCTGTTTCATGTACAGCTAGACTAAACCAACCTTCAAACTAAAAAGACTGCTTAAACCTTAGAAACCCCTGCTTCATCAGCAAAGCCTCTTAGTTGATAATCAGCCATAGGTTCAGAAAGAAAAGACATTACAAACCTTTCGGTGAAGGAAAACTGTTCTCTGTTCCTTTGCCAACAGGGGTAGCTGGCAAAGAAAGTGATGCTTGGACAGCAGAATCCATCTTTTCGCAGTCCAGTGTTGGAGAACTGGGAGCTGATTTTCTAGTTACTTCCTGTTGTCTTTCCCGAACAGCTAGTTCTTGCCTTAAATCTGTAAAATGTTGCAAAGGTAGCAATATTCACTAGAGGGAGCAAATACATCAAGGAAAGTTACATCTGAGATGCTATAAAGACATTCTTCCTAAATTACTTCTCAAAAATGATTTTCATATTTAATAGTTTTTACTTCCAAGGGAATAAAAATGACAACCCTACTGTCTAAATGGTCATTTAGAATTTTCAAAATGCTATAAATGTAACAATTATTCTGCCTTTATGCAAAAATAAGGCAGAGTCTGAAGCAGAATGCACAGTCAACAGATACGACACAAATATAAGTATTCTTTACCAACTTATTTGCATTTATTTTGAAATGATGATGTAGTTTGGGGATTATTACAAGATCCATGAAGAGCAATTTTGTCATTTTTAATGGGTTAACATTCTTTTACCCATTTTCCTATGAAATATTTTGTTTTAGAAAGGAAGTCAAAATAGTTGCAAACTGCTTTCTGGTTTTCAAATATTTAATTTTTAACCTAAAATTAATGTTCTCTTTTCCTGTAATGCAACTGATCAATAGCAAGAATACTTGCTAACTGTATGATTCCACATATATAAGGCATCTAAAATGTAGCAGTTCTCCCTTATCTGAGGAGAGTATGTTCCAAGACCCCCAGCAGATGATTCACTGAACGAGACAGCAAAAAATGTCACCCTGTTACTCAGAATGGTGCACAATTTAAAAGTTAATGAATCGCTTATTTCTGGAATTTTCCACTTAATATTTGCAGACTGCAGCTGACCATGGGTTATTGAAAAACCCATGGAAAGCAAAACCATGGATAAGGGGGGACTACTGTAGTCGCACATAACAACAGAAAGTAGAACTGCAGTTGTCAGGGCTCAGGAAGGGAGAAATGGGGATTTGTTGTCCAATAGGCAAAGAGTTTCAATACTACAAGATGAAAAAATTCTAGAGGTCTACAAAACAATGTGAATATAGTTAACATTACTGACTTGTACCCTTAAAAATCATTAAGATGATAAATTTTGTTACTTTTAACCACAACTGTAAATTTTAGAATAGGATAAAGTTAATATTTTATACATTATATAAATTATGAGAAGTTCTTCAAATGAATAAAGCCCCCCAAAAAAGGAAGTCATTAAAAAAATTTTTATTGGCTGCACAGTTTGTGGGATCTTAGTTCCCTGACCTGGGATCAAACCTAGCCCCCTAGCAGTGAGACCTGAGTCCTAACCACTGGACTGCAAGAGAATTCCTGAAAAAACAATTTTTAAAAGACCCAATAAACAGACGAAAAGTTTTCACAAGTACCAACCAAAAAACTACAAATTAAAAGCAAGGTGATATTAGACAAGAAGTTTGAGATGGACATGTACACACTGCTATATTTTAAAAGGATAATCAACAATAACCTACTGTAGAGTACATGGAACTTTGCTCAGTGTTATGTGGCAGCCTGGATGGGAGGCGGGTTTGGGGGAGAACGGATATATGTATTATATGGCTGAGTCCCTTTGCTGTTCATCTGAAACTGTCACATTGTTATTCAGCTAAACCTCAGTACAAAATAAAAAGTTTAAAATAATAAATAAAATTTTAAAAACTTAAAAAAAACAAATCAAACAATGTGATATTGGGAATTCCCTGGTAGTCCAGTTGTTAGGACTCCTCACTTTCACCATCAAGGGCTCGGGTTCAAGCCCTGGTTGGGGAACTAAGACAGCACAACCAAAAATTTTTTTTTAATTTAAAAATAAATAAAAACAATGTAATATCAATTTTCAAACAATTTTTAAATTTACAATACTAGAAAACAGTATTCACAATACTAGTGAACAGTGTGAGGACGACTGAGAGGCTTCTCAATCACTACCAAAGTAAAGGTACCCAAAAAGTAATTTAGGAGCATCTGTTACAACCATTAAAGACACTTATATTCTTTGCTATTTCTAAGAATCTAGTCTAAGAAAATCAAAGATACCCCCAAATAGTATGTACAAGGACTTTATTTACAGCACTATGTATAGCAAAAATGTAACTTCCAATAACAAAGGACCTATTAAGGAGTGAAAAAAAAAAAACATGGTTCAATTATATAAAGGAAGAAAACAAACAGGTATGCTTATGTATAGTTATAAGAAGACTGGAAAGACACCAAACTTTGGTGAATTCTCTCAAGGTAAAGAGATTAACAGTGACTTTTAGCTTCTTCTTTACAATGCTCTGTATTCTAACATGCATAAAAGGAAAAAAGAGGGAGGGAAGGAAAATTTTAAAAGAAAGTATATATTCACTATATGTATTATACACACATATACTGCAATATACACTGAAGAATTGATGCTTCTGAACTGTGGTGTTAGAGAAGACTCTTGAGAGTCCTTTGGACAGCAAGTAGATCCAACCAGTCCATCCTACAGGAAATCAGTCCTGAATATTCATTGGAAGGTTAGCTCCAATACTTTGGCCACCTGATGCAAAGAACTGACTCACTGGAAAAGACCCTAATGCTGGGAAAGATTGAAGCCGGGAGAATGGGATAACAGAGGATGAGATGGTTGGATGGCATCACCGACTCAGTGGACATGAGTCTGAGTAAGCTACAGGAGTTGGTGATGGACAGGGAAGCCTGGAGTGCTGCAATCCATGGTGTTGCGAGGAGGTGGACATAACTGAGCTGAACTGATACTGCAATATGCACACATATATAATGCTGCTACTGCTAAGTCGCTTCAGTCGTGTCCGACTCTATGTGACCCCACAGACGGCAGCCCACCAGGCTCCCCCGTCCCTGGGATTCTCCAGGCAAGAATGCTGGAGTGGGTTGCCACTTCCTTCTCCAATGCGTGAAAGTGAAGTCGCTCAGTCGTGTCTGACTCTTAGCGACCCCATGGACTGCAGCCTACCAGGCTCCTCCATCCATGGGATTTTCCAGGCAAGAGTACTGGAGTGGGGTGCCATTGCCTTCTCCGATATATAATGCTATTATGTGCCTAACACAAAATTATTTAGGTACAAGGAAAAGGAAAAAATCCAAATAAAGCAAGCAGTATCTGCACAGTGGTGATGACTAAGACTTTGGGAAACAGACCAGGTCTGAATCCCAACTGACAAGCTAGAAGACCTTGGACAAAACCCAAACTTACTGTGCCTCGGTTTTCTAACCTATAAAATGGGTATAATAATACCTACCTCCTAGAGTTGATGATATAGCTATTAAGTCAACAGACTAAAAGTACATGGCATAGTGTCTGACCAAAGCATACAAATGAATAGCTTTAAAAAGTTGATCCTGAAGCAAGCTTAGCACTCTGGCTTAGGGACAGTAAGTGATAAATATTTTTTAAGTTATAAATTTTACCTCTTGCTTCATCCTTTAACCTCTGCACAGAGACCAACAAAGATTCCTTTTCATCAAGTTCACTTTCTAAGAATGCATTTCGTTCAATGGCTTGATTTAGCCTTTGTTCAAAGTCTTCCAGTGAAACTATTGTTGCCCTAAAAAAAAAAAATTAGAGTCCAGGAATTAAACAAATAATGTGCAACTAGCTACTACAAAAGGAAACAGTCAGTTTATCTCGTGCTACTTCCTGACCTAGAAAGCCTGGCCCAGCTGAAAGAAAATGATTTCACCCCTTCTGACCTCTGGTGCGTTTACTGTCTCTATTATCATTTGGCCATTCAATATATTCTTTTCTTTTATATTCCTATCTAAAGTCCTTCAAGTTTCTTAAAGACAGGCTACTTATTATACAAGTTCTATCTCCCCACTGGATTTTAAACATGTTTCAATGAAGTTTACACATTTTCAGGAAGAAAACTGTTCAGCGATTTCAGAGTATGTAAGAATATGTAAAAATGTACTAAGAATTTGTTTAAAACACAGTCCCAGGTCCCCATCCACATACTTTCTTCCTATCAACCCTTTTCTTCTTCCTGCATTTCTCATTTATTCAGCAAACACTGACAGGTACCTACTATGTGCCCTCCATCCACTATGTGCTAACTGGCTACAGAATTAAAATTTCCTAACCTCAAGTTAGAACTCTCAATGCCATGTCCAATTTTCCCAAGTCCTGTCAACTGTCTCTCAGCTCCAATCTTTTACCCCAGGCTTAATTCTTCACCCATTCCTGGTGGCTCAGACAGTAAAGAATTTGCCTATAATGCAGAAGACCCAGGTTCGATCCCTGGGTTGGGAAGATCACCGGAGAAGGGAACGGCTACCCACTCCAGTATTCTTGCCTGGAGAGTCCCATGGACAGAGGAGCCTTGCAGGCTACAGTCCATGGGGTCACAAAGTCAGACACAACTGTGCCACGAACAAATCAAAACATCATCTGGGTTACTCCAAAATGGTCTTCCCATCTTCTCCTCCCTACTTCTAATTTCTCAGTAATATTTTTCAAATCGCAATCTGATAACACTCCTTTGTTTAAAAAACTCTTGAGAGTGCCCCTTTGCTTACAGAATGACTTTCAAACATAGCCAAGCACAAGGTTCTCCGCAACCTGGCCCCAAACACCTTCCAGTCTTATCTTGTTCAGCCAAACTGTCTTTTTTTTTTTTTAATTTTTTTTTTCTTTCTTTGTTTTCAGCCAAACTGTCTTTATGCACTTCAACTGAAGTAAAATATTTAAACACCTCATGCTCTTTTCCTGCCTCTCTGCCTTTGAATCTCTCTCTTCATCAGTTAACATCTACTTTTTGCAGACCCAGCTTCCCCAGTTACTAAGGGTAGTTGAGCGGCTCCCTTCTCTATTCCCTGGAGCAGCTTGTACATTCTTTGTATTAATACCAGTGCTATCACATGGACTGTCCATATCTATCATGCCCAAGGGCAGTGGCAAACTTATCTTTGTATCCTCAACTCTAGCATCATGCCAAGCATTTCAGAATTACTCAAATATTAAGGAAAGAAATCTCAGACAATGACTGTAAAGTAATACAAATTACATTTGGGATGGTTAAGAAACAATGATAGATATATGAAATCTTGGCAAAGTAATAGCAGGTTCCTATAGGCTGTTCAGCAAAATCGTAATAGAAGCATTATTTCAAGAAAATTCATTGGTAAGTATTAAAACAGAAGAGAAAAGGAGTGAAAACTTAAGGACAGATCAGTTAGGAAATAACTGCAGGATTCAGGTATACAACATGAGGACCTTCAAAAAGTGTCATAATATTGAGAACACAGAGGGAAGACGGAGGAATGAATGAGTCCTTTTAAAGAAAAACCAACAGGATCCACAATGGTACATGAAAGGAGGAAAAAGGGAAAGAAAACTTCGAAGGGCATTATCTAGGGAGATAAGGATTTGGGGCAAGTTTCAATGTGAGGACTTACAGGTGACTTGAAATACCAAAAGGAATTGTTCTGGGACTAAGATTTAGGTAACTGGTTTAATCTAAAATAACTTTTTAATCACAGATTGCCAACTTCAGTTATTCTAACAATATGCACATCATTCACTTACCTTTTTGCTCGCTCCAGGTCATCATTGGCCTGTTCCAGTTCTCTTACATACTTATGTAACTGCTCCTTAATGGCCCGAGTCTGACTTAAATCATCTTCTAATACTGAGACCTGCTTGTAGCTCTGTGCATATTGATGTTCTAGCTTCTCCTGAAGGAGTGGGTATTATAGGAAGGAAAGAACGCATCATTAGCATATAGTTTTCTTTAATAAAGCAAGTAACCCAAATAAGAGGCAGGTTGCGGAAGGATCCAAAAAATTCACCCACAATCTGATAGCACTCTTTTCTCCTTTTTACAATGGTAAAATGACACATTCATTCCCAGTGCTTTAATTCATATAATATTAGTCAATCACTTCTCTTAAAGAAATCTAATAATGATCTCTCTGAAAAGAGGTAAAATAGTAAAACTGTTGCCTTAATAACCTCTGGGTTCTCAGGCTGAATGCAGCCCAGGGTAAACACAAAGCAGCTGAGTGACAGAGTTCAAATTTCTTACACCTTGCCTGCTCTAAACCTACCCCCTACCCAGACACAGGAACACCACTCAGGCATGTGATGAACAACAGCAAGAGAGGTTAACCCTTCTACTCCTGAAAATTCCTTGTTAGAAGGGAATTTTTAAAAATTAAACTCCAAAACTAAAGTGACCATAAACGATAATGAAATAAATATATGTGTCATACAAAGATAATTTTAAAGTACTACAGAATGAGCACTCTATCATAACAATCAAACAGCCTTTTTCTTCCAGGCAGTTTTTGACAATATAGAACTACAACATAATATTATAGAGCTAGGAACATTATAGCTAAAAGAATTGACAGCTACAGAGTTTTGAAGTGAATTTCTGAACTCTAAAACACCTTTGCCTTGGTTCCACAAAAACAAACAGTTCATGTCAAAAATTCACTTTAGGCCTTTTTACATGTTTATGTTGCCTGTTGCTCTTAAGCTCCACCTATAAGAATGTATTTCTCACTTTAACAAAACCCAGCCAAAAAGACACCAGCTTATACTGCCACAATTACCTTCAACGCTTCTACTTCATACTTCAGTCTTTGGTTATCAGCTTGCAAGTCTCTATTTCTCTGTTCAGCCTGTACTAATTGTGCCTCCAACTCTGCCTCTAATTCTCTGCTTCCTTCCTGGAATTCAACTAGCTCATCCCGAGCTTCCTGGAAGCTAGTCAGAAACAAAGTGGGAAAGATCAGTTATAGTAGAAACTGTAAGGATCGTCCTGAAGATGATTATATATCAATTCAAAAATTTTCACCTGAGTGTTATGCTACCATAAAATATACTAAACAATAAAGGCAATCTATTTTGCATCTCTTACTCTATACATTCAGGGTTCAATGAAATAAGTTATAAGCCATAAAAGGATTCACGTTTTATACACTCACCCCTGTCTTATTTAACATATTGACAAAGAAGCACATATGACTATCCACAAATCAGTTTTAACATTTAGATGTTTTTTCCAATATAATTGGTTTCCTCTGTAATTCTATTTAATTTTATGCATTAAAAATGTTATTCTGAGAAGGGTTCCGTAGATTTTCCCAGCCTAAAAAGGTATCTATGGCACAAAAAAAGGACTATGAAGTCTTGCCATAGACACACCTTCCATATAACTAGCATGATACAGTAACTGGCTTCAGCAATAATGAAATAGCAATAAAAGGTTTAATAAGTCTTAGTAAACTGCTAACCAAAGTAGGAAGATGTATATATACTTTAAAAAGATTTCATTTTAAAAAGAAATTTAAGTTTTATTACTTAAAAGATTACCTAAAAGTTCTCTCAAGTAACTGAAATAATTGAGATTTTCTAAAATACTCCATATACCCCCGAAACTCCTGTCCCTCCCTCAAAGCTTTGTTGGCTTCAGACACTGATAACACCTGCCCAAAGAGTCTGCCCTATGGAGTCCCAGACAGCTTATTAGAATCTCCAAAAGACCAAAAACATGAGGCAGAATCAGTGTACACCCAGCAAGCCAAAGATAGCCAAGAGCAATAAGCTTTCTAAAAGGAGGTAAGCTACCAGAAGAAATCATAAATGACACTGTTTTCTTACTATTTTAACAATTCAAGTAATGTAAGGTTTTACGGCACTTTATCTTAAATACAAGCAATGTTATTTTGTTATGATTATTTCTAGAATCCCAATCCTATACTAGAAACTCTAAATTTAGCTTTGTTAAAACAAAAGAAAAAAGAGCAAAAAGTTAGAGATTACGTATTCCAAATTCCTCTTCTAATTCTAGGATGCTTTCTGGCATTACCTTTGTTTATACTTCAAGGAAAGTTCCTTCCAATAAGCAGTTTCCTCCTTTAAACTTGAAAAATCTGGTATATCTTCACCATCCATGATCAAGAAAGCCTGAGAAATGTTAAAGAGGAAAATAAATTGAGAACATAGGAATCTTAGTAAACAGATAAAACCTGGGACAACACTCAATCTGCAGCATTCTGGAGGGAGTCAAACATGAAAGACTCTGAGGGGTTAACACACTATAAACTCAGTCACATAAATCACTTGGCTGCCCCACTTGCAGGGACCACCAACATCATGGACAGGCTCAGGAGAGGAGATGAACAAGGTCACGGAAGCCAGGTGAAGCACTTTTGGTGACAGCACTAGGTTTTGGGGTTGGCCCCACAGATCTGCCTGCAGCTGGTTTACCGCTAACTGATCTTCTGGGAATCAGGTGACAGAAAACAAGTTTATTATCAAAGCTGCTATTACCTGCATGTCCTTCTCTGTTGTATTGATACAACTGCTTCAAAACACCTGCTTGAAACATTTTATGCCAGGTGACCCTGCCAGGAGATCAAGCACATTCCCAATAATTTAAATCATTACATTTCTAAAAGTTAAGTCCCAAGCTTCCTCCATTAAAGTCCACTAATCCTAAAATTTCAATGTTATTTCATCTCGGTTCTTCTTCCAACGCATTCAGAGTGGGTGAAAAAGTATTTGCTTAGTTATTAACCCTGTATTTGGACTGACTACCTAAAATTCCCCATTGATTGTCAGGCCAAATAGAATACCAAAGACACTAGGCTTATCCCAGATTCACACCGAAGTGATTCAGTCTTACTTCCTCTACTTTATATTCCAGCAATACTGTTCAAAACTGTCCTAATGCACCATTCTGCTTCGGTCTGAATATTTTTCCTACCTGGAATGGCTCTCCTTCCTTGTGCATTTGGAAAGCTCCTATTTATCCTTTAAAAGCCAGCTGTCATCTTTTCCAGAAAGCATTTCCTGTCCTCATCAATACAGCACCAAAATCTCCCAGCATCTTGGCTACCTCTACGCATAAGATTACATGAATACACTTAACACATAGTAATACATTTGCTTATAACCGTGTCCCCTCTTAGGCTGTGTGTTATTCTTACTGATTTCAACTCCAGCACACTGCCTATACTATAGCTGATACTCAATAATATTTATTAAATTAAACCAAAATTGATTCAACCTAATCCAAAATGGGTAGTGAGAATTGAAGGCCAGCTTTAAAAGTAAATTAATACAACTTGGGAGTTGTAGAGAATGTAGAATTCATCCAGCACAACCCACTACTCATGAATGTTTAGAAGAGACACAGACAAGAGCACATACAACTTCAACTTGAGGAGGTATACAAAAGAGAAGAATGGCTTTTAGTTGAATAAAATTAAAATGTAACTATATACATTCAGTGTAATGCCTTTGCAGCTTACTGCAGTTTTTTCAAACTGGTTTTAGTTAAGTCTTTCCCGACCACAATGTCCATGACTACTTTTGGCATGTTGGTCCATCTTCCAATTAACTTAAATAAAAGACGCTGATCCTGGGAAAGAGTGAGGGCAGGAGAGAGAGGCAACAGACAATGAGATGGTTGGATGGCATCTCCGATTCAATGGACATGAGTTCGAGCAAACTCTGGGAGACGGCGAAGGACAGGGAAGCCTGGCGTGCTGCAGTCCATGGGGTCGCAGAGAGTTTCTGAGAAGGCAGGATGTGTTTTACTTATAAATCCCTTCCGCATTACAAGAAACATGAAACACAGTAGAAATTCAATATCTGAATCTGACTTACAATCTTTTTAAATTATTCCCTCTTTGCTCCCAAAGTACTGCTTTCCTTTATTAATATTGAAATTCCTATTTCAGAAATGTGAGGGTAGTTTATTTCTACCTCACAACACACCACCATGTATTATACCAGGATTATAAAACCTACCATTCTCAGCTAGACAAAATTATCAGTCTGAGGCATGCCAAGCCGCATTCACAGCCACTTATAAAGCTCGATATAAGCTCCACATCCCAGAATAGGGAGCTGATGGAGCTTACTGGGAAGAGCCTTAGAGACACCCTGCACACTAGCTACCTAAAATAATCATTGTCTAGCCCTTAATTCTTTTTTTTTAAATCTTCGTTTGGGTCTTAACTGCAGCCTGCAGGATCTTCAATCTTAGTTGCAGCATGTGAGATTCGGTTCCCAATCCAGGGATCGAAATTTCTGGGCTCGCTGCACTGGGAGTGCAGAGTATTAGCCACTGGACCAACAGGGAAGTCCCCCAGCCCTAAATTCTTAAATATATATGGACAACCAAGAACCACCAAACAAATGAGAAAAGACAGTAGCATAAGTAAGAAAATCCAAGGACCTATGGCACCTAGAGGAAACATAATTCAGGAAAAGAGAGAACTACTTTTTTCTCATAAAACACCTCAGGAGGGTTAGAGAGCTACAAAAGAAGAGAGAAACCCAAGAACTGGACAGCACAGGGTGCAAGAAACAGTGGCTCCAACCCAGGACTGCAAAGAAGAAACCACCCAAGATGAAGCCTAGTCCATTGCGCCCAGAATCACTCAACCCAGATGTCTTCTTAGCTTTATGTTCATTTGATAGCCATCTCAGTCCCTTAAATATTTGTGTTGTCATGCTTTGGACTTTCTCTGGGTTACATATACGCCTTTCTGAAGGTGAGGAACTGATGCTACTTCGGCATATCAACATTTTATTCACGGGTAGGATACTTGAAAGTTTCCAGCATTCCCTCTGTTAGCATGCAGCATTTGATTCTGGTGACCATGTGGAAGTGTCCTTATGGAAGTCCCTAAGGACTACTAGACGCCTTCCTTGGCATCTAACATTTGAGTGTGTCAGTAGCTCAGTTGTATCTTGACTCTTTTCAACCCCATGAATTGGGGCCCATGAGGCTCCTCCATCCATGGGATTTTCCAGGCAAGAATACTGGAGTGGGTTGCCATGCCCTTCTCCAAGGGATCGTCCCGACCCAGGGATCGAACCCGGATCTCCCGCATTGCAGGCAGACTCTTTACCATTTCAGCCACCAGGGAAGCCCATCTAGTATTTACTTGAATGTATTTGAATGTGGAGCCAACCCTTCTACAAATACGGTTAGAGTTGTTTTTATCTACAAATGTTATCATTCACATGCCCAGTTTCAGACTTTTCTGTATGAGGCTTTTAGTTGTTGACCCATTCATACAGTATCAGAAGACCTACAGCAGTTACTATTCTGAAGACTGTTAAGAACGGTTCCCTGAGCAATCTCACTGTTTACAACTGTGGGTATACTATCAATCAGTTCAGTTCAGTTCAATCACTCAGTCGTGTCCAACTCTTTGCAACCCCATGAATCGCAGCACGCCAGGGCTCCCTGTTCATCACCAACTCTTGGAGTTCACTCAGACTCACATCCATCGAGTCAGTGATGTCATCCAGCCATCTCATCCTCTGTCGTCCCCTTCTCCTCCTGCCCCCAATCCCTCCCAGCATCAGAGTCTTTTCCAATGAGTCAACTCTTCGAATGAGGTGCCCAAAGTGCTGGAGCTTCAGCTTCAGCATCATTCCTTCCAAAGAAATCCCAGGATTGATCTCCTTCAGAATGGACTGGTTGGATCTCCTTGCAGTCCAAGGGACTCTCAAGAGTCTTCTCCAACACCACAGTTCAAAAGCAGCAATTCTTCGGCGCTCAGCCTTCTTCACAGCCCAACTCTCACATCCATACATGACCACAGGAAAAACCATAGCCTTGACTAGATGGACCTTTGTTGGCAAAGTAATGTCTCTGCTTTTGAACATACTATCTAGGTTGGTCATAACTTTTCTTCCAAGGAGTAAGCGTCTTTTAATTTCATGGCTACAATCACCATCTGCAGTGATTTTGGAGCCCCCCAAAATAAAATCTGACACTGTTTCCCCATCTATTTGCCATGAGGTGATGGGACCGGATGCCATGATCTTCATTTTCTGAATGTTGAGCTTTAAGCCAACTTTTTCACTCTCCTCTTTCACTTTCATCAAGAGGCTTTTTAGCTCCTCTTCACTTTCTGCCATAAGGGTGGTGTCGTCTGCATATCTGAGGCTATTGATATTTCTCCTGGCAATCTTGATTCCAGCTTGTGTTTCTCCCAGACCAGCGTTTCTCATGATGTACTCTGCATAGAAGTTAAATAAGCAGGGTGACAATATACAGCCTTGACGCACTCCTTTTCCTATTTGGAACTATAAGGTATCCATTTGTCCCTGGTTTTCTGGTTCTCAAATAGGGCCATATTAATACAACTACCAATTTTTCCATCAGTGTCCCCTGGCAACTCAGGTTTTAAACAGCCCTTCCTGTAAAATTTCTTGAGCATCTAGTTCTATTTCTCATACCCTCCTTGTGTAACTACTTAGCTCAAAGTCAAATGACTCTAGCAAAATTATTTTAATGTGTTTTTATTTTACACAGGCTTCTTTTTTTTTTCTGAATCTTATGTGAACTGAATGTTGACTACATTTTTTCTAATTAACAGGCTACTTTTAGAACTCGCTTATTGGTCCCTCAAACAATCTATGCCAGAAGCCTTTTACTAAAGGACCAGCTTTTCCAGAACAAGCCAATTAAAAACACTTAATAGGGTAACAGGTGGTAGGAGTAGCTCAGTCTGGGCTCTTAACTGGACTTGCAGTTAGGAGACCAAACTGTGGAGCCAAACTGCCAGGACTTCAATCAGTGTCCTCTACTCACGACCTTGAGCAAGTTACTTAACCACTCAGTGACCCATTCCCTCACCCGTAAAATGGGGATAATAATTAAAATAGGGTTGTAAAGAAGATTAAAGGAGTTAATATTTGCAAGTACTAAGTACAGAGTATGGTACACAGTAAACACAGCATAAATTTCATTAAATTATTCTTAAAAGTTGCAGGCCTGTGACGTATAACCACAATGCTTCAGAATTTAAAATAAATGATTCCTTAAAATTAATCACCTCCGGAAGTTCTGTGCATATTTCAGTTACACCACCATTACTGAAAACATCTCTAAAATCTCTTTTGGAATAGCCATGAAGAGCCAGATTAAAAAATAAACAGAAAACCCTTTCTTTGTGGTCACATCTCATTTCTACTGCTTCCTAACTGGTATTACCCAGCTTTATCACTCTAATTTTATTCATTAGACTTATCCTTTCCAAATATTGGGTTTTTCACAAATAAAAATTTACCACCACTACAGACATTCAAAAGGCCTTCTCGGGGGTATAAAGACAATCTGTTCATTTTGCTTCAAGTTAGAGCAGGAAGATGTGTTATTTGAAACTATGTAACTGGAGCTATTAGGCCACAGAAAATTAGCCAATACAGAAAACTACACTGCTACCAAAAAAATGCTTTAATGACACATCTGTAATCTCCTGAAGCTGAAATGAAGGTAGATAACTACATACTCTTCCCCACTACACAAATCTTCCCTCAATATCCTGTCTCACGGGGATGGAGTGTGAATCCCAAAATAATGACAACTTTTACATGGGGCGTTATCACACTGTGTGTGACCTTCAGATACCTAGCAACTGTGCATAAAACTGCCTGTCTTAAATGCTATATTTACAAAGAAACTATTCTTTGCACAATGCTAAGAAAATCCATTTCATATGATTTTGCCTCCTTGTTAATAGTTATAGAATCAACTAGTGAGACTGGAAGAGTTATTCTAGAACTTACTGCAGATAATCAATACTTTTTTACCAAAATTCTTCTACTCCCAAAGGTGACAATTACAGAATTTTAAACTCTTAAGTCAGTCATAAATATGGTCCTCCTTTTGGTCCTGACTATCAAACTTCTTTTTCTACCTCATGAAGTGGTCAGAAACTTAAGTCAGAAGTAATTTAAAGCTTCAGTGACCAAATTTATCCCAGCATGACTTAAGATGCAAATAAAAATAAGCTTCCGCGATGTCATGAAAGCAAGCTCTTAAGATTTTACTGAGGTTTCTACTTAAGTGTTCCTCATCCAATTTCAATTTAATTTAAAAAGCCAAAACAAAACTAAAAAACAAATGCTTCCTAAGATTTCTATCTGGGCCAGGTCAACTTGCAACTAGGACTAGCCAAAGGTTTTTTGTTGTTGTTGCTGTTCCTTCTGATCTTTTAAACTTTAACAAAGATTCAGAAGAGGTATCTTAGTTCCCCTTGATTCTCTTCAACACATGACTTAATGCTGTTTTTCACTTCACCAACTTCATGATTTAGCAAAGCCAGTGCCCTATTTCATAAACCGATAAAAAGCAACACAACTCATCCGACAAAATAATTAGCCAGCAACCATGAACAAGTTCCAGCGTAGAATTTATCTTATAACTGAGAAGCAGTTCTTATCCTAGGTGGGTCTGCTCAAAAATATTTCAATAAATCTACTAGCTTCTGGTATATTTTTAACAAGCCAGATTTTCTACTTTGCTTTCTACCTGAGAAAGGCAGAAAAATCCCACTAAAAGAAACCAGAACTCCAAGCCAGGAATCGTAAATCCTGAACCACGTGAAGCCCCTCACGGTTGAGAGAGTCCACAGCAGAAATCACCCCACCTGTTCTCAATTCCCCCATCCGTCAAATGGCGATATGAGAACCAGGCAAAACCGCTAAAACCAGGTGACGAGGTTAAAAAAGGAGAGAGCAAGAGTGTTCCGTGAAGGCGCTACAGAATCGTAATGAAATTATCAGCACTGAAAGAATCCTCAATTCCTCAGCAAACTTAAGATTACTTTGTTGCTTACCAACACGGGGTAAAAAAAAAAAAAAAAAAAGAGGTGAGCACAAGCAGTCCGAACCCGTTTGGTGACACTTTTCTGAACTCCAGAAAGTGTCCGCAGTTAAAGGCGGACAGTCAGAATGCCACCGGAGCCCAAGGTGGGCAGCTTCCGCCCTCGCCCCCCGCGGGAGAGGCGCGACGAGAGTTCAAAATCCAACCCGGCTCCGAACCACCTTCCCAGCTGAAGTGATGGGGGAGGGGTGCGGACTGGGCTCGCCGCTGCCACCTTCAACGGAGCCGCTCCTTGCGCCACCAGCGCCGGGGCCCACGGTGCCACGTCCCGGCCTCCGTCCCCGCCACCCCTCACCCCTCCCCCGGACGCGGACACATCCTCCCGAGACCGCCCGGCTCGCTTCCTTCCAGGCGCCCCCGGTGGGCCACACCTCGGACCAGGGCGTGGAAAGAGCAGTTAGAGCGGTTGGAACAGTTACCCCTGGACTGGCCGCCCCGGAACCCAGGCCTGGCCCAGCCTCGGACACAGCCTCCGGGCTGGCAGGCTCCCCGGGGACAGGCCTAAGGCGTAGCCGGCTCGGCCCGGCGCCCTCCGGAGCGGCCCCGCACCGCAGACTCACCTCCAATGTGTCAAAAGCGCATGTTCGCCGCCCCTCGATCGACGTCTCCGCTCTGCTGGCCAGGCCAGGCCCGCCCAGCCGTTCAGCTCCGCTCCCCTCCGCAGCCCTGAGCTCCACTCCGCGTACCTCCGCGCCCGGCTCCTCCCCGACACGTCAGGAGCTGCCTGGGTGTCCGAGGCCATTCTGTGACGCACGGGGGCGGGGTTCTGAGCATGCGCGCGAGCGTGGGGGCGGCCTGGGCGGGGCTGTCGGGAGAATGGCGTCACAGGGGGTCGGGCCAGGCCCGACGGGCTGACGTCAAGCAGGAGGCGGCCGTCAGTGCAGGTGAGTTTGCGACCTTCGCGGTATCCCGAAAAGGCTCTGAGTTCGGGAAAGTGGCATCACCGTGGGTGACCACCTGCCTCTCCATCTTCAGCCACCAACCGAGTCCCGCAAGTTACTGTTTCAGTGTTTCCATGTATAATAAGATTTCACCTCCGAGTCACCTCCACCACCCATAGAATACCAGGCGTATCCTAGTCCCCATCACTCTGACAAAGACCTGTGTTGTTTTTACAGCAGTCCCGCTAGGTGAAATTTTATACTACTTCTTGTCTTCCTCCAGAAAAACGTAAGTTCCATGAGAATCGGAACCTCATTCCTTTTGTCTCCCAGAAGATAGCTTGGTGCCAGGCACAACGTGGGCGTTCAAATATTTGTTGATTGAACTCGTTGAGGGCACCAAGGAAATACACATATTTCCACTTGTATATTTTATATACCTAAGCGTATATTTATGTAAGTGTGTATCTGTGTGTGTGTGTGTGTGTGTGTGTGTGTGTGTGTGTTCATTCCCTTAGGACTTCCAACTAATGGAGTCCATTTCATTTATACATATTCCCCCCAGGAGACTTGGAGAAGGAAGACAGGGCAAAGGAACCAGCTCAGAAGGAGAATGATGGGTATCTGCTTAGGGAGGGAAAACTTGAATAGAGCGGTTTTAAAAAACAATTTTTGGATCTTTTTGCTGTGTAATGTACAACATAATTCTCCGTGGTGTCAGCGCTCTTGGGATTGGGTATATGAGGTTTTTGGACACAGTGATCTGTAAGACAGATTTCAAGGTGAGAACAAGGTGAGCCTGAGAGGTTCAGTTATGTTTTTGAGGGCATGGACATAAACAGGAACAGCGCAAGATAGATTCTAAGAGGTATCCAAGTCAGTGAAAATCAAAGAAATAATTAATGGGGTTGTGGGAAAGCTGACGCCTTAAACTAGATTCTAAAAAGCTCATGATAATAATAAGACTAGTTCGTTTTTGTTCTACCATTTGTATGTACTGGCAATTGTGCTAAATGCTTGGCTTGCATAATTTAATTTTTAACAATGACTCCATGATATAGGTACCATTATTACTCCCAGTTTACCAAGAGGAAATCGAGACTCAGCAAGATGAAATTGCCCAAGGTCACTCAGCTAGATAAAAAGAGGACTTAAGGTTCAAACCCACCTAGTCTGGATTGTCTAACTCTAGAAACCAGACTGTTAACCACTACTGTACTTCCACTAAAGAAGTGGGGTTATTGGGACTTCCTGGCAGTTCAGTGAGTAAGACCCTGCCCTTCCACTGGAGGGGCATGGGTTCAGTCCCTGCTTGGAGAACTAAGATCTCACATGCCATGTGGCACAGCCAAAAAAAAAAAAAGAGGGCTATTAATAACTACCATTTATTGGACTAGAGAACTGTGCTGAAAGCTTTACATACATCTCCTCACAAGCAGCTTGTGAGACTGAAATTATTACATCCATTTTTTATGTTGGAAAACTGAGGCCGAGGGGACCTGAGGTTTAAACCCAAACAGGTCTCAGTCCACGCCCAGTGACCTGGGACATCACAGAAGCCTATGATCTCATCCTCCAGAGCACAGCCCCAGCCAGGAAAGCAGAGCCCCAGAGGTGAGTAAGCAGGGAGGCCTTCCTAGGGACCTGCTGCCAAGACAGACCAGTCCCACCCCAAGAGGAAAAAATAAAGGCTGTAACTCTGGTCCCTGGCTGAAGTCCTAAGAAACACACTGAGTCACCTAATGGCAAGCCAGGCCCTGCAGAAAGTGTTGGCATCATCTTCCAAGGCCACTGCCCCTCCCACCCAGCCTGGACCCAGATGGTAAATTTCCCCTTCCAAGATAAGGAATAACCAGTCCATGTTTGATTCAAAAATGCCCACTTCAGGGCTTCCCTGGTGATCCAGTGGTTAAGAATCCACCTGCCAATGCAGGAGGCACAGGTCTGATCCCTGCACTACATGCTGCAGAGCAGCTTCTGAAGCCCTCATGCCCTAGAGGCGGTGCCCCACGAAAGAAGCCAAGGCAATAAGAAGACCATGCACTGCGATTAGAGAGTAGCCCCTGCTAGCTTCAGCTAGAGAAAGCCCATGTGTAGCAATGAAAACCCCCAAAATAATTTTTTTAAATGCCTACTTCTATGCACCCCTATGTTCCTAACAGCACTGTTCACAATAGTCAAGACATGGAAACAACTTAAATGTCTATCAATAGATGAATGGATAAAGGAGGGGTGGTATATATATCTAGATATGTAGAGATAGATATCTAGATATAATCTGGATATATAGAGAGAGATCCATGTATAGATCTATGCAGGCACACATACAATGGAATATTACTCAGCCATAAAAAAGAATGAAATAATAATACCATTTGCAGCAACATGGATGGACCTAGAGATTATCATACTAAATGAAGTAAGAGACATATCATATCATTTATATCTGGAGTCTGAAATATGCCACAAATGAATTTATCTGCAAAACAGAAAGAAACTCACAGATGTACAGAATAGATGTGGTTGTCAAGGGGGAGGAAAGGTGGAGGCAGGAGTTTGGGATTAGCAGATGCAAACTGCATATTTATACAGAACAGATAAACAACAAGGTCCTATTGTATAACAGAAAACTATACTCAATATCCTGTGATAAGCCATAATGGTTTCATAAAGACTATGAAACTATGTATTTTATATATATAACTGAATCACTTTTCTGTACTGCAAAAATTAATACAACATTGTAAATCAACTATACTTCAATAAAATATTTTTTTAGGGACCTCCCTGGTCATCCAGTGGATAAGACTCTCTGTTCCCAATGCAGGGGGCCTGGGTTTGATCCCTGGTCAGGGAACTAGATCCCACATGTCACAACTGAGTTTGAATGCCGCAAAAGACCTGATGCAGCCAAATAAATAAATTTTTTTAATAACTTTAAAATTCCCACTGCTGGTGGGTCCCTAACCCTTGACCCAGCCAGCCATCAACAGCTCAGCCTAGGGTATTCCTGTGCCAAAGGGAAAAGAAAATTCTTTGTTGCTTTTATTGCATCTTCGGTAGCATCTTGAGCAAACGGAGCTCACCAATTATCCAAAGCAACTCAGGCTCCCAATCAGTGCTTCCTTCAGAATTTAGCTGTTAAGTCAACAGAAAGGCAGGACATGGGTATGCTGAGAATTTGCTATCAGGGGTTTAGGTTCCAAACCTCCTTGCCATTCCTTCCCTTGGTATGTCTGAAAATGCAGCCTGCTTCTGCCCTAGCCAGGGCGGGGCTGGGGGAGGTAGGGTCCCCGCTCTGAGAGCCTTGAAAAGGGCTCTTGCAGGTATGAAAAATGAGGACAATTTAGGTTGAGCGTGCAAAAGGCCTTCCTGCCAGGGTGTTGCCCCCATTCCTGGTAGCTGGAAGGAAAGCTACCCTTGTCCTCATCCAGGGGGACGAACTGATATTGCCAGAGTCTCTTCCCTCAGTTGGTGGAACCTGAGATCCTGCTGTGCCCCGTGAATTTCTTGGGGCTGCCCCATTTCTTCCCCAGAAGCCTACCTGAATAGCAGACTCCTCCTGTTCCAGAACTGTCTGTAGCCTACTGGGCTTCCTGGCTTCAGAGCCTACACTCCTCTGAGCGCCGGTCTTCACTGTCAGCCCTGTCCCCCACCCCAGCCCCTTCATGGTCCCTACCCACACCCCAGAGTGACAGCCGCCTCCACGGAACAGCCTGGCATAACACTGTTAATTGCTAATTGGGTTAACACCTGGCAACGCCAAGGGCTGTTAACATCACACCTACATAAACAGTGCGACTATCCCCAGACAAAAGCAGTATCTGCTCATACACCTTTGCACAGACAAGGTGGCACCAGTTTTGCCTACTTCCAAACCATTCTAATGGAATGACAGGGCTAGGAAGAAAAATGGAGTGTTTCTTACCAGCAACCTGAGCTGATTGTCATCAGGCAATTCAGCCAAATTCCCATGACCAGTAAACCAATGAGTCAAAGTTACCAGGAATAAAAGATCATTAATTCAACCATTAAATGAATATAATTGAGTGCCTGACACTTCTAGGCCCCAGAGATACAGCAGGCAACAAAACAAGCTTAGGGAAGAGAAAGAATGGAAACCAAAAATTAAAAAACATTAGCATGTCAGGCAGTGATAAGTACTGAGGAAGAAAAAAGGAGACAGAGCTTTTCAATATTTTATATTTAGGATGGCATTTAAGACAGCACCTGGCATGTGGAAGGCTCTTAGCATTTGTTGAAGAATAAAAACTTGCAGTGTATAAGTTATTTTCATTGCTCTCTTCTGCTTTCTCCATTTTTTTCTTTCATCAGAGCACTTTTATAATTTAGAACTCTCTATTTTAAAAACTCCCCTAATAAAAATTGAGCAATTAGGAATTGCCTGGTGGTCCAGTGGTTAAGACTCCACTCTTCCCCTGTTGTGGGCACAAGTTTGATCCCTGGTCGGAGAACTAAGATCCCATAAGCCATGTGGTGCAGCCAACAAAAAAAAAGTCCTTCCCCTCTTGACTCCCTAGTTAGCCCAATCTGATGTTATTCTCTCCTGTAAACATGTATGTGTTGATTCCACAGGTGTAAAGCTTCCACCCTACAGTTTATTTTTTTTAAGGAAACTTTTTTTTTTTCTTTTTGCCTGCGCTGGGTCTTCATGGCTGCACGTGGGCTTTTCTCCAGTTGCGGTGAGCAGGGGCTACTCTTCGTTGTGGTGCGCGGGCTTCTCATTGCTGTGGCTTCTCTTATTGCAGAGCACAGGCGCTAGAGCTCAAGGGCTCAGGAGTTGCGGCTCACAGGCTCTAGAGTACAGGCTTAGTAATTGTGGCGCACGGGCTTAGATGCTCCCCAGCATGTGGAATCTTCCTGGATTAGGGATCGAACCTGTGTCCCCTGCATTGACAGGTAGATTCTTATCCACTGTGCCACCAGGGCACCCCCCTACAATCTTTCCGATGCCATACCTTCTGCACATCCTTTAACTGACAGCATAATGATATTTGGGGCTTTGGTAGAACCACCTGGGATGTCAACCGTAACTAATCTGGAATGTAAGGATTGCTTCTCCAGGGATTGCTTGCCTGGTGACCATTGTCTAATGATAGGGGAATGATACCTTGACCTTTTATCATTACAACCTATTATGGTAAAATGACAGCCCATGGGATCTCAGAGGAAATTTCACATTAGTTTTCATCTATTTCTGTATAATAACAACACAGGCCTTGATGTCCACTTTGGGGGTTTGTCTTGTTTTTTTTAAAGATTTTTTTTTTAATATGGACTGTCTTTAAAGTCTTTGTTGAATGTGTTACAATATTGCTTCTGTTTTACTTTTTTTTTTTGGCCTCAGGCCTCAAGGCATATAGGATCTTCACTCCCCAGCGAGGGATCAAACCTGCATGCCCTGCATTGGAAAGTGCAGGCTTAACCACTGGACCTCCAGGGAAATCCCTCCTCTTTGAAAATTACAAGGAGGCTTGGGGGCCTTTACATGAAAAAATATTTTCCGCTCAAAATTAGAAGAAAAGGCTTTACTCAGGAGAGTCCTGACCACAGAGGCCAATTTTGATCCATAAATGCTTAAATGCAGAAATAAAACATCCCAGGTTTGCTATTAATCACAGTAGAAGTGTCTCTTCTATGAAAAGCAAATGAGCATCCCTTTGGAGGGGTGCAGGCCAGGCAGAAGAGGAGACGTTAATTAAAGTGCTGGGGGCAGGATAAGTGGGGAGCAAGGAAATCCTTTCTTTAAGCATCTTGCTGTTTCAACAACTTTCCAAAGTCTTATGTTGAGAGATGGTTATTAAAACCCTGATAAAAAGATACTAGAGGAAGCAATGTGAAAGAGGCCCCAGACACAGAGGAGGTGATCAAAGGGTGGCAAGATCCACCCTCCACCCCCAGCCAAAGATGCAGGCCCCACCCCTTCTCAGGCTCCCCACCCTGGTGTGAGAAGCCAGCCCTGCCCCACCTGCAACTCCTCCCTCCCAGCACCTCAGGAATTCAGGTGTTTGTTCTTCTTTGCCAAATCAGCCCCATCACAGGTGACTCTGCTTCCCTTCTCTGAGCCTCAGTTTCTTCATCTGTAAAATGTGATGATTGGACCAGATGACAATGTTGGTCGTTCCCGTGAGTCAGAACCCACCCTGTCTTCCAAGCACCCTCCTGGGGGTGCTCAGACCCTCCCTCTCCTTGGCCAGTTTGCCCAATGTGATGGCAGTGTCAGCCCAGTCCTAGATGGATGGGGGCCAGTGACCAAGGACATTCTTCTTCCTGCCAACATCCCTTTGCTGCGCCCGGGGAATCGCTGAACCTGCAGAATAAATCACCTTCCAGTGCATCTAATGTCTGCTGTATTCGTTTCCTGAAGCTGCTGTAACAAATTACCACAAGCTTAGTGCTTAAAACAACCCACATTGATTCTCTTACGGTCCTGCAGGTCAGAGGTCCAAAGTGAGACTTTCGGGGCTAACATCAAGGTGTTGGCAGGCCTGGTCCCTTCTGGAGGCTCCAGGGAGAATCAGTTCCTTGCCATTTCCAGCTTCTAGAAGCCACAGCATTCTTTAGCTTATGGCCACATCACCCCAGCAGCTGTTTTTTGTTATCACAATGCCTTCTCTGACTCCTTTCACCTCCCTCTTATAAGAACCTTTTTGATTACATTGGGCCCATCCAGATAATCCAGCCCAGCGGGAGGAAGAGGAGGAAGTTTATTCTCTGGGGAAACTAAACCAGAGAAGCTCCAGACCCAGGACAGTGGGCATACTATGCTCAGTCGCTCAGTCATGTCTGACTCTTTGCAACCCATAGACTGTAGCCTGCCAGGCTCCTCTGTCCATGGGATTCTCCAGGCAAGAATACTGCAGTGGCAACCATTCCCTTCTCCAGGGGGTCTTCCCGATCCAGGAATGACATCTGTGTCTCTTGCATCTCCTGCACTGGGAGGCAGTTTCTTTACCACTGAGCCACCTGGGAAGCCCCACTGGGCATGCTCAAGCCAGGCTAAATTAGTTCAATATAAAAGGAAGCAAGAGAGAGAGGAAGGGATTCTTCAAAGGCTGAATGTCAAATGATGAGACCCCAGCTTCCTTCCCTGATGGTCTCCCAGAATGCCAGCCTGTACCCTCTAGGCAGGAGATCAGAGACCTTTTATTTATTTATCTGGCTGTGTTGGGTCTTCGTTGTGGCACCCAGATCTTTGTGGTGTCATGCTGGGTCTTTCCACTGCAGCTCACAGACGCTATCATGGTGTGGGTTTAGTTGCCCCATGGCATGTGGGACTTTAGCTCCCTGACCAGAGGTCGAACCCCCATCCCCTGCATTGCAAGGAGGATTCCTAACCCTGGATCACCAGTGAAGGTCCTCGGAGAACTTTTCTTGACAGAATCATCTCATTTCTAAATCCTTAACTTAATCACTACCACGAAGTCCTTTTGCCATAAAAGGTAACATACAGGTTCTGAGGATTAGGACCTACACATCTTTGGGAAGCTTTTATGTTGCCTACCACACCTCATGCTCTAACTTTACCACTTTCACAATATTTGCCATTTCTGCATATCATCTTTGAATTTTTCTTTGACTCAGACCACTTTCTAAAAAATAAACTTAGGGCTTCCCTGGTAGCTCAGCTGGTAAAGAATCCGCCTGCAATTGTGGAGCAAACCTGGGTTTGATCCCTGGGTTGGGAAGATTCCTTAGAGAAGGGAACAGCTTCCCACTCCAGTATTCTGGCCTGGAGAATTCCATGGACTGTGTAATCTATGGGGTCGCAAAGAGTCAGTGACTTTCACCCCAATACAAAATAAATAATGAACTTTATTAAAAATAATATCTATGAAATCCTAGAGTTGATGGCTAGTCATATTTTCCATACTATTTCGTAAGTTAATACATGACTATCAAGGTGTCAAATGTTTATCTGTACACCACATAACATCACTGTGCGTGCCACCAGTAGTACCCAGACTGTCCTTTGGGGAACAAAAATCCAGCCTCCTGATTTTACAGAAGAGGGTAATTTGTCCAAGAAGTCAGCAGCAGCAAAGAGCAAGGCTACACCCACGACTTCTTCCTGCTGTCTCCGTGGTCATTAATCACAGCTTGAAAAGATGTCAGCTTTTTCTTAATAGCATCCCTCCCTTGGTGATTCATATCATTTAGGGCTCAGCTCCCCTTCTGCTACACTCACGGATATTTTATATTTGGAAAGTGGGGTTTCCTGTTGCCTCCCCTGTGGACCAACATTCATGCATCCTACTTATCAGTGCTGAGCAGAGGGTGTTTACTTGACCTACATCTGGACAGCATCCAGGTCTCAGGGAAGGATACGCTACAAAGGGAGGTCTGTGCTGGTGGTGACTTTGTACTGTGCCCCTTGGCTTGTGTCCCAGCTGCTGATTGGACTTGGGAAACAGCTTTTAAGAAGACAGAGTTCCTTTCCATCCACAGGGTGTGGGATGATACGATGGCCCTCCTCTTACATAATGATTGACATGTGATAAAAATAGCTTTCATTTATTAGATACTTCATCTGGGACAGGCCCTGTGATGAGTGGGTTACACATATCCATTCACAGCAACCCTGTGAAGTAGCTATACGTGTTGCCACTTTACAGCTGAGAACACCATATCCCAGAGAGGCTGAGCAACTTGTCCAAGGTCACACAGCTAGTGTGACAAAGTCTGTACTTCAAAAGACACAAGAGAACTTAGAAATCAACCTGAGATGAGGAATGCCAATGAGGAAACCAGAGAGGCTGAGCAACCTGCCTCAACCTGCCCAAGGGCACACAGCTAGTGGTAGACTCAGGGACAGAATTTGGCTCCCGAACTCTCAGGCTTGTTTGTTTTTCAGATTCTCTCTTATAAGCTGTTATTTCTTGGATGATTCTCTTTCAGAGGCCTGCCTGATCGGTTTCTTTTTTCTCATCATTGGATACATCTCTCCTCCCTGGTGCTTTCGTCACTCATCATTTTCTCTCTAATTGAAAGCTGTAGAGGAATCTAATAGAGTATCCTATTCACCATCTGTCCCTCTGACCTACAGGAAAAAAAAAAAGTGCTAGAAAAGCTCCATGAGTCTGTATTCATTAATTTGGAATGAGTCATAATTTAACCAGAAAAGGATTAAAGTTTACCTTCATCCTTTCCCCACAAAAAAAGAGATTGCTAAGCAGATAGTCAATGGGAAACAAGGTTAGGTGGAGTCGTGATCAAAAGAGGAACTTGTTAATGCAGATTTTAACCCAGTAAGACCCTAAATGTCCAAAGGGAACTGAGTAAACTCAATGATTGTACACAGTGGAAGACTGGCTAGCCATGACTGTGTCATAGAACATTGTATAACAATATGAGAACAAATTATGATTAGTAAGTCGGCAGCATAAATGCAAAATAAAATGACTCTGCATTTTTATAAGTATATATCTATAGGGGGGAAAAGAGACTGGAAAGGTGTATTTAGTAGCTCTCTCTGTGTGTGCGTGCATGCACGTGTGCTGAGTCACTTCAGTCATGTCCAGCTCTTTGTGACCTTGTGAACTGTAGCCCACCAGGCTCCTCTGTCCATGGGATGCTCCAGGCAAGAATACTGGAGTGGGTTGCCATGCTCTCCTTCGGTGGATCTTCCTGACCCAGAGATCAAACCTGTTTCTCTTACATCTCCTGCATTGGCAGGCGGGCTGTTTACCACTGGCGCCACCTGGGAAGCCCCAGTAGCTATCTCTAGGTGATTTATATTTTCTTTTTGTGTTTATCTGTATCTTCCAAATTTTCTACAGTGAACATTTTCATAATCCAAAGGAGAAAAGAGTTCAAATTGCTAACATTGTCATTAAGAACTGTTGTTTTTTCTGAGACTGCACATACAGAAAAGTAAGGAATCAACCACAAACCTCTTTCCTGAGCTGGCCATATGCTAGCAATTTAACAATTATCCTACTCTAGTAGAAAGATGAGCAATGAACACAGGTAGTTCACTGAAGAAATACAAATGGTCAATAAACATGTGAGAAGACTCTCAATCGTTTCATTAATAACTTTTAAAATGTAAATTAAAATGACAAAGGAGATACTGTTTATTTGCTTAGCAGATTCAGTTCAGTCACTCAGTCGTGTCTGACTCTTTGCGACCCCATGAATCGCAGCACTCCAGGCCTCCCTGTACATCACAGTCTCCCAGAGTTCACTCAAACTCATGTCCATCGAGTGGGTGATGCCATCCAGCCATCTCATCCTCTGTCATCCCCTTCTCCTACTGCCCTTAATCCCTCCCAGCGTCAGAGTCTTTTCCAATGAGTCAACTCTTCAAATGAGGTGGCCAAAGTGCTGGAGTTTCGGCTTTAGCATCATTCCTTCCAAAGAACACCCAGGGCTGATCTTTAGAATGGACTGGTTGGATCTCTTTGCAGTCCAAGGGACTGTCAAGAGTCTTCTCCAACATCACAGTTCAAAAGCATCAATTCTTTGGCACTCAGCCTTCTTCACAGTCCAACTCTCACATCCATACATGACCACTGGAAAAACCATAGCCTTGACTAGATGGACCTTTGTTGGCAAAGTAATGTCTCTGCTTTTCAATATGCTATCTAGGTTGGTCATAACTTTTCTTCCAAGGAGTAAGCATCTTTTAATTTCATGGCTGCAGTCACCATCTGCAGTGATTTTGGAGCCCCAGAAAATAAAGTCTGACACTGTTTCCACTGTTTCCCCATCTGTTTCCCATGAAGTGATGGGACCAGCTGCCATGATCTTTGTTTTCTGAATGTTGAGCTTTAAGCCAACTTTTTCACTCTCCTCTTTCACTTTCTTCAAGAGGCTTTTTAGTTCCTCTTCACTTTCTGCCATAAGGGTGGTGTCATATGCATATCTGAGGTTATTGATATTTCTCCCAGTAATCTTGATTCCAGCTTGTGCTTCTTCCATCCCAGCGTTTCTCATGATGTACTCTGCATTGAAGTTAAATAAGCAGGGTGACAATATACAGCCTTGACGTACTCCTTTTCCTATTTGGAACCAGTCTGTTGTTCTATGTCCAGTTCTAACTGTTGCTTCATGACCTGCATATAGGTTTCTGAAGAGGCAGGTCAGGTGGTCTGGTATGCCCATCTCTTTCAGAATTTTCCACAGTTTATTGTGATCCACACAGTCAAAGGGTTTGATAAAGCCTTTTCTGCCTTTGATAAAGCAGAAATATATGTTTTTCTGGAACACTCTTGCTTTTTCGATGATCCAGTGGATGTTGGCAATTTGATCTCTGGTTCCTCTGCCTTTTCTAGCAGAGCTTAAAACAAATGATAGGGGAATTCCCTGGTGGTCCAGTGGTTAGGACTGCATGCTTCCACTGCAGGAGGCATGGGTTCAGTCCCTGATTGGGGAACTAAGATTCTGAAGTCATGAGGTGCAGCCAAGTAAACAAATAAATGATAATATCCAGTGCTGATACAGTGTGAGGAAGCCAACACTCTCAGACAACGCTGGTCCGAGTGAAAAATGCTATAAACCATAGCAGTTACCATGATGGATTGAATCTAAATATCTCCTCTTCCTCTTGAAATGCCACAAAAAAAGGCAGGACGGAAATTTTAAAAGGCAGAAACCCACCAAGACGGAGTACAGGAAAGGAGACCACAGAGGGCAAGATGTCAACAGTATCTTGAAAGAGGGAGAGCAGACTGGTGAGTGGCAGCTGACAGACTGTATCAGAGAAGGCTGGAAACTGAATGCCAGCTGGAAGCGAGCGGGGTCTGCCTGTGACCTGCAGAGAGGCCCAGGAACTGGAGGTACCAGCCACGTCAGAAGACAGAGTGGGGTAAGACCGAAAACAGGAAGGGCTGTTGAAAGCACCAGTGTGTTTACAAAAGCACTCGGACTGCACAGCCCAGGTAGCTGACCAGCTAAAGCACCGGCCCAGCAGGAGGAGCCTTCTCTGGCGAAATTAAACCAGAGAAGCTCCAGACCTGGGAGCCTGGGCATAGCAGAGGGCAAGGTTGTCACTACACTACAAAAGGAAGTGGATAGAGGGAGGGGGGATTCTTCAAAGGCTGTGTATCAAATGATGAGAAGGCAGCTTCCTTCCCCTACTGACCCTCCAAGAATGCGGCAGCCTGCCCTCCAGGCACGAGATCAAAGAATTTTCCTCAACAGAACCACATGACCTGGCCTGTCCACTTGATCACTCAGAGAGGTCCAACAGTCAACAAGCTCCCAACTCCCCCCATACACACACACACACACACACACACACACACACACACACAGAGGTCGAACAGTCAACAAGCTCCCAACTCCTGCCATACACATACATACACAGCCTCCAATCAGCTTTGAGTTCCCTGATCATAAAAATAAACATTCAACTAGGAACCACCAAACACTCTCCAATGTGAAATAGCAAAATAACACAAAAGAAATTTAGGAGTAATGAATATAATACTGGGAGCAGAAGTAAGCTGGAAAGAGAAAGAACTTTAATAAATATCTTTAGAGAAATAAGGATATTATATGAATGTTAATTTCACCAAATATGTGATTAACCATATCAGGAAGATGGGGGAGCAATAATGTATTACGTAAGAGTGCTGTGTCCTTACTTTTCATAATACAAAGTCAATAGATGATAACTAAAACAGAAAAAACTAGTCATAAAGGCACTTTATTTAGAAATAGAAACAACTAAAATAGTTGGAAATGTTGTGTGTGGTAGGGAGAACTGGGAAGAGGGGAGATGAGGCAAGGAATTGCTATTCTTCAATGTAATCTTTGTAGTTGCCTTAATAAAAGTGGATATGAAATTTAAAACAAATGGTATGACATTTATTAGAGGAATCTGGACAAATGAATTAAAACTGTGAATACATGTATAACCTTTTACCCAGCACTCAACTTGTTAAGGATTTATCCTAAGGAAATTATAGAAGTAATATGCAAAGACGTATGTTCAGTGATGTTTACTGCAGCATTGTTTTATCATTATGCCAAAAACTGGAAACAACCTAAACACCCAGGAGACTCATTTAATAAATCATAGTATAATCCAAGCACTGGAATACTACACAGCTGTTAGGAAGGACAAGGAAGATTTTATAAATTAACATGAGATGATACTCAAGTGATACTAAGTGAAAAAAAGAGGGCTTCCCTGGTGGCTCAGTGGTAAAGAATCTGCCTGCCAGTGTAGGAGACGCAGGTTGAATCCCTGATCCGGAAAGATCTCACATGCTGCAGAGCAACTAAGTCTGCCCGCAACAAATATTGAGCCTAAGCTCTAGAGCCGGGTAACCACTAACTATTGAACCCGCGCACCACAACTGCTGAAGCCCATATGCCCTACAGCCCGTGCTCTGCAACAAGAGAAGCCACTGCAATGAGAATCCCAAGCACCACAAAGAAGAGTAGCCCCCACTTCCCGAAACTAAAGAAAAGCCCACAGGCAGCAAAGACCCAGCACAGCCAATAAATAAACAAGTTTAAAAATGGTTAGAGAACAGTAAATACAGTTTGACACAAGAAATATTGTTTTAGAAGTCTAGTTAATTTCCAAAATATATAAAGAACTACTACAACTACCACTACTACAACTCAATAACAAAAATACCAAACAACTCGATTTAAAAATGGGCCAAGAACTTGAACAGGTATTTCTCCAGAGAAGTATACAGATGGCTAACAAGTACATGAAAAGGAGCTCTACATCACTAATCATCAGGGAAACACAAATCAAAACTACAACGAGATACCACACCCCCTGGGAGGAAGAAAAAAACCACCACCAGAAAATAAGTGTTGGTAAGGATGTAGAGAGATTGGAACCCTTGTACATTGCTGGTAGGAATCCAAAATGGTACAGCCACTATGGAAAACATTCTGAAAGTTCCTCAAAAAAGTAAACACAGAATTACCATATGATTCAGCAAATCCATTTGTGAGTACGAAAAAGAATTAAAAGCAAGGACTCAAGTAGCCATCTGTACACTCGTATTCACAGCAGCATTATTTACAATAACCAAAAGGTGGAAGCAATCCTTTCCATCAGCAGATGATATAAACAAAATGTGGTATCTATAGACAATGCAATATTTTTCAGCTCAGAGGGTAAAGTGTCTGCTTGCAGTGTGGGAGACCCGGGTTCAATCCCTGCGTCAGGAAGATGCCCTGGAGAAGGAAATGGCAACCCACTCCAGTACTCTTGCCTGGAAAATTCCATGGACAGAGGAGCCTGATAGGATATAGTAGGATATAGTCCATGGGGTCGCAAAGAGTCAGACACGACTGAGCGACTTCACTTTCACTTTAAAAAAGGAAGGCAATTTTGACACCTGCTACAACATGCATGAACCTTGAAGACATTACACTATGTGAAATAAGCCAGCCATCAGAGGACAAATACTGTATGGTTCCATTCAAGAGAGAGTAGAGTGGTAGTTGCCAGAGACGGGTAGGGAAGACTAGGGAGATACTGTTTAATGGGTACACAGTTTCACTTGGAGAAGAAAAAAAATCTGGAGATGGATCTTGGTGATGGGTGCATGTCAATGGGAATGTACTTAATGCCACTAAGCTGTATGCTTAAAAACTAATTTTTATTTCATGTATATTTTGTTGTTCTTGTTCAGTCACTCAGTTGTGTCCAACTCTTTGTGACCCCATGGACTGCAGCACACCAGACTTCCTGTCCCTTACCATCTCCCAGAGTTTGCCCATGTTCGTATCCATTGAATCAGTATATTTTATCAAATTTTTTAAAAATTCAATTTTTTAAGTAGAACTTTATATACCAGTGTCACTAATAATCTCTGGGGCTGGAATTATGTAAAAATTTTCCCTTTCTCTTTGTTTATATTTTCACCAGTTACCACAATCAGGCAAAAAAGGTATCTAGTTCCATTTAGAAAATGAAAGTAACCTCACACCCTGAGAATGCCGTCTTACAGTTTACAAAACACTTTCACAATCATCATCCTGCTTAAGCATCACCAACATCCCAAAAAACAGAGACATTTTTGAACTGTGTAGACCAGAAAGGTTCAGAAGACAGTGAATTGCCCGTCAGTAAGACAAGGAGCCAGGACTTAATCACAAGCCCCAACTCGGTCAGCTCAGCAAACTTTCAAGCATCACACCAGCTGTGTCGAAGTCAATCCCAGAGAAGCCATCTCCCAGAGATGAAGCTCGCTCTACAGCCTAGAAAAATGTTACCTGGGCAGCTCACGTAACACACAACCAAATCAAGGTGATGAGATTTTAGGGGGGTAGAGGTCAAATGATGTGGTTTCAGGAAGCCACCCCTGGTACCATCCCTCACAGGGACATAACCAACTTCACAAACTGACCCCAGCCTCTGACAGTCCCCCACAATGGACAGAAAGGGTCTACCAGGAGCCCCCCACTCTGGCCCTGATCTGGCCCAGACCTTATCCAAGCTGACCCCCCAGTCCCCACCATCCCAACATACCTGGTCCTGTGTCCCAGGCCTTGCAGATCAGATCAACAGCAGCACAAAGTGGCTGGAGCTGAAGCAGCTGAAACAAAGTGGAAATCAACAGGAAGTGTGAGAATCACCTTGTGACAAAAGAGGCACGAAGACCGGAAGTGGGTTTGGGCCAGGAAGGCTGCGGCCGGCCTTCTAGAAGTGAAGCAACCTTGCAGCCCCACTGCTCAGCTGCTATTGAGCAAGACTTCAGGGTTGAGGAAGGAGAAAAAGAAACTCAAGCCCTAACTCTTTAGCCAGAACTTCAAGCTTCCCCTTTGTCTGTCTCCAGCCCTGTATTAGAGGGGAAAAGCAAGGAGGAGAGCTTTCCCACATTAAGGGTAGGAGATGCAGGATCCCTGTTGATTCAGTGGTAAGAATCCACCTGCCAACCTAGGTTCGATCCCTGGTCTGCAAACCAAGATCCCACATGCCCCAGAGCAACTAAGCCCATGCTCCACAACTACTGAGCTGAAGCACTAGCGCCCTAGAGCCCTTGCTCCATAACAAGAGAAGCCACTGCAAAGAGAAGCGCATGGACCACAAGAGAGTAGCCCCCTGCTCACAGCTAGAGAAAGCCCATGTGCCACAACAAAGACCTAGTGTAGCCAAAAATAATAAATAAAAGGTAGGGCTTCCCCAGTGGCTCACTCGGTAAAGAATCCACCTGCAGTGCAGAAGACACAGGAGACTCAGGTTCAATCCCTGAGTTGGGACGATCCCTTGGAGGAGGGTATGGCAACCCATATATTCTTGCCTGGAAAATTCCATGAACAGAGGAGCGTGGTGGGGTACAGTCCATGGGATCGCAAAAGAGTCAGACACGTCTGTGAAACTGAGCACACAGGAGATGCCCAGAACCTGGCAAAGCACACCTGTGGCTTCAGAGAAAAAATGGGAAGTCAGAGGGAAGTAGCCTCCGCCTACCACTTTTGGTGGCAAGACCTTGAATGAGTTGCTGTGTGTCTCTGTGTCTCATCTTTGCAAAATGAAATGGAGGTGACACCAGTACTGACCTCATGGCATTGTTTGGGCTTAAATGAGATAATGTGTGTAATTGGCTTCACATACATCCCATTATTCCCTTCAGTGGTTGGTGGCATCCCCCCTCCTTTCTGCCTCTCCAAATCTGACCCACTCCTTAAGTCTTTGGCAGGTCATGCCACCCTGGTCTGGAGTCACTTCTCACCTCCACAGTGGCTGCAGGTCAAATGTGTCACTAGGTCCCACCATGTCGGAGAAGCACCACGGTTAAGAACTACGACTGAGGCCCTTCACCAATAATTCCTTCCCATGGAGCTGTCTATCTCCCCAAGGTCACCCAGGGAGGGTAAGGGCTGCATGGATTTGTCTCTGTTTTCCCAGGAGCATCTACCAGAGCACTGGAAGTTAGTCCATAAATGTTCATGGACTTTTAAGATGCTATGAAGGTTTCAGACTGACCTCAGGGCAGCTCAGGATCATGTTGTCTCCAGCCTGGGGCTGCTGCTGCTGCTGCTAAGTCACTTCAGTCGTGTCCGACTCTGTGCAACCCCGTAGACGGCAGCCCACCAGGCTCCCCCGTCCCTGGGATTCTCCAAGCAAGAACAACTGGAGTGGGTTGCCATTTCCTTCTCCAATGCATGAAAGTGAAAAGTGAAAGTGAAGTCGCTCAGTGGTGTCCAACTCTTCGCAACCCCATGGACTGCAGCCTACCATGCTCCTCCGCCCATGGGATTTTCCAGGCAAGAGTACTGGAGTGGGGTGCCATCGCCTTCTCCGTGTCTCCAGCCTACAGGAGGCTTATGCAGGATTTCAGCTGATGGTAAAAGGACTCACCTGTGGGTGTCAGTAGCGCACCATCTGAAAACATCTTGCAGTGCAATGCAATTATATTTGGACCAGGAGGGACACTCTTTGAAGATGATACTTTTAAACTAGTAATAGAATTTTCTGAAGAATATCCAAATAAAATGGCAACTGTTAGGTGTTTAGGTATCCTTCAGAATCGGTGGAGTCCGATCTTCTATCTTAACACCAATTTAGTCTCTGCTGGATGAACTGAATCCAAATAGTCCAGTCAATAATCAGGCAGCACAGCTTTATCAGGAAAACAAATGAGAATATGAGAAAGGAGTTTTGGCCATTGTTGAATAAGGCTGGAATGATTCATAATACACAAATGATCTGTTAATCTTTTTCATCATTGTTGTAATTTACCTCTCAGTAGAAAGGCTAACATATTTCAAGTGTCACCAGTTTTAAGGATTCTGCAGGGGGAAAAAAAAGTCCTTCAATTTAGAACATAACAAAAGCTTGTGTATCTTGATGAATGTACTTTTTGTTGCATGGTATGAACTAAGTTATTGCTTACATAAATTTGTAATATATTCTATTTGTATTTTCTTCCCAAGTGTATAATGTTGGCGTGGAGCTTTCATGACAGAATAACACTTTGTACATCTGTACTTTTTTCAAATATTGAATGCCCTATTTTGGAATTTTTAGATTTTTTTAAATTGAAAGCACTTGAAGTTTTTTTATATATGAATATTACATGTAAAGCTGTTAAAATATGTATCTTCAGTGCACAAAAAAAAGATGCTATGGTAACACCATCCTATTTAAAGCATTCTGGTAAACTCCTGCACCTGGGCTGAGGTCGCCATAGCAACAGTTGTGCAGGCTGTGGCAAAGCCTTGCAGGAAGGCAGGACCTGGGTGATCCTTGGCTCCTCTTAGTTCCTCTCAAATCCCTAAAAGCACTAAAGATGTGAAGTGGGGGAAGATGCTGAATGCTGTAGCTTGAGCTGCCTGGAAATCCTGCTTCCTGCTCTCATCTCTAGAAGAAAGCTTGGGTAGCTTGCAAAATACTTAAATCTCCCTCAAAAGCAGCCTAAGGTTTGCCACCTGATTGGGAGACCAGCCCTCCAACTGGCTTTCTGTCCTCAGCTCCCTGGTCCCCTTTTTTTCAGATGACAGATATCTTGATAGCTGAGATGACATCTTCTTAAGGATCGCCCCTCACCTTTTTCTTAATAACTTTTTTTTTTTTTTTGGTTGAATCGGGTCTTAGTTGCAGCACATGGGATCTTTCATTATGGTGCAAGGATTCTCAGCTGTGGCTCACAGGCTTAGTTGCTCCATGGCATGTGGGATCTTAGTTCCTCCATGGCATGTGGGATCTTAGTTCCCTGTTGTTGTTCAGTCACTTAGTCATGTCCAACTCTTTGCGACCTCAAGAACTGCAGCATACCAGGCTTCCTTGTCCTTCACCATCTCCCGGAGCTTGCTCAAACTCATGTCCATTGAGTCAGTGATCCCATCCAGCCATCTTGTCCTCTGTCATCCCCTTCTCCTCCTGCCTTCAATCTTTCCCAGCATCTGGGTCTTTTCCAGTGAGTCAGCTCTTCACATCAGGTGGCCAAACTATTGAAGCTTCAGCTTCAGCATCAGTCCTTCCAATGAATATTCAGGATTGCTTTCCTTTAGGATGGATTGGTTGGATCTCTTTGCAGTCCAAGGAACTCTCAAGAGTCTTCTCCAACACCACAGTTCAAAAGTATCATTTCTTCAGCGTTCAGCATTCTTTATGTTCCAACTCTCACATCCATACATGACTACTGGAAAAACCATAGCATTGACTAGACGGACCTTTGTTGGCAAAGTAATGTCTGCTTTTTAATATGCTGTCTAGATTTGTCATAGCTTTTCTTCCAAGGAGCAAGCGTCTTTTAATTTAGTAGCTGCAGTCACCATCTGCAGTGATTTTGGAGCCCAAGAAAAAGGAAGTTTGTCACTGTTTCCACTGTTTCCCCATCTATTTGCCATGAAGTGACAGATCAAGCCCTGTTCCCTAGCATTGCAAGAATTCTTAACCACTGGACTAGCAGGGAAGTCCTTGCCCCTCACCTCTTGTTCCCTCCAACTTACCACCCCACCAAGTCTGCCCACCTCCACATTTCTCTTAGTATACCCCAGGCCTTGTTGAAGCTTACTGGGTGCCAGGCTCTGTGCTCAGTATGTTTTGTTTTGGCCGCAATGCACAGTTCATGGACTCTTACTTCCCCCAACAGGGATTGCACCCACACCCTCTGCAGTGGAATCGGTGCATCCTAACCACTGACCAGAGAATTCCTGTGTGCTAAGTGATTTACATATAATATCCTGCTTTAACCCTCAAATAACTCTCCAAGTAAAGGCTGTTGCTATTCCCATTTTACAGATGAGGAAACTGAGCCCCAAAGAGGTCACACAACTGGCCCAACTTTAACTTGCAGGCATTTCAGTGGGATTTTATTCCAGGAAGCTATACACTCTCCCACCTCCATGTCTCACAGAGAAGGGAGTTTTGTAGTTAGCCTGTTCAAAGTTTTGGAACTACTGAGCCTGAGTCATCACCAGAGGGCTGATTAGAAATGCAGAGCCTCAGGCCCCACCCCAGTCCCACTAAATTAGAATTTGCATTTTCACAAGAGAACCAGGTGATTGGTTTGCTCATCAAGATTTGAGCCTTGGTCTAAATTGAATTGAATGGGTAGCACAAGACACGGACCCACAAGCAAAGTAAGCATAGACAAAGAACCCCGCAGGGCTCTAGATCTTGGGGGTTTTGCCTCTAGAGAAAGAACAGAGACAAAAATTTAGGGCTCTGGGGCTCCTCTCGCCTCAGTTTCCGCTTTCTAAGTCCTCACGCAAAATCTCAACTTTGGAAGTTCAGAGAGCAATAGGATGGCTTTAGAGCGCCACCTTCTGGTCATGCTAAGCTATGCAGCACACGTTTCTGCTCCGGGCATCCTGTCCCAGAGAGGCAGCTACTTGTCTGCAGGGGCTAAACCTTCTCTTGGGGACTTCTGTAGTTTTTCCCAGCAGTTTATTTCTCTTCCTTCTTTACCCTTCAACACTCACCATTCGTTATTCTTATCACTGATTCAGATAACTCCTTGCTGGCTAAATGACAGCAGTACCGCACTTCATGTTTGCTTACTCCCTGACCTCAATACAGTTCAGCTCATCAGGGGTGCAAAGCCTAAGACGTGACCATTTCTGTTTTCAGTAACATCAAAGCAAGTGGAGGAACCAAGACCTTAGAGTTACAAACAAGGCATAAAGATTTTAAACTGATCTGTATAAGAAAGAATTCACATGGACATATTCACGTGGACATTCACATGGACATATTTCTATTTACCTCTGTTTATATCTATCTAAAATCAATCACAGAAGGAAAATATCTAAATAGAGTATTATGCAAAAGATATAGGTAAGCTCATAATGGAAGAAATGCCATTAGTCAAAGACATTTTTAAAAAGTGTCCCTATTTTAAACCTTTCTTCTTTTGAATTAGATTTTTAAAATTATTGCTTTTTCCATTATCCTAATTATACTTTTATTATTTTTAGTGCTTCATTATCATTTTAATGGTTATCAAGCAATCCCACTCCCAGAATAATGCAAGATTACAATTTAACTCCATTTATCCTCCTCCTGCTTTCTATTTTCATCAAGTATTTTAATTTTTATGAATTTTTAAACTCTAAAGATATTATTTTTATTTTATGCAATCAATACTCATGTATTTTCCCCACTCATTTACCTCCCGTCATTCATTCATTCCTGTATGATTTTGCTTCCACGGGTATCATTTTCATTCTGCCTAAAGAACGTCCTCTACCCCCAATAAAAATTAAAAATAAAAAAAGAACATTATTTAGTAGTTTCATTTGTTTATTTCGGGACTTTTAGTGAAGCTCTTTCAGCAGTGAATTCTATTTTCATCTGTAAACTTCATTCCACCTTCTTTTTTTTTTTTTTGGCCAAGCCACCCTGCATGTGGGATCTTAGTTCCCTTGAACAGGGATCAAACCCCGCCCCCTGCATTGGAAGTGCACAGTCTTAACCACTGGACCACCAAGGAAGTCCCTCCACCTATATTTTTTAAGAATACTTTTCTCTGAATAAAATTCTAGGTTGGCAGCTATTTTCTTTCAGTCCTTAAAAGGTTCTAGCATGTAGTCTTGGCATGCACCCTCTCTTGGATTGCACCATTTATCTTGGAAATCAGATGTACTATTTTGCTTCTCTGAAGGTGATGTGTCTTTTCTTCTCAGACAATTTTTCAAAATTATCTTTGACTTTGGTTTTCAGAAGTTTTACTACAGTGCGGTCAGGTAGCGATTTTTTTGGGGGGGGAGTGGTATGTATTTTGCTGGAGATTTGTAGAGTTTCTTGAATTTGTGGTTGAATGTTTTTTACTAATATTGTAAAATTTGTGATCCATAACTCTTCATCTATTGCTTCTGAACAAGTCACTCTTTTAAATGTATTTAGACCTTTACATCACATTCCATATTCTCTTATGCTCTTTTCTGTATTTTCCATCTTCCCCCCAACCCCAGTCCCATCCTTCAGCCTGAGTATTTTCTGCCCACTTAGCTTTCAGTTTACTAATCCTGTCTTCTGTTATATCTAACCTGGGAATTCCCTGGCAGTCCAGTGGTTGGGATTCAGCGCTTTCACTGCTGTGACACAGATTCAATCCCTGGTTGGGGAACTAAGATCTCACAAGACACACAATGTGGCCAAAAAATAATCAACACAACAATAATAATAGTAACCTGTTGTTAAACCCATCTATAGAGTTGTGGTTTTTTTAAGGAATTGTATTTTTTGATTCTAGAATTTCCACTTAGTTCTTTAAAAAAAATTGTTTCTAGTTCTCCATCTACTTTCTTGAACGTACTGGGGAGAGTGGGGTAAACACCAATTTATAATAATACCCAAGCAAGGTGGGTGAGACAAGGCAATTTCATATGCTACTGGAGGAAGTTTAAATTGGCACAGTTTATGAAAGGGAATTTGACAATTTTTACCATGTCTTTAAAATTATATTATACTTTGACTCCTCCATTCCATTTCTAATAATTATTTAAAGTGTGAAACAGAAGAAAGGAAACCTCTTTTTTTTTTTTTGGCTGGCCTGCAAGGCCTCAGCAGTAAAAACTCGGGTCCTAACCTTTGGACTGCCAGGGAATTCCCATTTAAAATGAAGCTGAGGGACTTCCCTGCTGGTCCAGTGGTTAAGACTCCCCACTTCCACTACAAGGGGCATGGGGTGGATCCCTAATCAGGGAACCAAGATCCTGCATGCCCTGTGGTGTGGCCAAAAGCTATTAAATTAATTAATTAAATTAAATGAAGTTGGGTGGCCAGAAGGGAGAACTCTCACATGCTACCACTCCACATCAATTACAGACCCCAAAAGGAAGAATTTTTCTCACCCAGCAACCAGACCAGCCAATGGGAAGTGCCCTCCAGCCTGAACTCTCCTTTTCCCCCAGTGGACTTTCTTCATATTAACTCCAACTGCCTCCTTTTGCTCTACAAAGTAACATTCCTCTCCTTTGTTGGACTTGCCTATGACTTTTGCTATAGCTTTCTTGCCCCAAATTGCAATTTCTCTACTATTCTGGAAAAAAGAAAACAAAAACTTTTTATTTGCTAGCAATATAATTGGCTGTTTATTTTTAGGTTTGATAAAGGAAATAACACCAAGATTTTGCAATTAAAAAAACACATTACAGAAAATTTTATAATAGGGGGAAATTGGAAACTTAAATGTCAATCGATAGATACATTAATTAAATAAATGACTATATCATCGACTCAATGGACATGAGTTTGAGCAAACTCCAAGAGATAGTGAAGGACAGGAAAACCTGATATGCTGCAGTCCATTGGGTCCAAAAGAGTCGGATACAACTCAGAAACTGAACAACAATCCATTAAAAATAAGGGTGTAAAAGAAAATAAAGTTTTCAGGTGCTGAAAAAGTCAGGTCCTAAAAGTGTTTATTCAGTGTGATTCCACTTATTCTAAAATCATTACATGCTATAATTATACATAATATATAATTATTTTTAGCATAGCTATATATATAGGAGCTGAAAGAATAAACAAAAATATTTATAATATTTATCTGTAGAGGTGGCATAAAGCTGATGTTTTCATGTGTGCTTTTTATGAAATTTCCACTTTTTTTCAACACGAAGCACTATTTTTATTTACAAAAGAACATTTTTTTTCCTCTCCTGATTCCTGATTTTTTTCCTCCCTGACCCTGGCCTTACCTGTCTCAAGCACTGAGCACTCTCAGCTGTCAGTGAGGCATTCAGCTCCGGATGAAGAGTGAAGGCTGAGAAAATCCTCCAACAAAGGGCTAATTTCAAACAGTCTTTCTCCTACAGCTGCCACCCCCTAGGAAGTGCGAAGTTTCCCTTCCACGAACCGCCCGGCGAACAAATCTTCCCTGCTCTTTAGCTTCCCTTCCCCCACCTGTCCCAGAGCATCTCTGCCCCTGCGGCTGGCGCTTTACGACGGTGCAGGGAATGGGGCGGGGACGCACGCAGCCCAGGTGAGTTAGCTGCAGGACGCAATCCACGCCGGCTCGTACGCGACTGGGACGTGACTCAGCCTTCCTGCTCGCCCGGTGCCCCACCCCTGCTCCCTTCGGCCTCCTCCCGCAGCCCGCAGTACCCTCGAGCCACCGTCGGTTCTTGCCAGGTTCATCCTCAAGTCCAAGCTAGTTTTCTCTTTTGCGCAGGATTCCTTTGGTTCATCCCACTCTGTGGCTTCCCGGCCAGTGGGCTCTCAAGCACTGAAACCAGCCTTGGGCTCAGCCTTCAAGAGTCCTGAAGTGGACCCTTTCAGCTCTGAGACCATCCTGAGCCTCTGTAGCTCCCAGGGTCCTCATCCCCATTCATACGTTTCAGATCAGGGTGTGCAAAGCTCCGTGCACGTCTCAGATCAGCGTGTTCAGAGGCCTATGCACGCCACCGCTTCCGGTGGTACCCAAGTGAATCTTTTTTTTGCTTATTATGTATTCATATTGCTGTTCATTAAAATATGATTAGAACATCAGACCTGTGATTTCACAGTATGGATGCTCAGAATGAGGTGAGAGTAAATATTTATGTTTAAAATATGGCTCCTATTTGTTATTTTTGTTTTTAAGAAAAATCAACAGTTGTACATGCAGTACTTTGATGTGGCAAAAATTACCAAAACAAACCACTGGATTGTTTTCCCGGGGGGATTTCTTCTTTAAAAGCCTCAGATTCCATCACTTGTCCCTCCTTCTTTCCTAGCCCATCTTCCCTCCCCTTCCCAGACTCACCTCCTGGAGAATCTGCCAGAGATCAGGCTTTTTCAAAGACAACATTGGTGTACAGTGGCTAAGTAAGGCTCTAACCCAGTGGTGGGCTCATCCTCCCATCTCCAGCCAGACGAAAGTTCTCAATCTATTGTGACTTGAGGGGGTGGGGAGAATTTTGGTGTGGATTCCAAAAGCCATTAGAATAGAAGGTAGGGGCTTTCCCTGGTGGCTCAGTGATAAAGAATCTGCCTGCCTGCCAATGCAGGAGATACTGGTTCTATACCTGGTGCAGGAAGATCCCACATGTCATGGAGCTACTAAGCCCAAGCCTGTGCACCACAACTATTGACCCTGTGCCCTAGAGCCTGTGCTCTGCAACAAGAGAAGCCGCAGCAACAAGAAGCCCGGGCCCTGCAACTAGAGCAGCCCCCACTCTGTGCAACCAGAGAAAGGCCCAGGCAGCAAGGAGGACGCTGTGCAGCCAATAAATAAATAAAACTATTAAAAAAAAAAAAGAATAGAAGGTAGAATGACTTCATTGTCTGAACTTCACACGCTCCTGTGCAGGAAAAGCGCGTGCATACACACACACACCCCTCATGCACATAAGCTAGGCTTGAGAAGTTGGATTTATTCATTTCACAAACACTGACTTATTAAACACTATCGCCAGACACAAGACCCTATGCTACAGTCAACAGAGATGAGTTAGGAACTCCTCCTTCAGGGTCTTAAAAGATAAAGATGCCAGCGGGGAAGTGATGAGGAAGAAAGGCATTACAGCCAGGAAAAAAAAAAGCCGGAAAAAATCACAGAGCCCCAGAAGCCCAAGGCCTCAAGGGATCTGAACTAGAAGCCAGCACTGTGGCTATGCTGCGTGGCTTGAGGTGGCCCAGGGCAAGGGGGCTGTCCAGAAAACCATGTGGGAAAGGTAGTGTGGGCCTCATGTGCAGACTGAGGAGGGTGGGCCTTGTACCGAGGGCAGTGGGGAGCCACGGAAGTCTTTAGAGGGAGGGAAGGCATGAGGAGGAACACCCGTGAAGATGTTCTGTGGCTGCTTCAGTGTAGGTTGGACAGAGGGGGCTGAGGGCCGGGGGTAGGGGGCTTGGGAATGAAAGCAGCACCTGTCCACCTTCCAAGCCGGGTGCCCTGGCAGGGCCTGTTTTCTGCTCAAAGGCCCCAGGTTTCCCCAGAGTATCAGCACCCCCAGGCTATGTAAGGATAGAAGGAGAGCCGGGGGGTCGGCCGTAGAGAACAAGTTAGACTAAGATTTCAGAGGTGTGGGCAGCCTGGCAGGAGAAGGTGAGTCCAGGAAACTTACGGGGGCAGGAATGAACTGAATCCCCCGGGTAGCCCCTGATCTGCCTGGAGCCAAACAGGGCAGCCTGCAATGGGCTGAGTGGACACTTGATTTGCATTTCCCTGATGATTATTGATGCTGAACATCTTTTTGTGAGCCTCTTGGCCAATTTGCATTTCTTCTTAGGAAAAATATTCAGTTCTTCTGCCCATTTTCTAATCGGGTTTGTGTGTGTGTATGTGTGTGTGATGTTGGGTTGTATGAGCTGTTTACATATGTAGGATATTAATCCCTTATCAGTCATAGCATTTGCAAATATTTCCTCCCATCTTGTAGGTTCAGGCACATTATTTGTATCTATTTATTTAATCATCATCACAATCCTATAGAGTAGGTAATATAATCTTTTTTCTTGGCCGCAAAGCACAGCTTGTGACATCTTAGGTCCCCCAGCAAGGACTGAACATGGGCCCGTGGCAGTGAGAGCCCAGAGTCCTAGCCACTGGACAGCCAGGAAAGCCCCAGTCTGCATTTCAAGGCAGATTCTTAACCACTGGGCCACCGGGGAAGTCCCAACTCCTGCCTTATTCTTATTTTTTTTCTGATCATGAAAGAAATATACATTCAAGGATCACAGGAATGTATGAGTCAGAAAGTTTCTCCAGTGATAACCACTAACAAGTTGGATGTGTCTACTTCCAGATTTGTCCTCTATAAAAACGATCATATATTATCATTTCCATAAACAGAGTCACACAGACTGTTCTGAAACTTACTTCTGTTTCATGTGGTATCAGGGACAGTTCTCCTTTATTGGTTTTATTCTGCCTCCGTCTTTATCTCTGTGGTGTTTGATCTTTGGAGCTTGGAGACCCTCTGAGTGTGAGATGAAGGACAAGTGTATATAAGCACATCACCCAAATATCTGTGTATGACCTTGGGTGACAAAGAGTTACTGAGGCTGATCTGAGCCCTTCACCCTGTGCCCTGTCATGGCAAGGGAGCAGGAAGCAACAGGAGGATCACCAAAATGAACTCTGGAGGCTGGAGGACTGTATGACTTTTTCATTATTGGAAGGACGTGGAGACTCATCTTCGGGGATGGGTCCTGGGTCACTGCTCCCATACTGAGACCCTCTGCTTGTCTCCAGCGCCCATCCCTGGACTCCTCCTCGGGCGGGGGAACCCTCCTCTCTGAGCATCTTCATCAGGATCACCTGACTCCAACAGGGGCCAAACCTCTGGGCAACGCCAAAGCCTCCTGGCCTCAAACGGGTTGGGCGACATTCACTTCCCGGCGCTGGCCTCCAGACCTGCTCAGTCATTAGCAAATGCCTCGGCGGTGGCGGGCGGCGGCGGCAGCTGTCACAGTAACAGCAGCAGGAGGACGTGCCGCCCGCCCAGCGCTTCTGGGTGGCTCAGATCTGCTCCGTAGAGGCCAGCGGGTGGAGAGGTGGATGCTGCTCGCCCTGGTCCCAGCCAAAGTGAGTCTGGGGGCCAGGCTGGGGGCAGGGAAGGAACTTGGTGGAGTTCTGCACTGATGCCAGGGGTGTGTGTGTGTGTGTGTGTGTGTGTGTGTGTAAGAGAGAGAGAGAGCTGAAGCTATAAAGCCTTGGGAATCCAGGAGGGAAGCCTAGGTGCCCACAAGTGTCACCCCGCCTCATAGACTCACTGTCCCAAGGTGGGGAGGTGGGGGTCACCTGAGCTGGTGACACCCCCCACCAGTCCTCAAGATGGGTGGGCTGCTGCTGTGGGTGAAGTCAGGCACTGCGGCTTCATGAGGTCGGCTCCCCTTGGGCCAGCCCTCCCCCTCCCCCTGCCTCTCTCCTAGCCGGAGGGGCAGCGCCAGTTACAGTCACTTTGAGGAGGGAAGTCTAGAGGGGGGTCACTTTCCCATACAGGTTTCCTCATCATTCTTTAAAAAAAAAAACTTTATTGAGGTATGATTGACATCCAACAAGATGTACATATTTAACACATACAACTGGATTCTGGAGTTTTCAGGAGGCATTTTCATCCTTGGTTGTTTGTTAAATTGGTGTTTCTGTAGAGGCGTAAGGGCTGGGACTCTTGCTCTCAATTCTTCACCTACTCCTTCACTCGAGGTCTGGAACGCCCTCCATGGATGCACATTCTCAGGGACGGGATGGTTCACAGTATGGCCTGTGTAGCCAGGCTGACCTGGCCTCAAACCCTGGATCTGCCCTGGACTTTCTTTTAATTCCCACTGTATACTGTTTATTCTTTCTTTTTTTAAAAAAAAATACTTCTTTATTTGGCTTCATTGGGTCTTAGTTACAGCATGCGGGATCTAGTTCCCTGAGCAGGGGTCGAACCTGGCCCCCCTGCATTGAGAGCTCAGAGTCCTAGCCACTAGACCACTAAGGAAGTCCCAGCAGCCTGGCTTTGAACAAAGTTACTTAAGCCTTGGTTCCCTAGTCTGTAAAACAGAGATAATATCTACCTCCTGGAGCTGTTGACGATGAAATGAGGAAGGGATGCAGAATGCCAAGCACACAATTAGTGTTCAATAAATAGCTGCTGTTGTAATTATTTATTATTAGCTCGACACTGGTCCCACCTTACCTAGGAAGACCTTCCAGCCCTCCTCTCCCCAAAATTTCCTGAAGCACCAACGGCGATGCCTTTGGATATAATGTCTTCCCTTTCATTTAGCTAGTCTGTGCCTCAATCAGAGCGTGTTCCTCAGATTTCTTCTGCTGCCCTCTCCCCAGCACCTGAGACAGTCAGGTTCAGAAGAAGAACTCAAGGATGGAGAATGAAATGGTATGAAGAGAAAGGGAGGGACTGAGCATGGGAGGCAAGAAGGTGGGGATGGAGGACAGGTGGCCTTGCCCAGACGTGAAGGACAAGGCTCTCCCAAAGCACAGGACGGGAAGGGACTGCACAGGAGGCCATCAGCAGGGATCTGGGATGTCATCTACATCCCCCGCATCCTATTATTTCTCAAACTCAGTTCTCTCTGTTCCCCTGCTCAACCCAAGGAGGACAGTGCTTCCTGCTGCAAATATCTACTCACCCAATCTATCAACTGATTCAAATATTTTCTACACTCTCTAGGAAATCAATGAATATCTCCCCCCTCCCATCTCCCTCTCCAACCCCTCCCCAAGGTGACCTCAGACAAGTCACTTCCCTTCTCTGGACTCGGGTCTTTTCATCTATAACACTCAATTTTACTAAATGACCTGCAACATCCTTTCCCCTCCAGCATTTTCGAATCTATCTGCTTTATTCTCTTGTCTATCTTGATACCTCACTTCTCAGCTTTCCAAACAACTCAGGGTATTGATCATCATTCCTCCTTTAAAAAATAAAAAATCTCTCTTCAAGAACTTTATAAATGTCCACTAGATTCTAAAAGCTTCATGAAGGACATTTTCCCCCCATGCCACGCTTGCATGATCTCAGTTCCCTGATCAGCAATCAAACCCATGGCAGTGAGAGCCCAGAATTCAATCCTAACAATCAGGGAACACCCTTGAAGGGTTTTCTTAATCACTGCTTATTTCCAATGTCTGGCTCAGCACCTAGCCTGCAGCAACATTCAATAAATAATTGTTGAATAACTGGATACATGAATGAATGGATGGATGGATGGGTGGACAGATGGACCTGCCACCATACACCCCTGGGGAGTTATGAAACGCAGGGGGATATGCTGGCAGTTGGTCAGCTTAGGAAAATCAAGGTCATCCTGAGAAAAACCTCAGTTTAGATAACTGCATGTTATAAAATAAAAATGTCTAAGACACTGGAACCACCAACTTAGTAACCTATTGCCCATCCCTTACCTACTCCGTTGTCATCTTCTCTGGTTATTATTCTAACTCCAGGGGAGCTGCCCTTTGTCAGGGGCATGAGTGTTTTTAGTCATCTACATGATAAGAAACATCTGGGGAGGAGAGGGAAGGCAGGTGCTAGGAGGAGAAAGGACTGAGCCTGATTGACAACATCTAGCACCAAAGAAAGGATGCTTTAGAACTGTGGTGTTGGAGAAGACTCTTGAGAGTCCCTTGGACTGCAAGGAGATCAAACCAGTCAATCCTAAAGGAAATCAACCCTGAGTATTCACCAGAAGAACTGATGCTGAAGCTGAAGCTCCAATATTTGGCCACCTAGTGTGAAGAGCTGACTCACTGGAAAAGACCCTGATGCTGGGAAAGATTCAGGGCAGGAGAAGGGGGCAACAGAGAATGAGATGGTTGGATGGCATCACTGATTCAACGGGCATGAGTCTGCCATGAGATATTGAAGGACAGGGAAGCCTGGTGTGTTGCAGTCCATGGGGGTGCAAAGAGCTGGACACTTCTTAGGACTGAACAGCAGCCATTTACTGAGCATGTACTATGTGCCAGACTTTTCATTCGTGGCACCTCACTTAACACTCTGGACAACTCTGAGAAGAAGCCGGTACTATTATTATCAACCCCACCTCAGAGATGGGAAACTGAAGCTCAAATAGGTTATACAGACAGTAGTGGGCATATCAAGGATTTGAAGCCAGCTTCAGGGTCTGGCTTCTTGAACCCCCTCCCCTGGCCTGGAGACCACACTGACCACCTTGGAGATCGACGTTTGAAAACACCTGCAAAGGCTTTGGTGCTGCCACCAGGGTGGCCAGTCCCCTACCCCCACCTCTACATATTTGTGCTCTTTGTCGGTTATGGGATATTTTCAACTTGGCAAAATGGGCTTGGAACCAAGCTAAGAGGGAAGGGAGCATCCAAAAGATCTGTGATTGAACCCATTCTCATCTGTCCTTCCCCATTAACTAGTTTTGTTCCCACTATGTCATCTCTCAGTGGCTCAGCAGTAAAGAATCTCCCTCCTATGCAGGAGACATGGGTTCAATCCCTGGGTCGGTAAGATCCCCTGGAGAAGGAAATGGCAACCCACTCCAGTATTCTTGCCTGGGAGATCCCATGGACAGAGGAGCCCAGCAAGCTACATTCTGTGGGGTCACAAAAGAGTCAGACACGACTGAGGAACTACACAATGACAACAATGTCATCTCTCAGGTTTGGGGGCTGCCACACACCACTCTAGCTCTCAGTGTGTCCAGGGGTGTTTTGATGGAAGACTATATGACATCAGTAACCCTTCAGGAGGACCATGCAATCACATGACCATTTGACCGTAGTCCTTCTAAAGAGGCTGTTCGAGGACTTCACTGGCGATCCAGTGGTTAAGATTCCATACTCCCAGTGCAGAAACATGGGTTCCACCCCTGGCCAGGGAAGTAAGATCCCACACCCTGCCTAGTGAGGCCAATAAATAGATAAATAAATAAACAGGCTGTTGGAAATGAACTTAGATGACACAGCTGCGATACTGGGAACGTGTGGAGGAATGAGAACATTGGCGCTGCGTCACACACCCAAACAGGGGCTTCCCGTCAAATCATCACTTGGGGAACTGCACTTAATTCAACAACACTGCTACTGCTGAGAGCATCCTTGGAGCCCCTCTTTAGCTCTCAGATAACACCTGAAACCCACCTGTCACTTCATGGTGACTCTGTGTCTTTGATTTTAAATAATCTCATGCCACTTGGGCATTCATTTGCTTTTACCAGACTGGGCGCCAGGTGACCTTTGGCCATTTCCAAATACCAGACGTTTCCTCGAAGGATGAAAACCTGCCTTCATAGAGGTTGACTGGAAGGCTCTCTCGCAACCTTGGGCAGGCTGCCGAGAAGAATCTGAAGGATGACTGAGCTGTGGTGGGTGGAGGAAGGAGCCCACAGCTCCCTGACGTGACTGCGCAGCTGGCCAGCTGGCATTTGGATGTGTAAGTTCTGACTTTTATTCTCAAATCCCTCATTGCTCTCCAGCTGCACTCAGCATAGAGGGATGGGAGCCAGGGGCTGAGGACAGCTGTACGGGTCAGCCAGCCTGAGCAGGGTGATGGAGTGGCAGCAGAGGCTTTTCTGAGAACAGCCACAATGGGCACAACACACAGCCCCCACTGGAGCCTGGACCAGGCGGGGTGGGGGGAACCTCGGCTTAGCCACCTGCCTCCCCTGGGGAATAGGTCCTGCTGCCTCCACTGGGGGCTTGGGACCAGGGAGAGGGGAGGGGTGACCACAGGCGACGCACAAGTGGTGGTGAGGGATCAGGGGGCTACACCTTGGCCTCCGTACACCTCCTTCCAGTGGGGGGTGGCTGGGATCTCTGCTTGTCAGTCCCCCAACTCCCCTTCCAGAAGTGCCTCTCATCTCCTCTCCAGGGTCCTGGTGTGATTCGGGGAGTCCACTCAGGAGGAGCGGCAGGAGAGGCAGCAGGGAGACAGGCAGGGAACCAAGCCAGAAAAGGCGCTGATGCGCAACCCTTCCCGCCCACAGCCAGGGCCCTGCCCTCTTGCTCGGCCATGTCTGAGGGCGAGAGCAAGGACAGCTCGGGCAGCGAGTGCCCCGTGTGCTACGAGAAGTTCCGAGAGCTGCAGGGCGCCAGTCGGACGCTGAGCTGCGGCCACGTGTTCTGCCATGACTGCCTGGTCAAGTACCTCCTGTCCACGCGCGTGGACGGCCAGGTCCAGAGGACCATTGTCTGCCCCATCTGCCGCTACGTCACCTTCCTCAGCAGGAAGAGCTCCCGCTGGCCCGCCAAGCTAGACAAGAGCTCCCAGATCCTGGCTGTGCCTGTGGGCCTGCCCCCCACACCACTGCCGGATGCCCTGGGCCACGCCAACCCCCTAGCCCTCTCCCAGCCAGTCTGGAGATCGTCCCCGGGCCAGCTGCCCTTGGACCCGCCGCCCGGCCTGCCTCGGGAGCCACAGATCTTCATCATCAGCCGCCATGGGATGCCCCTCGGGGAGCAGGACAGTGTCCTGCCGCGGCGCAGCCTGGCAGAGCTCTCCGGGGCCTCCCCGGCGCCCAGCTCCACCCGGTCCTTCTGCTGCCGCTCCCGGGCCCTGCTGCTCATCACCCTCATTGCCGTGGTGGCCGTGGTGGCCGCCATCCTCCCCTGGGTGCTGCTGGTGAGGAAGCAGGCGTGAGTGGGGGCACCAGTCAGAGAGCCCCACTGGAAGCTGCCCGCTCGCACAGCCAGGCTGGCCATGGCCTGGGAGGGGCCCCAGCGCGGCCTTGGGCCAGCGGAGCCTCAGGGGCAGCCTGGGGCAGAGATGGGGTGTTAGGGTGCTGACTGGCATCACCAGGCTCTTTGCTCCCAGCAGGGATCAGAAAGGACCAGAAGGCAGGACCTCTGAGGCAAGAGTTTGGGTGGGGCAGGGGAACTCTGAGCTGAGAAGGAAGCTCCAGGTTCCAGACCAGGGAGGAAATGTGATGGACACCCCTCCTCAGAAACCACAGTGGGGGTATTCCTCAGCAGATACGCGTCCCTCCTCTAGGCTAGAACCCAGCGAGGTTGGGGGTGTGGTGGGTAGCTGCCCTACCTGTGGGTGTCCCCATCTGCCAGGTGACCTACCCAAAGCCAGGTGGGACTCCGAGTTGGGGCACCTCCTGCTGGAGGGGGCCCACAGGTGAGACCCCTCCAGGTCAGAACTCCGGGCCAGGATCCCTGGTGTGCTCCCAGGAACAAACAGAAGGGATAGGGTGGCACAGGGACCAAGGCACATGTGCTCCCCAGAATCTCAGCACCATCCCTCCACCCTGCCCCTGACCCCCCCAGTTAGGTGCGTGCCTTCCTACCCCTGGAACCACCAGTCTGGAAGGTCTTCCCTAAGGGAGAGGCTGAGCTCAGGGGCTGTGGCCCAGAATTCCTGGGAGAAGGGACAGAAAAGGGGAGCTGAGGCCACGTCGGGAATCAGAGGTTTGCTGACAGAGGTGGAGGCCAGCAGAATGGCCCACGAACAGAGCTAGAGGGCTCCCAAAGCCCCTCCAGCCCAACAATGGCCCAGATTTTGAGTCCTGGGGTTTTCAAGGATGGCCTGCCAGGTGGGCAGTGCAGGAGCTGTCTGGTGGCTGGGACCTGAGTCAGCTGAGAACTATGTGGGCACATGAGCCCCTGGGGGCTCCCGCCTCCCGCCCAGCCTGTGACCAACCACTCATTAGAGGCCACACCAGCCAGGCCAGTTCCTGGGGTGGATTCCCAGGCTGGGCTGGGTGAGGAAGGGTGGGGAGGAAAACAGCTGTGCTTGGCAGGGACGCTTCTATCTCAGTGAACACGGAACCCAGCTGCTATCAGCCTCTGGCCAAGGTCATGTCACCTGGGGACGCCACCTGAGCTGGGGGTCCTTCAGGAGGACACTAGAAAAGGCTCAGGTTGGGCCTTATCTGGGGAGTGAGCCATTTGGGAACAGCTATTTCCTGTTTATTAAGGCCCACAAGTAAATGGGCCATCATCTTAATTTTAGGGTTAAAAACAGCAAAACCCTCAAGCTTTCTCGAATGGGTGGTTTATCGCAGCCCAGGTGTTGCAGCAGCCATGCCCTCCGTAGCACACGCCTCTCTCAGCGGAGCTTGCTACGCGTGGGGCAAGACATAGAGCCCTGCCTCTTGTTGTTTGGTGGCTCAGCCGTGTCCAGCTCTTTTGCGACCCCCATGGGCTGTAGCCCACTAGGCTCCTCTGTCCATGGGATTCTCCAGGCAAGAATACTGGTGTGGGTTGCCATTTGCTTCTCCAGGGGATCTTCCTGACTCAGGGATCAAACCTGAATCTGCATTATTGGCAGGAAGACTCTACCACTGAGCCACCTGGGAAGCCCACCCTGCTGCTCACCCAGCTCCTAAAAGCCTGTCCATAAGCCTGTGGTCATTTGGAGACCATTAGTGGAGGGGTCCACACTGCAGGGGGTGTCAGGGCACAAGGAGAGTTGATCTAAAGCACCTCTGGGCTTCCTTCTGATATTTTCAAGTCAAGAGAATACAGGTGCTATTGGGGGAAGTACAGGTGAATTCATGGGGAAAATATTTATTATAGGAAATAAAATGTTAAATTAACAAAGACTCTAGTGAATCTGTTTTAATCACAGCCAGGCTGCTTTAAACACTGTCATGAATTTTGGGGAACCTGATTTTAAGTCTTTGCAGACTCTATTGTGTTTGCCAAAAGTCAATTTCAAAATGCCTCTAGTGTTTCCATACTGTTCAGCGGTGACTTACAGATGGAACTTCTTTCATTTTCAAAGAATGTCAAAAGCTGTTTTGTTTTTTTTTAATAAAGGTCTATATTTTCTCAAAAATTTAAGATGAATTGCAGATACATGTGGGAAGTGCTGAGCTTGGACTTCTAGGATTATTCATTTTAGATGAAAAAAATGGTCCGAAAACTCAGATTTGAATGGCTCTTAAACATCTACTCAGCCACATTTGGGAAAGGAATGCAAATTACACTTCTGCTTGGCATCTCAATTTTCACCTATTCAATTGTCAAACCCTGAAAGTTTCAAAACCCACTGTTGCCAAAGCTGAGGGACAGAGGTGAGGCTGGGGTGCTTGTGTGTGTGCGTGCTCAGTCGTGCCTGACTCTTTGCAATATTGGTAGCCCACCAGGCTCCTTTGTCCATGGAATTTTCCAGGCAAGAATACTGGAGTGGGTTGTCATTTCCTGCTTCAGGGGATCTTCCCCACCCAGGGATCAAACCTGTGTCTCCCGCATTGGCAGGCAGATTCTTTACCACTGTGCCACTTGGGAAGCCCAGGTGGGGTCAGTAGCAAGGTATATTGATAAAACCCCTAAGAAGGAAACTTCCCTGATGGTTCAGTGGTTAAGATTCCCAATGGAGGGGGCCTGGGTTCGATCCCTGGTCAGGGAAATAGTTCCCACATGCCTCAACGAAGATTAAAGATCCTTCACGCTGCTACTAAGATTCAGTGCAGCCAAATAAATATTAAAAAAGAAAAAATAAACAGGAAGGGAAATTTGACATTATCAAAATGTCCACTTGGACCCAGAAATTCTAGAAATGTATCCGACAGATATGCTTGCATGTTGGGGCATCAACATATGTTATACAATTGCACTATTGTTCCTAAAAACCAAGAATCGCGAAAACCTGAACAAGAACAAGGAAAGACCTGAAAAGAACAGAACAAGGAAGGACCTGCAAACCGACCCGGAAAGTCTGCAAGACCCAGTGGCCAATGGGCAAAGGCAAGGGGTGGAGTTGGATGTCTGATTGATTGTACGATTTGTGTCCAAAGTCGGGGGATAAGAATTTACTTTCCAGGGCACTTCCCTGGCTGGCCAGTGATTAGGACTCCCCTCTCCCAATGCAGGGGGCCCAGGTTCCATCCCTGGTCAGGGAACTAAGATCCCACATGCTGTGGGGCACAGCTGAAAGAATAAAAAAAGAATCTACTTTCCGATTTGCTTATTTGTGCATAAAGCAACTGAGAAGATTTGAAAAAAAAAAAAAAAGAGTGATCAGTTGTGGAAGGGGATGAGAAAATGATGGAACAGGAAAGGAACGTCTCTCTTCAACTTTGGCATTTTGGATATCTGAGCCAAGTAAATGTATGGATTATTCAAACATTAAATTGAAAAATTATATTAGAAGCTAAAGATATCTTCAGTGTACACACCTGTTGCCTGGTGAGTGAGGAGTGGGCCCCAAGAAAGTTTGAAAGCTGCCAGACTGCTTGTTCTGTGGTTCCAGAGTGTCAGCTACCGGCTCCGAGGGGCTGGTTTGTCTGGTCCAAGGTGTGACATCTTAGGCTTAATGGGCACCCCAGGGAGGAAGGTAAAAAGTTTAATACTGTCAGCGTTCCTAAGTTCCTATGCATTTCTCTGGGTCCCACCTTTTTTTTTTTTTTTTTGCCACATCACACAACATGTAATGAATTGTCTGCTTCTCCACTGTGTCCCACCCCATGCCCTCCCCCGCATCCCGTCATCCTCCCTAGACACTTCATTACAAGTCCGTCTCCTTCTTCTAGATGGCCTGCTCCTTGAGGAGAGGCTAGATCTCACTGATCTTGGTAAGATCATTAGCAAAGAGTCAAAACTGGATAAATATTTTAAGCATGCCTAAGTGAATGGATAAACAAATGAACCAGTGAACAAACAAACATGATGGCCTGGTGTCCAGAAAACAAGTTTAGTCCAGGGATGCAGGCATGAAACCTGGATAATACCCGCTTTAGTGTCTTCAGTTCAGTTCAGTCACTCAGTCGTGTCCGACTCTTTGCGACCCCATGAACCACAGCATGCCAGGCCTCCCTGTCCATCACCAACTCCTGGAGTTCACCCAGACCCATGTCCATTGAGTCGGTGATGCCATCCAACCATCTAGGGCTACTCAAAGACCACTCTCAGGATGACCCTAAGAGCCAGTTTAAAAGGACTCGTGTGGGGGACTTCCTGGTGACACAATGGTTAAGAACCCGCTTGCGAATGCAGGGGACAAGGGTTCGATCCCTGCTCCAGGAAGATCCCACATGTGGCAGAGCAACTAAGACCACGTGCCACAGCTACTGAGCCAGAGAGCTATAATTAGTAAAAACCATGTGCCTCGAGCCTGGGCTTCTCAACAAGAGAAGCTACCATAGCGAGAAGCCTGTGCACTGCAAGGAAGAGTAGCCCCCACTTGCCACAACTAGAAAAAGCCCATATGCAGCAATGAAGACCCAGCGTAGCCATAAATAAATAAATCGCTCTTAAAAAAAGAAAAAAGACTCGTGTGGGGACTTCCTTGGCAGTCCAGTGGTTAAGGCTCAACGACAACAACAAAAGGACTCATGTAAGAACAATGCGGAGAGAGAGGGCAGCCAGGGGAGGCCCAGAGGATCAAGTGGGGGCGGAGCCAAGACACCCAACAGACACTGGTGAGGATAAACATACTGTAACTAGGCCAGCAGTCATCTCCCTCTGTGGGTACAATTTCCATCCAGCTTCATACTGTATAAAGTGATTATGCTTCCACGTGGTGGGCTGAAGTTTAATTATGAGGACTGTGTTGCATGGAGAGAAGGAAGTAGAGAGGCCTGAGAGGGTTGGGTGACAAGGAAGAAGGATGGGGAGGCTGAAGAAACAGAGAAGACCTTGGTGGGAAGAGAGGAAGACGATGGCGAGACCTGAAGAGAGATAAGAAGGGGGTAAGGCAGCAGAAACCAGAAAGGAAGGCAAGCAGGAAGGCAGGAACCTTCTGAGTCTTCCATGACTATCCGCACGCAACTCAAACTCAGATCAACCTCAGCACCCCATGGGCTCCTGTCTGAATGCCTCTCATGCCAGCCACAAGGACCTGGCTCCTGGAGACACTGTGTCATGGACTTCACACCTCCATGCCCCTTCCCTCAAGCTATTCCCACTGCCTCCAGGAGCTAATTTTTTTTTAATCTATTTTTAATTGGAGGGTAATTGCTTTACAATGTTGTGTTGGTTTCTGCCATACATCAACAGGAGGAGCTAATTGTAACATTCTTCAAAAGTCAGTCAAGGGTGACTTCACCCCAGGTCTTCCCTGACCTGGGAGTCCTCTTCTGTTCTCCAAGCAGAGAAGCACCTAAGGGCAATTGGGCTCAGTGAGCACTTTTCTGGGCTTCTAAGGTGGTTGATTTCCTTGTTTCTCTCTCCTCTTAGACAGTGAGCTTCCTGTAGGAAGAAATTTTGACTAGTTTGATTTTGTGACTCCAGTGTGCAACTCTAGGCTGGCCCCATAAAAGATGTTCCATGAACATTTGCTGAAAAGAATTGCGGCAGAGGAATTCTGCTCTCCCTAAATTTCTGAACTACAAATAAAATCCTGGACGGTATCTTCACAGCATATTTAAGAACAAAACTATTTTTAAATCATGAAAGCACTGCAGGGAGCAAAGGTTCTATCCCTGGTCAGGGAGCTAAGATCCCACATGCCGCAGGTGTGGCCAAAAATAAAAATTTAAAAAAAAAAAAAACACAATCTTGACTGACTCCATTGAGGGCCCTCAGAACATAAGATTTCTCACTCTGATGTGACCCAATGGGTTCTTACAAATCAGGCCCACTTAGGGAATTACCAGAAGGAGCTGGGAAGCCAGCCTTCAGGGGTTTGTCTATAACCTAAGGGTTCTGTATAACCTGCACGAGCTCCTCTTACTTCTCTGTGGCTCAGGGTCCCCATCTGAGATATGGAACAATACCAGGATTGCAAGACTCTTTGGTGGATTAAAGGAGTTAAAAATTCAGTGTGTGCCCCTAGGACTCTGCAAGCTAAGTCTTAAGCATCATGAAACGCGTGTCTTCCTCTCCTATGACACCTGTATTATTCATTCAACAGAAACCGGTCCCTTACCAGGTGCGCGGCCGGACGCGCGGCGGGAGTTCACCTTGCACTGCAATTCTTTTGCAGGGGCGCGCACCCCTTAGCCCTGCTTCCATCAGATCCTGAACTGAATGAAAGCAAACGGTAAAATGAGGAAAAGGGCACAGCTCTTAGCGTGGAGAGGCTTCCTCAAGCCGCGCTCCTTCAAGCTGTGGTCTCGGACCAGCACTCCAGGCATCACCTGGGAGCGCGTTAGAAACCCGGGTTCAGTCCTATTTTCCCGGGGTTGGAGGGACGTACTCGCAGTCCAAGTCCTCGAAGGCCCCTCGCTGGCGGGAGCTGAATCTCTGGCGGGCCCCGCGAAAGAGTTCGCACATTCGTCTGTGTTCAAGCAGCAGCACGCGCCGGGCTGGAGCCGCTTACGCGACACGAATACTCGAAAGACCCAGGGCCTTTGCCTGGGATGTCCAGGTAACCGAGGTGACCAGCTAGCTGGAATCCCAGCGTCACCTGGCGGTCAAATATAGGACCCGCCTTTTCCCAGTTAAAGGACCCTCCTGCCTGGTGTTCGGTAGTGAAGGGACACAGGTCCCTGGGGCCGCTCACTTCCTCAACACCCTCCACGACAGTAAGACCCCGAACAGCCCCCTTCCCGCCCCCCGCCCCCACTCGCCCGGGAACTACCGTTCCCAGAGGACGCAGCTGCAAAATCCAGGACTCCCACCGGAGGCTCCAGGACCTATAGAAACGTTTTGCAGTCCCTCGTAGTTCCCCTCCGAGCCACGAGAGGGCGATAGTCATTGATGTCTTCCAGTTTCCTCTCCGCGTTCAAACTCCGCGCCTCTCTTGCTCAAGAAACATCGGTCTCGCGAGATCTTGCGGAAACTTACAGAACCGGAAGCAGCTTGCAGATCTCTTCCCTTCTGTGGCCATCGCTGAAACGCTAGCGGGTAAGAGTTTCCCGGGACAAAGCGTATAATCCGCAACCATCTGTTCACGGGCACGGTGGCTTTCGACCCGGAGTGCCCCAGTACTGTTCCGGCGACCGAGTAGCAGCCAGGGAGGGAGGCCAGGATGGTCTTGGCTTTTCTTCTAAGCTCAAGGGCCACCGGACCGGAGGAAGGAGGAGGAAAGAGGGTTTTGAGACTTGGAAACGGGAGCTGAAGGGTAGAGCGCCTGTGGTGATGGTGTCTAGTCTGGACAGAATAGTTTCCTAAAGAATGGTCTCGGGTAGTTTCTTGGTAAAACTTTCAGGCCTCGCACGCCCGTTGGAAGACTTTTTGGACCCGAGTTCTGTGCGTTTTCCAGGTTCGGGATATAGGGCCTGATTTCATTCATTTGGGAGGAGAGTTAATCTGTTCAGGCTCCGTTCCGTAGATTAACGTTGACTGGTTTTTCTAAAACGTGGTAATACGTTTGAATTGAGTTGTCAAGTCTCTTGTACCCTAATGAACAGAGATATAAGCACTGTCTTAGCTTCCTTACGCGGTAATTACGGAGTTTGAGTTTCCCTGGTGGCTCAGACGGTAAAGAATCCGCTTGCAATGCAGGAGACCGGGTTCGACCCCAGGTTCGGGAAGATCTGAAGAAGGGAATGGCTGGTTATGCACTCCAATGTTGTTGTTGCCTAGAAGAATTCCATGGACAGCGGAGCCTGGCAGGCTACAGTCCTTGGGGTCGCAAAGAGTCGGACACGACTGAGCGACTAACACATGGAGTTTGAGAGTGTAAACAAAAAGATTAATTCCAATAGGTCTGTAGGCTATGGGAAATTCTTCTATTCTGTAATTAAAAATCCCAGTAGGGCAATTCAGCTCAAGCAGGTTTTGATGAAGTTAATGTGACAGGTTTTATGAGCATTGTAAACTTTCAAGATGAAATTGTTGCAGATACTTGTTTGTAAACTGAGTGAGACATTCCAGTATTCTTGCTTGGGAAATCCTCATGGATAGAGGAGCCAGGTGGGCTACAGTTCATGGGGTCAAAAAGAGCAGCTGAGTAGCTTTCACTTCACTTCCATATATATATGTATATATAACTTTAATATCATACCCATTGAGCAAAATAAGTTTCATAAAGGTGTTTCAGATCTTATTTAAACTAAATTAGACCTTTTGTATCCAGAACAACAAAATGTTCAAAATTTCACAGGTCAGTTTTGTTATTGTTCTTAGTCCAATATTAAACATTTAAAATGCCTGTTCATAAGACTTGTTTTTGATAAGTTTATCTTTAGTGTATTGTTTTCCAAATAAATACAATAAATAAACATCTTGTTTTCTTAAAAAAAAAACTGAGATTTTGGTTCTTTAAGGGTTTACAGCTCTTTTAACTTTTTATTTAGCCAAAATGAAGTTCAATCCCTTTGTGACTTCTGACCGAAGCAAGAATCGAAAAAGGCATTTCAATGCGCCTTCCCACATTCGCAGGAAAATTATGTCTTCTCCTCTTTCTAAAGAGCTAAGACAGAAGTACAATGTTCGATCCATGCCCATCCGAAAGGATGATGAAGTTCAGGTATGTGTCTGTGTTCAGGTCATCTTGTCGAATATCCTGCACTTTATTAACAAATGATGGGGTGAAACGTAAACTGCTTTTTTCACCATTGCTCTGGTGAAAATCTGTTGTCCCAAGCATCAGATGCAGTCGTGATAAAACAGAAGAAAGATGGTTTGGAACCAGTACATTGGCTTGGGGTTATCTTTTTCTGGGTATGTTTGGTCATTAGAGAGGCATTTGAGAACCAGTAAACAATTCTGTGTCTAAATCAAAAATTCAGGTACACAAGTTTCAGGGAACTAGCAGTCTGGCTGTTAAGACGGCACTCCCAATGCAGGGGCAGAGGTTAAGAAAAGATTTCAAGCCATCTCTTAAGCAGCTTCCATGTTACCAACATTTCATGAGGTGATAAGCCGTTTTTCTCTCCTGTGCTGGTGCTAAAATTGCTGGTAGATTTGAGAGGCCATCTTCTGCTTCCAAGATAGTTTAATCTGAGAAAGTCTGTGATTGGGAAGAAGCGTCTATTCAGAAACACTGTGGCTGGGTGAGGATCATGGAGGAGAGAATGATATGCTGTTCATTAACCTTTGGGAGAGAATTGGCCTGTTCCTGAAGTATTAGCTGCTGCCCATGCTCTGGCACTTAGTAGGACCCTTTAGTAGGTTGTGAATTTAAATATCTGTGGCCTGTTCCCTTTGAAGTGACAGTTTGCTTGTCAACTGGTACAAAAAAAACCAAGGTGGGCTTGTTGTTCGTTTTTAACCCTGAAACAAGCCCACCACTGCTGGTGGCCCATCAGTTGTAGAGATGCACTGTCCATCACTGTAGATTTATATGGGGCATAGTTTACTTGCAGGTTAGCTGAAGCCAGAGAGAGAATTACTGGCACATTTCCAGTGACTACTAGGTCTTTCAAAATTGGAAGGTCCTGTATATGTATATGATAGAGGGAATGAGGTTTACCTGATTCATAGATTTACTGGTTTACAAGTTTAATGTTCCTTTATCTGCATATATGTTACTTTTGAATTTGCATTTAGGTTGTACGAGGGCACTACAAAGGGCAGCAAATTGGCAAAGTAGTCCAGGTTTACAGGAAGAAATACGTCATCTACATTGAACGAGTGCAACGGGAGAAGGCTAACGGCACAACTGTCCATGTGGGCATTCACCCCAGCAAGGTGGGTGTTTTTGAGAATGCTTGAGATGGGGGAAAGAAATTACAGCAATCACTGACAAATGTAACTGCTTGTTGACAGAAATAGATTTTAGGTGTTCTGGAAATCAGTCTTAAAGCCAGTACTATTTTTTCCTGAAATCAAGGTGTCTTTAACAGTTATCCTGTATGTATGTATATGTAATGTACCTTTTCCTTAAAAAGTATTGGTAAGCTGATTGATCGATCTAACATGAATAGATCTTAAAATCTAGGAAATAGGATAATTTTTAGATGCTATGGAGGCCATACCCTGTGTGTTAAACAGAATTGAGTAAGCTGTAAGGAAAGTAGGTCTTAAGCCATTTGCAGACCTAGAGCTCAGAGACTAGATTCATTGATAGAAGATAGAGTCTGATTCTCCTGTCCTTGACTTCAACGTGAATTCTCCAATACTGCTGTCTCTTAAGAGGTAATAAATGTACTTGGTGCCTGTTCAAATACTGAGGTGTTGGTTTTTTAAGATCTTGAGTTGGCACCATGAATCTAATCTTTAGACTACACAGAAGTTGAAAGACTAATACATCTGTTGCATTATCTTTCACCTAGTATTCACAGCTACCATTTTCTTTCCCTTCCCTACCCTTCCAATGGATTACAAGCATCATGACAGAGTGCATCTCCTAAGAGCAAGGGCTTTCCCACTCTACTACATAATCTTATTTTTGCCCCTAGGACTGGATCACCTGCTGTCAAGGTCACCAATACAGTGACCAATTCTTAAAGTGTTTCTGAACTTAATGTAGTGTTTGACAAATGCAGTGTTTGACCCTTTGATCTCCCTCTTTGACTTACCTTCATCTCTTATTCCAAAAACACCTCAATATCCAGTTGACAGTTTTGCATTTCAACTTGGATATCTAATCAATATCAAACCCAACATGTTTAAACTACTGGCTTGTTTTATTCTTGAACCCTCTGGCTCTTGGTAGTCAGCTACCAACACTGTGTGTGACAGCTCTGCCCTTCTTAACTGCTTAGGCCAGCATGTTATCGATTGTTGACTGCTGTCACATTATATCCAGAATCCTGTCTGCATCAGAGTGGCCTACAAGGCTCATCTCCAGGGACTTCTCTGGTGGTCCAGTGGCTAAAACTGCGCTTCCAGTGCAGGGGGCATGGTTCGTTCCCTGGTTAGGGAATTAGATCCCGCATGCTTAGGGAACTAAGACCTGGCGTGGCCATATAAAGTTCACTCAGCAGCTACTGCTTGATGATTTCACTCTCCATGTTCTAGTCTGCTGGCCTCTTTGCTGTTCCTGTAACTGTGCTACTGTGTGTGCTGGTTGGCGGCATCCACCTGGCAGCTTCACAGAATTGGATATTCTCTTCCCAGGTCTGCTGCTAAGTCACTTCAGTCGTGTCCGACTCTGTGCGACCCCATAGACGGCAGCCCACCAGGCTCCCCCGTTCCGGGGATTCTCCAGGCAAGAATACTGGAGTGGGTTGCCATTTTCTTCTCCAGTGTGTGAAAGTAAAGTTGCTTAGTCGTGTCGGACTCTTAGCGACCCCATGGACTGCAGCCTACCAGGCTCCTCCATCCGTGTGATTTGGGAACAAGGGGTCTATTTTAACAAGACACACGCAGATCTGAGAAACACCTATTAAACTTGGAAGTTCTCCTGCCTCTGGACTTGAATGTTTGCTGTTCTCTTTGAAACACCTCTGCCTTCTCAGGTCTCTTGTTCAGGTACAGCCCTTTTCTTGGGGCCTGCCTGACATCGATAACAATTTAACCCCTTTCCTCCAGCATTTCATCGCATTAAATATACCCTCCATGGTAGTGGAGATTGTCCTTTGGTCACTATGCTGAATCCCCAGACCTTGTTCACTGCTATCTTCTCCTTCCTAACACTAAAATCTGTCATAATCTGGATACCTTTAGTGACAAATCTGCTGGAATAGGGTCTGTTCTATGATTTTCCTAAAAGTTTTGCAGGTTGAAACATGTGAAAGCTGCATTTAATTTCCAAATTTACAGGACTAAAGATACTGTGGAAATAAAAATGTGTATGACTTAGTTAGCTTATAAAACTGGGGTGAGAGGAGTGGAATTATTGAAATACATTGCAGTAGAAGCAGCTGATTTTTACACAGAAGATGTGAGGAGAACCACCAGTGCCACACTGCCTTTTCCTTTGTGGGCTGAACATTAGTGAACATTTAAGTCAGGTTTGTTTGGGGGTAAAGAATCATTTCTAGCATTTAAGCAATCCACCCCCACAAGTAGGGGACTGAATGTTGGACCTTCCCATGTGTTCTGTATTGGTGATTGTTTAAAGCTTAGATTTTTTTTTTTTCCCTTATTTGTCTGCAGGTGGTTATCACCAGACTAAAACTGGACAAAGACCGCAAAAAGATCCTCGAACGTAAAGCCAAATCTCGCCAAGTAGGAAAGGAAAAGGGCAAATATAAGGAAGAAACAATTGAGAAGATGCAAGAATAAAGTCATCTTGTCTACAGCTTTCATTAAAAACTGTTAAAATGAAAAGTCTTTATGTGTGGTGTTTTGGGACAAAGCCTAGTTAGTTTTCAAGGAAGTCCTGGTGATGTTAGCTGTCTAGGGGCAGACCATCCTTATCTTGTGGCTTGATTCCACTAATGAAAATTACCGTTTGGAAAAAGCTGGCTTTTTAACCAGCTTTGAGCATCTAATAATATTGGACTCATGCAGTAATTTTTTTTTAACAGCAGGAAGCAGCACTTTAGGGATGCAGCGAAATACCCGAGGGCCCCCTTTACCACCTTGTTTTCTGCACTGATGTTGAGTGAGTGGTGTCAGGCCAAAAGAAATCTTTAGCTTAAAGATTTCTGAGGCAAAGTACTCACCTAAAAAGCAGTTTCTCCGAGAGGAGGAAGTGATGCAGCGCAGGATTAGTTGTTGGCAACATTTGTGCCGCCGCCCTTCCTCACTTAAGACTAAGCATATAAATGTACTTTCCGTGCTGGAGGCGAGCATTTATTGATCTTGGAGCTTTAACAACAACATAAGGAAACATGACCAATTTTGCTGTCGCCGGAGACCCGAGTCGTCGTCTGCCTTAGCCAAGGTCGCACCTCGACCAGCCCCAGATTTCACCTCAGGAGCCTTACCGTGTCTCAGCCGACAATATGGCCCGTTGCTGTATCTTTGAGAGCTCCCTCGGGAGGGGCGGGGCTTCCGGTCGGCGCGGAGCCGTTTCCGGCGCGTCAGTCCCCCGGAGCCGCCGGCGCTCGCGGGCAGGAGGGTCCTGGACGGCGCCGGTGAAGCTGGCTGGGGCCGAGGCGGCTCACGACCCTGTGCTCCTGGTTCATCTTCCGGGCCTCCCTCTTGCAAAAATCCCTAGATCGGTCTCTCCTCCACCTGGCTCTTTCATTCAATTGGGGGAGTAGGCGGGTCCCGATTGCCGAGAGCAGCCCGCGGGCAACGGGGCGAGGTGTTGCGGAGACCTTGGGACTCAGGACCGCACCAAGGCCCTGATGCCCGAGCCAGGTCTTAAGGAATAAGCGGGAGGTTGTTTTGTTTAAGGTGCGGGGCACTGTACTAAGTGCTTTACCTGCATTATCACAACTGTAGTGATGCAGACTAGCATTCTCGCCATTCTGTTGTGGAAGCTGAAGCCTCAGTAACGTTGCTTCGCTTATTCAATAAGTGATGAGTCAGAAATCGACTTCCCAAGCCTAGACCTCTGCACTGTCTCTCTACTATTCTGTAAGCCAACTGTTTGACATATTCTTTGAACATCTTTTGTTCAGCTCTGTATTCGTGGGCCCTCTGAGGGGATACAGCGAGATAGAAGCCCCAGTCTGTCTTCTAGGTTGTGTACACCTAAACCAGTTGACTAAAAAGGCAAAGCGCTCCAGTGAGTGGTGCTGGCTGTTCAGAGGAGGGACAGACAGATGGCAATCAGAGTGCCTCAGGAAGAATGCTGACCTGAGCTGGGTGTGATTTGGAAGATCAATGGAAGGCATTCCAGGTCGGGGGCAGCCAAAGCAAAGACTCACAGGTGAGTGAGGAAGGAGGATCTTCTCAGTTTTCTGTGAACAAGCTCATTTGTCAGTTACCCCACCAGAACAGATCACACCAGAAAGCTGGCCGCCTTTCTTTGGGGCCTTGTTTCTTTCATTCTGCTTTAGAACAGGTGTTGAAAGCTCAGTTAACTATAGGGGTGGGTAGTTAAGATGACAAAGTTAGTAGCTGGCTTAGAAACTGTGGGAAGCCAGAGAGTGTGGACTGTCCAAAAGGAGCTACTGCCTCTCCACTGAAGGCAGATGTTGCCAAGCCAAACAGCTCCCGGTGTGACCGGATCGTCCCATTTTTCAAGAAAGCTAGAAATCGAGATTTTTTAAATGAACTCCCCAGTCTATAAATATAGGTAATTCATCCAATTTTAAAAAATCGCTGGGTAGGCTAACTGAAATATGTCTATTAGCCAAATGTTACTCTCTGGCTATAGAATTTCATGGGACTGGGTAAGGACAATTTCGCAAGTTGAAGACTGAGATTTTTCCATCTTTTGATTATAAATTATTTCCAGCCTGTCTTCATTCTTTTATAGGATGGAGGTGAGACTTTTCCTTCCTGTGTAGTTCCCTGAGGGCCTCAAATAGCATCCAGAGCAGCCAGTTTCTGAGAGATGCTGGTTTCAGTGAGTAGTCTAGAAGCTCTTCCTGGTTTGCATTGACCATCTTGTGGTTTCAAGTGTCTTCTAAGGACTGTAGGATGATAATACATAATCCTTGGGAAACAAAGCCCCATATCAGTGATTATATGGGACTAGTGGATGAAACTTTTTTTTTTTAACTGAAGGACTTTTCAGAGCCATTAAAATGTCCGTTTGCATTAAGAATGTGGAGCTCAGACTTAAAGAGTATTTTACAAACATTCTGTTTCTTTGATTCTAAAATGCATATTTTTCACATTTTAAAAATCTGGTTGTGTTCATTTAATGTAGGGTCTCTGTTTTCCCTGTGAAAATTGTCATTAAGTCAGCAGTTTCAATGTCAGAAGTGTCTTTAGAATCAGGAATGTCATGTAGTTAACCAATGATGCCAAGCAAGGAAATCCGAAGTCTTTTTAGTGGAGGACATTCAGGACCTGGAATCAAGCTTTGCTTAACTAAGACTCTTGCTCAGAAGTTTTAAATGTTTCCATCTTTCTCTGCATCTTAGGATTCTGCCCTGGCCTTCAGCTTTTCATCTGATGGCTGGCATCTTGGGGATCTTGTTTTCGTAAGATTGTTGGAATTCCTGTGATCTTCATATGAAAGCTTCCCCTGGCCTCATCACATCCTATATCCTGGAGTTGTCCTAAGGAACCCAGGTGTAGACACCCAAGTATCAAGTTCTCTTCCAGAGGAATTCTCCAATCTTGGTGGTGTGTGGACCCCATTTGGGGTATCTCTTTGGCATGATAATCTCCTGACATAGCTCTCTATCCCCAGGTGTAATTTGTCCATTTTTGAAAACAGGCCCTGCTGCCTCTATTCAGAACTGCCAAACCTGTATCTGGAAGTGTCTCCCAACTTTGGGAGTGCTCAAGTTCAGTTGGACACTCTGCTTCGTTCTGGAAAAAAAATATATGGGCTCCAGCTCAGGCAATATCAAGACAGGCCAGGCCTGCAGACCCTCCAAGAGGACAAAACCCCTCTTCCTCGCTGTGAAGCTGGATTCTTCTTACTGAATGTGAGACCTTTCCTCTACCCTGTTACCTTTTCTTCTGTGTGATATTCACATGCTCACATTCAGTCATGCGTGTGAGCATGCCTTTTTTCCCAGAACCTCCATGGTCTCTTCCCCAGTTCTGCTGCAGCTGCTCCTCAGCCCAGGCCCCAAGGCACAGCAGTCCCTGTGGCAGTAGATAATGTCTTCTGGGGAGGCAGCAACATTTGAGGATCTGACCAAAGACTGGAAGTATTAGGAAGCCCCTCGGAAGGACTGCAGCAGAGGCATAATGCTGAACAGTTACGAGAACACAGTCCCTCAGGGTAAGGACTCAGTCTTCATTTACTAACCGTGTGTACAACTGACAGGGAAAAGTCATCATTTAAGAAAATCCTGGGACTTCCCTGGAGGTCCAGTGATTAGGACTATGTGCTTCTACTGAAGGAGGTCCAGTTTCCATCCTATTTGCCACAATTAAAGATCCTGCATGCAGCAACTAAGACTGGGTGCAGCCAAAATAAACCAAATACGTTAAATTTTTAAAAAATAAAATTCTGTTGACATGCTCTTGTTTTGAATGGCCCTAGTGGGCTTTCTGGATATTTTTATTCTGTTACTGCTTTATACCAACAGTCTAGTATCTTTCTTCCATATCTTCAAAATTCCGATGAAAGAATTATGAAGAACTTTGGCAGGAGAGTCTTCCAGGTGGCATATCATCAAATTCAACTTTGTTCGCTTCTTTCTCCATCTCTTTAGGAGACTTCTTACAATTCTCCACGACACCACAGAGAGCTGGAAATGATCCCCCTGGTGTTTCAAATCCAAGTGAAACAGAAACGGAGATAAGTACCATGAGAGAAAAGTTTCTCACCAGCGTGACCAAGTTGGTAGAAAGCAAAAGTTACAACAGCAAGGTATTTTCCAAAGAAAAGTACTTTCAAACAATCAAGGAAGTCAAAGAAGCTAAGGAGAAGGGGAAGAAGTCATCACGTGATTATCGCCGTGCAGCAAAATATGATGTGATTTCTGTAGCAGGCACAGAGAAACTCATAGAGGCTGCTCACAGAGAACGAGATCGGATACGGTATTACGTACACAAGGAAGAGCTGTTTGACATCCTTCACGACACACATCTCAATATCGGCCATGGCGGGCGGACACGCATGCTCAAGGAGCTGCAAGGCAAATATGGGAATGTCACCAAAGAAGTCATTGTCTTATATCTGACTCTGTGTAAACAGTGCCACCAGAAGAACCCAGTACCCAAGAGAGGCCTTGCGCCCAAGCCCATGCCATGTAAGGACAATGACTCCAGATGCCAAGTTGAAATCCTTGATATGCAGTCAAATGCTGATGGGGAGTTCAAGTTCATTTTGTATTACCAGGACCACTTAACCAAGTTCATTATTTTACGGCCATTAAAAGCCAAGCAGGCCCATGAGGTAGTCAGTGTCCTGTTGGATATTTTCACAATTCTTGGTCCACCCAGCGTGTTAGAATCTGACAGCGGCATAGAGTTCACAAACCAGGTTGTTAATGAGCTCAATGAGGTATGGCCAGACCTAAAGATTGTCCTTGGTAAGTCCCACCCTGGCCAAGGCCAGGGCTTCCTGGAGCGAGCAAGCCGTGATGTCAAGACCATGCTGAGTGCCTGGATGCAGAGTAACCACTCCCATCATTGGACCGAAGGCCTGCGATTCATGCAGGTGGTGAGGAATCAGGCCTTTGATGGTTCCTTGCAGCAGAGTCCGTACGAGGCAATGTTTGGTTGTAAAGCCAAATTTGGACTCTATTCCTCACACTTGCCCCGGGAAACCGTGGCTGTTTTACACACAGAGGAGGAGCTAGAAATTGCTGAAGAACAACTGGAAAGCAGCCTCTGGGTCAGACAGGAAGAGAGGGCTGAGGTTGGAGCAGACCGGTCTGACATGGACGAGGACATTGATCCCACACCTCTCGAAGCCTCGGAGCCCAGCACCTCCCAGGCAGCCTCAGGTCTCTTCTCCTGGTGAACAGACATCTGCTGAGTGGACGCTTAGTGCCTCTGGGTACCGTAGAGCCACCTGAGAGCTGTAACCAAGACTCCAGATGAAAGGAGTGAAGGCCACTCTCTCAGGAATGCTGTTCTCGGTAGTCCTGAGTCAGAGGGGGAGGCGGCTCCGGTCTCTGATCTCACCTGCCCTAACAAATTCCCACAAACCTGGAGACTTAAAACAGCAGAACTTTGGGGACTTCCCTGGCAGTCCATGGTTGAGACTGTGAGCTCTCAATGCAGGGGGAGCAGGTTTGATCCTTGGTTGGGGAACTAGGATCCTGCATGCTGAGGATACAGCCAAACTTTTTAAAAAAAAAAGATTAAAAAAACTTTCTTGTTAGTCCTAGAGGCCAGAGGTCTGAAATCAGGGTGTTGTCAGGGTTCATTCCTTCTGGAGGCTCCAAGAGAGAATCCATTCCAGGCCCTCCTCCTTTCTCTAGTGGCTGTCAGCAATTCTTGGCATCCGTGGGCTCAGTAGCCCAGAGTAGCACAGATCCAGCCTCTGTTTGTCTTCACGTGGCCTTCTCTCCTTGGTCTGTGTGTGTGCTCCTTTTCTATCTCTTATAAGGACCCCATTGGACACCAAATCTTTGTCGTTGGATTTAGGGCCCAGCTTAATTAATGATCTCATCTCGGGATACTTAACCTTAATTTCATCTGCAAAGACCCTGTTTCTAAGTAGGTTCATATTCATGATTGCTCGGGGTTTGGACTTGGACATGTCTTTGGTGGGGGGGACTGCAGTTGTACTGCAATTGGCTCAGGGGTAATGAACCTGCTTGCCAATGCAGGAGATTCGCATTTGATCCCTGGGTCAGGAAGATCCCCTGGAGGTGGAAATAGCAACTCGCTCCAGTATTCTTGTCTAGGAAATCCCATGGACAGAGGAGCATGGCAGACTGCAGTCCATAAGGTTGTAAAAGTCTGACACAGCGTAGTGACTGAGCATGCACACAGTTCTACCAACTACAGTCAGTGGAAGAGGATGTTTGCTTGCAGAACATAAACTGATGGGGTCTGAGCCCTGTAGAGCTGGTGGGACTGCCCTGCATATATCAAGTATCTGTTCCTGCTCCTCGGGCACAGAACCCAAAAGATGGGGGCATCAGAGAAAAAGATGTAGATGAAGGACAAATAATGAGAGGAAAAGAGGTTGATCTCATGTGTCCCAGAGACTGGCTGCCCCACCAGCTGAGCTTTGTTTCCTGCTTCAAGAGAAACCTGATGTACCCACCCTGCTCTCAGAATGGCATCCACAGGGATTGACCTGCCTGATACATTTTAAAAATAGGTCAAAATTAAGGCATGGCTGGGGTTTCGGTCTGAGCCTGCCAGTGTTCTGTGCCTCAAGCACAGCATGACGTGGTGTAGTCCTGGAACGGTCATACATTCCAGGAAGTGACCAATAGCCAGGAAACAACTAGGGACTCTGGAGCAAATTGCAAAAGTTGGCCTGAGGTCACTGCTTCAGCCAGAGAAGAATAGAGCACAGGCCAGTCTGGGTCATAGTTCAGAGGAAAGGGGAGGGCAATGCCCAGGATCTGTGCATGGCTGTATTCTCAAGGCCTGGAAGAGGACCCAGCCCGTCGGAGGTGTTGAATAAGGGTTTGCTGAGTGAATAAATGATTCTACAGACATGGATGCAGGGAAGGAGAAGGGGCCTGCAGTTTCTGACTCTCCAGTTCTTTTCTTCCTGCTTATCACAGAACCATCTCAAACCATTCTGGGGGACTTCCCTGGTGGTCCAGTGGTTAAGACTCTGTGCTTCCAGTACAAGGGGCACAGGTTCGATCCCTGGTCAGGGGAGTAAAATCCCACACGTGCCTTGGCACTGCCAAAAAAAAATTCTGATTGCCCCCAACTTTGGCTTCCCCTTGGGCCAAGAGCAGTCTCCTGATGATGCCTGCCTCACAGGGTGGTTCTGATAGACAAGAAGTTTTAAGATGTGTGTTGTCCTTACTACCTTCAGATCTTACCCTCATCATGAGAGTTGGAGATCACTGTTGCCATTCCTTTGCTGATTAAACAGTGTTAAGCTAGACATCCAGGAAATCTGCACTATTATTAGACAGGAGGTGATGTCACTCTCCAGCTTGTCTTGGAGGACCAGAATCTCGGCTTCATCCTTGGCCAGCACCTCACATCCCCTTCCTGTATCACTCAGCTGAGCAGGGCCTGGGAGGCCCAACTTGACTGATGTTGCCCCCTGTCCCCCCCGTGCTGACCTACCACCTCCTGATGGCAGAGCAAACCAGGAACCGCACCATCAGCTCCTGTGGGTAAGAGGTCAAAGGAGGCACTATGCTACTGTCTTTCCCAGGGGGTGGCTGCAAATAACGGAGGTTTCCGGACCTGCAACCTCAGCCTTCCTCTTCTGCTCCCTAGTGTTTACAGTGGAGGGACCTGGAGGAGGACACCTAGACCCAGCCCAGCCTTCCTCTGTGCTATCATATTTCAGCATCTGGAGCGGAACCAGTTGCTTTCAGTTTGCAAATATGTTTTGTCCATATAATGTCTTTTAAATTTAAAAGTTAATTGCCATCACTTTCAAAGCAGATTTCACATAAAAATATAAATGTCTAGCACTTCTTGAAAATTTAGAAGATCTGACCTCCTACATTTTTTGCATGGCAGCCAACGACCAAGTGGTAACCCCCAGGAGACATTCCAGGCCTGCATCCTACACTAGTCCACTGTCTAGGCCGTTCAGATTGTTTGCATACACATTTCTATGGTCAATTGCTAAACAAAGGCAAATGAAGTCAATGCAAATAAAGGCCAGAAACAGACCCATGTATTTAGCAATTTATGATAAAAGACATTTCACATCTGTGGGAGAGATTGTATTATTCAGTTAGTGGTGCTGATCAATTATACCTCAATTAAAAAAAAATAATGGTGCTCAATCATAGAGCTGTCCAACGAATAAAATAAGTCTGATCCCTAAACATAAAAAACAAAACTGTAAAAATATTGAGGAAAAGAAATAGATTTTTGTGATCTTGAAATGGAGAAACCCATATAAGAAAAGGTTAATACACTTGGTTACATAAAAATTTTAAATATTTAGGAAAAATAATGCCTTTTAAAAATTGAGAAAAAGTTATCTGCAGGTCAGGAAGCAACAGTTAGAACCGGACAGGGAATAACAGACTGATTCCAAATGGGAAAAGGAGTACGTCAAGACTGTATATTGTCACCCTGCTTATTTAACTTACATGCACAATACATTATGAGAAACACTGGGCTAGAGGAAGCACAAGCTGGAATCAAGATTGCCGGGAGAAATGTCAATAACCTCAGATATGCAGATGAAACCACCCTTATGGCAGAAAGTGAAGAGGAACTAAAAACCTCTTGATGGAAGTGAAAGAGGAGAGTGAAAAAGTTGGCTTAAAGCTCAACATTCAGAAAACGAAGATCATGGCATCTGGTCCCATCCCTTCATGGGAAATAGATGGGGAAACAGTGTCAGACTTTATTTTCTGGGGCTCCAAAATCACTGCAATGGTGACTGCAGCCATGAAATTAAAAGATGCTTACTCCTTGGAAGGAAAGTTATGACCAACCTAGATAGCATATTGAAAAGCAGAGACATTACTTTGCCAACAAAGGTCCGTCTAGTGAAGGCTATGATTTTTCCAGTGGTCATGTATGGATGTGAGAGTTGGACTGTGAAGAAAGCTGAGTGCCAAAAAATTGATGCTTTTGAACTGTGGTGTTGGAGAAGACTCTTGAGAGTCCCTTGGACTGCAAGGAGATCAGCCCTGGGTGTTCTTTGGAAGGAATGATGCTAAAGCTGAAACTCCAGTACTTTGGCCACCTCATGTGAAGAGTTGACTCATTGGAAAAGACTCTGATGCTGGGAGGGATTGTGGGCAGGAGGAAAAGAGCACAACAGAGGATGAGATGGCTGGATGGCATCACTGACTCGATGGACATGAGTTTGAGTGAACTCCGGGAGTTGGTGATGGACAGGGAGGCCTGGTGTGCTGCAGTTCATGGGGTTGCAAAGAGTCAGACACGACTGAGTGACTGAACTGAACTGAACTGAAATGACAGCCTGGGAGAAAACATTTGCAACACCTTAAACAGACATAAGGTACTGTCAACTGAAAAAAAAAAAGACCTAAAATTTGAGAATTATGTTTTTATTGAGCAGACTTACTGAGGACTTAAGCCCCTGGCTACAGTCTCTCTTAAAACTCTGAGGGACTGTTCCAAAGAGGTGAGGGAGGAGCCAGGATATAAAGAAGTTTTTGCAAAAAAGAAACCACAAATAAATAAATAAAAGGTAGTTGAACATCAAAATATTAGTGTCAATTAGAGAAAAAACAGATCTCTCAAATTAATGGACTTAGCACTTTTCTGTGTATAGGAAGATGCAAGAGTCTGGGCTTATTGAAATTATTCTCTTGATATGCATCTTTGCTAGGAACCAATATCCTATTTTTCTCCATCCTAAATCTCAGGGTGCACAGTCATGGGTGGCTGCAGTGGCTGATGACGTAATGGCCACGGCATCCTTTGTTTACTGATATGCCAGGGGACATTCTTTGTCCACAGTACCTAATTTTTAAAGGGGCACTTGCAAGTTAACAATGAGAAGAGCAAACAATAGAAAAGGAGCAGAGGTTAATGGTGGACGGAAAACAAACAGCTGTACCCTGGTGCAATTGGTAGGATGGGAGCAGGTCAGACTTGTCATCCAATCAGGGCTGTCCGTTCAAACGAAACAGATTCAAGTTACATGAGCGTTTTGTTTCTCCTGCCATGCATGTGGGAGAAGAGGCAAATGCCTAGTGATGCTGTCTTGTTTTAACAAAAAACTGACTGATAAGGAAGTCCAGTAGTGGTCGTGCTCATTTTCATTTCCAGGGGCTGTCATAACCCACTGGGTGGCACAGAAATTTGTTATGTCACAGTTCTGGGGTCACATGTCTGAGATCAAGATGTCATCAGGGTTGATTCCCTCTGACGGCTTGAGGGAGAATCTCTTCTGGTGGCCTCAGATGTTTCTTGGCTTGTAGGTGAGAGTCCCCGTGTGTCTTCTCGTTGTCTTCCCTCTGTGTGTGTCTGTTGTCTCTGGGTCCAAATGTCCCCTTAGCATAGTAGATTAGGGCCTATCCTCAGTGACCTCACTTTAACTTGATCATCTGAAGAGACCCCATTTCCAAATAAGGTCACATTCACAGGTATGGGGTGGAGGGGTTAGGACTTCAGCTTCTTTGGGGTGACACAATAAGTTCAACCCATGTAGCAGCAGCTAAGAGATGCACGTTTGATCCCTGGATGGGGAAGATTCCATGGAGAAGGGAATGGCTACCCACTCCAATATTCTTGCCTGGGAAATCCCATGGACAGAGGAGGCTGGCAGGCTACAGTCTACAGGGTCGAAAAGAGTCAGACCTGACTGAGCCACTAAACAACAATCAGAATGACAGATTTTGTTTGTTTGCTTTTGTTTTCTTGGGTTTTTTTGGTCACACAACATATGGGATCTTAGGTTTTCTTTTCGACCAGGGATCAAACCTATGCCCCCTGCAGTGGGAGCACAGACTCTCAACCACTGGACCACCGGGGAAGCCCCAGAATGACAGTTTTTTAGGAGGTAGTTTTTAAGGATGTATGGCAACAATGCCCAAAGTCTTAGAATGCTGCTCCCCCCACCCCATTCAAACAACACAGGCAGTTTTACTTGAACAGAAAATTGAAGAAATGAGTACCAGTTACATTCTTACAAATCTTCAATATCAATTCTTGAGAAAGATCTTAATTTAATACCTTGTCCAGCTAGATTATTTGGGTTAAGTTTTTTGTTTGTTTGTTTGTTTGTGTTTTGACGGAGTCCTAACCCCTGGACTCCCAGGGAAGTCCCCTTGGCTTAGTCTTATAATACAGAACAGTGTCTCTCCCTCCACGCACACAGGAGGAAGGGAACGTTGCCATATCTTCCTGCGGCTCCTTTTGTTCATTATTAAGACTTGCATTTTTTAAGGCTAATCTCTGGAATTCCATTAGGAGGCCTCCAGAACTCAATTTTACCAGGAAAAAAATAAATGAAGAATGGGCTAAAGACGATTTGACATAACAGTGAAGTAAGGTGGTGGTGGTTTAGTCACTCAGTCATATCCGACTCTTGCAACCCCATGGACTGTAGCCTGCCAGGGCCCTCTGTCCATGGGATTCTCCACACAAGAATACTGTAGTGGGTTGCCATTTCTTTCTCCTGGGGATCTTCCTAACCCAGGCATCGAACTCAGGTCTCCTGCATTGCAGGCAGATTCTTTACCATCTGAACTACTACTGGGGGTGAAGTAAAGATCTGTAGCATCCCCCCCGCACCACCACAGACTCAAGCATGTAAACTTGATACGTAACTTCGAAGGAGTCCCTTGAGCTCCAAGCTCACCTGTAAATTGGGATGATAATCCAATTGTGATCAGGTTTGTGAAAGGATGGGCATGGGGGAGGGCTTGTTCTCCCTCCAGTTTAGGGAACTTTCACAGAGTTCAGTTTCACTCAGAATGACCAGTCAAACTAAAGCAAGTCCCTTCCTCCAAAAAAAAAAAAAAGATTTGGAGGCAGGAGAGCAGCCGATGTGGGCAAGTCCCATCCAGGTCTGTGTTGGACTGGGCCCTCCCTCCTGGCCTCTGCCACCTGCGTGCCCATGCAAGGTTCAGCGCCCTCTGTCTGTTCACATGTCCACCCACATTCCAAGCCACAGGCTGGTCCTGGAGCCCTGGGTCAGGATACACTCAGCCCTTCAAGGTTGAGCGCCCCTTGGTTCTCTTCCTGCTCCCAGGGTGGCTCTGGAGTGGAGTGGAGAGAGCAACTCTGGTTTGCAAACACACTTTTGCTGTGGTCAGAACACTTAACAAAGTGTGTTAAGTTATCCTACCCTGTGATCCTACCCCTTAACAAACTTGAAGTGCATTGTTGACTGTAGACAGAAAGTTGTATAGCTGATGTCTAGGATTTAATCACCTTGCATAGTCGAAACTTTATACTCCTTGAATAGTAGCTCCTCATTTCTCCCTCCCCCTAACCCCTGGCAACCACCATTCTATCTCTGCTTCTCTATGTTTGACTGTTTTATGTTTCGGGGTTTTTTGTTTTTTTTTTTTTGCCATGCTATGAGCATGTAGTGATTGCAACTGTGAAATTAAAAGACTCTTACTCCTTGGAAGGAAAGTTATGACCAACCTAGATAGCATATTCAAAAGCAGAGACATTACTTTGCCAACAAAGGTCCATCTAGTCAAGGCTATGGTTTTTCCAGTGGTCATGTATGGATGTGAGAGTTGGACTGTAAAGAAAGCTGAGCACCGAAGAATTGATGCTTTTGAACTGTGGTGTTGGAGAAGACTCTCAAGAGTCCTTTGGACTGCAAGGAGATCCCACCAGTCCATCCTAAAGGAGATCAGTCCTGGGTGTTCATTGGAAGGACTGATGCTGAAGCTGAAACTCCAATACTTTGGCCACCTGATGCGAAGAGCTGACTCATTGGAAAAGACCTTCATGCTGGGAGGGATTGAAGGCAGGAAGAGAAGGGGATGACAGAGGATGAGATGGTTGGATGGCATCACCGACTCAATGGACACGGTTCTGGGTGGACTCCAAGAGCTGGTGATGGACAGGGAGGCCTGGCATGCTGCAGTTCATGGGGTTGCAAAGAGTCAGACTTGACTGAGCGACTGAACTGAACTAATGAGCATGTGGGATCTTAGTTCCCTAACCAGAGATCTAACCCGAACCCTGTGCATTGCAAAAAACCCACGCCCCTGCCTTGCAGGGCAGATTCTTAACAACTAGACCCTTAGGGAAGTCCTAAGGGACTGCAGTACACTAGGCCTCACTGTCCATCACTGACTCCTGGAGTTTACTCAAACTCATGTCCATTGGGTCGGTGATGCCATCCAACCATCGGTCATCCCGTTCTCTTCCTGCCTTCAATCTTTCCCAGCATCAGAGTCTTTTCCAGTGAGTCAGTTCTTCACATCAGGTGGCCAAAATATTGGAGTTTCAGCTTCAGCATCAGTCCTTCTAATGAATATTCAGGATTGATTTCCTTTAGGATGGACTGGTGGGATCTCCTTGCAGTCCAGGGGACTCTCAAGAGTCTTCTCCAACACCACAGTTCAAAAGCATCAATTCTTCTGTGCTCAGCTTTCTTTATAGTCCAACTCTCACATCCATACATGACTACTGGAAAAACCATAGCTTTGACTAGACAGACCTTTGTTGGCAAAGTAATGTCCCTGCTATTTAATATGCTGTCTATGTTGGTCATAGCTTTTCTTCCAAGGAGCAAAAGTCTTTTAATTTCATGGCTGCAGTCACCATTGCAGTGATTTTGGAGCCCAAGAAAATGAAGTATGTCACTGTTTCCCCATCTATTTCCCAGGAAGTGATGGGACCAGATATCATGACCTTCGTTTTCTGAATGTTGAGCTTTAAGCCAACTTTTTCACTCTCCTCTTTCACTTTCATCAAGAGGCTTTTTAGTTCCTCTTCACTTTCTGCCATAAGGGTGATTTCATCTGCATATCTGAGGTTATTGATATTTCTCCCGGCAATCTTGATTCCAGCTTGTGCTTCCTCTAGCCCAGTGTTTCTCATGATGTACTCTGCATAGAAGTTAAATAAGCAGGGTGACAATATACAGCCTTGACGTACTCCTTTTCCTATTTGGAACCAGTCTGTTGTTCCATGTCCAGTTCTAACTATTGCTTCCTAACCTGAATACAGATTTCTCAAGAGGCAGGTCAAGTGGTCTGGTATTCCCATCTTTTGAAGAATTTTCCACAGTTTGTTGTCATCCACACACAGTGAAAGGTTCTGGTGTAGTCAATAAAGCATAAGTAGATGCTTTTCTGGAACTCTCTTGCTTTTTTGATGATCCAGCAGATGTTGGCAATTTGATCTCTTGTTCCTCTGCCTTTTCTAAATCCAGCTTGAACATCTGGAAGTTCATATTTTGAATATTAACCCCTTATCAGACATATGGTTTGCAAATATAGTATTTTGAGCGAAGATGGGAGACTCAGATTGATGCTTTAGTGAGTATTTTCTACTTACAACTTTGTCAAACTAGCCTTATATTGTGGAGAAGACAATGGCACCCCACTCCAGTACTCTTGCCTAAAAAATCCCATGGACGGAGGAGCCTAGAAGGCTGCAGTGCATGGGGTCGCACAGAGTCGGACACGACTGAAGCGACTCAGCAGCAGCAGCAGCAGCCTTATATTGTGGAATAGAATCTGCTTTTTTTTTTAGCTCTAGGGGAAGAAGAAACATTTTCTTTTGTTATTTCTGAGCTGCTATTCCCAGTAGTTTTTGAGGCTACACATTGGAATGTCATTAGTTGGCACTGAGACCGGAAGGGGGAGGTGTCTGAGAAGCTCAGCTTTAAACTGTTGCTTCCAATTTATTCTGCAGGCTTTCTGGACATGTGTGCCACTGACAACTAAAGCGTGTTCATCAAGGTGAGCTTCAACACTGTGTAGGCCAGTTACCTCTGCACAGTTATTTTAACCTTTCCAAATTTGGTGGCTTTGGGTTGTGGAATTTTGAGGAGAAAGGTTTTATGGGGAGAGGAGCTGTTTTTGAATATGTGATTTACACATCTTTTCTTTGTAGAATGTTTACAGAAATTGATTTGAAACCTGAGCTACCTTGAAATGTAAAAGTAAGAACCCTCTGTTGTTCAAAAATTGGCCAATGCAGAATAGGTTTGCCCCCAGAATCTTCTTCTGAATTTTGTTCAGAGCTCTATTCCTTTGAATTAGTGAAACCTGGTTTCTGTTTTCGGTTCCTGGTTCCACTTGATTGCTGTTATCTTGGCACTACTCTTTGTTTACCCAAGTTCTGACATTTTTACCCCAGAATTAATTACCCCAGATGGTCTGCTCTGCTGTGTTTTCCAAGCAAACAAAGTGAGCAGGAAATATGAACTTCCTGAGCCAGTTGGCTTCCCGCTTTAATATGAGGCTTTGCCTTTTACAAGCGTGTACATCTTATGTCTAATTTTCTTATTCATAATTAACTATGTATATAATATGTTATATATATATATATATATACACACATACACACACACACACACACACACACACACACATAAGTATATAGGTTGGATCTAATTCTGTTTTCTCTCTTTTCCCTTTTGAAATTGGGTCCCGATATTTTGCCTTCTGCTTCCCCAAGGCTCCTTTGTAGAATCTTCCTGTTCAATTTGAGCTTCTGCATCGTTTCTGTCGAGGAGCTCCTTGCTCAGAATAACTTCTCCACACCTGGAACTTTGGTCTAGGATTTCTTTTCACTTTTAGACACTTCCCTCATCACGACTAGCAGATGAGGTCTTATTAGCTTTCCTCCTTGGGTTTTGCACAGCCAGGTCATCTAGTGACCAGATGTTTGCCTCTCTCCCCTCCGCCCCCATGCCCTCTCAGCACTGAATATACTGTTCTTTAGAGGATGTCATGCCCTCCCTAGGCCTTTCTCCTGGTGCAGTGACAGGAATCCTGGAAATGGCTGCCTTGAATGCAGGGGCCACTAAGATCTTGCCTCAACACTTAACCCAGATCACCAGTAATAACCCACCAGCCTCCCAGTCCTGAAACACTGCCTCTGCTGTGAGTGGAGTGGAGGGAGCCAGTCCTGATGCCTGGAAGCAGCCACCCTTCCTCCTCTCCAGATGCAGGTAGTCCCTGTATCAGGAAGAGAGCCTCCTGGAAACTGATCAATCTTGGTTTCCCTCTTTATTCTCTCCTCACCCACCCACTTCTCTAGCCTATCACTTTCATTCATTCATTATACACTTATAAACACCAATTATGTGCCAGGCAGTGTGCTAGATTACCATCAAGTCAGCAGTCATGGTAGAGAGTGCTAAATGCTGCAATAGGGCACAAAGCAAAGGTTTGGTTGTTTTTTTTTCTTAATATATTATTGTTGTTCAGTTGCTAAGTTGTATCTGACTCTTTGCGGCCCCATGGAATGTAGCACACAGGCTTCCCTATCCTTCACTATTTCCCTGAGTTTGCTCAAACCCACGTCCATTGTTGGTGATGCTGTCTAACCATCTCATCTTCTACTGTCCCCTTCTCCTTTTGCCTTTAATCTTTCCCACCATCCAGGTCTTTTCCAATAGTTTTGTTTATTTACTTTTGGCTGTGCTGGGTCTTTGTTGCTGCACAGGCTTTCCTCTGTTTGTAGCGAGAGAAGGCCACTCTTTAGTTGCAGTATGCAGGCTTCTCATTGCTGTGTCTTCTCTTGTTGCAGAGCATGGGCATCTTGGATCAGGGATCAGACCCGTGTCTCCTGTGTTGGCAGGCAGATTCTTTAGCACTGAGCCATGGGGGAAGCCAGTTAATTTTATATTTTGATCGTACCAGGTGGCATGCAGGATCTTAGCTCCCCAACCAGAAAGCAAACCTGCCTCCCTGCAGTGGAAGTGTGGAGTCTTAACCATTGGACCACCATCAAAGTCCCAGGAAAGACTTATAATTCTGTAAAAGGAAGCTCGGTGAGGGATCCACACAAAGTCACTTCAGCTGAATTTTGATGGATTGTTTGCAGTTCAACTGTGAATAGTCTCCATTCTGCCTCAGTTGCATCAGAGGACTTCTAGCAGGGGAAGTAGACTTGGTCAGCTCCTCAGTAGAAACACCTGGCAGACACTACCTTAAGGTGGTGATCAAATAAACATCCCAATGTTGGTACTGGTACTGGTGCCGGTGCCTCTTGATATGATGCACTGAGAACACAGCAACATTTCTGTGACATTTCTACCAAAAATGTATCACCTCAATGTAATTATGAAGACACATGGGACTAACCCAGATGGAGGGGCATCCTACAAAATAGCTGCTCAATGTTAGGAAGGCATTGAAAGACTGAGAAACTCTTCCAGTTAAAGTGGGTGAAAGAGACGTGGCGACTGAATATGATGCATGATCCAGGATTTTCTTTTATAGTGGATATCACGGGGATAATTGGCAAAATCTGAATATTATTTGAAGCTTATATTATGATATCAGTGTGAATTTCCTGATCTTGAGACTTACACTGTTGTTATGGAAAACAAGGTGTGGTTATGCACCTTGTTTTTAAGACTAGACACTGAAGTATTTGGAGGTAAAGGGGCATCATGTCTGCAACTTAATCTCAAACAGTAGAGGGAAAAAAAGGGTGTGGAGGGGGAGAGAGGGAATGAGGGAGAGAGGTAGGGAGGAAAGAAAGAAGAGATACAAAGCAGATGTAGTAATATTAACATTTGGGGAAATCTGGGTGAAGAATATAAAGGAATTCTTTGTACTGTCCTTGCAACTTTTGTACTGTTCTTGCAAATTTTCTGTAAATTTGAAATTATGTCTCCCCCACCCTCCAATTTTTTGTCAGAGTCCTACTAAGAGGGCGGACAACTTTGCCTTCCTGTGACCAGTCCCTAGGCCTGGGGACCTATGAACATGAGGATACAGGGCAGTAACTCTTGGGCTTACAGAAGCAGGATTCCATGCAAACAGTCTTTTTTTGTTTGTTTGTTTGACTTGTGTGTGGGATCTTAGTTCCCTGACCAGGGATTGAACCCAGGACCCTGACAGTGAAAGCACCAAGTCCTAACCACTGGACCGCCAGGGAATTCCCTCCATTCACCCACTGATGGACATTTAGGTTGCTTCCAATTTGGGGCAATTATAAGTAAAGTTGCTATAATTAAATGCAAGTTTGTGTATGGGCATAAGTTTTCAGTTCATTGGGGTAAATACCTAGGCGTGTAACTGCAGGATCATATGGTAACAGTATATCTAGTTTGCTAAGAAATTTTCAAACTGTCTTCCGAAGTGGTTGCACCATTCTGCATTCCCACCAACAATGAAGGAGAGTTCCTGTTACTCCACACTACTGCCAACATTTGATACTGTGGAAATTACCATGTGACCCAGAAATTCCACTATTTACATTCCCTAGAAAACTGAAAACATTATGTATGAAAATTTACATATTCATATTTATAGCAAAATTATGCATGAGAGCCCAAAGTCCCAAATGTCCATCAGCTTACAAATAGATAAATAAAATATATCATATCCATGCAGTGAAATATTATTCATCCATAAACCAGAATGAAGTAGTGACATACTTTATAATATGAACAAACCTTGACAGCATTATGCTAAATAGAAGAAGCCAGACACAGACGGTCACATATTGTATGATTCCATTTAACTGAATTGCCCAGAATAGGGCAATCCATAGGAAGTAGATTAGTAGTTGCCAGGGACTGGGCGGGGAATGCAGAGTGATTTGAGTGGTAAAAATGTTCTGGAATTGAATAGTGGTGATGGTTGCACAACATAAATATACTAAAACTACCAACGTCTATACTTTTAAATGGTAAATTTTATGGTATATGGATTTTATCTTTAAAAAAATAATAAAAAGAGACTCATGGAGACTCACTCCTGGGCAGAGATAGGCTGAGTCCTAATCAAGGAGATTTCAACATTTTCCCAGCTGGATATCAGAACTGCTATGAACCAGTGACTCCTGTGTGCCTCTCATATCCCTCCTTTTTAAATTATTTATTTATTTATTCTTTTCAGCTGCACATTGCAGCATGTGGGATCTTAGTTCCCCTACCAGGGATCGAACCCTTGCCCCCTGCAGTGGGAGCAAGGAGTCTTAGCCAGTGGACCACCAGGAAAGTCCCTTATGTCCCTCCTTTTTAAACGGTAATGTGTACCATTGTTATCCTTTGACTGTCCCACCCTTGTATCCTGGGTGTGCAGGGGATAATCACTTGTCTCTTTAGCTCACAGGTGTCCAGGAGATGTACTTAGGGAATAACATCCAAAGAGCCTCATCTATTCTTGGACTTGATTTAGGTGGTGTGTTGGTTTCTAGGACTGCCATAACAAAGGACCAAATACTGGGTGGTTTAAACAACAGAGATTTATTTTCTCACACTTCTGGAGACTAGAGCTAAGATCAAGGTATACACAGGTTTGGTTTCTTCTGAGATCTTCCTACTTGGTTTGCTGGTGGTCACCTTCTCTGTGTCTTCATGTGGTCTTTCTTCTATGCATACACAACCCTGATGTCTCTATTCCTCGTCTCTTCTTATAAGGATACCAGTCAGTTTGTGTAGGGCCCACCCTATAACCTCATTTTAATTTAATCACCTCTTTAAAGACCCTGTCTCCAAGCATAGTCACTTTCTGAGGTACTGAGAATTAAGGCTTTAACACATGAATTTGGGGGGAAACAAAACTCAGTCCATAACAACAGGCAAATGTATTGCAAAATTCTGAACATTCATGTTTTCCTGATGTCTCACCAGGTGACCAGGTAACCAGGTGTACCAGAGGGGTCTGGCTGGTTTAGTTCCTGCCACAAGTTCCCCTTCTGGGCCTCCCCATCTCTGTGACCTAGTGACACTCAAATGCACCAGTAAATCTCCTCACGCCTTTTGCTTGTGGACTCCACCCTGACCCCAATAATGACATTTTCCCCCAGGTCCTCACACTGTCTCTCTCTCAGTTGTCCATCTGCTCACTTGAGCCTGTTCCCAGGGTGTTCTTCCCAGGTGTCATGCCATGTCCCCCTCTTCTAGGACCTCTAATTTCTTTCTTTTTTTAATATTTAGGGTTTTTTTTTGTTTTTGTTTGTTTGTTTGTTTGTTTGTTTGTTTTGCTGCACTGGGTCTTAGTTGCAGCATGTGAGATCTAGTTCCCTGACCCAAGGATTGAACCCAGGCCCCCTGCATTGGGAGCATAGAGTCTTAGCCACTAGACCACCAGAGGATGTCCCATAGGAGCGTCTAATTTCTTTTGCCTCTCAAGTGGCATTGCCACAGCCAAGTTGGAACAGGTCTTAAAGACCTCACAAGGGGGACCTAACTCCATCATTTATAACACAGCAAGATTCCAAAGTTTCAGCTAATTGATATTGGAATGGGATGAGACTTTGAGGGGCCTTGGGATAGGTAAGCATGTTTTGCTTGTGGGGGGAATGCAAATAATGTACGACCTGAAGGCAGACTCTGGTGACTTTAAAATATACCCACAAATTCTCTCTTTTTTTAATTTGGACACACTGTGTGGCATATGGGATCTTTGTTTCCCAACCAGGGATCTAACCCGTGCCACCTGCAGAGGAAGCATGGAGTCTTAACTGCTGGACCACCAAGGAAGTTGCCCCACAAATTCTTGATACTCTTTCCCTCGATAGGTAGATCTTAACTCCCCTCCCCTTGAGTGCGGGGTGAAGCTAGTGACTTGCTTCCAACCAATAGAACTATGATGGAAGTGATGGAGGATCTCTCCCAACACTAGGTCATAAAAGGCACTGGAGCTTCCTCCTCGTTGCTCTCTTCAATGGCTCTCTGTGGGGGTAGCTAGCCCTGAAGCAGCCCTTGTGGGAAGGAACTGAGGCTTCCTGCCAGCAGCCCTACCAGTGAACCATATTAGAAGTGGATCCTCCAGCCCCAGTCAAGCCTTCAGATGACATCAGCAGACTTCAGATGACTCATCCGACATCCTGACTGTCACATCATGAGAGAACCTGAGCAAGAACAATTCAGCTAAGTTGCTCCCAGATTCTTGACCCCACAAACCATGCGAGATAATAAATATTAATTATTTTAAGTGGCTAAATTTGGGGGTAATTTGTTATCCAGCAATAAATAATACACCAGGTCTTTATCAAAAGAGGAAAATTATATAGACTGGAATAGTGGCCCCCATATTTATTTAGGTTACCTGCCTAGCCTCTGTAGGCACTTGAGTGAATGACTCCTACAGAATTACAGAATCACTTTCTCTAATTAGATTTTATCTATTTCTAAGGCAGTGGTCATGACACGCCTACGTTTTGTGTCCCTTCCCTTCCTCAGGATGACTGATTCAATAAATTCTCCCACAAACCCTTGCTAGCTACCCCTGAGAGGAGCATAAGGAGGACCCTGAGTAGGGGTTTGTGGAATGTCTGTTCTGCCCAGTTGTTAGGTTCTTTGTTCAGAATATTTGCTTGAAGCTAGGTTAGAAATTCCACAGCTGCTAGTCAGGTAGGGTAAAGATAGGAATCTTTAAAGAAATAAAAGCTCAAATAAAATAGATATCAGGCATATATATTAGATTGAATCATATGAAATTGCATATATATTAGGTTGAATCATATGAAATTGTTGATATTTAACTGCTGAAACAGCGATATGATATGGTTCAATAATAAACACATACATATTTTTAACATATCTAATCCACTCACAATTTGTCCCTGAACTCCTCCAGCTTACTGGCATCAGGGCTGTAGCTGGAGGGATATAACGTGATAATGGATCAGTCATACAAGGCCAGCAAAGTGCAAGATATCCAAATCCCAGTAGTCTTGGCCAGCACTACCTAAACCAGAGGCCGCGTGTCTTTGTGAGCCTGGGTTTATAGCACGCATGTGTAACTTGTCTTTTGACCACAGGGCCTGATCCTACTGTTTTCCTTTCTTGCTCCGTGTCAGTCTTGTTATTACAGAGTGGTGGGCATGGGAGATGGAGTAGAAAGCTGTAACAGCCAGAGAGTCAGGGAGGTGAAGTTAGGGGTGGCAATGGAGGAGTTTCAGGTGGTGGAGGTGGAGGTGGTGGTGGAGGAGCTGGTGAAGGTGGTGGTGGTACAGTTTGAGTTGATGCTGGTGGTACCGAGACACAGGGCTTTTTGAGTCCTCAGTCATCAGAGCTGGACACTACAGGTGGGATTGCTGCTGGGGGTACAACCATACCCTCTATTGTACTCTCCTTGTTTAACCTGTTTCTTTACCCTTGGGTCGTTCTGCTTTTGAACCCTTCACTGTGAGTAAACCATCAAGTTCAATAGTGATATTTCTCCCCTGATGACTCTCCAGCTACTAATAACAAATGTTAGGGCAGAGGTAACAAAGTTGAAAGAAGTTTAGCTCCCAGAGGTGTTTGCCTGTATACAAGTGTGCTTGCTCAGGGGAGAGATGGGCAAGCTTGAGGACCAAAGTGTGCCGAAAGGCCCCTCAGCAGAAAGAACTGGGAAACACACTTGTTCATCTTCCCTTCCTCTGCTTCTTCAAGCTCTTGTCTTGTCTCAACAACTGCTGGACATGAAAAATAAGAGACAATTTATTCTACATCATCTAAGCTGTAGGCAAGGCAGGAACAAGGACAAGGTGTGCAGAGCTGGCCTAAAGTCCTCCCTCTCTAATTCCTTGCAGTGATGAAGACCAACCTACTTCAGTGTTTGGAGAGAGGAAGGATGAGGAGGCAGAGTTAGAGGAATAAACAGGACTTGGAGCCAGAGATGCCATCTTTTGCTCAGGGTGCAGGACTTCCTCCTGGGTGACAGTTGTGCTGGAGGTAACCGGCTCACTTACAGATTCATGTTCGGAGCTGGAACTGCCGCTGCTGCTGGCGGGATGGCTCAGAACCAGACACCAGAAATTTCCATGGTTGAAGTAGCAGAGGACTGCTGGGAAAGGACAAGGAGAAAGGGGAGAGGAAAGTCAGAGATTGGGAGGAACAAGTGGCAAGCAAAGTGAGGCCAAGGGGAAGAAAAGTCCCTAAGAACCTATCCCTGGGGATTGACAGCCCTCTCCCTCCACACTTTCTCTGCCCCGACCCACCTGTGTTCCCTGCTTCCCAGGGTCCTCTGGGTCACTCACCACAGATTACATACAGGATAAACACCAGCCAACCAGTGAAGTAGCTCCAGCAGAGGGGGATTGATAAATTCTTTCTCAACTCGAAGAGCCAGACGTTAACAGGGAACAGTATGAGGGTGAAGAAAATGAAGAAAGCTAGGAGACAAAGGGGAGCAAGGGGGTCTTATTTTCACTCGAGAATTCCAAAAGCATTCTTCCTCATCTGCTGAACTACAGTCACAAACCACAACCCCCATCAGCACACACAGAGCACGCGGTCCCAGAGGTTCACGGGAATTGACCTCTCCACCTCCACCCTGCCAGTGACCAGGAATCGATGGAACTCAGTTCTCAGTCAACAACTACTAGTTCTGTTCTCCCACCACCCACAAACCCAAACCCCACTCCCCAAAAAAGGAAGAGGAAGAAGTGCCAGGAAGATGAGGGTTAGGAGAAACTAAGGACCTTTTCCAGAGCTAGAGGGCACCTTCACAGAAGCTCATGACAGTCCCAATCCAGCTGAAAAAGGACAATTTCTGAAGACCAGGTATATACGGCAGGTGCAACCAGATGGTGAGGATGATGCCCAGCCCCAAGGCCAGGCAGAGGGTAATCTTGGCCACCCCAAAAGCTGGGTGATTTGTCCACAGCTTAAAACTGTCTAGGGAAAATGAGAAAACAGGATGAACTAAAGATTCACAAAAGACAAAATATAATCGAATGAGCAAATACAAGGAAACAACCAGACAAATGCACATTTGAGATGACAATAATAAAACATCATTTTCACTTATTAAATAGGCAAAGATTCTTGATATGGAGATTGTGTGATAACTCCAACCATATGAAAACAAATGCCTCAAAGGAGAAGCTGGACAGGCAACTTGAACTGCAGTTCTCAAAAAAAAATACTAATGTCCAATAAAAACATGAAACTCAACAATAAAAACTGCAAATTAAATGTGATTTTTTTTGGTCTATCAAATTAGCAAATATCAAAACAAAATTGATCATATCTAGTGTAAGAAAGGATTTAGAGAAAACAGGTGCTTTCACATACCACTGGTAGGATCTCTGATGTGTGATCAGAGATGCTACCCAAATCTAAATTTTTAAGACCCTTTGCCCCAGCAATAGATCCTCTTGGAATTTATGTTAAAGAAACAATCCAAGATATGCATCAAAATTTATGTACAGAGATCTTCTTTCCAAAATTATTTATATGTCTAACAAGAGAGCTGTTAAGTTATAAGGTACCTGCACATTACATTATTATGTGTTCATTAAAAACCAGGATATGATAGATCATTGTCTCCAGATAGAATCTAAGGAGGGAACTTGGAAGGTGGAAGGCTCACTTTAATCTGTTGTGTTTTTTGAATTTTCACTGTGTCCGTATATTATGTAATCAATTTTTAACATAGATATTTATAGAATAATTATTTTATGATACAAATAATATGCTTACCACTGAAAAGTGGAGTTTACAACACTGAGCATGTAAAATGATTACAACTTTGAAAAATTAAAATATATATTTGTTAAAACAAAAATAAAGCTATATGTATATTTATTTGTATTTATTTTATATAGATACACAAAAGACTAGAAGTAAATCCATTACAATGTCAACGGTAATTATATCTGTGTGAAGAAATTTTAGGTGATTTTTATTTTCTTTCTTAAACTTTCTGCATTCTAACAATAATTGTGCAACTTTTTAAATAAAAAAAATATATATTCATGTATTTAAAGTTAACAGTCATAACTTTAAAAAGAATATGAAAAAATATGTATGTGTATAACTGAATCACTTTGCTATAGAGCAGAAATTAACACAACATTTTAAATCAATTATACTTTGATAAAATAAAATTTTAAAAAATAATAAACAGTCATTGCTGAGAAAGTTACAATGAAACAGCCTCTTCGTACATTGTTAGTGGAAGCATAAATTGTTTTCACACTTTTTGAAAGCAACATGGAAAATTTTTTTTTAAAGCCTTATGATGGTTATACTCTTTGATCCATTAAACCCACTTTAGGAAATCTATTCCAGAGATACTAAACACAGGAAAAACTTCATGATTAGTAAGCTTTGTTGGTCTTTTTTTCTTAAGTATGAAATTGGAAATAAATTTGCCAAGAATAGATAAATAAGATAGTCAAGTCACAATTAATAAATCTATTAAGTTGAATAGTATAGTCTTAATATGGGGTGTTTATTATATCTCATAAATTTTTAAATAATACAAAATAAGTAATAAAAATAATCTAAAATATATAAAATAGTTTATGAAGAATGAATAAAACTATGTAAAAATTATTCAAAACGTGTTCAATTTTTTTAAAAAAGAAGCCTGGAAAAAAATTGAGTGCTGAATAAACATCCAGTAGTGACTGTCTTTGAGTAACCTATAGAGCAAAAACTCATGTAGTTGATTACATTTTTGAGCCAGACACATCTGAGTTATAATTGTAAACCTGCCATTATTAGGTTATTATGTATGAATCTGATCAGGTGAAAAGAGGTCAAAAATTGGCCCATCTTGTGGTTCAGCCTAATAGGTTTATGATCTTGAGCAAGGTGACCTGAGTCTCATTTTCCTATCTGTAATATGAGGATAATTTCCCTAGCTCTTAGAGTTGATAGGGGATTAACTTAAGCAAATAAAATAACGTTGCTAATAATGATAGCTTTTGTTGCCCCATATTTATTGGAATAAGGATGTTTTACTTTCATGGTGGGGCTTCCCTGGTGATTCAGTGGTAAAGAACCTGCCTGCTAATGCAGGAGACTGCCTGCAATGAAGGAGACACAGGTCTGGGAATCCCTAGGCTGGGAAGATCCCCTAGAGACAGAAATGGCAGCCCCTGCCCCCCACCCCACCCAGTATTCTTGCCTGGAAAATCCCTTGGACTGAGAAGCCTGGAGGGTTACAGTTCATGGGGGTCTCAAGAGTTAATCAAAACTTAGCAACTAAAGCACCACCACTTTCATAATGAAAGTAAATAATGGCTGTGTAACTTTTGACTCAATGGAAAAGACTGATGCTGGGAGGGATTGGAGGCAGGAGGAGAAGGGGATGACAGAGGATGAGATGGCTGGATGGCATCACTGACTCGATGGACGTGAGTCTGAGTGAACTCTGGGAGTTGGTGATGGACAGGGAGGCCTGGCGTGCTGCGATTCATGGGGTTGCAAAGAGTCGGACATGACTGAGCGACTGAACTGAACTGAACTGAACTGAACTTTTTTTCTTAATGTGGAGATTTTTTTTTTTTTGAAGCTTTTATTGAATTTGTTACAGTATTGCTTCAGTTTTCTGTTTTGTTTTTTTGGCTGCCAGGCATATGGGATCTTAGCTCCCATTGACCAGGGATGGAACTTGCACCCCTGCACTGGAAGGTGAAGGCTTAACCACTGGTCTGCCAGGGAAGTTGTCTATGGCTGTGTAACTTAAAAAAAAAAAAAGTCAATAAGGTCAAGAAGTGAAATTCAGGGGTTAAAAAAAAGTTCTGGTTTTCCACAAATGTTGAGAAAGGAGACCCAAACCTGGGAGGGGGAGGTGAGGGAATAGCAGAGGTGAAATTAACAAGAATAGGAAATGGAGTAGCTGCAAGAACTCTGGGAAGGAGGAAGGAGCAAGGTAACCAGAGATGGAAACACAGAGCTGGCCCAGAAGAGCGAAAGCCTGCATTCTGAGGACTCCTCAAGCTCTGGGTCCAAAAGCCTTGAGGAAGGAGATTCCCAACCCCCTAGGGCTCTTCTCCCAGGATAATAGTGAACTGGGTCATTAATGAGTGATTCACAAACCCCCAGAATCCAAGTCCCTCACAACATTTCTGTAAAGACAGACTTGGCTGTGAGCTGTCCCATTGGGGCAGGAGAAGTGGTTTGCCCAACTGAGGAGGAACAATGACCCCTGGGGGGGTCTCAGGGCCAGTAGAACCATCTTACTGGTCAAAAAAAGTGGGGCTGACTAGAGGGAAGGGCCAAGAATACTGGGGTACAGAGGTCAAGGCCAAGGCAAGCTGGAGTCCTTGGGGTGGGATGAGAGAGTAAGGGTCTCACCTTTCCCATTCTGAGTTGGAACAGCTCTTGGATTTGTAGATATGCAGGAGCCCCAGGGACATTATGTGAACTGATGTGTAGATTTTGGTGGTGATGTTCATGGGCCAGTGCTGGTAGAAACGGATCCTCTCGAAGCACAGCCATTTCTTGGAGAAGACCACGACCACCAGCAGGATGAAGGCGAGCAGGCTGAGCTCTGAGGCCAACACCTGCGTTATCCAGCGGGAGCTGTGTGTAATCCTGTCCTGCAGGAGCAGCCGAGAAACCCTGTGGAGCTTCAGGCCGTGGCCGTTAATCACTGACCAGTTACTGTCATGGGTGGAGACACAGTTCTGCACCCCTTCCTCTTGTCCCGGGCTCACTGCCACCCCATCCTGCTTTCCAGCCCTCTCAGCCCTTTCCAGGCTTCTGATGTTCATCACTTTCTCCTCTTGACCCAGAGAATTCATCCCTAATGTTCCCTGTCGCCATGTTGAGTACTCCCTGACTCCGCTTCTATCCTCCACCCCATCTCCCCCTTCCCTTGCCAGTGTCAGTTGTCCTTCATCATTTAAATATTTTCATCAGGCAGAGCAGTGGCCACCACAGCACCTGGCGTCTGGAAAAGAACAGCCCATTCAGCAGTAGAGGGCCCCTAACTGCCATGGAATATTCCTTTGTGGAGGGAGGAGGGGCATCAACTGGCAGAAGGGGCTCACATCTTCAGCTCAAACTCTTTCTGGAAACCTTGCTCCTCTGGGGCCTCAACTCAGAACTGTGCGTGTGATGCCTCCTTCCTCTAAGAGCCCTGGTTGCTGAGGGTCTCCTTTGCTTTTCCCACATCCTCTGCCCTAACCCCACCCCCAAGTACTCACGGATGGAACAGGAGAAGGGGAGGAGCTTATCCCCAGGGAGATGGTTGGATATGCCTCCCACAGGTGTCACCAACCTTCTCCCTACTTCCCCCACCTCTACTCACTTCTGGTCCACAGTTCCCACCCCTTCCCCTCTTTTTACTTTTTCCCTTTTATTTTTTTTTTCCTCAGCACCAGAGGGGAAAGACACAGGACCAGGAGGGGATATGAGAGTGTCATACAGTCTGAGATTTTCCTAAGCTGCCTTTTGATCTATAGGAAAATAAATCTGAGTCACCCGAGGCACCTGATCACTGTGGCTTCCAGACCTCAGTTAGCCCCTGGAATTCTTGTGAGGAACAAGCCTTTTAAATTCAGGCTGTGAGTCTGAATCCCACCAGAGTTGATTCACTTTGTGAAGAGAGTGATACACATGGTTAAGAACAAAGGCTTTCGATCCAGCAACACAAGAGATGAATTAGGGGTCTTCCTCTTAATGGCTTTATGAACCTGGAAGACTCATATAGCTTCTTTGTGTCTTAGTTTACTCATCTGTAACATGGGACAATACTTGTCCAGATTTGGTTTGAGTATTGAATGAGATAATGAACAAAAAGCAATCTTTTGTTCATAGTAAATTCCCAGAAAGTGGAGATATTATTTTTAAATATTTATTTATTGTATTTATTTATTTGGCTGTTCCTGGCCTTAGCTGCAGCATGTAGGATCAAGTTCCCTGACCAGGAACTGAACCCTGGCCCCCTGCATTGGGAGCACAGAGTCTTAGCCTCTGGATCACCAGGGAAGGCCCAAGCAGCGTCATTATTGATATTGTTTTCATTGTTTTGCACTCTCACCAGCAAGCAAAGAAGAAAGAGCAAAAACACAGAGGTGTTTAGCAGGCATCCTTGCTGACGGGTGACTGCAAATGATGGAATGGAACTGAAATTAATTTAAGCCAAAGGGTAGTTAATTATAGATCATGAGATCATGTGCACAGCTGGAACTCAGAATAATTAGAATCATGAATTCAAATCCTGTGAGGACTCTTCCTCTGTGTCTTAATCCACTCGGTCAGCTATAACAACATACCATAGAGTTGTTCAGTCGCTTAGTCGTGTCCGACTCTTTGCAACCCTGTGGACTGCAGCACACCAGGGTTCATAGACTGTAGAATTTATAAACAACAGAAACTTATTTCTCATAGTTTTGGAGGCTGGAAGTCCAGATTCATGGTGCCATACAACCATAATTGGCATATTTGGGTGATAGCCCAATTCCAGGTCACAGACTTCTTGCTGTGTCCTCAGGTGAAGCTAGGGATCCCTGTGTGGGGTCTCTTTTATAAGGACGTTACTCCTATTCATGAAAGTGGAGCCTCCTACCTCCTCAAACCTTCACCTTGTGGGTTACTTTCCCAACATAGAAATTTGAGGAACACAAATATTCAGATCACAGAACTTGGACTCTGGTCTTGCTCCTCCTTGAGCATCTTTTTTTAAAAAATGTATTTATTTATTTTATTAATGCATTTATTCCTTTTGGTTGTTCTGGGTCTTCACTGCTGCTCCAGGGCTTTCTCTAGTTGTGGTGAGCGGGGATGTCTCGTTGCAGTGGCTCGTCTTAGACACACAGATGCATCAGCAGTTGTGGCCCATGGGCTTAGCTCCTCTGCAGTACATGGAATCTTCCTGAACCAGGGATCAAACCTGTGTTCCCTCTACTGGCAGGCGGATTCTTATCCACTCTGCCACCAGGGAAGTCCCTCCCTGAGTATCTTTTTCTTTCTCTGGAAACCACCCTCCTCCTTTTCTCTCATCCACATGGTGAGAAACGTGGCCCTTACACCCAGCACAGTCCATCTTACACCCAGCACAGTCCATCTTACACCTTTAGCCACCAGAGCAAAGATCACTCCATTCTAATCCCAAATATTCTCTGGCCCTACCAAGGATGAGTGCCATCCCATTAACCATGGTCAGTTCAGTTCAGTTTAGTTCAGTCGCTCAGTCATATCTGACTCTTTGTGACTCCATGAATCGCAGCATGACAGTCCTCCCTGTCCATCACCAACTCCTGGAGTTCACTCAGACTCACGTCCATCAAGTCAGTGATGCCATCTAGCCATCTCATCTTCTATCGTCCCCTTCTCCTCCTGCCCCCAATCCCTCCTAGCATCATTGTCTTTTCCAATGAGTCAACTCTTCCCTTGAGGTGGCCAAAGTATTGGAGTTCAGCTTTAGCATCAGTCCTTCCAATGAACACCCAGAATCGATCTTCTTTAGGATGGACTGGTTGGATCTCCTTGCAGTCCAAGGGACTCTCAAGAGTCTTCTCCAACACCACAGTTCAAAAGCATCAATTCTTCAGCGCTCAGCTTTCTTCACAGTCCAAATCTCACATCCATACATGACCACTGGAAAAACCATAGCCTTGACTAGATGGACCTTTGTTGGCAAAGTAATGTCTTTGCTTTTGAATATGCTGTCTAAGTTGGTCATAACTTTCCTTCCAAGGAGTAACCGTCTTTTAATTTAATGGCTGCAATCACCATCTGCAGTGATTTTGGAGCCCCCCAAAAATAAAGTCTGCCACTGTTTCCCCTGTTTCCCCATCTATTTCCCATGAAGTGATGGGACCGGATGCCATGATCTTCGTTTTCTGAATGTTGAGCTTTAAGCCAACTTTCTCACTCTCCTCTTTCACTTTCATTAAGAGGCTTTTTAGTTCCTCTTCACTTTCTGCCATAAGAGTGATGTCATCCGCAGGATGCAGCATGCTTGGGGCTGGTGCATGGGGATGACCCAGAGAGATGTTATGGGGAGGGAGGTGGGAGGGGGGTTCATGTTTGGGAACGCATGTAAGAATTAAAGATTTTAAAATTTAAAAAAATAAAAAACTAAAATTGCCACAGGGGAAAAAAATAAATAAATAAAACCAGCTTGGAAAAAAAAAAAAGAGTGATGTCATCTGCATATCTGAGGTTATTGATATTTCTCCCAGCAATCTTGATTCCAGCTTGTGCTTCCTCCAGCCCAGCGTTTCTCATGATGTACTCTGCATATAAGTTAAATAAGCAGGGTGACAATAAATAGCCTTGACGTACTCCTTTTCCTATTTGGAACCAGTCTGTTGTTCCATGTCCAGTTCTAACTGCTGCCTCCTGACCTGCACACAGATTTCTCAAGAGGCAGGTCAGGTAGTCTGGTATGCCCATCTCTTTCAGAATTTTCCAGTGTATTGTGATCCACACAGTCAAAAGCTTGGCATAGTCAATAAAGCAGAAATACATGTTTTTCTGGAACTCTCTTGCTTTTTCGATGATCCAGCAGATGTTGGCAATTTGATCTCTGGTTCCTCTGCCTTTTCTAAAACCTGCTTGAACATCTGGAAGTTCACAGTTCACGTATTGCTGAAGCCTGGCTTGGAGAATTTTGAGCATTACTTTACTAGCGTGTGAGATGAGTCCAATTATGTGGTATTCTGAGCATTCTTTGGCATTGCCCTTCTTTGGGATTGGAATGAAAACTGACCTTTTCCAGTCCTGTGGCCACTGCTGAGTTTTCCAAATTTGCTGGCATATTGAGTGCAGCACTTTCACAGCATCATCTTTCAGGATTTGAAATAGCTCAACTGGAGTTCCATCACCTCCACTAGCTTTGTTCGTAGTGATGCTTTCTAAGGCCCACTTGACTTCACATTCCAGGATGTCTGGCTCTAGGTGGGTGATCACACCATCATGACTATCTGGGTTGTGAAGATCTTTTTTGTACAGTTCTTCTGTGTATTCTTGCCACCTCTTCTTAATATCTTCTGTTTCTGTTAGAGCCCTACCATTTCTGTCCTTTATCGAGCCCATCTTTGCATGAAATGTTCCCTTGGTGTCTCTAATTTTCTTGAAGAGATCTCTAGTCTTTCCCATTCTGTTGTTTTCCTCTATTTCTTTGCATTGATTGCTGAGGAAGGCTTTCTTATCTCTCCTTGCTATTCTTTGGAACTCTGCATTCAGATGCTTATATCTTTCCTTTTCTCCTTTGTTTTTCGCTTCTCTTCTTTTCACAGCTATTTGTAAGTCCTCCTCAGACAGCCATTTTGCTTTCTTGCATTTCTTTTCCATGGGGATGGTCTTGATTTCTGTCTCCTGTACAATGTCACGAACCTCCGTCCATAGTTCATCAGGCACTCTATCTATCAGATCTAGTCCCTTAAATCTATTTCTCACTTCCACTGTATAATCATAAGGGATTTGATTTAGGTCATACCTGAATGTTCTAGTGGTTTTCCCTCCTTTCTTCAATTTAAGTCTGAAGTTGGCAATAAGGAGCTCATGATCTGAGCCACAGTCAGCTTCCAGTCTTGTTTTTGCCGACTCTATAGAGCTTCTCCATCTTTGGCCGTAAAGAATATAATCAATCTGATTTTGGTGTTGACCATCTGGTGATGTGCATGTGTAGAGTCTTCTCTTGTGTTGTTGGAAGAGGGTGTTTGCTATGACCAGTGCATTCTCTTGGCAAAACTCTATTAGCCTTTGCCCTGCTTCATTCCGTACTCCAAGGCCAAATTTGCTTATTACTCCAGGTGTTTCTTGACTTTCTACTTTTTGCTTTCCAGTCCCTTATAATGAACAGGACATCTTTTGGGGGTGTTAGTTCTAAAAGGTCTTGTAGATCTTCATAGAACCGTTCAACTTCAGCTTCTTCAGCATTACTGGTTGGGGCATAGGCTTGGATTACTGTGATATTGTCCAAGGTAAGGAGCAGCGGCTGCACTTTGCTGGAGCAGCCGTGAAGAGATACCCTACATCCAAGGTAAGAGAAACCCAAGTAAGACGGTAGGTGTTGTGAGAGGGCATCAGAGGGCAGACACACTGAAACCATAATCACAGAAAACTAGTCAACCTAATCACACTAGGACCACAGCCTTGTCTAACTCAATGAAACTAAGCCATGCCCGTGGGGCCACCCAAAATGGGCAGGTCATGGTGGAGAGGTCTGACAGAATGTGGTCCACTGGAGAAGGGAATGGCAAACCACTTCAGTATTCTTGCTTTGAGAACCCCATGAACAGTATGAAAAGGCAAAATGATAGGATACTGAAAGAGGAACTCCCCAGGTCGGTAGGTGCCTAATATGCTACTGGAGATCAGTGGAGAAATAACTCCAGAAAGAATGAAGGGATGGAGCCAAAGCAAAAACAATACCCAGTTGTGGTGATAGAAGCAAGGTCTGATGCTGTAAATAGCAATATTGCATAGGAATCTGGAATGTCAGGTCCATGAATCAAGGCAAATTGGAAGTGGTCAAACAGGAGATGACAAGAGTGAACGTCGACATTCTAGGAATCAGCGAACTAAAATGAACTGGAATGGGTGAATTTAACTCAGATGACCATTATATCTACTACTGTGGACAGGAATCCCTTAGAACAAATGGAGTAGCCATCATGGTCAACAAGGGAGTCCGAAATGCAGTACTTGGATGCAATTTCAAAACGACAGAATGATCTCTGTTTGTTTCCAAGGCAAACCATTCAATATCACAGTAATCCAAGCCTATGCCCCAACCAGTAACCACGGTCAGTATCACCCAAGTCTGAAGGCTGACCTGCAAACTAATGACAGATAGGGAGTTGGTGGGCAAATTCCCTAGCTTCCTCAGTTACAGGCAGGAATAACTGTGAAGTGTGTTCTATGCCAGGAGGGACCAGTGTTGTGGGAAGGGGCTGGCCCTACTAGGAATGAGAAATCATATGCAGCACAATACAATATGGAAGAATCTAGACAGTACAATGTTTCCTAAGAACTATAGCTCCCAGAAAACTATGCCACAGATATGATACCATTTATATAGAGATTATAAATAAGCACAACTAAGCAAAACATTGTTGAAACATACATTCTATTATGATTGCATGGCATGTTTTAAAAAGCAGTGGAATAATAAACACAAAATGTAGAATAGTGGCTATTTCTCAGGGAGGGCAAGGAAATGGGACAGAGAGGGTTACACTGGTACATACACCAGTAGGCAATAGGCTATTGGTTCCTGAGTTAGGTGATTCATTACATTAGAATCATTTGACCAAGTGCCAAAGAATTGATGCTTTCGAACTGTAGTGTTAGAGAAGACTCTTGAGAGTCCCTTGCACTGTAAGGAGATCAAATCAGTCAATCCTAAAAGAAATCAACCTTGAATATTCACTGGAAGGATTGATGCTGAAGCTGAAGCTCCAACACTTTGGCCACCTGGTGTGAAGAGCCAGCTCATTGGAAAAGACTCTGATGCTGAGAAAGATTGAAGGCAGGAGAAGAAGGGGACGACAGAGGATGAGATGATTGGACGGCATCACCGATTCAATGGACGTGAATTTGAGCACACTCTGGGAGTTAGTGAGGGACAGGGAAGCCGACATGCTGCAGTCCATGAGGTCGTACAGTCAGACACGACTTAATAACAACAAATAACTGTGAATGTATATTTCATAGAAACTTGTGAAGGTATCAAATACAGTTTTTCAAAAGGTAATTAAAAATAGTCCAACACAATTTCCTCAAGAAAGGAAATGTAATCTTAGTGATTACTAGCTCTGCAATGAAAGATATTAATACAGTCACAATATATAAGGTAAACACCGTTTATTGAGTTTCAATTTTAGAATCAACAGATGGACAAAGCACGGAAGACTCAACCACAGCTATGAAAGTAAACATAGCTGTTATCAGCCTTGATGTTGCCAGAATAAAAGCCTAGAAGAGGTAAACTAGAAGACAGAAAGAAGAGAAAGAGCCGAAGGGAAGGGTGAGGGGTCTGACAAGAGAGTCTCCATGTACGGTTGCAGGATGGGCACTGCACAAGACCGCATGGCACAGAGGGGAGGAACTGAACTCTAGTCTTCATTCTGCTCCATCGTCCATACCCCACCAAGGGGTCCCCAGTGGCCTGGAGGAAGATGCACTTTGTTCTACTTCTACATAAAAGTGCTGCTCCCTGCCAAGCCAACTAACCCTACATCTGTTCAGAAGGGCCGCCTGTTAACCACAAGGTTGAAGGCACAAAGGGCCCTTGTGGGCTAGCAGCAGCACTGACCGATTATCTCTTAAGATTTTGTATCAGTGTGAGTTCTTCAGTTACAAGCACAAACCCAGACTGACTAAGCTAGGCAAAAAGGAATATATTGGGTGACAATGAGAACGCACAGACTCAAAAAGAAAGCAGAAAATCCAGGCCTAGAACTAAACAGAGACCAGGGGAGCATGGACAAATCATTACCAAGAGCTGGTGTCTCAGGACTTGCCTGGTGGTCCAGTGGCTAAGACTCCACACTCCCAAAGCAGGAGGCACAGATTTGATCCTTGATTGGGGAACCAAGATCCCATATCTGTGCATGACCAAGGACACAAAATAAATAAATAAAAATTAAAGTTTCTTTAAAAATAAAAAAGAACTGTTCTCTCTGCCCACCATTGTCCCCCAGATCCTCCTGAACCTCCATCCTTCTCTATTTCTAGGTAGGATTCCAAATCCCAAGCATCTGACTGGCTCGGATGCCTTGATTGACAGCCCATGAACTACATGGGTGTGGGAAGGGATCACTTTCCCAAAAGAAAGAAGCTGACCAGTCGACTAGTAATGATCATGTGCTCACACAAGTACAGAGTGGCAGCTGGAATGGAGTGTGAGACTGGGAGATTTCTGAAAAGGAAGGAGTCCCACTGTTGCATTAGTAAGGGCAGGTGCTTACCCATGCTTCTAGGACAGTAGCCCCTGGAGAATACGGACTTGGGCTTAGAACATGGACTCAAGAACACAAGCTTATTGGTCACTCCTTGACTGTCCACGTGGATGTGCTTTGCTGCCTATGTGACACTCAGAAACAGTCCCGTCCCAGGCCAGCTCACCCCAATAGAAACTCTAGCATGAATCTCCTCCTTGATGAGCTCCCAGACCCCTGGCCTTCCTAGGATATCTCTGTGGCCAGAATCCACATGCTGCAAGGTCCCTCCCTTTTGTCTCTATGAAATATGCATTCTTCCTTCATGTGGGCCTGTCGAAGGTGATGTTCCTCAAACTCTAATGTGTGTACTCCTGGTCTGGGCATCTCATTAAAATGCAGATCCCACACTTTGGACGAGCCCCCGGGTGGTGCCCATGCTGCCTTTCTAAGGATAGCACACTGAATAAAGAACTAGACTCCAGAAGATCTAGGTTGCTAGATCCACTCTCCTCCCCAGATGTCCTTTGACCTTTAGGCTTTGGGCACATGGGAAAATGATGGGCAGACAGGCTTACTTGTGTGTATCCTGCTTGCTTGGTTCTGCCTCTGTGGGACATTCCATTGCCTTCTATATACCAACTAAACAGAAGTAAGAAGAAAAAAGGCTGCTTAAAGCAAGAAGTGAAGTGACTGCAAAGAAAAGAATTTCTGCTCCTGGAAGAACGTAGTTTAGAAGAATGAAAAGACAAGCCACAGACTGGGGGAAAAAATTTTCAAATCATATATTTGATAAAGGACTTATATCGAGAATATACAAAGAACTCTCCAAACACAATAATAAGAAAACAAACTACTCAGTTTGTAAAAGGCCTAAAGTTTTGAACAGACACTTCACCAAAGAAGATATACAAATAAGCACATGAAAAGATAGTCAGCATCATTAGTCATTAGGGAAAGGCAGATTAAAAGCCGCGAGATACCACTACATACCTTATAGACTGTCACACAAAAAAAACAACAAAACTGATGACGCCAGTTAGTGGCCAAGACACAGAGCAGGATACCAGCCATAGCACTCAGCCTTTGCTCGTGGGGATGCAAAGTGTACAGACACTTTGGAAAACAGATGGCCAGTTTCCAATAAAGTTAAATTAAACACTTAACATTCTTATCGTTGTTGTTGTTCAGTCCCCCAGGCGTGTCCAACTCTTTGCGATCCCATGGGCTGCAGCACACCAGGCCTCCCTGTCCCTCATCATCTTCTGGAGCTCACCCAGGTTCATGCTCATTGCATTGGTGATGCCGTCCAGTCATCTCATCCTGATGCCCTCTTCTCCTTCTGCCCTCGATCTTTCCTAGCATCAGGGAATTTTCTAATGAGTCCTCTTTTCGCATCAGATGACGAAAATACTAGAGCTTCAGCTTCAGCATTAGTCTTTCCAGTGAATATTCCAGGTTGATCTCCTTGCTATCCAAGGTACTTTCAGGAGTCTTCTCCAGCACCTCAGTTCAAAGGCTTCAGTTCTTTGATATTCTGCCTTCTTTACGGTCCAGCTCTCACAATAATACATGGCCACTGGGAAGACCATAGCCTTGACTATACGGACCTTTGTTGGCAGAGATATGACCTAGTAATTCCATCCCTAGGTATGCACCCAAGTAAAATGAAATCTACATGCATCCAAAAACCTATACGGGAAGGAGTTCTCTGGCGGTCTAGTGGTTAGGATTCGGCACTCTCATTGTTGTGGCCTAGGTTCAAGTCCCTCAGGGAACTGAGATCCCGCAAGCTGCATGGTGTCAGTCAGTCAGTCAGTTCAGTCAGTCAGTTGATTCCACAAATAAAAGAAAAAAACAAACACAATGCCTGTGCAAGAATACTTAACAGTGACTTTATTTGTAATCATTTAAAACTGGAAACAGGAACTTCCCTGATGGTTAAGACTCCATGCTTCCAACACCGGGGATGTGGGTTCAATCCCTGCTCCCAGAACTATTAATAAGATCCCACAAGACTACATGGCACACACACACACAAAAAAAACCAAGCTGGAAACAACCCAAACAGCTTCACTTTAGGGAATGAGTAAACAATTGCTGTGCATCCATGCAATGGACTCTTGCTGCTGCTGCTGCTAAGTCACTTCAGTCGTGTCTGACTCTGTGTGACCCCATAGACGGTGGCCCACCAGGCTCCCCCATCCCTGGGATTCTCCAGGCAAGAACACTGGAGTGGGTTGCCATTTCCTTCTCTTATTCAACAATAAAAAGAAAAGTGTTGACACAACAACGTGAACAAAAAGCGTTATGCTAAATGAGAAAAGCCGCACTTGAAAGGCTATCTACTGTATAAGTCCATCTATAAGACATTATAGAAAAGACAAAACTGTAGGGACAGAAAACAAACAAGGGGTTGCCAGAAGCTGGGATGGGATAAGGGGTTCAGCACAAAGGGGCACAAATGAACTTAAGGGGGCAATGAAACTCTTGCATCTTGATTGCAGTAGTGATTACATGACTATATGTGTGCTTAGTCGTGTCCAAGACTCTGCAACCCCATGGACTGTATAGCCCATCAGGCTCCTCTATCCATGGGGATTCTCAAGGCAAGAACAGGGCAGTGGATTGCCATGGCCTCCTCCAGAGGCTCTTCCCAAACTAGGGATTGAACCCAGGTCTCCTTCATTGCAGGTGGATTCTTTACTGCCTGAGCCACCATGGAAACCCAAGAATACTGGAGTGGGTAGCCTATCCCTTCCCCAGGGAATTTTCCTGATCCAGGAATTGAACCAGAGTCTCCTGCCTTGCAGGCGGATTCTTTACCAGCTGAGCTACCAGGAAAGAGGGTGGATATTGCTGCATGTGAATTACACCGTTTTTTCCAAGTGAAAAAAATTACATTTTTAAAATAGCACTCCATCGGGCTTCCCTGGTGGCTTAGGGGTAAAGAATCCGCCTACCCGTGCAGGAGACACAGGTTCTATCCCTGATCCAGGAAGATCCATGAAGACCCCCACATGCCATGGAGCAACTAAGCCCATGTGCCACAGCTACTGAGTACACCCTAGAGAGTAGCTCCAGCTCTCCACACCTAGAGAAGAGCCCGCACAGCAGCAAAGACCCAGCACAGCCATAAATAAATAAATAAAAACATAGTGCCCCATCAACCTCATAGACTCGGCACATTTTTAAAGGATTTTATCAGGCATCGTCCAATGTACAGCATGTTGCCTTCACCAAGTGTCCCTGGTGACTACTGGAAACTATGACTACTAGAACCTCAGCTCAGCCTGTGGAATGGCTGTGGGGAAAAGTGGGCTCCTCTCACTCACTTGCTGCTCAAGGTCATGATTGCAGCTCACCTCTCCTGCAATGATGAAACAGTGGCCACGACGATGTTGACCCAGAGCCCATAGAAAGGCCAGCACAGAGGGAGGTCAGTGCCCAGTCCTACCTGTATTGTCATTGACTCCCCAAATATGGGTGCCACAAATATGAGGAGCAGAGCTGTGAGTAGAGAGAACACATACTGACTACCCCCAACAGAGGCCTGGCTTCCCCAATCTGTCCCCTGAGTCACTTCTTCCAGGTCTGAGATATACGTGCACTTTTCCTTGTTGCTTGCTCACCCAGTCATGTCCGACTCTTTGCGACCCCATGGACTGCAGCATGCCAGGCCTCCCTGTCCCTCACCATCTCCCCAAGTTTGCCCAAGTGCATGTCTGTTGCTTCGGTGATGCCATCCAGCTATCTCATTTTCTGACTCCCTCTTCTCCTCTGCCCTCAATCTTTCCCAGAATCAGAGACTTTCCCATGAGTCAGCTGTTCACATCAGATGACCAAAATACTGGAGTTCCAGCTTCAGCATCAGTCCTCCCAACAAGTAGGAAGGCTTTTCCTAAGCCTGTGAAAATGTTTGTTTCTTCTACCTCCCCAGATGATAGAATATGAAGGAATGGGGTAATGGCAGCTCCAGGATGCCCCTAGCCAGGCAGTAAGCCTCTCTACCACCTGGGTGTTTGTAGATATGACCCCCACCACCATGCCTGGAATGCCAGTCAGGGCAGCACTGAAAGAGACTTCTCCTCCCATGGGCCTTCCTACAGGAAACTGCAGAAGGCAATCCAGAGGGGTAAAAAGTGGGGGAGGGGGGACAACACAGAACAGAGAGGGTGATGGACACCAGGAGAAGGCTGTATGTAGCTAAGGCAGAGAGGTGGACACCTGGCAGAAGGTGCTCAGGAGAGGGAGGGAGAGAACATACGAGAGCCCAGTCACTTACTACCACCTGGACCACCTCTACCCACTACACTATTCCATCTCCTCTGTCTTTGTTGCCTGGGCCCCATTCCTTCTCCCATGAAGTCCTCATTCTCTCACATCTGCTTCGTTGCTGTATTGCTGTGCTTTCTGCCTCTTGGTCTCCTCCAACAGATGCAAAATGCAGACCTCTCCAGGATTGTGCATACACACACGCACACTCAGGTCACCCCAAAATGGAAAGGGACCCCTGAAATAACAGGAACAGGACAGTCCCCTCCCGTCCTGTCTTTTCAGTCTCTTTGGAACATGTGGTTATATATTCATGCTTTCATGTCCCCCAGTTTATTCATTTGGCTGTGCCAGGTCTTAGTTATGGCATTTGGAGGAGGAAATGGTAACCCACTCCAGTAATCTTGTTTACAAAATCCCATGGACAAAGGAGCCTAGCAGGCTAAAGTCCAAAGAGCCACAAAGAGTCAGACAGGACTGAATGACTGAGCACACAGCACGCTGGGATCTCTAGTTGTGGCATGTAAGATCTAGTTCCCTGATCAGAGATCGAACCCAAAGCCCCTTGCATTGGGAGCTCCAGGTCTTAGCCATAATGCAATTGCCCAAACAACTCTTAACTGGTCTCCATCTTTCCATTGTCCCAATATCAGAACCTCTGGCTTGGAGCCTGGAGGTTTCCTTAAACGGCAGGACTCGGGAAGGGACTGAGGATTTGGGAGGGAACATATATGCGCAGCTTTGTCTGCCTCTGGATGTGTCTGTGTGTCTCAGAGGAAGAGGGGAGTTTCTGTGGAGCGACACCCCGCCAGCCCCCAAGAAACTTGTGAGCATGTAGGCCAGCTCCCTCCCCATGACCACTGCCTTCTCTTCCTGCACTTCAGTCCCTTTGTTGCCACCCCTAGAGTGTTCTTTGCTCAGATCTTCCCAGATGCTTCCTTCTTGTTATTTGGGTTTCAGCTTACCGTCATCTCCTCCAGGCTCTTCCCCAAAGCCACACACACACACACACACACACACACACACACACACACCCCTCTGTATTATAACCTTTTTTGCATTTTCTTCAAAGTAATCACTTCTATCTGATCTTAACTTAGTTATTAACTTGTTTACTTAGCAACTTCCCCAGAATGTAAGCTTCTTAAGGGCAAGGTCCTTGTCTTTTTCATCTCTGTATCCTCAGATCCTAGAAGAGTGCCTAGCTCATAGAAGGCACTCAACGAACAGATGTAGAAATGAATTAAACACAGAGATGCGTGGCTGCTCAGTAAAGGACATTTATTGCTGACTGATTGCCCTTTGTGTTCTTCACTTGCCCAAGTCCCAGCTGTATCTGGCTCTACCTGTCCTTTTCCCAACCTGCAGCTTCCTGCTCCAACACCTGAAACTCTACCACCACCATATTGCCCAAGATCCCTCGGAAGCTACGAGCATCAACACATTCAGGCCTTGCACCTGCGCTCCAAGCCCCAGTTCCCAGCAGAGCTGACCCCTGCCCTCGAAAGATACCTTTTCAACCAGCTCTGCTCCCCTAATAGAGTTGCATTTAAAAACCACTCCTCCTTTAAAAACGTGGTCCCCCAAAAAGCCTCAACACAGTTCCACCAACATTTATTGGTGGTGATGACTCAGTGGGTAAAGAATCCATCTGCAATGCAGGAGACTTAGGAGACACAGGTTCAACCCCTGGGTTGGGAAGATCCCCTGGAGAAGAAAATGACAACCCACTCCAGTATTCTTGCCTGGAAAATCCCATGGACAGAGCAGCCTGGCAGTCTACAGTGAGTTGCAAAAAGTCAGATACGACTAAGTGACTAAGCATGGCATGGCATCTCATATGCCAGGCACTGTGCTGGGTCAATCTCCAAAGTCATGGACAAGCCAAATGCCAGTACCTTTCTCCCTCTGGATCCCTCAGAGTCCTTGTGCTCCCTTGTGAAGGGCATGGCAGTTTCTGTCCCAGGCAAGTTGCCATGCGTGAGCTGAAGGGAAGGCGTGATGCCACTTGCCCACAATTGTCTGCTCTGCTCTGTGTGTCCCTCACCTCCTCTGGCATCGTGCCAGTTTCTCATCTTTAAGCAGATGCTCTGGGTGGGGTTAGGCAGCAACACTGGGTCTCTTTTCTTTCCCACTGCTTGGCCCACTGTTTCTGTGAAAGGATCATGATGAAGGCAAGAAAGCCCTAGAGGCTTTCTTAGTTGGCTCGAGAGCCACAGCTGAAGCTCACTCCAACCTGGGGCCCAGAGCCAGTCTGAAGCCTGAAGCTGAGGCTGGATGGCTGCTTATGGTTCAGGCTGGATGATCTGCAGGTAGGGATTATGAGGGCCAAGCTCTGGGCAAGGAAAAGGGCCTACAAACTTCAGGAGGCCTCGGTGTCTCCGGCCTCCAAGAGACCCAGAACCCAGGCCTCTCTTATCCCCAGCTCTGGCCTCTGGCTGCCAAGCCACACCCAGCACATGTGCCTCTGGAGCTCAGACCTACTGTCTTTTTGAGAAGACTAATGGGAAAAATGAGGGGTGAGGGAAGAAATAGAGCACTCAATTATCTGGCAAGGAGGCAAAACCGTACACACCATGTTCCGAAAAATCACCCTCCTTAATACATATGCAGACATATGCACACACACATATTCTCTGAGACATACTCTGGATTCTTCTAGAAGAGAGGAAGTGGCTCAAGAGGATACAGGAGGCACCCCAGGAATGGAGTCTAATACTTCCCAGACTCAAAAGACAGGACAGTGATTGTTATAGCACCAAGCAGGGTTCCTACTGGTCTCTTGGGCCCAGATCACCATCTGGACTTATCCCTGCTATTGGCTATTTGATCCTAGGACTTTATCTCAAATGCAGCCCTCTTTTAACTGCATTGACCTAGAATCCTCTTCTTTGGCTGTGAGCATAGCAGGGATACTCACTAGCCAGAGGCTCACCACCTACTGTCCGCTCTGCACTAAGCCTCTGCCTCCACTGGCAACCCACTCAAGCCATCTTCATTCTCCCTCCTGCGTGGGCTCAGACGGCCCTGTTTTCATTGGCTGCCCAGTCTTGAAGCTCGGCCCCTATTGGTTGCCACTGAGGTAGCGTTTCCACTGAGCGAATCCAGTGCATGGATGGGCTTTGTTCTCTCTGTGCCAGGCTGCCAGCTGTCCTGACTTGTGCTGCTCCCCCTCCACACCACCATGCATTAGGGTGGGGGGGCATCGGGGGTGCCTGAAGATGGCCCAACAGCCTCCAGGAGTCTCTGGTGCTGACGAAGGTGCTTCCTCCTTTCATGTTCCCCTGTGACTTCACACACCAACTGGGCAGGGAAGGCTCCAGGAAGCCCCTTCAGCCAGCCTGAAAAAGAAGACACAAGGGCCTAAGTGGGGCCAGGGTAGAGGGCAGGTCAGGGGGAGAGCGGGGGCGGGGGAAGGGAGGCCCAGTGGGGTCTAACGCCTGAGGGCCATGGCAGGCGTGGGAATTAGTGGAAAAGCCTTGGAGCATTGGTAAAAGGGCCATTAGAGGTGGACGTGACAGCAGCATCAGAGAGGTGGGGTCCCTCCCATGAAGCCCTGCGTTGACTGCTCATCTCACTCAGAGTGACAGCCAGAGTTTTTACAGGAACCTATGAGGACCCTCGTGACCTGATCCCAGTTACCCCCATGACCTCATCTGCTTCTCTCCTTTCCTCACTCCCTCTTGTCACACTGGCTTTCTTACTCCTGCCTCTTGGGACACTTTCACACCAGACACCATGTGCCTAAATTCTTCCACAAAGTCACTATCCACAGGGTGCCTGTGAGATCTGCCTCACCCTCTCTACTTATTGTTTGTTTATTTATTTATTTGGCTGCAGGGGGTCTTAGTTGCAGCATGAGAACTCTTAGTTCCAGCATATGGGATCCAGTTCCCTGACCAGGGATTGAACCCAGGCCCCCTGCATTGGGAGTGCAGCATCTTAACCACCAGTCTACCAGGGAAGTCCCTTGACCTCCCTGTTTAAACGTGTAACCCTACCCAACCTGGAAGCTCCTAACCTCCTTGACTCTGCTTCACCTTTGCTTTTCCACAGCACTTATCACCTTATTTATCTTGTTTGTTCTTTATTGTTTTACCTCTACTTGAACGTATAGCATAGCAGGGCAAGAATATCTGCATGTCTTGTACATAGTGCTGAGAACTGTGAGTGGTATCTCATAAATGCTGAATAAATATTTATTGAATGAATGAATAAAAGAATCTCTCACCTTCAGGGTTCTTGTGTAGGTGCTTGGGGGGAGCCCTGAATTCCACATTTCGTCCCTCTGTCTTGGTGGGTGTGGAAGGCTCCGAACAGAGTTCCTGGGAACAGTCTGGTTGGGGTAGGTGATATCACAGTGAGATCCAGGCTCTTTTTAGCTTCTCCCCCATTATCCTCGAAGACTCCCTTCTCCTTACCTCCTCCCCTCTGGGGGACACTCACCACAGTCCTCATAGACGGTGTCTGCAGAGCAGGGAAGGGGGCCTGGGGTAGGGAAGGCGCCCAGCCAGCGCTGCATGTCTGATCTGGTGGGAACATAGGGAAGGGAAGAGGTCACCTTTAGGGAACATGGGGAAGGGTCCTGGCGGCTGGACCGCTCCTCTGTCTGGCACAGGATATTCTGGGGACAAAGTTCATCCTCCTGGGGGTTAGGCAGGGGCTTTGGAGGAGACTTTGCGGGGAGGGTGGTGGACTCTGAGAGGTCAGGTAAGGGTCAGGAGTGGGTCCCCCAGGATGTTTTCTTTTTCGGTGGCACCTGCTGGATCTTAGTTCCCTGACCAGAGATTGAACCTGTGCCCCCTGCAGTGGAAGCATGGAGTTTCAACCACTGGACCACCAGGGAAACATACACACACACACACACCCTGCCCAGGGTGTTTTCTGAAGGAGACACAACTCACAGGGATGAAGCTTGGAGTAGCCGGTGTGTGGGGCGGCCCTGGTGGTTGCTGAGAAGAGAGAGGCGGAACGTAGGGGGGCCAGATGGGTCTGGGACCTGCTGGGCCTGGACCAGGGAGCGATGGGCATAATCCAGAACCTGTAGCCGCTGCCCACTGCCCAGCAAAGAGGAGGTTCAGAGGGAGAGCAGAGGTCCAGCTGGACTCCTCCTCCCCACCCCTGCCTGGGCTCCCTCCCTCCCTGGGACCCACCTCTTGGGCTGAGTGATGAGCAACAGGTCACTGAAGAGCAGCAGGCAGAGGGGGGTGAAGCGGGGGCGTGAGGCAAAGAGCACGCCTCCCCTCCTGCACCCCAGCTCTGTCAGTTCCCCCTGCAACTCCAGGCGCCTGGACCAGGAGACCAGGGGCAGGGCCTGTGAGGAAGCAGGGAGGAGATTCTGACCTCACAGCACCATGGGGAAAGGGAAGCCCAGAGCCTGGGCAGGGGCTAACCTTGACTTTGTGGAAGCGCAGCCTCTGCGTGAGCCGGATCAGCTCCTCTGTCTGTTTCATGCGTCCAACCTCGGCACTGCACCGCTCAATGATCTAGGTAAGGGAAGCCGAATCACCCACCCTTCCCACCCCATCCACCCATCCCTCCCTCCCACCTCCTCACCTCCCCTAGCCCCAGCATCCCCCTCCCACCTTACTGACAGCACCCAGGGCCTTCTGGGCATTCTCCTGGCGGCTGGACCCCTCCTCTGTCTGGCGCAGGATATTCTGGGGACAAAGTTCAGTTCAGTTCAGTCGCTCAGTCATGTCCGACTCTTTGTGACCCCATGAACCACAGCATGCCAGGCCTCCCTGTCCATACAAACTCCTGGGGTCCACCCAAACCCATGTCCATTGAGTCAGTGATGCCATCCAACCATCTCACCCTCTGTTGGGAACAAAGAGGAAGGGTAATTGGACCCCTGCTCTGCAGCCCTGGGATTCAGAGGGGTGCAACTCAGAGGACCCCACTTGGCTTGGCATTTTGGGGTTCACAGGGCTGGGACACTAGCCTCGCCACTCACTGTCTGCATAACCCTGAGCAACTCACATTACCTCTCCTCTCTTAGTTTCCCCATCTGTAAAAGGGGAATAATTTCTACCGACCAAATCAATAGCATTGTGAGAATTCAATAAGGAAATCTATATAAAGTACTTAGCATAGTCTTTGGGACATAGTAAATGCTGAAAAGAAGGTTGCTATTATTTTAATAATTATTAATCACAACTATTATTATATTAAAGGGCTTCCTGATAGCTCAGTTGGTAAAGAATCTGATTGCAATATGGGAGACCTGGGTTCGATCCCTGGGTTAGGAAGATCCCCTGAAGAAGGGAAAGACTTCCCACTCCAGTATTCGGGCCTGTGTCCCAGAGTTGGACACGACTGAGTGACAAAAAAATAATTAGTAGAAGCAACATAGCATGGAGTTAAGAGTACCTGGATTTGAAGTTTGTCTCCGTCAATTATTGAATATTATCTGTATGACCTGTGGCAAGTTATTTAACCTCTTCGAGCCTCAGTTTCCTATCTATAAAGTGGGGTCAATAATAGTTCCTATCCTCACACAATCATTAGTAAGGTTAAATGGGTGTGTAGCACTTGGAACATCTAGAAAAGACACTCAAGAGTTGCTTAGCTATTATGATTAGAGCCATCCTCTTGATCATAATTATGCTGTTGTTGTCTACACTGGGGATATATAAGGTGGTGCGTGTGAGCTCAGTCATGTCCGACTCTTTGCAACCCCATGGACTGTGGCCCACCAGGCTCCTCTGTCCATGGGATTATCCCAGCAAGAATACTGGAGTGGGTTGCCATTTCCTCCTCCAGGGGATCTTCCTGACCCAGGGATTAAACCCATGTCTCCTGCATTGGCAGGGGGATTGCTTACCACTGAGCCAGCAGGGCAGCTCCTATATAAAGCTGAATAAGACATTAAGACACTGGAAACATAATTGAGGACTCTTCACCTTGAGATCCTCACACTGGGTGACTTGGTTCAGGGAGAATTTTCTTCTCTACAGTAGAAGAGTGTTTCTCACCACTTTTTTCAGTATCACCCCTCTAAGGAGCCTATTTAGACACTGCCCCCCCACCATGAAATTTTAATACCATTGATACACTGTATATCTATTTAGGTACTCTGGCCTTCTGGAGTACCACAACCAGTGGAATATTTAAGATGTTTTTACCCCTCAAAGGAGGAGTTTCTGCCTCCTTGGAGATATCATCTCCACTGGGAAGGCATACAGTCAAAGATATGGCCCGAGAAGACCTCAAAAACCACTCACCACATTCACCTGGAGAGAGAAAAGGGGGCTTGCCCAGAATGGCTCAGCCAGTTAGCAGCAGAGCTAAGACCAGAACTCAGGTCTCTAGCCAGAGGCTCTTCCCCTGCACCAGACCGCTTCTTGAAACGTTTGGGTAACTCCAGGTAGGGCTTGGGGGTGGGGGTGTCCTAGATGGAGGGCCCCCGATTTTGAGTCCTAACTTAGGGGTTTGCTGTGTTTCTGGTGGGGCGGGAACTGGCGGTGGCGGAGCAGGAGGCCCCTGAGGAGAGTTTCCCATCAGGGCTGGTGGAACCGAAAAGGGCCCAGGGCAGGACGCGGTACCTGCAGCAGCATGCGGAGCCGCGTGATGCGCTGAAAGGGCAGGAGCAGGAAGGAGGGCAGCGGGAGGCGCTGGCACTTGGGAAGGCTCTGCAGCCGCCGCAGCTCCGCGGAGAAGCGAACGTTTGTGTCCCTACGGAGGCAGGCGCAGGCTGGCGTCTGGCTGGATTGGACCCTGCCCCTGTACCCCGGCTTCCTCCCGCAGGGTGACCCTTCCTCTACTACACTCACATCAGGCGGCTGTAGGTCTCCTCCTGATACTGCTGGTTCCGCACATAGTCCACGTACACGGAGAAAGGCCCCACGGCATGCGCGTGCACCACGTCGCACAGGTCACGGATGTGGGGGGAAGCGCGCACCCGGGACAGTAACTTCCCCAGAAAACTGCGGGAGTGGGGAACACGCACTGGAGGCGGGGCAGAGAGCCTGGGGTGCCGCTTCCCGCGCCCCTGACTTCTGGAGGGAAGAGCTGGGCCCGGGAGGGGAGGCCTCGGAGACAGAGCTGAGAAGCCGTGCTTTCCCCCGACACCAGGCTTGCCCAGCAGAAAGGTGGGGACCCCACTGACCGCTCACTGACTCCCTGGACTCGCTGCACGTTGGAGAAGAGGGTGTGGTGATCGCGGGGGGTGAGTGTGTCCCGGAGCGGCTGGCTCAGCACGAAGGTGTCGGTCAGCAGCCGCAGGGAGCGCAGGTATGAGGCCTCCGACGTCACCACCTCGAACAGGCTCTAAGGAGGATGCGCAGGCTGAGAATGGAAAGCCCAGCTCCCAGCCTGGGCCTGGGGCCCAAGCTCCTCCCCTCCGTGCCCAGCACCTGAGCCCAGGGACGCCCACCTCCTGCATCCGCCGCTCCTGGGCACTCAGGGTGTCCAGGAGGCCGCTGGCTCGCACAGCCGGAAGCTCCTGCCACAGCGTGTTCCGAGGGCCCGGCGGACGGGCGAAGGTGGGAGCTTCCCCAGCGTTTCCTGAAGCGGGACCCCCGTCCTCACCGACCCCCCACAGCTCCTCTGACAGCACTGCTGCGCGGTAGGTCTGGTAAAGCGGTTCTGGAGAGCAGAGGAGGCACGTCAGGGAAGTCCTGTGCCCCGCCTAGCCGGTCCCAGCAGGCACCCCGGGGTCCAGCAGCCCTCACCATCCTGCAGGGGCAGCTCCCAGTTCTGCTCCTTCAGCTCCTCCAGCTCCTCTTCCTCCCTGCGGAAAGAGAAAGGGATGGAGTTCCTCAAAACACAACTATTCACATGATACTGTGCAGGGGTACACAAACGACGTCCAGGTCGTATGTAGGGACCCTAGCCAAACCCCAGCTCCTTTTATGTGCCTGTGGTATGTGAGGCCCTAAGTGGGCCCTGTGCATTCCTGTTATCTCAACCTTTGGGCACTGGACGCTTCGAGCCTCCATCTCCAGGGCTTTCATGGAAGGACCACTGTCTGGAATGTCCTGTATGTGCCTCAGTGCAACTCAGCTCCAGCTGTCACGCCTCCCCCCACTCTGTTCTGGTCATCAGCACCACCGCACACCCATTCACCCACAGTGAAAACCCAGGAGACTAAACTCCAGTAAATGCTGAATAAATGGATGGTCTCAGATTAACTCTGATGATGGTGGTAAAAGAACTGATGGGCCCAGGTAACACAGGAGAAATCTTCCTGCTTGCCACATGGATTTGTGGACAATAATTTCAATAGGGGCTCAAAGTGGGGCAACTTAAATGACTTAGTATGGGCCTGACTCTTCACCAGTATCAGACCCCAGCAACTTATTAAGTATTTGGTATGTTTACCCCAATTTCACAGGTGAGGAGGCTGAGACCCAGAAAGGTTAAGTGAATGTTTGAGGTCACGTAGCTGATAAGGGACAAAGCTGGGGTTAGAAACTGGGGCTGCTTGACCTTAGAGGCCCAGCCCTTCTTCACTCCATGCTCGGGATGGGATTTAGGTGGACCCAAAGTTTAGTCTGGGCTTCCCAGGTGGCACTAGTGGTAAAGAACTGCATGCCAGTGCAGGAGACTTAAAGAGACTTAGGTTCCATCCCTGGGGTGGGAAAATCCCCTGGAGGAGGGCGTGGCAACCCACTCCAGTATTCTTGCCTGGAGACTCCCATGGAGAGAGGAGCCTGGCAGGCTTCTGGGTTACAGTAGTCAGACATGACCAAAGTGACTTAGCGAACACACACACACACACACACACACACACACACACAGAGTTTAGTCTGTTTTCAGGAAGGAGTATCTAGGTGTTCAGTACCTGCCCTCCGTGGTGGCTGGAGAATCATTCTGAGGAGCACCATCAGGACTGTCCCCTAAGAGAGAACCCAAAGTGAAGAATCATCAGCCCAGGACTCCCGACCCCAGCCCAGCAAAGACTGTTACTATAGAAACTACAACTGTCAGCCCCGGAGCAGCAGCTGGTGGAGGAACAAGAAGCCCAGGGCTTGTCGGGGGTTGTAGTGAGTTGGTGTTTAGAACGGTACACCTCCACCCAGTCTCTTCCCAGCCCTGAGGCCCATCCCTCCAGTCCTGTACCTCTTTGGATTCCATCTTCAGAGGGCGAATCGAGATCAGGCTGTGGGGGCTCCCCAGAGACGGTGATGTCCTGTCTGACCCGAGTTGGTTTAGGGGGTTTGAGGGGTGGCAGGAGTTTGCGCTCAGCAGTGGAGCGGTAGGATGTGAGGACGACTGGGGGGTGGCTGAGGCTTGAAGGGCTGGGGCGGGAGCGGGAGGCCCGCAGTGGGGAGGCCCGGCACGGGACCCTGGGGCCATCCTCATAGCCCCCCACAGGTACCCATCGGAGCTCCAGGCCAGGCCGGCCCACGTGGCAGACACAGGGGCAGCAGGGAGGGCAGGCCAGCCCAGCACCTGTGGGAGACAGGGGCCTCCTTAGGACAGCCCCCCTCCCCAGGCCTCCTCCCTCCCCTTAACCTGCACAGGCAGCAGGAACTGGAGGTCAGTACTAGGCATCTCTCACCTCCAGGCTCTCTTCAAAGCCCCAGAAGTATTAAAACCAGATTTTCGAAGTATGGAATCCATTTTTAAAAAGAAGCCTCTTAAAGTACCCAATCTAAGGGACTTGCCTGGCAGTTTAGTGTTAGGACTCTGCACTTCCAATGCAGGAGGCATGGGTTCAATCCCTGGTTACACCCCCGGGGTGTAACCCCACCCCTCCAAAAAAAATCATAAAGCCCTGAGAACGAAAAAGAGGAGCTGGATTGAACCCAGCCCAGCTTACCTGGAGTGCCGTTCTCCTGAGACCCACTCCCAGTGAGGTTGCCCTGGGGAGTCTCTCTCTCCCCATTCGCATCCACTCCCCCTGGGGGACTTGGCTCCAGAGTGTCTGCAGCCTGGACTCTGCCTTCAGTCCCCCATTCGAACTTGCCAGCCAGTCTGCGCACAGTGCCTGGGGCCGAGGCAGAGCCATCCTGGTCGGGGACCTGGGTCGTGGGGAGCAGGGGCAGAGCCATGCGGGGTGACCCAGAGGGTTTGGGTGGGGGGACTGGAGACCGGGGAGCAGGCTCTGGAGAGATGGAGCGCCGGGACACTGGGCTGGGGGTGTTGGAAGACGAGTCTGGAAAAGTCTGGGAGTCGAGGCTGGCTTTAGAAGCTGATGGGGGCAGAAGGGCGGGGGGCTTGAGAGATGGGGCCGGGGGCTCCCAGAACATGGGGGTGCACATGGGGGTTGGTGCCTCATTGGCAGTGAGGGGAGATTCTTGTGGAGAGGAGCCGTTGTGGTGGGGCCCTGGGGACTGGGTAGCCCGGGCGCGAGAAGGGGGGCGGGGGCGGATGATCCGAGGGGGCTTCTGGGTGGGGGGTGTTGCTTCCGGAAGAGACTGGGCTGACATCTTCCTCTGAGCTCTTCCAAGGAGTGGGGTACACTGCTGGAGTCATCCCCTGAGGAAGAGGGGGCAGAAAGAGAGACCCTTAGTGCCCTTTGCGCCCCCCACACTCCTGCAAGTAGACAGAGACCTTTGAGCAGAAATATCTGCAGGCAAATGAGCCGAGATTTTAGGCTCAGGAGTAGAGGTGGGGGCACTTCCTCTCCTCCCTCCCTATTTCCACTGTCTTCTCTTGTTACCTCTCAATTCTTATTCCATTTCCTGAGAACTCTGAAATGCCACCCCCTCATCCCCCAGCCTCCATCTTGCTCCATCTTTTGACCTCTGCTGTCACAGTCAGGCCAGAGGAGACAGAAGCCAGAGAGGGGGCACCTGGATCGAGACCCAAGTTGGGAGAGGAGCACAAGAGGACTGGATCAGCAAGGGAAATAAGGCATGCAGCCAAGTGTCTACCTGAGGAATTGTGTTCCGTGTCAGTAGTATGTGTTGTGAACGTGTGTGTGTGTGTGTCCACGCATGGACATGGCGTGTATGCGCTGCTGCTGCTGCTATTAATATATGAACCAGGTGTTGGATGCTGTGTTTCAGGAGCGTATCTATTGGGACTTCCCTGACCAGCCAGTGTCTAACACTCCACGCTCCCAGTACACGGGGCCCCTATTCGATACCTGATCAGGAAATTAGATCCTACATGCCTCAGCTAAGAGTTTGTGTGCTGCAGCTTAAGACCTTGATCTGGCCCAAATAAATATTTGGGGAAAAAAAAAAAGGTGTATCTATCGTATGCGGTACAAACTGGGAGTGCGGGGTACACGATGTATGGGGTGAGTGAGATGGGGGTGTTGGGTGTGTGTTCTGTTCTTTCTCTGTGGAGCATATGTTCTGTGTGTGCCTGGGCCGCATCACAGCTTCCCTGCTCCTGCGGGCCCTCCGCCCCCCATTTCCCAGTTCCTCTCTCCGGACTCTCCCTTTCCGGATTATTTTTAGTCTCCTTTTCCTGCCATGAAGATTCCTGGAGCCTCTGACCCCAGGAGACCAGGAGGCCCCGGGCATGGTCTCTCCTGCCCCATCCTCATCCCTGTCTGCCTCCTTGCTCCCCACCTGGTCCAGGAGAGAGGCCCCAGTGGGTAGAAGCCTGGATCCTGCCAGGATGCCCAGAGTGTGATGAGGAAGGAGATCAGATCAGACTGAAGGTGAGGACCAGTTGGGCAAGATGCTGGGGCATGGGCTTGCTTCCTCCTGTAAGCCTGAGAAGGCTGAAGGGTCAGAGCGGGAAGACCTGTGCCCCCAAATTATCTTGTGGAGTCAGCAGGAGAGTCAGGTCCCTCTAAGCCCCAGATCGGTTTCTGAGAAATGATGCGGGGTGGGGGCTGCGGGCTGTAGACCGCGAGTCTCGCGGCTCAATGGCCTCTGTGTTCTGGCAGGAAGCTCCTTAGGTGACCCAGGCAGTAGCCTCGCCAGCTGGCCAGCTCCTCCCCAGCCTTGCCCCCTCCGGGATCCCTGCCCCCTCAGGTATCTGCCCTTACTTCCTTCCCCCACCCCCCACTCAGGCCTCTCTCAGGGACCCAGGTACTCGGCCCAAGCACTCACCCTCAAGTCCTCTCCACTCTCGGTCACCTCCCGGGGCTGAGTGAGTAGGAGCAGGAAACAGGAATCGGATCCTCCTCCCAACCGGACACCCCCCCCCCAACCACACCACACTCCACATGCGCACACCGGGGCTCTGGAAGATGTGAGGGACCCCGAATGCCAGGTTTCCAAGGATAACAGAGTCTGCGGAAAGGGTGAACCTCAGGCCTGGAGAGTGGACTGTCGTGTACCCACATGTTCTGTCCTGGGTCCACACTGCTGCATGGACAGGGGGATCGTGGGGGCCCAGGCTGGACAGGGGTGGGGTCAGGATGGGGTGACCGTGGCCCTGGCTGGGCTTGAGGTAGAGCATGGGCTCCAGACACCCCTGGGTTGCTGTGGTGTGGTGTGTGTGTCCCTTGACAGCGTGTCTGACCATCTCTCCCACACCTTACAAGACGGCCCATCCCTTCAGTATCCAGCCTGTCTCCTTGGTGTGAGCCAGCCCATCATTTCACACCACAGAACCCCATCCCTACCCCAGTTGCCCCCTCCCTAACTCTGCAGTAGCACTCCCTGAATTTACCTTTATCTCTTTGGAAGCAGTTTCTATTTTCAGCCTGTCCCGCCTGCCCCTTGGAGCAAGGAATGTGAGGCCGGGTCTCTGAGTGTGTCTGTTCCTGTGTTTCTGGGGCGGGAACTGTGGGCCCAGATTCAGATCTCTGCAAAGGAAGCCGGTTCCTCAGCCCCACCCAGCCATTGTGTTGGGAGAGTGTGTGTGTGTAAAGGAGGAAGAAGGTGGCACATGCAGTTGTGGGAATTAGTGGGGAGGTCTTGGTACTCCCCAGGTGGGTATGCCCTTGGCTGAGCCCCCTGCCTGCTCCCCATTCTCAGTCCCTGTCTCTCAAGATCCCAGCCCCATGACTCTCCAGGTCCCATTGGGAGGTTTTGATGTTGATTGGCTGGGAGTCAGTACCCCTGGGAGTGTGGGCGGGGGTGGAGGAGATCCCCTCTCACCTGTAATTTGCTTTGTGATTAAAGAGTTCCCAGGGCTCTGTATGTGTCATAAGAACAGCAGAGGGGGTGGAATGAGCCACATCCCATCCTGGGAAGATGGGGAGTGGGAAGAAGAGGCAGGGGGGGCAGTGAGGAACTCTGGCGGTCTTTGCCCACACCCAAGTGCCTGCTTATGCCGCACACACACACACAAACCCAGGGCCAGACATTCAGCCTCTCAACACACACACACACACACACACACACACACCAGGACCAGACATCCAATCTCCCAGCCCTCACCTCTGGATGCTTGCCGGGTTCCAGGAAGAGGAAACCTCTATAAGAGTGCCTCAGAGACCCTATCGAGCTAAATGCACATGTGCAGCCAAACAAATCCTGCTTTTGGTTTTCACTAAAATAGGAATGTCTTTATTAGGTTTGCAACTTCAACATTTAAAGATAACTGAATGGCAGGGGAGGTGTGGATTCCTTGGTAGTCCACTGGTTAGCACTCTGTGCTTTCAGTGCTGGGGCCTGGGTTCAATCCCTGGTTGGGGAACTAAGAGACTGCAAGGTGTATGGCACGGCCAAAAAATAATAACAACTGAGAAATCCCTGGCGGTCCAGTGCCTAACAGTGGTCCAGTGGTTGGGGCTCTGTGCTTTCACTGTCGAAGATGCAGTTTCAATCCCCGGTTGGGGAATTAAGTTCCCATAGGCCACCTGTGGGCAGGAATCCCTTAGAAGAAATGGAGTAGCCATCATGTTCAACAAAAGAGTCCAAAATGCAGTACTTGGGTGCAATCTCAAAAACGACAAAATGATCTCTGTTCATTTCCAAGGTGAACCATTCAATATCATGGTAATCCGAGCCTATGCCCCAACCAGTAATGCTGAAGAAGCTGAAGTTGAATGGTTCTATGAAGATCTACAAGACCTTTTAGAACTAACACCCAAAAAAGATGTCCTTTTCATTATAGGAGACTGGAATGCAAAAGTAGGAAGTCAAGAAACACCTGGTTCAGTTCAGTTCAGTTCAGTCGCTCAGTTGTGTCAGACTCTTTGCGACCCAATGAATCGCAGCACACCAGGCCTCCCTGCACATCACCATCTCCCGGAGTTCACTCAGACTCATATCCATCAAGTACGTGATGCCATCCAGCCATCTCATCCTGGGTCGTCCCCTTCTCCTCCTGCCCCCAATCTCTCCCAGCATCAGAGTCTTTTCCAATGAGTCAACTCTTCGCATGAGGTGGCCAAAGTACTGGAGCTTCAGCTTTAGCATCATTCCTTCCAAAGAAATCCCAGGGTTGATCTCCTTCAGAATGGACTGGTTGGATCTCCTTGTAGTCCAAGGGACCCTCAAGAGTCTTCTCCAACACCACAGTTAAAACTGCATCAATTCTTCAGCGCTCAGCCTTCTTCACAGTCCAACTCTCACATCCATACATGACCACAGGAAAAACCATGGCCTTGACCAGGCGGACCTTAGTCGGCAAAGTAATGTCTCTGCTTTTGAATATACTATCTAGGTTGATCATAACTTTTCTTCCAAGGAGTAAGCGTCTTTTAATTTCATGGCTACAGTCACCATCTGCAGTGATTTTGGAGCCCTCCAAAATAAAGTCTGACACTGTTTCCCCTGTTTCCCCATCTATTTCCCATGAAGTGATGGGACCGGATGCCATGATCTTCATTTTCTGAATGTTGAGCTTTAAGCCAACTTTTTCACTCTCCTCTTTCACTTTCATCAAGAGGCTTTTTAGCTCCTCTTCACTTTCTGCCATAAGGGTGGTGTCATCTGCATATCTGAGGTTATTAATATTTCTCCTGGCAATCTTGATTCCAGCTTGTGTTTCTTCCATCCCGGCGTTTCTCATGATATACTCTGCATATAAGTTAAATAAGCAGGGTGACAATATACAGCCTTGATGTACTTCTTTTCCTATTTGGAACCAGTCTGTTGTTCCATGTCCAGTTCTAACTGTTGCTTCCTGACATGCATACAGATTTCTCAAGAGGCAGCTTAGGTGGTCTCTTTCAGAATTTTCCACAGTTTATTGTGATCCACACAGTCAAAGGCTTTGGCATAGTCAATAAAGCAGAAATAGATGTTTTTCTGAAACTCTCTTGCTTTTTCAATGGTCCAGCGGATGTTGGTAATTTGATCTCTGGTTCCTCTGCCTTTTCTAAAACCAGCTTGAATATCAGGGAGTTCACAGTTCACATATTGCTGAAGCCTGGCTTGGAGAATTTTGAGCATTACTTTACTAGCACGTGAGATGAGTGCAATCGTGCGATAGTTTGAGCATTCTTTGGCATTGCCTTTCTTTGGAATTGGAATGAAAACTGACCTTTTCCAGTCCTGTGACCACTGCTGAGTTTTCCAAACTTGTTGGCATATTGAGTGCAGCACTTTCACAGCATCATCTTTCAGGATTTGAAACAGCTCAACTGGAATTCCATCACCTGGAGTAACAAGCAAATTTGGCCTTGGAGTACGGAATGAAGCAGGGCAAAGGCTAATAGAGTTTTGCCAAGAGAACGCACCAGTCATAGCAAACACCCTCTTCCAACAACACAAGAGAAGACTCTACACATGCACATCACCAGATGGCCAACACCAAAATCAGATTGATTATATTCTTTGCAGCCAAAGATGGAGAAGCTCTACAGAGTCAGCAAAAACAAGACCAGGAGCTGACTGTGGCTCAGATCATGAGCTCCTTATTGCCAACTTCAGACTTAAATTGAAGAAAGGAGGGAAAACCACTAGAACATTCAGGTATGACCTAAATCAAATCCCTTACAGTGGAAGTGAGAAATAGATTTAAGGGACTAGATCTGATAGACAGAATGCCTGATGAACTATGGACGGAGGTTCGTGACATTGTACAGGAGACAGAAATCAAGACCATCCCCATGGAAAAGAAATGCAAGAAAGCAAAATGGCTGAGGAGGACTTACAAATAGCTGTGAAAAGAAGTGAAAAACAAAGGAGAAAAAGAAAGATATAAGTGTCTGAATGCAGAGTTCCAAAGAATAGCAAGGAGAGATAAGAAAGTCTTCTTCAGTGATCAATGCAAAGAAATAGAGGAAAACAACAGAATGGGAAAGACTAGAGATCTCTTCAAGAAAATTAGAGACACCAAGGGAACATTTCATGCACAGATGGGCTCGATAAAGGACAGAAATGGTAGGGCCCTAACAAAAACAGAAGATATTAAGAAGAATTGGCAAGAATACACAGAAGAACTGTACAAAAAAGATCTTCACAACCCAGGTAATCATGATGGTGAGATCACTCATCTAGAGCCAGACATCCTGGACTGTGAAGTCAAGTGGGCCTTAGAAAGCATCACTATGAACAAAGCTAGTGGAGGTGATTCCAGTTGAGCTATTTCAAATCCTGAAAGATGATGCTGTAAAAGTGCTGCACTCAATATGCCAGCAAATTTGGAAAACTCAGCAGTGGCCACAGGACTGGAAAAGGTCAGTTTTCATTCCAATCCCAAAGAAAGGCAATACCAAAGAATGCTCAAACTACTGCACAATTGCACTCATCTCACACGCTAGTAGAGTAATGCTCAAAATTCTCCAAGCCAGGCTTCAGCAATACGTGAACCGTGAAATTCCTGATGTTCAAGCTGGTTTTAGAAAAGGCAGAGGAACCAGAGATCAAATTGCCAACATCTGCTGGATCATTGAAAAAGCAAGAGAGTTCCAGAAAAACATCTATTTCTGCTTTATTGACTATGCCAAAGCCTTTGACTGTGTGGATCACAATAAACTGTGGAAAATTCTGAAAGAGATGGGCATACCAGACCACCTGACCTGCCTCTTGAGAAACCTGTACGCAGGTCAGGAAGCAACAGTTAGAACTGGACATGGAACTGGTTCCAATTAGGAAAAGGAGTACGTCAAGGCTGTATATTGTCACCCTGCTTATTTAACTTATATGCAGAGTATATCATGAGAAACGCTGGGCTGGAGAAAGCACAAGCTGGAGTCAAGATTGCCAGGAGAAATATTAATAACCTCAGATATGCAGATGAAACCACCCTTATGGCAGAAAGTGAAGAGGAGCTAAAAAGCCTCTTGATGAAAGTGAAAGAGGAGAATGAAAACGCTGGCTTAAAGCTCAACATTCAGAAAATGAAGATCATGGCATCCGGTCCCATCACTTCATGGGAAATAGATGGGGAAACAGGGGAAACAGTGTCAGACTTTATTTTGGAGGGCTCCAAAATCACTGCAGATGGTGATTGCAGCCATGAAATTAAAAGATGCTTACTCCTTAGAGGGAAAGTTATGACCAACCTAGATAGCATATTAAAAAGTAGAGACATTACTTTGCCAACAAAGGTCCGTCTAGTCAAGGCTATGGTTTTTCCTGTGGTCATGTAGAGATGTGAGCATTGGACAGTGAAGAAAGCTGAGCGCTGAAGAATTGATGCTTTTGAACAGTGGTGTTGGAGAAGATTCTCTAGAGTCCCTTGGACTGCAAGGAGATCCAACCAGTCCTTCCTAAAGGAGATCAGTCCTGGATGTTCATTGAAAGGACTGATGCTAAAGCTGAAACTCCAATACTTTGGCCACCTCATGCAGAGAGTTGACTCATTGGAGAAGACCCTGATGCTGGGAGGAATTGTGGGCAGGAGGAGAAGGGGATGACAGAGGAGGAGATGGCTAGATGGCACCACCGACTCGATGGACATGAATTTGGGTAAACTCCGGGAGTTGATAAAGGACAGGGAGGCCTGGCCTGCTGCGATTCATGGGGTCGCAAAGAGTCGGACACAGCTGAGCGACTGAACTGAACTGAAGCCACATAGAGAGGGCAAAAGAAAAATAGACAACTAACCCCAAAGCGCTGGTTGTTAGCTACAAACGTGTTGGCACTTGGTTACCTGAATTGCCGCAGGTCTGTGTGGGGATGTAAGCAGGAAAATAGGAATTAGGTGGGCTGGGTTATCTGTGGACTTTTACCTGGTCTTCCTGGCTTGCCTGAGTTTATTTCCTTGTCCTCTCTCTATCCTTATGAGAGACCTACCTGGAGGCTTTTCACCTGCCCGCCTGTTGAGGAGAGAGTTCCCCTACTCCTGGAGGCAAGCCAATGTGTTTTGGGAAACTCAAGTTCCCTGGACCTACAGTGAGGATGTAGCACTCATGACAAACAGGTTCCATTGGGTCCCCTGCTCAAAGCAACCACAAAGATGAAAAGTATGACTTATGCCCCAAAAGTTAAAGTGTTAGTCGCTTAGTCATGTCTGACTCTTTCCAGGCTCCTGTGTCCATGGAATTCTCTAGACAAGAATCCTGGAGTGGGTAGCCATTCCCTTCTCTAGGGGATCTTCCTGACCCAGGAATCAAACCTGGGTTTCCTGCATTGCAGGCAGATTCTTTACCTTCTGAGCCACCAGGGAAACCCTCGTTATGCCCCCATCTCATTCCAAAAAGAAACTGAGTTCTGAAAAATCATACTTTGTCATGTGTGCCACATTATTTCTGCACAAATACATTTTATGTATTGTACAAATGTTTTTGCAAAGGCACCGAAGGTTTTAAATATGATGATACATTCTTTCACAACAAGCAAAAATGTTCTATTTTTCCATCTTCCAAAGGTGCCAGCATAGTTTCAATACTGTTTTCTGCCTTCTTCTAGCATTGCTTCATAACTATTTGCCATGTTATTACACAGTCTGTGTAACTGTACTTTTTCCTGGAATGTAATGTTGCACCAACTAGATTTTGCCATCCTGGTAACAACAGTAAAGTCTCCTGGGAAAATCTTCATTCCCCCACCCCGCTCCATGTGGTTCCGGTGGGACAGCCAACACCAGCAACCTCCTCCTGGCCACTGGAGTCGGATTCAATCAATTACAGGATGCCATTCCTTGGACCACAGAGACTGGCCCAGGAATGATCTCCTCACCCATGCTGGGACAGCCTCCTGCCTTGGGTCTCTGGGAAAGAACAGCTTTCTCTTTCTTTCAAGGTCACAAAGCAGGAATAAAATAAATCAGGAGCCATCTGCATCTTGGCCTCCCTTCTCCTGGTCAATAGTGGAAGAAAATGAACCTCACACAGGAGAGAAGCAGACAGAAGCAAGAGATGGAGAGGGCCTGCCAACATCACTTAAGCCCCTTGCACTGCCCAGTTTCCGGAACCACTGAATTCTCTTTTGTGCTTAAGCTAGTTTGAGCTGGGTTTCTGTCACTTACTGCTGAAAGAATCTTAAATGCTTCAATTTATTCTTGAGTGCAGGGCATTTGGACAGCTTCCAGTTTTTGCCATTACAATGAATGCTGCAGTAAACATCTTTGTGAAAAACAAAAATACTTTCAATTTAAAAATGATTAAGGAATGTCCCCAGGTGGCCTAGTGGTTGGCATTCCAGGCTTTCACTGCCGTGGCCAGGGTTCAATCCACGACCGGGGAACTGAGGTTGTACAAGCCATGCAGCGAGACCAAAAAATAAATGGAAATTAAAAAATAAGAAACTTCAATGTGATTGGTGTTGATTTTGCCCAAAGATCCTTTTCTGGAAGGCTAGAGGAATCCTTAGATCTTTCTCTTTCACTCCTTTATTAAAGCTCCACATCAGATGGCCTTGACCTTCCTTCAGTCCTCCTTACGTCACTCACCTGGCTGTTAGGAAAGGGTTCATGGAGGAGAGGCACTTAGACTATTCCTTAAAAATCAGGTAGAATTTGGCCAGGCTAAGAGGCAAGGCATATGTACGCTAAATCGCTACAGTTGTGTCTGACTCTTTGCAACGCTATGGACTGTAGCCCGCTAAGCTCCTCTGTCCATAGGGATTCTCTAGGCAAGAATACTGTAGTGGGTTGCCACGCCCTCCTGCAGGGGATCTTGCGAGGCGTGAGTGACCCTTTGGGGAGATGGTGGAAGTACAGGCACAGTGAAGAGGGAAGTAGGCCTATCTGGAGAGCTATGAAAGGGAATCTTAGCTGATATGGAAAAAGGGGTGTGGGGCAGGAGGGACACATAGAGGCCACACTGCAGGCAACCAGGCAGGGCTGAACAGGCACTGAGGCTTCTGATCGGGCGGGGGAGTGGACAGCAAGAATTTTAACCAGTTCCCCACCCATTCCCCCCTCTTCTGGCACTAGCACCAAGTTTCCTTCTAGGGACCCACCCGCCCATCATTCTAGGTTCACACGGTACATTCTGGGGAAGTGTATGAACCAGAAGCAGCCAGTTAGCACGTTTCCTCTCCCCTGGCTACCGAGACTTGTTCAGGCATGAGCACGTGACACAAGCAGGGCCGAAGCATACTTTATGTAAAAAAGTCCTTTCCGGGACTTTCCTGGTTGTCCAGTGGTTAAGGTTCCTACTTTCAATGCAGGGGACCCATGTTTGATCCCTGGTTGGAGACATTCTGCATACCATGCAGTGTGGCTTTTAAAAAAATCCCTTCCAGTGGGAGAGGAGCTTTCATGATTAAAGAAGTGTTGAGTTCCACTAGCCCCTGGTAGGGCCAGGACCTTGAACTCCAGTGGAATCCTTCATGGAGTACAAAACACCTGGGCCTTCTTTTCTGTCTAGAAGGCCAGTAGGGGTATGTAGCATGCCTGTGGTGGGCCATTGGCCTGCTCCGGGAATCCCTACGGGTTCTCTTCTAGGCGAGGATGGAGGATTCTGTTTACCTGCCACCAGGTGGAGTCTGAGCACTTCAGGTGTGGGGCCTGGCAGCCGATATGAATCCGTTGATATCTAGGCCACCCCAGGCAGAGGTGCAGAAAAGGCACAATCCGGTGTCCTCCAGGCTTCTGTACCGTCTACCCTCCTCTCGATGTGGTTTCACCCCTTCTCTCAGACCTGGGGCCATCTTTGTACTTCCCCTCCTCCACTCCTCTCACATTTGTCTCAGGACATTCACACTCAGGAAAAAAAAAAAAAGTCTATGACAATCAACACAGTGTGGTACTGGTAAAAACACACACACACAGATCAGCGGAAATGGGCTCACACAATTATTGACTGAATTTTTCAACTTTTAAAAAATTGAGGTGTTTTGAACTGATTCATTGGAAAAGACCCTGATGCTAGGAAAGACTGAAGGCAGGAAGAGAAGGGGACAACAGAGGATGAGTTGGTGGGATGGCATCACCAACTCAATAGACATGAGTCTGAGCAAGCTCCAGAAGTTGGTGATGGACAGGGAAGCCAGGCGTGCAGTAGTCCATGAGGTCGAAAAGAGTCAGACACTGTGAGACTGAACTGAACTGAAAAATTGAGGTATAGTTGATTTACCATATTAGTTTTGGGTGTACAACATAGTGATTTAAAAATTTTTATAGGTTATATTCCATTTATAGTTATAAAATGTTGGCTTTTTCCCTGAGTTAACTGATTTTTTAAACAATTTATTTTTTATTTTTGGCTGTGCTGAGCCTTCGTTGCTACTTGGGCTTTTCTCTAGTTTCAGGGAGCAGGGGCTACTGTCTAGTTGCCATGTGTGGACTTCTCATTGCAGTGGTTTCTTGAGTTGTGGAACTCAGGTGTGCAGACTTTAGTAGTTGTGGCGGCATGTGGGCTCAGTAGTTGTGGTTCCCAGGTTCTAGAGCTCAGGTGCAATAGTGGTGCTGCATGGGCTCAGTTGCTCTGCAGCATGTGCGATCTTCCTGGATCTGGAATTGAACTCATGTCTCCTGCGTTGGCAGGAGAATTCTTTACCACTGAGCCACCAGAGAAGCCCTCAACTGATTTTTGACAACAGAAGCAAAGACAGTTAATTCAATGGAGATAGGCTACTGTTTTCAACAAAAGTTGTTGAAACAACTGATATCCATATGTAAAAATGAAACAGACCTTACATCATTCACACTCAAAAAAGATCATAGACCTGAGTGTAAATCATAGACCTAAACTACAGAATTTCTGAAAAAAAAATGTAGGAGATAATCTAGGCAACCTTAGGTTTGGCAATAAGTTTTTAGTTACAACGCCAAAAACATGATCCATGAAAGAAAAAATTAATGTTAGACTTTATTATAATTAAAACCTTCTGCTCTATAAAAGATACTATTAAGAGAATGAAAAGACAAGTCATAGACTGGGAGTAAATAGTCAAAAAACATATCTGATAAATGACTGTTATCCAAAATATACAAATAACTTAAACTCAACAACCGGAAAGCTAACCAATCCAATTAAAAATGGGGGAAAGACCTGAATAGACACCTCACTAAAGAATATAATATATACAAGGGTTTAAATTGCCAACTATAAGATGAATAAGTTTTGGGGATCTAATATACAAAATGTCAACTATAATTAACAATACTGTATATAACATAGGTTATCAACAAGAATGACTGTATAGCACAGGGAACTCTACTCAATATTCTGCAATAAGCTACATGGGGAAAAAAGAGCTTGGCAATTTCTTACAAAGCTAAACAGTCTTACCAATCAATTGAGCAGTCGTAGTCCTAGGTATTAACTGATTTGAAAACAAATGTCTATATATTAAAAAAAATGCACACAAACATTTATAGCAACTTTATTCATCATCACCAAAAACTGGAAGCAACCAAGATGTCCTTCAACACATGAAAGAATGAACAACAAACTGCGGTACATTCATAAAATGGAATATTGTTCAATAATCAAATGTTATCAAGGATTAAAAAGATATTGATGAAACTTAAATGAATATTGTTAAGTCAAAGAAGCCAGTCTGAAGAGGCTACATTCCTTTATGATTCCAACTATATAAATTCTGGAAAAGGCAGAAATACAGAGACAATAGGCAGACCAGTAGTTGCCAGGGATGGCTGAACAGGTGAAATACAGAGGATCTTCTTTGGTGGGGGTTGAGGGGGGCGGTGATGAGAATATTTTGTATAATGCTATTGATATAATGCATTTGTCAAAACCCTTAAAACTTACAGAACAAGTTAATACATGCACTCCTGCTGAGAGAGTCTAGAAGTAATGGCACTGTAATGGCATCAGGCACAGCCAGTGCTCAGGTTTTAGTTTCTAATACCATTCTTCAATAAAACAAACTAGGGCTCCTTGGAGAAATAGCTGACACTAGGACTAGGGCAGAAAATACACAAAATGAGCCTGGAGCATCTTATATTGGCAAAAGGTAAAGAAACAAAATATTTAAAAGAATTTTTTAAAGCCTTGTTTGAATTTGTTACAGTATTGTTTCTGTTGTATGTTTTTGGCTGTCAGGCATCTGGGATCTTAGTTCTCCAACGAGGAATCAATGCAGCACCCTCTGCATTGGAAGGTGAAGTCTTAACCACTGGACGGTTAGGGACTTCCCTGACTGTCCAGTGGTTAGGACTCTGTGCCTCCACTGCTGTGGCCAGGGTTTGATCCCTGGTCTGGGAAAGATCTCAAAAGTCGAATCCAGCTCACAAAACAAATAATTTGATTTAAAAAAGATTTGATGAGGATATGTCAAGAAAACATAGAAATCGGGAATGCCCTGGCAATCCAGTGGATAGGACTCTGTCACTCCCCCTGCTGAGGGCTCAGGCCAATCCCTCATCAGGAAACTAACATCCCACAAGCTGGGCAGTGTGGCCAAACAAATAAAGAAAACATAGAAATCTAGTAAAAGAGTTCTCAAAGGCCAGAGTTAGAACATTATAAACAACAAAATAAAGTATATTGGATTATAACTCAAAGTATAAAATAAATATCCATGTTTCCATAGATAGAAATAAATGGTTGAATAAATAAATAAATGGGGCAAACAAATCTCCCATGTGGAATTCCAAATAATTTATATAGATTTTTCTCCCTCAAGGAAGTGGAGTCTAACTCTCCATTCCTTAAATGTACGCTGTACGTAGGGATTTCCTTCCAAAGAATGCACTGTGGAAAGGAGGGAAAAATTCTAATAAATTTTCTACAGAGAAACCTGACAGACTGGTGATCAAGGTCAATATCAACAGTGATGTCATTTTGACAGACAGTATGTATGCGGCAGCACCTTTGACATAATGTGATGAATGACAGTTGCCTGTGTGGTCTGCCTCCCCAAAACCCACAACCTCACTCCAGTCATGATAAAAGAGAAAAAACACAAACAATAGAAGGACATTCCACAAAATACCTAGCCAGTACTTCTCAAAACTGCCCAGGTCACCAAAAACAAGGAGAGTTAGAGAAACCATGACAGCCAAGAGGAGCCTGAGGAGAAACCACAAGTGAATGCAATTCCTGGATGGGATCCTGAAAGAGCAAAAAAAACTTCATAGAAAAATGAAAGAAATCTGGAAAAGTATGGATGTCAATAATGCATTAATATTTGTTCATTAATTGTAACAATATCAATATATCATATTGAAACCGTTTACCTCAGATTGGGACTCAGACCCAGCCAAAACCAAGTCTGGGACTTGAACCCACAATCTTTTAATTGGAATCACTCACCTGATGTCTGGACTCACTGAGGTTTAGGTTCTTTGTGTCTCAGTGCAGAGGAAATTCAGGGAGAAGCAAAGTGATAGGCAAGTAGATTTATTGTAAGAGATGCTTCTGGGCAGCTGGGAAACTCTGTCCCAGGGATTGAATGGGCTACAATTTTATAATGAAAAAGGGGGAGAGGAAAAGACCACCTTCTTCAAGAAGACATAGGTGCAGATATGCATCACTAGCTCCTCCTTCATATTAGGCAGGAAAGTGTCTGACCCTCTGAGGTCAAACTAGGATTATGCATTTAGTAAAAGGGTAGTGACATTTTTCTCCCATCTAATGGCCTTGTGGTTTTGTTTATGGTTTTATAAACCATAAACCTGCTTCACTGAACAATGTTCCAATAACTTTCTTGAGTGATCATCAACCTACCGTGGTCTCCCAAAGTTTTCTATGTTCCCTTCTCTATCTATAGTTCCCTACTGGGACGTCTACAACTACCTGTATAACTATCTTATTCTATCCCCATCAATATTAATGTAAGATATTAATAATGAAGGAAATGGTTTTTCCAGTAGTCATGTATGGATGTGAGAGTTGGACTGTGAAGAAAACTGAGCGCCAAAGAGCTGATGCTTTTGAACTGGGGTGCTGGAGAAGACTCTTGAGAGTCCCTTGGATAGCAAGGAGATCCAACCAATCCATCCTAAAGGAAATCAGTCCTGAATATTCATGGGAAGGACTGATGCTGTAGTTGAAACTCCAATACTTTGGCTACCTGATGTGAAGAACTGACTCATTTGAAAAGAGCCTGATGCTGGGAAAGATTGACGGCAGGAGGAGAAGGGGACAACAGAGGATGAGATGGTTGGTTGGCACCACCGACTCAATGGACATGAGTTTGAGTAAATTCAGGGAGTTGGTGATGGATGGGGGTGGGGGTGGGGTGGGGGCCTGACGAGCTGCAGTCCATGGGGTCACAAAGAGTCGGATGTGACTGAGTGACTGAACTGAACTGAAAAGGAAATTGGATGTGGGAACTCTCATAGTGTCTTTATAATTTTCCTATAAATCTAAAACTGTTCTAAAAATTAAGATTGTTAATCTTAAAAAATAATAATCTGAAAAAATAATAATACTTTAAAAGTTTTCTATATGTAGGATGTCTGGATATTACAAATGAAAGGCTTCAGCCAGTAGTTCTAAAACTTTAGCACATATCAAAATATCTTAGTGGGTTTGTTAAGCGTCTCATCAGGCCCCATCTTCAGCACCAGAGATCTAGTGTGGGACTAGAGAATCTGCATTGCTATGAAGTCCCCTGGGGCTTCCCTTGTGGCTCAGGGGTAAAGAATCCACATGAAGGAAACACAGGACATGTGGGTTCCATTCCAGGGCCAGAAAGATTCCCTAGAGGAGGAAATGGCAACCCACTCCAGTATTCTTGCCTGGAGAATCCCATGGACAGAGGAGCCTGGTGGGCTACATATAGTCCATGGGGTCACAAAGAGTTGGACACGACATCACACACACCCATGAAGTCCGCAGGTGCTGCTGTTGTTGTTCCAAGGACTGTAATTTGAGAACCACTGGCATAAACTCAAAAATTAAAACAATGATGAGCTCTCATCCTACCAGCAGATAGGGTAGGGGTCCTGGAAAGAGAGAACCCCACATGGCTTTCTTGACAAAAGAAGCCATTTTGTGATCCAAGCCTGGCTACAATGTTTACCCTAGAACAGATCTCAGTAATTAAAATCTTAGAGGAACAAAAGAATGCAAGAACAGAGTCAAAGCATTTAGAAGCAACAGTTCAGTGACAAAACAAGAGTCCTGGGTCCTCCTCGATTGAACTGTGGTGTTGGAAAAGACTTTTGAGAGCCCCTTGGACCACAAGGATGTCAAACAAGTCAATTCCAAAGAAAATCAGTCCTGAATATTCATTGGAAGGACTGATGCTGAAGCTGAAGCTCCAATACTTTGGCCACCTGATGCAAAGAACTGACTCATTGGAAAAGACCCTGATGCTGGGAAAGATAGAAGGCAGGAGGAAAAGGGGACAATAGAGGATGAGATGGTTGGATGGCATCACTGACTCAATGGACATGAGTTTAAGCAATCTCTGGGAGTTGGTGATGGACAGGGAAGCCTGGTGTGCTGCAGTCCATGGGGTCGAAAAGAGTTGGACACGACTGAGCTGAGCTACTGAACTGAACTAAACTGAGGTCCTCCTCAAGGGATATACATAACAATCCTATCTTTGAGTTGCTCTAGGGGAACAAAGGTCCCACACACAGGTGGGGAATGGTAACTTCTAGCTAAAACCTGCAGACGGGTGGGAACCTAAGGAATGAAGATGTTAACTTTCTTCTGTCGTTTGTGATTTCAATCAGTGAAAGCTTGGACTTTTGCCCCTATTCTGTGCTGGATTCTCTTCTGCTCAAGCCCTGTCATGTATAAGCAAACCCCAGCCAAACCGCTTCATGAATATGCACATACTTTTAGCTTAAAACTTTCCTAATTTTGCTGTTCGGGAAACACAGCTTTGGGAAAAATTGCCGGTTTTCTTTTTTCTTTTTTTTTTTTGCCGGTTTTCTCCTTACTTAAAGTCTTCCTTCTCTCACTGTTTGGCTTGGTCGTGTCTTTTGACTCGACACTCACTGAGACGAATCCAGTTTTTCAGGTGATAACCCTAGCCAGCAGGTGGAGGCATTTGTGGAGCATTCCTTGGACATTTTCAGGGGACCTTTTCAGAGCCTCTATCGAGAAGCCCCATTATCTGCTCCACACCTCCTGAAAGTGAAAGTGAAGTCGCTCAGGCGTGTCCGACTCTTTGCCACCCGTGGACTGTAGCCCACCAGGCTCCTCTGTCCATGGGATTCTCCGGGCAAGAATACTGGAGTGGGTTGCCATTTCCTTCTCCAGGGGATATTCCCGACCCAGGGATCGAACCCAGGTCTCAAAATCTGTGATTTAGCAGTAAACTGGTGAGAAAAGACTCAGACTCAGCTCCCCAGCCCTGGGAGTGTTCAAGAACTCCCATTGTAGTGGAGGAGTCAGAGTAAACAATTGCTGAAATAAAGTGAAAGTGAAGTCTCTCAGTTGTGTCTGACTCTTTGCGACCCCATGGACTTCAGCCTCCCAGGCTCCTCTGTCCATGGGATTTTCCAGGCAAGAGTACTGGAGTAAGGTGCCACTTCCTTCTCCAGGGGATCTTCCCTACTCAGGGACTGAACCCGGATCTCCCGCATTACAGGCGGACGCTTTACCCTCTAAGCCAAATCAAATCAGAAACGAAGGTTTCTCATTTACTTGAGGAACAAAGCAGGATGGAAGTGGCTAAAAAGCTTCAAGGATCAGGAGAGATGAAGCTCAAGTTGAAGAGTGATTTGGAGGTTACCAGGATAAGGGTGCCATGGGAACAGGATATGCAAGGGCACAAGGAGACCAATTGAGCACCTAGAGAAAATAAAACACTTCCACTCAGGCTTACGCAATACATAATTATCATTCCCATTTTACAAAGAAAGCTCTGAGATGTTAAGTAACTTGCCTAAGGCCATCCAGCTGGTAAGCAGGAAGACCCAAACTCTACCTCAAAAGATTCTCTAGGTCAGTTGTGCCCCCTAACTCCTTCTCCCACCCCAGAAGACATCCCTTGTTCTCCTGCCATCTTTCTCCAAAGCCTTCCCCCTCTTTTCTCAGAAGTCCTTGCATAATTAACCATTACCAGGCTCATGAACAAGGACAGGAGAGTCTCAGGATCTCTTCCACCACTTGCTGGCCTTGTATAACCTAGGCTCAGGGATCAAAATCCCACCCTACTCAGCCTGCCTGCTGTTTTCCTCTGGGTTGCTGTGAGGATCAAAAGAGCATAAAGATGTGACTCTGTTCCTTCCCTGCGATCCTTCAGGACCCCTTCCTCTGCACCCGCAGGCACCACATCCCCGCCCTGGAACCTATTATGCAAACATTTCACTCAGTCTAAGGATATCTGTTCAGTCCAGGGGCGAGTTCTCCTGACGTCGATCCGAGGAGTGGATATACAGTTTGGCAACCCCACCCGGCGACGACCCGGGATAGAAGAAGAAGGGGAGCCCTCGGTTCGCAAAAGGAGCAGCCCCAAACAGGCCGATGAACTGCTGCCTCCGCACTCGGCTTCTGCGCCCGTCCAGTGACCCAGGGTCCAACCTCTCCTCCTCCTTACCAGTGATAAAAAACAAAACAAAACAAAACTCTGCTCCCGGGGGACCCCTCTCAGCACCCTGAGTCGACAGCCCAGGTACCGGTGCCGGGGTGTGGAGAGTTAACTCCAACCGCTTCTCTGCAGATTCCGGGAGCCGGGTCGCCTGGAGCACCTTCCATTGGCCGTCAAGCCGGCTCGGCGTTGATTGGCTGCGGCTCTCGGCTACGCCTCTCCAAGGCTCCTCATTGGGCGCTGCTTTCCAGTGATCCGAGTGTGGTGGCCAGGCCTCCGTAGGCTAACCCGGGTGAAGCTGCTGCAGGCTCCGGCAGATGCCTGGGGGCGCTCATTCTCTGCTGAGTCTTGACTTCCTTCCCCGTTTCAGACCTCGCTGCTGTCCCGGGGACGCCACCGGATCTTCTCCTGGTCCTCTCCCTCCTTCATCTGCTGATTTTCTTTTCCCTTCCTCCTCCGCAGGCGTCTCCCCACTCCGCTTTTCTCTCACCTACTCCCAACCCCCGTGTCTGGCCATCCTAAGCATCCCACCTGCTGTCCTCTTGACTTCTGCCCCTCCTTGACCTCAAATCCCTTAATTAACAAGTCTCTGTCATAGCCTTCTCGCCAGACTCTCCTAAACTCATATTTCTTTCTACCATCTCCTGACTCCCAAATTCCAGCTAACCCTTGACCTCTTGATATCTGACCCTGACACTCTATAGATTCCAGACCTCTAAATTTCTACCTGCTGCAGCCTGAACCGCTGGAACTGAGGCTCTCCCCAGGATATTCTGACCTCATTTCTGAAGTTAATTTTAACTTTCTTACCCCTGGGCCAATTCCTGCTACTGCTGTCCCACCATGGACTTCTTGATGAGTGGCCTGGCAGCCTGCGGGGCCTGTTTGTTCACCAATCCCCTGGAGGTGGTGAAGACCAGGATGCAGCTGCAGGGAGAACTGCGGGCCCCCGGGACCTACCAACGGCACTACCGAAACGTCTTCCATGCCTTCATCACCATCGGCAAGGTGGACGGGCTGGCGGCCCTGCAGAAGGGCCTGGCCCCTGCCCTCTTATACCAGTTTCTGATGAACGGCATCCGGCTGGGCACCTACGGGCTGGTGGAAGCTGGGGGTTACCTGCATACAGCTGAAGGCACGCTCAGCCCTGTTCGCAGCGCCGCAGCTGGGGCCTTGGCTGGGGTCATGGGAGCCTACTTGGGGAGCCCCATTTACATGGTGAGAAGAAGGGTCTTGCCTGGGGCCTTCCAGGAAGATCCTTGGTGCAGGGTGGGTGCCTGGGCCTTCACTGAGGCTAGAAGTGGATTTGTGTAGGGGAAGATGAGCGGTTTGATTAATATACTTCAACGAGTCTGGGGATTGGGGAAGGTCCTGGGCATCACAGAATTACCATCCTGTAGTCTGCCTCTTTGAGTTATCTGGTATAGGTGAAGGGTCAGGAGCCTGAGGCCCAGAAAAGGAAATGACTAGCTCAAGGTCACACAGCTGCTTATTGCTAGGACCAGTCCAGTCCTTGCTTGGCTTCCTTGGTGGCTCAGTAGTAAAGAATTCACTTCCAATGCAGGAGATGCGAGTTTGATCCTTGGGTTGGGAAGATCCCCTGGAGAAGGAAATGGCAACCCACTCCAGTATTCTTGCCTGGGAAATCCCATGGACAGAGGAGCCTGGCGGGCTATAGTCCATGGGGTCGCGAAAGAATCAGACACTACTGAAAGTGACTAAACAAGAACAAGGCCCCGCTTAGCACTCTTTCTGGAAAGACACTGTGAGGCAGTGAGGTCTGTAGAAGGAAAGGTAATCTGGTCTCCCTGCCAGGTTATGAGATTCAGGGACAGTGGTCTCTCCAAAGCCAGCTGGGAGGCCAGAGAGCAAGTTTTGCAGAGGACCCCTCAACCTGCCCCAGAGTCTGATGTTGGAGCCTGGTCATGGTAGTGGCTGAAGATCCTGTGTGCCAGTCTGAGAATAGGAGGTGGCATGAGAGGCTGGACACCAGGTCTCCCCTAACTTGGACAGTCTTAGGAAATGTTGCCATTTTCCATCCCCCACCCCTACCCAAAGGGAGGGAGGATGTAGAGTGGGTGGGGTGCCTCGCAGTGCTAGGAGATCCATCCCCCGGGATTGGAGCCAAGGGACACAGTCTCATGACCAATTTGTTAAGTAGGAACAACAATAATTATCAGATTAGAAGGATATTCTTTGCTGAACACCCTAGAGAAAGTGTGAAGGGGTCAGGCATTTGGGTTTCTGAGGTGGGAGGCTGACCTCTGAGCCATAGGCTATAATACTCTGTCTTCCCCAGGTGAAGACACACCTCCAAGCACAGGCAGCCACAGAAATCGCTGTGGGGCACCAGTATAATCATCAGGTGAGGGTTTTCCAACCCCTGGCTTGAGTCCCTGCCCATTCCCTCCCTTCTTCCCCCAGCTTTCTGCCTGTACCCAGCAGCTCCAACCCAGCCACAGATCTGCCCAGCCCATCAATTCAGCCCTACTCCACCCCTGGAATCCACCCAAACCCTCTTTGCCCTATGTTCCCCGTTCCTCTAGTCTTCTGCACCTGTTTCTCCTGCCCCATCCTCCTGACCTGCTAATGTCCTTACTTGCATACACCCTGCCCTGTTCTGGGATGGCGAGGGAGAAAAGGATAGGTTGGTCGATAACTGAGGGCCACATTCATGCTTGAAGCCCACATGGAACTGGTTGTCTAGACATTGGGGTGCCTGTGATGGACCCATCCTTGTCACTGTTAGGAGGTAACAGCCCCTGATGCTTGAGTGACTGAACCCTGCCCCCATGGTCTTTCCCCCGGCCCCCACCAGGGCATGTTTCAGGCACTAACCAAGATTGGCCAGAAACATGGTCTGGTGGGGTTGTGGCGTGGGGCCCTGGGCGGCCTGCCCCGAGTTATCGTCGGTTCCTCCACCCAGCTGTGCACCTTCTCCTCCACCAAGGACCTCATGACCCAGTGGGAGGTACTGCCTGGGGAAGGGGTGGGGCCACCCTGGGAATGTGGGTGGGGGCAGGGGGGCAAGCTGAAGTGGGCTCAGTTTGAAATGGGACAGTGCCAACATTCAATGTGAGGGGGTAGCAGGTAGTCTTGGAGGGTCACTGTCTCTTTCTAACCTTCCCACAGTTCTCTTGTCCCTTCCACCCAGGTGTGCCTGAGTCCTCAGAGCCTTGAGCTCTTGTTCCTTCAGTGTTATCACCGGTGGAGTGGAAGCTCCCTGAGTTACCGGCTCCCTCCTGTATCCCCAGTGCAGGGCCTGGCCTTTCTGTGGGGTTGAACGATTGGCTGACAGAGCTCTCCCTCCCTCCCCCATTAGATATTTCCACCCCAGAGCTGGAAGGTGGCTCTGGCGGCCGCCATGGTGAGTGGCATCGCGGTAGTCCTGGCCATGACACCCTTTGACGTGGTCAGCACCAGGCTGTACAACCAGCCCACAGATGCTCAGGGCAAGGTAAGGGAGTGCCCTGGGGTGTGGGCAGGCTGGGAAAGCTGGGGGATGGGGGAAAGCAGATTGTGGGTGGAGGTAGGAACCCTAAAATGCAGCCTACTGAGGTGAGGCTCCTGGTGGGTTCTGACATACTCCTTCTCTCTGCTCTTCCTCTCCCACCTCTCAGGGCCTCATGTACCGGGGGTTACTGGATGCTCTGCTGCAGACGGCTCGGACAGAGGGCATTTTTGGCATGTACAAGGGAATAGGTGCCTCCTACTTCCGCCTTGGCCCCCACACCATCCTTTCCCTCTTCTTCTGGGACCAGCTGCGCATGGTCTACTACACGTACACCAAATAACGACAGCCGCTTTTCCCCACTCCAGCAAATCAGCACTCCTTGGACTCTTCCGACTCCATTTTTTATTATCGGGAGACTTCTGACCAGATGGCCTTTCATCATCCGAGGGGGACCACCAACACCACTCCCCATTTGATTTCTCAGGATTGAATCACTACAAGGGATAGTTTCCCTCCCTTTCTTGGGTGTTGCTTTAAACCTTCCCTGCCTGTACTCCTGCACATTTCACACTGCTCTCTCAGGGCTGAACCCATCACTCCAAAGTGTGTTTCCTCCCTTTCTCCACTCCTGGCCTTGGGTCCCTTCTGATCCCATGTATAATTTTAACTTCACCCATCCAAGACCAAAGGGAACTGGGGGGACCCAGGTGTTCTGTTAGATTTCAAAGGCACAGAGATTATATTGGTTATAAAGCAAGTTTATTTCTGCAGAGAGGAGGTGTCTTGTGTTTATGCACTGGAAAGGAATTAGGGGAATGTATCCAACCCTTTGTTCCCCTTGCAGAACAGAAGCCCCAGGTCTTCAGAAGCATTATGCAGCATTTCAGCATCCTTACTGGGGACCAAAGATGTTGGGATCGTGAAGGGTCAGACTGGTCACAAGCTGTTCAAAGTCCCCCAGGCTCCAGGAAGGAATTGACAGATTTTCCGGGGCAAGAGATGACCTATTCTCAGGGCTTGGGGGTGGGGAATAGATAGAGAACATCATCTAGGCCTTGAAGCTCCCATTTCCCCAGAAGACCTGGTTATCTGTGACCCCAAACTCGTGGCTCACTCCCACTTCTTTGGAGGGCCCCAACAGCCAGTCTCCCTACTCTGCCCCACCAAGCCTAATTCCCCTGGGGACCCAGTCATTATCCACGTGCCCTTTCTGTCCTTACGGGGGCTGATTGAAGGTGAGCAGGAGATCAGTCTGGTACTGGGGCAGCCGCAGCAAAGCCTGATGCAGTGTCACATACTTGGCTACCTAAAGGGATCAGAGTCGGATGCTTACCTGATTCCCCAGCGCCACCCCCTTAACCCCTCCAGGACGTCTCACACTTCTCTGACCCTCACCTGCTGATTTTCTTTAGCTACCTGCTGTTGGCCGGAGAGGATCCAGGCTTCTTGACAGCAGCCCCTCAGGGCCAGGTTCTCCAAAACGAGGGGCTGCACAGTCTCCACTTGCACAGCCCTAGCCTCTTGCACCCCGCCAACATCTTCAAAGTGGTACCTGGAGTTGAGGGAGCAGGGTCAGGGAGGGGCATTTGTGACTGCTCCTTTCAAGTATCTCTCAAATCCTAAGCTGCTCTCACTTCCAGTGATAACATGTTGCCCTTGGAGTTCTCATTGCCCTGATTAACCGTCCAGCCACAGGCCCCGCCCACTCCTTCGGCTCCGGTCCTCCCATTGGCCAGCCGTGGGCCCGCCTCCCTCACCGGGCAGCCTCCTCGCCCTGCACGTGGGCCTGCAGCTCTAGAAGTTCGACTATCAGGCTCTGGTCTGTCACGCGATGGCAGAAAACTTCTTGATTGTCCGGGACCGGTCGGAGGTCGCTGGAAAGAGGCGAGGTAGACCCTGGTTGACCCCGGTTTCTTCCCGCAACTCACCTGGTCAAATTCCTTTGGTGCCTGGGCCGTCTCACCTTACGTCAATGGCCCCCGGAGGGAGAGTGGCGGAGAAGGCGCCCCCGAACAGTGGGTAGTCTCGCGTGGGCTCCATGGGCCTGAGACTAGAGTGTAGTCATTAAAGATTTAAAAGAAACCCACATGGGGCCACGTGCCATCACTTCCCTGCCTTTCTCTGCAGCCGTGGCCACCTCCAGGTCGCCCTTGGCTTCCGACTCTTTAAGATTTGGCCCCGCCCCGCGGTCGCGCTGGCCAATTGGCGCCCGCGTCTTGGGGGCGGTGCCCCAGCGGAGTTGCTCCCGGAAGCCAAGCCTCGGGAGGGCTCGGGGCGGGACCGCGGGGTCCGCTAGGACCTAAGACCTTGGTTTAGGACTTGTGACGCCCACTTGGTCACTAGCCGACGCCCACTTGGTCACTAGCCCACGCCCATAGGCCTCCTCGTTTTAAAGGGGTCGCACTTTCTAAGAATGTCCCTTGAGAACCTCCTTAAGGGCCGTTACACATCCAAAGGACCGGCATCTTTGTGGGGTCCCCTGAGGTGTGTGGAGGGGGGATAGTTTCAGGGTCTCCACATATCACTCTCAGGGCCTCTTGACAGGGAACGGACTGCCAACCAGATCGCTAATTCCCGGATGCAGAGAATTAGGGAGACAATGGGGCCAGGTGTGGGGGGACCAGGTTAGGATTCAGGCATCACGCCTTCCTGAAAGCAAGACCCAACCTGGGGATTATATTTCTAATCCTCTCAAATCTTACCTTGGGAGCTGAGGTGAGGCGAAGGGATGGAGGTGTGGGAAGGAGGCGGTCCCCACCCCTCACACACAGACACACCTGGACGGAAGCACGGAATAAACTCTGTTGTTTTTCTTTTATAGATTTTTAGAGTGTTCTTAAAATTTCAGCTCAGGTGTATCCTCCCAGCTAATTGATTCATTTATCTTTGAGTCCCAGCACCTGGCAGAGTGTTTAGAGCATAACAGACATGTAATGTTGAGTGATTGAATAAACCGAAGAGGGTGAATTTTGGGACCCAGGGGACCACCCATACCCTCAGGGGCTCTAGATGTCATCTACTTGCCACCCAAAAACTGAGCTAGAGTGTTCTCATCCTGAGGCCATCCCAGCCACTAGGTTCCAAGTGCCATCCATCATACTTCTGAACCCTAATAATTTTGTAACACTGAGGCCAAGGGGCACATATTCTTTGATTCCCTCATCTTACCAGGCCTTAAGCAAAGGGCTGGATATACAAAGGCTATTTAGGACCCAGCCCTTACCCCACCAGGAATTTAAAAAGAACAGTGGAGCACACTTTGACCTTTTTTTTTTTAAATTTTTACTTATTTATTTGGCAGTGCTGGGTCTTAGTTGTGGCATGCAGGATCTTTAGTTGTGGCATGTGGAATCTACTGACAGTTCCCTGATTCAGGATCAAACCTGGGATCCCTGCATTGGGAACTTGGAATCTTATCCACTGGACCACTAGGGAAGATCCCTTGAGTCTTTCTCTTTTTTAAAGATTTGTTTGGTTTTTGCTGTACTGGGTCTTCATTGCTGCCTACGGTCTTTCTTGTTGCTGAGCATAGGCTCTAGGCATGTGAGCTTTAGTAGTTGCAGCTCCTGGGCTCTAGAATGCAGGCTTAGTAGTTGTGGCACACCAATGTATGTAGTTGCTCTGAGGCATGTGGGAACTTCTGGGACTAGGAACCGAACCCAGGTCCCCTGCATTGGCAAGTGATTCTTAACTATTGGACCACCAGGGAATCCCCACCTTGAGTCTTAAAAGTTGCCTCAGAGTTCACCAGGTCATGCTAGGGGTATTCTAGCCAAGGCGAACATCAGGAGCAAAGACTTGGAAATGAGAGGGCATGTTTTGGGGAATGTGAGCATATCAGCTTGGCAAGGGTGCCATGGCAGGGAGCTTTGAGGCTGGACTGTTGGTCACATGCAAGGTGTTTATAGAACATGCTAAGGAGCGTGGACTCCTCACTTATGACAGCCAGCATCAGACCTCTCTCTGAGCTGCATCAACTAAAACATTGTTAGGATTAAAGGCAGTATGGATGTAGTTGAATCTAAATCTGTTTCAGGCAAAGAGAGTGGACTGTTTGATCCATGAGGAATTAGAAAGAGGGAGGGGTGTGTTATAGAAGCCTGAGGAAGAGAAGCAGTCCGGACAAGGGGAACCAAGGAAACCAAGCCGCAGGGTCAACCCTGCTGCCTCCCTCAGCATCCCTCTGTCCCTCCCTCCACACTTCTACTGGCTTGCCCTCTGCGCTGTCCTCCCTGCTAGAGGCGATACTGGCTCTGGCTGCTTTGTGAGCAGTCAAGTAGATAGGGAGTCCTTGGAAAGGGACCTGCAAGGACATAGAAGTTAACAGGGCCCTGGCACCGGGCACAAGGAGTGAGGGCCTGTTCATGGGCCAGGAAGAGGTGAGACTAGACTACGGAGACTGAGGGAAATGCCCGCAACTTCCTCGTTTTGGATCTATGGCATGTCAGGTGTCATGCTCTGCTATGACATGCTGGGGAGGCCTGGCCCTCCACAGTTCTGGAGCTCTGGAGGCACAGGTTAGGTGGGCTCTTCCAGATGGTAGGAAGCAGTCCTCCAGGAAGCGACAGAGGTGCAGGGCTGCACGTCCTCTGGGAGTGGGGTGAAAGGAAGCCCTAACTTGGCAAGTTCCTGCTCTTGACTCTCCCTTACCCTTCACCTTTTTTCCTCTGTGTCTGTCACTAATGGGCTCCCCAACAGCTGATTCTTTCTACATGTTCAAGTGCAAACTTCCCAAGAGGCCAGATCTAATTAGGTCAGTTTTTTGCCATCCAATTTGAAAGTACCTCTTTGGTCAGCTGTCCTGCCTGGCCACTTCCCAGGCCAATACCCAGACACAGATAAGATCTCTTCTTTGTCCATCTGGCTGTGACTAGGATGACCGGTATCATGGGAGAGATCTCATTAGGCCACTTTTCTCAAGAGGGTGTGAACATATGTCCAGCTCCTGGCTCATCTGTTGAAGTAGGCCTGCAACTGATTGATTCTGTACCCCTGGGACATTCCTTCTTCCAGCGCTCTGCATGCATTTGATGCAGTTTTATTTTGGGCTCAGGTTTCCCCAGGCCCCCACCTCATCACCTTTAGGGGCACCAAGAGGTGGAAGTGATGGACTCAGATCAGAGAGATGACTCAACACCCAAAGTCAAGCATCCCTTTAGAGTAAGGGCAATGTATATTTCTACCAAGCACGGGTTTTTAATGTTTTTGCTTCCATGCACCTCTTTGACATTTTGGTGAAGCCCTTGGAGCCCTACTCATAATAATGTTTTTATTATAATTTTTTAAATATTTGGCTGCAACACTCAGGATCTTTGATCTTTGTTTCAGCACATGGGATCTTTAGGTGGAGCAAGCAGGATCTAGTTCCCTGACCAGGGATCAAACCCAGGCCCCCTGTGTTGGGAGTGCAGAGTCTTAGCCACTGGACCATCAAGGAAGTTCCAAGTCAGCATATAATTTAGCCTTTTCATCTGCTTTGTTTTGCCAAGCCATTTCTTTGTCACCTTCCCTAGATGTGGTGTTTGGAAGTGGGGAGGGCTGTCTGTACTACTTAGGGAAAGGACCTAGGAGAGAGAGGAGTTCGCCTTGGTGTGAAGACAGGGTCAACAGAGCTAGGACTCAGTGGTAAGGAGAACAGGATGACTCCCTAGTCCCTTCTGTTGCCCTGGATACATTCCCAGGGGCATCCCAGGATGCTCCAGTGACATGGGCAGTGGGAAGCCAGTTGGTTAGGCTGTGAGATTAAGTGATGCCATTCCTTCTCAGCCTCCTCTTTTTCTGCCAGTCCCTTCAATGTTCCCAGACTCTCCTCACTCCTCCCAAATAACGTTGCCCACACATAGACCAGTGCCTCCCAAACCATCTCCATCTCTATCCCACATCTCTTGTTGTTGTTGTTGTTGTTGTTGTTTGGCTGTGCCACTCACGTGGCATGCAGGATCTTAGTGTCCTAACCAGGGGTCAAACCCACGCCCCCTGCAGTTGAAACATGTTTCTCCCCGACACCTCAAACTCAATAGTCCTAAGCAAAGCACATCATTTTTCTCCCATGCATGCACGATCTTCATCTATAGTTAATGAAGTTATTGCCTACCCAGTGGTCCAAGCAAAGAATCTGCACTTCATCATCAACTCCCCTATCTTTCCTTCACATCCAGTTCCTGGTGATTCTACACACCACCACCATCCTAGTCCTGACCATCACTCTTTCTGCCTGGAGCATGCAAAGTACCTGGAGCAAGTACCAGCCCATAGTGGCTGGTACTCCTAGTGGGCTACTTACACAGGAAGGTCTTTCCTGAAGCCTGAGATAGGTCTCTAACCCAGACCCCACTACAGCAGTGCCCCAGACTTTACCTTCTGGCTTCTGGGATTTCTCACATCCTCTCTTGTCTTCCTTTCCAGCTGGAGTGATCATGTCTTGCTCTTATATAACCCCCTTCAGGTGGTTTATAAATGCAGATTCCTTGACATGCTCTGTTAGGCCCTTAACTGTGCCTGTCCTGTTTTAATGTTCCAGACAGACTCATCTTTGTTAGTTCCTTAACTCGCTTTACTGTTCGCCCCTGAGGCTTTGCAAGTATCTTTAGCTTTCACTCTCTCCCCACTCTTGTAACCAGATGCTGCTCATTCCTGTCTCAGTTAATCTGGGGAATCTTCCCCTGATCCTGAGAGTCTGGGCCACATCCCTTGCTGTGAGCTCCCACCTGTACCCTGAGATTCCTCTAAAAGATATTTTATTGAAATTATTTGCTTCATGTCTGTCTCCCTCCATGTGTGCACCTGCCCAGGGAGGAGGCCCTTGACAATTTTCTTACCTGGGTGACAGGTGGGGCAGGACTCTCTCTTTCACACTCTCTGTCCATGTAGCCACCGGCTGTTCCTCCAGCCTGACCAGGCAGACAAAGTTGTACAAAGCCACCCCTTCTGGGGGAAAACGGCCCATAGTGGCTGGTACTTCTAGTGGGCTACTCACACAGGAAGGTCTTTCCTGAAGCCTGAGATAGGTCTCTAACCCAGGCCCCACCACAGCAGTGCCCCAGACTCTACTACCTTCTGGCTATCTGGTGCCCCCAAGTGTCTAACGACAGGCTGAAGATTTCTTTGATTTCTGCCCCAGCGTTCTGAATGCAGCACGTGCTGGAGAAATAAATACATCTTATGGTGGTTATCCCACGTCCAAGGTCGGGGCAGTGGCCGAGAGTGCCAGGCTGCAATGGTGCAGGAACGGCCAAGAGGAGCTACCCCACGTCCGAGGCCAGGAGTGGCGGCCGGGAAGAGCAACCCCACATCCAAGGAGTGGTGGCTGCACGGGCGCAGGAGGGGCTAGAGGAGCTATTCCACGTTCAAGGTCAGGAGGGGGGGCGGTGAGGAGATAACCCTTGTCCAAGGTAAGGAACAGCGGCTGCACTTTGCTGGAGCAGCCGTGAAGAGATACCCTACGTCCAAGGTAAGAGAAACCCAAGTAAGACGGTAGGTGTTGCAAGAGGGCATCAGAGGGCAGACACACTGAAACCATAATCACAGAAAACTAGTCAATCTAAACACACTAGGACCACAGCCTTGTCTAACTCAATGAAACTAAGCCATGCCCGTGGGGCTACCCAAAACGGGCAGGTCATGGTGGAGAGGTCTGACAGAATGTGGTCCACTGGAGAAGGGAATGGCAAACCACTGCAGTATTCTTGCCTTGAGAACCCTATGAACAGTATGAAAAGGCAAAATGATAGGATACTGAAAGAGGAACTCCCCAGGTCAGTAGGTGCCCAATATGCTACTGGAGATCACTGGAGAAATAACTCCAGAAAGAATGAAGGGATGGAGCCAAAGCAAAAACAATACCCAGTTGTTGATGTGACTGGTGATAGAAGCAAGGTCCGATGCTGTACAAAGCAATATTGCATAGGAACCTGGAATGTCAGGTCCATGAATCAAGGCAAATTGGAAGTGGTCAAACAAGAGATGGCAAGAATGAATGTTGACATTCTAGGAATCAGTGAACTAAAATGGACTGGAATGGGTGAATTTAACTCAGATGACCATTATATCTACTACTGCAGGCAGGAATCCCTTAGAAGAAATGGAGTCGCCATCATGGTCAACAAAAGAGTCCAAAATGAAGTACTTGGATGCAATCTCAAAAATGACAGAATGATCTCTCTTCGTTTCCAAGGCAAACCATTCAGTATCACAGTAATCCAAGTCTATGCCCCAACCAGTAATGCTGAAGAAGCTGAAGTTGAATGGTTCCATGAAGACCTACAAGACCTTTTAGAACTAACACCCAAAAAAGATGTCCTTTTCATTATAGGAGACTGGAATGCAAAAGTAGGAAGTCAAGAAACACCTGGAGTAACAGGCAAATTTGGCCTTGGAATGTGGAATGAAGCAGGGCAAAGACTAATAGAGTTTTGCCAAGAGAACACACTGGTCAGAGCAAACACCCTCTTCCAACAACACAAGAGAAGACTCTACACATGCACATCACCAGATGGTCAACACTGAAATCAGATTGCAGCCAAAGATGGAGAAGCTCTATACAGTCAATAAAAACAAGACCAGGAACTGACTGTGGCTCAGATCATGAACTCCTTATTGCCAACATTAGACTTAAATTGAAGAAAGTAGGGAAAACCACTAGACCATTCAGGTATGACCTAAATCAAATCCCTTATGATTATACAGTGGAAGTGAGAAATAGATTTAAGGGACTAGATCTGATAGATAGAGTGCCTGATGAACTATGGACAGAGGTTCGTGACATTGTACAGGAGACAGGGATCAAGACCATCCCCATGGAAAAGAAATGCAAAAAAGCAAAATGGCTATCTGGGGAGGCCTTACAAATAGCTGTGAAAAGAAGAGAAGCAAAAAGCAAAGGAGAAAAGGAAAGATATAAGCATCTGAATGCAGAGTTTCAAAGGAATAGCAAGAAGAGATAAGAAAGCCTTCCTCAGCGATCAATGCAAAGAACAGAGGAAAACAACAGAATGGGAAAGACTAGAGATCTCTTCAAGAAAATTAGAGACACCAAGGGAACATTTCATGCAAAGATGGGCTCGATAAAGGACAGAAATGGTATGGACCTAACAGAAGCAGAAGATATTAAGAAGAGGTGGCAAGAATACACAGAAGAACTGTACAAAAAAGATCTTCACGATCCAGATAATCATGATGGTGTGATCACCCACCTAGAGCCAGACATCCTGGAATGTGAAGTCAAGTGGGCATTAGAAAGCATCACTATAAACAAAGCTAGTGGAAGTGATGGAATTCCAGTTGAGCTATTTCAAATCCTGAAAGATGATGCTGTAAAAGTGCTGCACTCAATATGCCAGCAAATTTGGAAAACTCAGCAGTGGCCACAGGACTGGAAAAGGTCAGTTTTCATTCCAATCCCAAAGAAGGGCAATGCCAAAGAATGCTCAAACTACTGCACAATTGCACTCATCTCACACACTAGTCAAGTAATGCTCAAAATTCTCCAACCTAGGCTTCAGCAAAACATGAACTGTGAACTTCCAGATGTTCAAGCAGGTTTTAGAAAAGGCAGAGGAACCAGAGATCAAATTGCCAACATCTGCTGGATCATTGAAAAAGCAAGAGAGTTCCAGAAAAACATCTATTTCTGCTTTATTGAGTATGCCAACGCCTTTGACTGTGTGGATGAAAACAAACTGTGGAAAATTCTGAAAGAGATGGGACTACCAGACCACCTGACCTGCCTCCTGAGAAATCTGTATGCAGGTCAGAAAGCAACAGTTAGAACTGGACATGGAACAACAGTCTGGTTCCAAATAGGAAAAGGAGTACATCAAGGCTGTATATTATCACCCTGCTTATTTAACTTATATGCAGAGTACATCATGAGAAATGCTGGGCTGGAAGAAGCACAAGCTGGAATCAAGATTGCTGGGAGAAATATCAATAACCTCAGATACGCAGATGACACCACCCTTATGGCAGAAAGTGAAGAGGAACTAAAAAGCCTCTTGATGAAAGAGAAAGAAGAGAGTGGAAAAAGTTGGCTTAAAGCTCAACATTCAGAAAACGAAGATCATGGCATCTGGTCCCATCATTTCATGGGAAATAGATGGGGAAACAGTGGAAACAGTGTCAGACTTTATTTTTTGGGGGCTCCAAAATTACTGCAGATGGTGACTGCAGCTATGAAATTAAAAGACGCTTACTCCTTGGAAGAAAAGTTATGACCAACCTAGATAGTATATTCAAAAGAAGAGACATTACTTTGACAACAAAGGTCTGTCTAGTCAAGGCTATGGTTTTTCCTGTGGTCATGTATGGATGTGAGAATTGGACTATAAAGAAAGCTGAGTGCCAAAGAATTGATGCTTTTGAACTGTGGTGTTGGAGAGTCCCTTGGACTGCAAGGAGATCCAACCAGTCCATTCTGAAGGAGATCAGTCCTGGGATTCTTTGGAGGGAATGATGCTAAAGCTGAAACTCCAGTACTTTGGCCACCTCATGCAAAGAGTTGACTCATTGGAAAAGACTCTGATGGTGGGAGGGATTGTGGGCAGGAGGAAAAGGGGATGACAGAGGATGAGATGGCTGGATGGGATCACCGACTTGATGGACATTGAGTCTGAGTGAACTCCAGGAGTTGGTGATGGACAGGGACGCCTGGCGTGCTTTGATTCATGGGGTCACAAAGAGTCGGACACAACAGAGCGACTAAACTGAACTGAATGGGATCCTGGGGCCTCTGAATGCTTAACTGCTGGAGATGTCCTCCCACAGACTCACAACTGCCTGGCGCCCCTCTCTGGGAGGGTCCCATCTGGACCTCTGCACACACAACCCCCTCATTTTGCCTGGACCCCCTGGAATCCTCATTCAACACATATCAGACACACACTCAGTTTAGAGCTTTTTCTGTGAAACTGAAGGGGGCTGTTGGCTGCCAGGCATACGTTAAATTAAGAGAGACAAGACTTACTGGTTCTCCCCATCTCTCCACCCACCCCTTCATCTGCCCCAACACATGCATATACTGTCCTTCATTTGACACAATGACAAGAGCTTGCAACTTTGGAGAAAGGAAGTAAAAAGGGGAAATGACTGAAGGCTTGCAAAACAAAACCATCCATAAGCCCAATTCATTGTTTACTCTTCTATTAAGGGAAAAAATGTTATCAACCTTAACTAATTTTGACATTCTTATTTATTCATTTGGAGAAGGCAATGGCAACCCACTCCAATACTCTTGCCTGGAAAATCCCATGGACGGAGGAGCCTGGTAGGCTGCAGTCCATGAGGTCGCTTAGAGTCAGACACAATTTAGCGACTTCACTTTCACTTTTCACTTTTATGCACTGGAGAAGGAAATGGCAACCCACTCCAGTGTTCTTGCCTGGAGAATCCCAGGGACGGGGAGCCTGGTGGGCTGCCATCTATGGGGTCACACAGAGTCGGACATGACTGAAGCGACTTAGCAGCAGCAGCAGCACTTATTCATTTGTTCAATATATATTTATTGAGCACCATGTAGGTGACAGGCATTGAGCTAGGTGCTGGATACAGTGGAGGGCAGAAAGGGAGTTCCTGCTCTCATGGACCACCGAAGAATTCCCTCAGAGAAATTTCCAAGATGGTGAGCTACATAGGGAGCTGTATAACAGGACAGTCACAGTAGTCATGAGAAACTTCTACATACACTTCTCTAGACAAAGGAAGCAAGGATGGTTGTCGGCCAGAAGTCTAGACAATGCTGCCTCCCGGAAATGTGACTTTAGGACAGTAGGAAGCAGATGTTGCAATTTATTTAACCTTAATTCTTCCTTTGTTTTACAAAGGGGGGAGGGGGCTATCAAGTACCTTGCTGGACTCTTATGAAAAATAATTTAGATACATATAAATGCCTAGCATATGCTTGGTTCATGGTAGGTGCCATATACTGGTATTCTTTTGTTTGTTTTATTGAGATATAATTGACATCACATTACGTGAGTTTAAGGTGTACATTGTATTGACTTGACACACTAGCAAATGATTACCACCATACCTCACACGTGGGCTTCCCAGGTGGCAATAATGATAAAGAACTCGCCTGCCAATGCTGGAGACAAGAGACGAAGTTCAATCCCTGGGTCGAGAAGATCCTCTGGAGGATGGCATGTCAACCCACTCCAGTATTCTTGCCCGAAGGATACCATGGACAGAGGAGCCTGGTGGGTTACAGTCCATAGGGTCACAGAGTCAGAAGTGACTGAAGTGACTTAGCATGCACACGCATACCTACATCACATAATTACTATTTTTAAGATTTACTCTTGCAGCAACTTTCAGGTACACAAGTTATTAACTGCAATCACCATGCTCTACATTAGATCCCCAGAGGTTATTCAGCAAATAATCTAGAAGTTTGTACCCTTTGACCAACATTCCCTTTTCCCCAACCCACAATTCTAGCCTGTTTTTCTGAGTTCAGCTTCTTTTAGATTCTACATGTAAGTGAGATCATACAGGACTTGTTTCTCTTATTCACCTAGCTTCATGCCTTTGAGGTCCATGTTATTGCACATGGCAGGATTTCCTTCTTTCTTGCAGCTATAATAGTCTGTTGTGTATATATACACACCACATACAGATCCTGTTGGACTATAAGGTCCCTGGCAGCACTGACAGTGTTTGGCACTGTCAAACATTTGCGAATCATCAAACATGAATGGAATGAATGAGAAGGAATGAGTATTAAAGGCTCAGTGCTGGGGATGAGTGCTGACCACTTCTGTCAGGAAGGGAGCTGCTAAATTAGGAGAAGCAAAAATCAGGTGTACTGAATTCAGAGGCCGGCACCAGGGCAACCCCTATGACACAGCTGGAAACACTATCAGAGAAGCTGCCAAAGTCTGTTACCACTTAACACAGTGCTGCATTTAAAAAGAAAGCTTCAGCTTTCAGATGAGAACGCCCAGGTCCCGACTTATGCTTTTGTCCACCCCCATCCCCTTAAACCCTGATGATAGGGGGATGGGACACAGGATTTCCCCTCTGAACCCAGCTAAGTGACACAAGTGACGTAGTGCAGTGAAGTGGGGCAACGGAAACCCCCAGCCTGCATGCATCCTAACTTCCCAGGGAGGCTTTCTCTGAATCACATGCTGCTTCCCAGACCCACCAAGAACAGGACTGAAAACAGATCCAACATTGTGAGACAAAGGGAGGCAGATTAATAAAATTAGCTGAGGTCTGTTTTGGCATTTTGGTCCTTGTCTGTTCAAGACACATTTGGGAATATGATGTACTTGATGCTGTCAAAGTGCTGCACTCAATATGCCAGCAAATTTGGAAAACTCAGCAGTGGCCACAGGACTGGAAAAGGTCAGTTTTCATTCCAATCCCAAAGAAAGGCAATGCCAAAGAATGCTCAAACTATTGCACAATTGCACTCATCTCACACGCTAGCAGAGTAATGCTCAAAATGCTCCAAGGCAGGCTTTAGCAATACGTGAACCCTGAAATTCCAGATGTTCAAGCAGGTTTTAGAAAAAGCAGAGGAACCAGAGATTAAATTGTCAACATCCACTGGATCATTGAAAAAGCGAGTTCCAGAAAAATACCTATTTCTTGCTTTATTGACTATGCCAAAGCCTTTGACTGTGTGGATCACAATAAACTGTGGAAAATTCTGAAAGAGATGGGACTACCAGACCACCTGACCTGCCTCTTGAGAAACCTGTACGCAGGTCAGGAAGCAACAGTTAGAACTGGACATGGAACACACTGGTTCCAAATAGGAAAAGGAGTACGTCAAGGCTGTGTATTATCACCCTACTTATTTAACTCACATGCAGAGTACATCATGAGAAATACTGGGCTGGATGAAGCACAAGCTGGAATCAAGATTGCTGGAAGAAATATCAATAACCTCAGATATGCAGATGACACCACCCTTAATGGCAGAAAGTGAAGAACTAAAGGGCCTCTTGATGAAAGTAAAAGAAGAGTGTGAAAAAGTTGGCTTAAAGCTCAATATTTAAAAACTAAGATCATGGCATCCGGTCCCATCACTTCATGGGAAATAGATGTGGAAACAGTGGCAGACTTTATTTTTTGGGGCTCCAAAATCACTGCAGGTGGTGACTGCAGCCATGAATTTAAAAGGTGCTTACTCTTTGGAAGGAAAGTTATGACCAACCTAGACAGCACATTAAAAAGTGGAGACATTACTTTATCAACAAAGGTCCATCTAGTCAAAGCTATGGTTTTTCCAGTGGTCATGTATGGATGTGAAATTTGGACTATAAAGAAAGCTGACTGCAGAAGAATTGATGCTTTTGAAATGTGGAGTTGGAAAACTCTTGAGAGTTCCTTGGACTGCAAGGAAATCCAACCAGTCCATCCTAAAGGAAATCAGTCCTGGGTGTTCACTGGAAGAACTGATGTTGAAGCTGAAACTCCAATAGTGTGGCTACCTGATCCGAAGAGCTGACTCATTTGAAAAGACCCTGATGTTGGGAAAGATTGAAGGCAGGAGAAGGGGATGAGAGGATGAGATAGTTGGATGGCATCACCAATTCAATGGACATGAGTTTGGGTGGACTCCGGGAGTTGGTGATGACAGGGAGGCCTGGCGTGCTGTGGTTCATGGGGTTGCAAAGAGTCAGACACAACTGAGCAACTGAATTTAACTGAACTGATGAGGTACTTCTAAAGATACCCTAGGTACGAACCACGGGGCCCAGGGGAGCCTCCGGCCTGTTTAGCAGCTGCCTTCCCGGGTCCAGTTCCGGGCATTGATGAACAGCTGGAGCCAGGGGGAGGTGGTTAAAGTGTCAAATGGAGGGGGTCGCCAGGCCCACTGCCAAGGCCTCACAGACCGTTCCGGGTGAGGCATGAGGGCCAAGTGGCGGCCATCGGGAGAGCAGACGCCAGCAACACCCCCTGGGGAGCCGTTGGGATTCAGGGGGTACTGTTCCGTGGGGTTCCCGTCATCATCTGCCCAGTGCAGCGGAGCCAAGCCCCTGGCCTCCATCTGGGCTTGGAGTTCCGGAGAAGAAAATGCCATGTAACCTGTGAAGAAGCGGGGACAAGGGATGTAAGAGCAAGCTCCCTGATGCCCTCCCCTTATCCCAGCCTTCAGGCTTCCCCACCCCAGCCTTCCTGGAGCCTGACCTTCCCCATGAGCGCTCCACACGGGCAGCACCGCGCCTTCCATCCCTCGCAGCATCAGGGCTGGCCCGGGCCCCACACGCACGCTGGCCCAGCGCGACTCAAAGCGCCCAGACAGGTTGTGGCGTAGCAGGAGACCAGGCCGGGCCAGCCAGGACTCCTGGCACATCTCCACCGCCTCCTCACTGGAACTGCCTCCCACCCAGCCCAGCAGGGCCAGCAGCTGACAGCCGTTACACACGCCCAGGCTGAAGGTGTCTGGCCGCTGCCGGAAGCGCTTCATCTCAGCCCCGGCCTTGGAGTTAAAGGTCACAGCAGCTGCCCAGCCTAAGAGGGAACAGGAAGCTGGGGTGAGACCTGGAGCGAGGGGGGACCGTCATCTTTTCATCCTAGCGTGCCATTTTAACACCTGCCCAGGCTCTCCCCCATTCTGAGGAGCTCTTGGCAAACACCAGGGAAGGTTTACCTGCTTGAAACAGGTGTTGCCAACTCGTGGGCCCGAGATGGCCCAGGATGAGCTTTCTGCTTAGCCAGCAGAGCATTTTCAAAATTTTTTATTTAGTTGCCTAACATTTAACTGGGATTTTTGGGCTTCTCTTGAAAAACAGAAAGACCTAGCCATGCTGAGTGGCAGCTGCTGCATCTGACAGGGCAGCACCCAGCCCCTCAACCTCAATAAGCTACCTGCAGGCCTTTGCTGGCTCCTGGCCAGCCTCATGGAGGTGAGAGGCCAGTTCTCAGCCAGGGAAGAGAGGGCTAAAGCAGCTCTTCGGAAGATGTGGGGAGGGGGTGGGCAAAAGCCCCACGCCCACCTTTGGCAGAGCCCAGGACATCCGCGTAGCTGAAGCCGCCTACAAAGGCCACGCCACGGAACGTGTCCAGCCCGATGGCTCCAGAGCACAGGTCCTGCATAGTTACATCCCACACCTGGCAGGAGGGGGAGGGGCAGCATCAGAAGGCCCATGGCCTGAGTCCAGCCCAGGACCCACCAGGTACTCTGCTCACCTCGAATCCAGCCAAATGGAAGGCATCTGCCATCTCCCGGTCTCCATTACTGCCCTCTTCCCGAATGATGGCAACTCGGGGGGCAGGACCACCTGGGGGAGGAGCAGGAGTGTCCTTGGGTCAGAGGACCTCTGCACCCCAGCCCCCTAGACACCTTGTCCAGGACAGGACCCCACATCCAGGCTCTAGGTTCCTCCCCAAGACCCAGAGTGCCAGGGAAGCCAAGCCTCTGCACACACTCCCTCACCAGGCTCGCAAGGCACAGAAGCTCTGGGAAAGGTAGGCGGCAGGCAGTAGGTGGGCCCTGCTCGCTCCCTCAGCCCTTGCTCTTCCTGGGCCACACAGTGTGGTTTTGCCTGTAGCCGGTCCAACTGGAAACTGGTCTCCTCCCAGAGGGCTCGTAGCTGCCCAACAGGTTCCTCCAGAACCACTGTCCTGTTCACTGACACCCGGACCTGGGTAGGGGGAGCAAATCTTTCAGGATGTCCACCTTGGGTGCCTCCAAGGCTGGCAGAGGCAAACCAAGACCCACCCTGTGCAGGCCTGCCACTCTTCATTTCCTCACCATGGCATGGGGCCCCGTGTCGCCTGTGAGGCCCAGCTCTAGGCAGTGGAGGCCAGCTTTCTGGTAACGCATCAGCACTTGGGCTAGGTCTGGCTCCTGCACCTCCAGCAGCAGGCCTGGCTCCTCGGCGAACAGCACAGGCAGGACTGGGAGAGTACAGAGGCATCAAGGTGACTACGGTACTGGCGTGGAATCGGGGATACGTATGAACAAAGGCAGGGATCGGAGTGGGGTGAGGCTCTCTCAGAGGGGTGCAGTTAGTAACAGAAATGTCACCTGGCTCAGTGATCAGAAAAGACAACAGGAGACTCAGGAGGGAAGGAGTTGAGGACACTCCAGTCTTTAAATGAGGGATACAGGGTCCGTAGGATGGGGACAGGCAGCCCTGCTCGAATCTAGACCTCACCATCGACCCCAGGTGCAGGGATGTCCACCTCTATCCCACAATTCCCGGCAAAGGCCATCTCTAGCAGGCAAGTGATGAGACCTCCATCACTGACATCATGGCCTGAGCCGAGGAGGCGGTCTGGAGGAAGGAGAAAAATGCTTAGCGGTGTTGAGACCCAAACCTGGCAGCTCCACCCCCATTTCTGGACAGTCAGGAGAGGGTAAGTGTGAGAATGTGGGCTTATATCAGAGAACCAGAGAGAAAGGGATTGGGTCCCTCTTGCCCTACTCTCACAGGCTCAGCTGATGACTGCCTGTTTACCCATGTCAGCCACAAGGACCATCTCCCCCAGGGCCCCACTCACCTTTCAGCAGCCCCTGGGTGATGCTGAAGGCTCGCACCAAGTTCTCGGGAACATCCAGGTCGGGAGGCTGCTCGCCAAGCTGGGAGAAGCACTGAGCCAGAGCCGTGCCCCCCAGCCGGTACTGCCCAGGACTTAGAGGCACGTAGAGCAGGTGGCCTGAGAGGAGAGGGATGGCGGAGGGGAGACCAATGGCTCAGGAGAACCCGTTCTGCCATGCAGGGTCACTGAGGCTCCCAGGATGTGGTAAGACACCCCAGTCATCAGCCCCGGAAGGCACCACAGCCCCAGTGCTGAGACGACCCGAGCACTCATTAAGCAGACCCCATACAAAGGATTGGGCTGTGAATACACAATGCATGAAGGAGGGGGAAGAAACCATACCTCTCCCTCCAGGATGCTTGAGGTCTGGGGTCACAGTGGCTGTAATGTCTGAACAGACAGCATAGGCTGAGATGACCAGTGACCCTGCAGATCAAGGCATAAGCATGTGAGGTGGAGTCCGAGCTCACAGGCCTTGCCCCTTGCCCCCTGGCACCCAGACCTCACCAGGAGCCCGCACGGTTTCAGAGCCAACCCGGGCAGCCATGCTGAGGGAGTCCTTGCCACCGTCCACTGCTACACCCAGGGCCGCCATCACTGCCACCATAGCCTCACAGGCGTCAGCTAGAGCTGCACCCTCCCCTGGGAGCTTGGCCGCCCACATCCAGTTCCCGCTGCATTTCACATCCTGGCAAGTGCAGACTTGCATTAGAGAGAGAGCGCAGTGTAGGGAGGCTGGAGGCCAGCAGGTAAGTGGATGGTGAACGTGGTTGCGTCCCACAGGCCTGGAGTTCCAGGCCAGAAGCCGCAGGGGACTCACCTGGAGGTCGGTTACCAGAGCAAACACCAGGTTGGTGAGGGCCTCAGCCACAGCCAGCCGGGCGGCAACCTTCGGGTCCAGCAGACTCTTGACTGGCTGCTCTCCCAGGGCTGTGGCGGCCCCTACCAGCTCCTGGTGACTCAGTGCCACAACCGCCACATCTGCCAGGGGGGTCTGCAGGGGTCCCACACACTGCTGCTGGGCCACCAGGCCGCCCACGGAACGATCCACCTGAGGAACCGGGGGAAGCTGGCCAGAGGCCCAGGGACAAGGGGGTGGCCTGGCTCACCCTGAACACGCAAGCCTTGGGGGGTGGGCGGCAGGGGGCGAGGCCTCTGTCCTGACCCTTCTCCCTCCCTGATGGACCCCCGCAGCCGTTCCTGGGATGGGCGAGCAGAGCGAGGGGTGCAGAGGGCTAAGGGGGTGGAGCAGGGTGCAGGGAGGACCTTGTTGGTGAGGTAGCGCTTGCTGGCCACAGCAGGCAGCCTGAGGACCCGCGACAGAGCCTGGCGCACACTCAGCCCTGGGGGCAGAGTCAGAGGCTGCAGCAAAGGGAGACTCCTCTGGAGGAAGAACTCCTGCAACACAGACGGCAACAGGGGTGTGAGCACTGGGGTGGAGCACTAGGCATACAGGTGACAAAGCACGTGTGGGGCAGAGGGTGGAGTCAGGCCAGGGAAGGGAGATGCCTTCTGCCCCCATGTACCTTCCGGGGCATCTTGCCCAGCACCCAGTCCAGGTCCAGGTCCACAGGGGTTGGGGGAGGAGTGGGGGGTGCATCCACCTGTCCATCTGTGCCCGTAGGCCACTCTCGATCATCTACCAGCACTATCTGTAGACCAGAGGGACATCACCCAGAGGGGGTGAGGCTGTGACCACCAGCAGGGAGTGAACTCTTCTGGAAAGTAGGGCAGAAGTGCTCTTTCCACCCCATCTGGCTTCTCCTGTTGAGCCCCCCCCCCGCCCCCGCCCCCACAGCCTACATGCTATTCCCCACGGCTCCCCTGTGTTCATCTCTTTCCTGGGCCCTGGCAGCTCAAGTCCACCTACAGCATCTGCTACTGACTCCCCAGGCCAACTCACTCTCCTGTCTCCAGTGATGGTGCCCACAAAACAGACTGGGCAGCGTTCCCGGGCACTGACACAACTCAGGAAGTCACGGTCAGAGGGCCTCAGCAGAAGTGCGTTCGACTCCTGGTACTCGGCCCCCCAGATTTCCAGGGCATTCAGGGTTGGGTCCCCCAGCTGCACATCCATGAGGGAGGACGAAAAGGAAGGGTCAGTGGGTGCTATCAAATCTTATGATCTTGCTGAGAGTGAGGGGCAGATGGGTGGGGCTGCTGGGACTGGCAGGGGCAGGGAGGCGGGCAGATTTCACAGAGGACGACCCACCTGGAAGCGGCTGGTGTAAATGATGGCTCCAGCCGGGTCACTCAGCTCCTTCAGGACATTGCCTGGTGGGGGTGTTCCCGGGAGAGGTGCTTGCATGGCCGCCGTCAGCACCGGGATAACAAAAGGCTGTTCCCAGCCTCCCAAGGAGCCCTTAATTCTGTGCATCCCTGTTTGAACCGCTGCTGCACCCTCTCTACCAACTATCCCATGGCAGCAAGCTGCCACCCTCAACCCTGGGCCTGTTTAGAATGTATAGTGTGTGGAGAATGGGACCCTGAGCTGTCAGGTTGATTGCAGATCCTCAACCTAAACCAACTGCTGAGACTCTCCCTAAATTGAACCAAGCAGAGACCAGGTAGGCCCGGTCCCTTGTCCCAACCCCCTTTCTCACCATTGCCACCAGCACCCTGGTCATGGAGGCTGCAGATGGGGTTTCCCTCAGGGGCCTCCACACAAGCCCGGATCACACGGTTCATCTTCTGTTCCATCTCTGGGTCTCCCCGCTGCACAGCCCCAAAATCCAGGTCACTGGCATTGTCTCCCTGCACCTGTGGGGATAGATATAGACAGCATAGATCAGTTCAGGAGGGCTGGGAGCTCACACCTCACCCATGTATGGGGCCCCGAGAGATCACAGAGTTGGCATCTGGGCTATTCCCACTTACCTGCACAGACGAAGCAGCTCCGCCCCCAACTCCAATCCTGTAGACAGGACCGCCAACCTTCACGACATCCATGCCTGCGAGGAAGGAGGGCTGAATCAGAGCACTCAGGGAATGACAGTACAAGTACAAAGCAGTGTGAGGATAAAGGGAAGCCAACATTGGGGGTATCTGTCAACATTCATTGAGTTAAATACACTCCAAGGAATTTACCCTCCAGATTATTCACAGGTGCAAAATAACCAATGAACAAACTTAAACAATAGCATTATTTGTGTTACCAAAGACAAGAAATAATCTACATGCTAATGACAGAAATATGCAGGTCAGGAAGCAACAGTTAGAACTGGACATGGAGCAACAGACTGGTTCCAAATAGGAAAAGGAGTACATCAAGGCTGTATGTTGTCATCCTGCTTATTTAACTTCTATGCAGAGTACATCATGAGAAATGCTGGGCTGGAAGAAGCACAAGCTGGAATCAAGATTGCTGGGAGAAATATCAATAACCTCAGATATGCAGATGACACCACCCTTATGGCAGAAAGTGAAGAACTAAAGAGCCTCTTGATGAAAGAGAAAGAAGACAGTGAAAAAGTTGGCTTAAAGCTCAACATTCAGAAAACGAAGATCACGGCATCTGGTCCTATCACTTCACGGGAAACAGATGGAGAATAGGTGGAAACAGTATCAGACTTTATTTTTGGGGGCTCCAAAATCACTGCAGATGGTGACTGCAGCCATGAAATTAAAAGACATTTACTCCTTGGAAGAAAAGTTATGACCAACCTAGACAGCATATTAAAAAGAAAAGACATTACTTTGCCAACAAAGGTCCGTCTAGTCAAGCCTATGGTTTTTCCAGTGGTCAGGTATAGATGTGAGAGTTGGACTGTGAAGAAAGCTGAGCGCCAAAGAATTGATGCTTTTGAACTGTGGTGTTGGAGAAGACTCTTGAGAGTCCCTTGGACTGCAAGGAGATCCAACCAGTCCATTCTAAAGGAGATCAGTCCTGGGTGTTCACTGGAAGGACTGATGTTGAAGCTGAAACTCCCAATACTTTGGCTACCTCATGAGAAGAGTTGACTCATTGGAAAAGACCCTGATGCTGGGAGGGATTGTGCACAGAAGGAGAAGGGGACGACAGAGGATAAGATGGCTGGATGGCATCACCGACTCGATGGACATAAGTTTGGGTGAACTCTGGGAGTTGGTGTTAGACAGGGAGGCCTGGCGTGCTGCAATTCACGGAGTCGCAAAGAGTTGGACACAACTGAGTGATTGAAATGAACTGAATGACAGAGAACTGGTTAAATAAATTATGATATAAGCCATACAGTGTAAAAGTAAGCCACTGCAAAAGAAAATTACATATGAATATAATGAAGTAAAATGATTTCATCAGTATGAAATGATTTCCAAGCATATTGCTAAGCTGAAAAAAAGCAAGGTACAGATATATACATACCCACTTAGAACCCCATCAATAAGAATAAAATACTTAGGAATAAACTTAATAGAAATGTAAGACTTATACACTGGAAAACATGAAATACCTACTAGGCCTAAATAACTTGAAAAAGATCTGATGTTTATAGACTGGAAGACTTAATATTGTTATGACGGCAATACTCCCCAAAGTGATCTTAAAGTCAACACAGCCACCTTTTTCAAAGAAATGGACCAGCTGACCCTAAAATTTATACAGAAATCTGAGGGACCTAGAACAAAGCCAAGACAATCTTGAAAAAGAACTAAATTGAAGGACTCATACTTTCTGCTTTTAAACTTACCACAGAGCTAAAAGGTTTTGTCCAAAAAGGGTTGTTAGAACAACTGGATATCCACATGTCAAATAAGGAAATTAGATCCCTACTTCATACCATACACACTTCAAAATGCTTTAGCGCCTTAATGTAAGCGATAAAAGCTAGAAAGTATTACTAGAGAATATAGAAGTCAATCCAGGTGACCTTGACTCAGGCAATGGTTTCTTAGTCATGGCACTGTAAGTCAAAAGCCACAAAACAAAAATAAACTATATTTACCAAAATTTAAAAAAATTTGTGATTCAGGGGACACCATGAAAAAAGTAAAAAGACAACCCACAGAATGGAAAAGAATACTTGCAAATCATGTATCTACCTGATAAAGGGCTAGTATCTAGAATATATAAAGAACTCTTAGAACTCCATAAAAAAGGCAAACAATACAATTTAAAAGCGAGCAAAGGGTCTCAACAGATATTTCTCCAAGGAAGACATAGGAATAGTCAACAAACATATAGAAAGATGCTTAACATCATGAGTCCTTAGGGAAATGTAAACGCAAACCACCATGAGATACTAATGACACTTCATATGCATTCCGATGGCTGTAATCAAAGAGACAGATAATAACAAGTGTTGATGAGAATCTAGAGAAACCGGAACCCTCACACACTGCTGAGGGGAATGTAAAATGGTGCATCTGCTTTGGAAAACAGTGTGTTAGGTTTTTTTTAAAAGACTGAGTATAGTTATCATGAGACCTAGCAAGTCCACTCCAAGTCACATACTTGAGAAATAACAACATAAAGACAAAATAAAACTTGTACACAACTGTTTATAGCAGCATTATTCATAATTAGCCGAAAAGCAGAAACAACCCACTTGTCTACCAACTGACAAATGGATAAAGAAAATGTGTTATAGGTACATAACAGAATATTAATATCATTCAGTCACAAAAAGGAATGAAGTACCGATACGTACTATAATACGAATAAAGATGTCATGTTAAGTGAAAGCAGCCAAACACATTTATAACAGGGAAATCTATCAAGATAGAAAATAGATTACAGGTTTCCAGAGGCCAAAAGAAGGAGCATGGGGAGTGACTGCTTGTGAGCACAGGGTTTCTTTCTGGGGATGATGAAAATGTTCCAGAATTAGTAGTGATTAAGGCACAACTTTGTGAATGTACTGAAAACACTAACTTATACACTTTAAAAGGGCACACTTTATGGTACATGGATTATCTCAATAAAATGGTTATTAAAAAAATAGGTGGAGAATTCCCTGGCAGTCCAGTGGTTAGGACTCTATGCTCTCACTTCTGGAGCCCTGGGTTCAATCCCTCTTTGAAAAGTAAAATCCCATAAGCTGTGTGGCACAGCCAAAAAAAAGTGTGTACACAAGCTAGTTGTTTTAACAGAGGAGGCAAATACACACATGGGTCTGTTTATGTATGCAGGAAGCACTTCTGGCAAGGTACAGGAATGACCAATTAACATTGCTTATCTCTAGGGAGGGAAACTGGGTGGCTGGAGGTCAGGGAGAACAGCGTTTTCACTGTACAATCTTTTTTTTGCTTTTTAAATTCTGAGCCATGTGACTGGTCACACATTCAATAAATGGTACCCAGCCTCTATCTTGATTCCACCACAGGTCCTAGCACAGTGCTCAGCACCCAGTGGGCCCTCAGTAAATGCTGACCAACTGAACTAAATTTGCAGATAAAAACAGAGGTGCTGGGTAAAACTACTGGCTGCTTTGACTAAGCAGGGTGGGCCCCTGGCATGGAGAAATCAACCGGGGAAAGGCAGACTGAGCCTGCCCAACTGGCATAAAGCCCTGCCCTACCTTAAAACCCTGTCCAGAGTAGAAGAGACAGGAGCCGGGAGATACAAAACAAACTGCTGAGATTCCACTCCTGCAGTAGCCATGCCCTGGGGAAAAAGCTGCCGGGACCTGGAGAGAGGTGGGGGGCTCTTACCTGGCTCTGGGGGCTCCTTGCTCACATGCTCAGCTTCCATGGACCCAATGCCTCCGCTAAACATGATGGGCTTGATCCACTCACGCCGCTGGCCGTCCGGGAGTTGAAGGCCCAAGGAACGGGCAAAGCCTGGAACGTGGATGTCACAGGGAGAGGGCACAGGGTCTAGTCATCCAGGCTCCTCAGCGCTTACTGGGTCACACACCCTACCCTGCCTCTGGGACAAATATCCATGTCAAGGATAATAGTCCCCTACACCCTCCAGCCTCACCAGCAAGCACTGGTTCCCCAAACTTGTTGCCGTAATCAGAAGCCCCATTACTGGCCTCAATGGCAATCTCCAGGGGTCGGGCAAAGTTTCCTGGATACTGGAAGCTTGGATCCTCCCAGGGCATACTGTAACCTGGGAAGGAAAGAGGAAGAGGGATGGATGGTAAAGATGGAAGTCAGAGGAGCCAGGACCCTTTAGGAAGAGTCTGACTCTTGGGATCAGAGCTCTTAACATTTTCTAAGAAATTGGATTTTGGGGGCAGTTGATGATCAAAAGTCTAACTCTGTATTAGGTTGTTTTTGTTTTTGTAAGAAAATTGTAGTTCTGCAAAGCCAGATGTGGATCTCCCTTGGCCTATTGTCCTCATGACCATGGCTGGGGAAAGGCCAGCTACTCTAGAGCCCTTTCTCCCAAGAAAAGGTGCCCATGATGACTGCTTAACTTAGGAGATAAAAGTGTCCAGTGCCTGCCAGGAGGAGGAATCTGGGTAGAGAGCAAAGAGATGGGACCTGGGATACGCAAGTTTCCAAAGCAATAGCCAGCAGTGCCAGCCACCACGTGGGCCCCTCGGCCTGTGCACTGGACATCTCGGATCCGGCCCCCTGTGCCAGTGGTTGCACCACTGAAGGGGGCTACTCCTGTGAAGAGAGAGGGAGAGGTATGGCTATTGAAGAGCAAGGTCCACCACTGACCACCCTGCTGAAAATAAGGACATGCAGCCAATCTGCTGGTCCCCAGGGTGAGGGGGGCTGGGACCTTTGCCCCTCCCTACACTCTGATCCCACCTTCCCTCCTGGGTACTCAGCTCACCTGTGGGGAAGTTGTGTGTCTCTGCCGTGAAGACAACATGTCTCAGCCCCTGACGTTGCTGGAAGGAGCTTGGCCGTGTGGGGTCCTTGGGCCGCAAGAATCGGACTTCCTTCCCCTGGATGGCACTGTGGACACATCGTTCTGGGCCTGGCCTCCTTGCTGGGATCTGCACTTACCCCACTGGAGCCTGGGGCACTCTGTCCCCTGTGCCCAGCTAAGGGTACCACCTACCTGCTGTTGTCACAGAACTTGAGGACGTTGTTGGGGTTGGAGGATGCCTGGGTGCTCATGATGGACTCAAACAGTGAGTGTGGCAGCTCCTGTCCATCCACGTGGAGTCGACCCTTGAAGAACCAGTGTCGGCTGTGCTCGCTGCAGGGATGATGTAGGGAGGGGACGGCAGGGCAGAAACATGGGTCATGTCTCAGGCTTTGCCACGTCTTCTCCCCACCAGCATAAAAGGCAGAGTTACAGCCACAGGTCAAAACAGATTTCAGAAAGTCATAAGCTTCCAATGGTCTGTCACTGTGGATTATCCAGATCCCGAGTAAAGATAAAACCAAGATGTGATGCAGACTATTGAATGGATGGGGAACCCAGGCACTCAGACTCAGGGAGGCCCCTAAGCCAAGAAGTTGTGCTAGTGGTAAAGATCCCACCTGCCAATTCAGGAGACATAAGAGATGTGGGTTCAGTCCCTGGGTCAGGAAGATCCCCTAGAAGAGGGCATGGCAACCCACTCCAGTATTCTTGCCAGGGAAATCCCACGGACAGAGGAGCCTGCAGGCTATGGTCCATAGGTTCACCAAGAGTTGGACATGACGGAGTAACTAACACTTTCACTTTCTTAGGCCAAGAGAGAGCCATGGAGGGTCCCTATGATCTTCCAACCTCCACACTCTCAGACACCAGAATGTCCCCATTCCTCCCCACCTATTGGACTGAGCCAAGTCGAAGACTTCCACAGTGCTGGGGTTGCGCTGCAGCTCCTGGAAGCGCTTGGTGTAGAAATCCAGGTCCCAGGAGTCTAGGGCCAGACCTAGGAGACAACCCCCAGAGAAGCTGGTTGTGGGACACTGCACACTTCTGGCCTGGGCCTTCCTTCAGGGACCCCTGCTGACCTAGCTCCTGGTTGGCTTTCTCCAGGGCAGACCAGCCCTCAGCCAGTACGTCAATTGGGCTGCTCAGGGGTGCTGGGATGCACCCTGAAGAGAAGCTCTGGATGGGCTGGGGGAAGTGCTGCTCCGTCATCCGGTCATGCAGGGTAGCCAGAGCAATGGCCTCCAGGTCAGCTGAAGGTGGGTAGGCAAACTAGGGGTGGAGACACACAGCGAGGGCGAGGGGTGCAGGGTTGAAGAATGGACAAAATGGTCCACCCTCGGTCCTCCAAGCCACACAAGCCCAGCCCACTGCTAGCCTCTCCAGCACCTTTGCTCAATTAGAAAAAGATGCCCCTTCCAGGCATGAGTGCCTGTCAGCATTAGAAACAGGAGCACAGGCTGGATTTCTGTCCTATTTACTTCTCGACCAGGCGGCCTCAAGCAGTGAACAAGCTGCAAATAGGGCAGGCCTCAAATCAGAAACTGCTTCCCCTGCTTCTCATCATTTCCTTGGATTGCAGGACCCAATCTCCTGCCCACTTCCTCTTCTGGATCCCCACCTGGTTGCCTACTGCCTCACCGAGAGCAGGTAGCGCCGGGTTGGCTCCACGCGGTCCACGGCCCCCAGCCCCGCAGCCTGGCACACTGACACGATGTTGCTGGATGTCGGGGTGGAAAAGTTCAGCCTGTAGATTGGTTAGGACCAGATGGTTAGGACCTGAGCCCCAGCTGAGAAGGTGGATCCTGCCCACTGCCGTCCAGCCAGTCTCCAACCTCCACTCCCCAGCCCCACCCCCGCCCATACCACTGGCCTCCAGCCTTAGATTTGGGCCCTGAGAAACATGCTTTCAAAGGTCATTCAAATAAACCATAACTGCAGCATCAAAATGTTTCAACTTCAATGTCTAGGAATGCAACTTGTTCTATTTCCAGAACATGCCTGGGAGCTGGCTCAGTCTTCAAAGTGGGGAGTTGGGTGAAGAGAAAACAAATCTCCCAAGGATCACAAGAAGAGGAAGAGGCATGAGAATGGCAGGGGTGGCAGAGTGTTTGGAAGGGCTCTGGACCATGGAACAAGTTGCTTGAGGCTGGAACACTTGCCTAGGTCCGACCTCCAGCAGCAGGTCTGTGGGGCCAGGAAGGAGCCAGGACTCCTGAGCAACATCATCCAGTAACAAGGGGCAGCCAAATAGCCATGTCAGCTTCTTCATCTCCTTGTTGCTCGGGAAGGACTCAGCTGCAGGGAGACAGGGCAAGGAGACGTTGGGACACTGCCACTGGTGATTGGTACTTCGCCCAAGAATCCAGTAACTGGCCCAACCTGTCCAGTTCACATTGTAGCACTGCTCAGTCTTGACACCCTGCAGCTCCGGTAGTTCCCTTTGCAGCTTCCTTTCAATGTATTCAGAGGCTGCCCTCTCGTGGCCAGAGGGGCGGACATAGAAGCGAAGGACGGAGGACATCTCTGCAGGTGTCCCTTGCTGGAAAGACGAGTTAGGTTCCTAAAAAATAACATGAACTAGAGCCGATCTGTTGAACTGGTTTCAAGTTCAGTTCAGCTGAGGCTTTGGAGACATTAGGGATGGGGTGGGGGAAAGTATTGGGGGCATTCAGGGATAAATGCATCCAGACATTTCCAATCCAGTACGGTCAAGGTCAGGGGACTGGGGGTACCAACCTAGCATGGTGGCAGTGGGAAAGACTTCCTAAGGGAAGGGCTTCCCTGGTGGCTCTGCTAGTAAAGAATCTGCCTGCAATGCAGGAGACCTGGGTTCGATCCCTGGGTTTGGAAGATCCCCTGGAGAAGGGATAAACCTAGCATGGTGGGAGTGGGAAACACTTCCCAAGAGAAGTGGCATCTAAGTGTAAACCTAAAGGATGAGCTGGACTGGGCTGGTCAGTAAAGTCAAACGACAGCTCCTCTACTTCAGTGTTTCAAAATATTATGTCCCTGTTCAAGGTAAATGCAAAGCCTGACAGTCAAAGACCCTCCAGGTCTATCCCCAACTACTTTTCAACTTCTGATCCCACTGCTTCTCAAAAGGACCTTAGCTTTACTCACTAAACATTGCCTGGCCTCCTTGCCATTCCTTTGCCCCATCCTAGAATGTCTATGTCTAATTCTATCCTATCCAAAGCTTTCCCACTTGTTGAGGTTAGTACAGGTCGCACCAACTCTGAAGCCCTCCTCGCTGCTCCAGTGCTTAGGGACACCTCCCTCCTATGTGATCAGAGAGCTTCTGATTCACACCATTCATTCAAGCTCTGATCTCTCTCTCTCTCACACACAGCACTTCCACGTGTACAAACTCTCTTCCCAAAGAAGTGGGAAGCTCACTGCTTCACTTCTTCACTTGGACCACTCACAGGTATCTCAAATCTAACTTACTGAAGGCTGAATCTGACTATTCTGTCAAGGTCACTGAATGAAGATTGCAACGTTGCCAATCTACAGGTCACTTAACTTCTTACCTTATTCAACCTCTCAGCAGCATATGACTTACTCATTCTCTACTTCTTAAAACACTCTCCTCTCTTGGCCTCCTGACACCACTCTCCTGGTATTCCTCTACCTCTGGTTGCTCCATCTCAGTCACCTGTGCTGGCTCCTACTCTTCTTGTTGTTGTTAGTTGCTCAGTCATGTCCGACTCTTTATGACCTCATGGACTGTAGCCCACAAGGCTCCTCTGTCCATGGATTTCCCAGGCAACAATACTGGGGTGCGTTGCCATTTCCTTCTCCAGGGGTTCTTCCCAGCCCAGGGATTGAACCCACATCTCCTGCACTGGCAGGTGGATTCTTTACAGCTGAGCCACCAGGGAAGCTCCTACTCTTCTGCTCCACCTCTAAACAGTGGTTGCCCAAGGCTCTGCCCTTTGTTTTCTTCTTTCTAAATGCTCTTCTTAAGTGACATCATTCAGACCCGTGGCTTTAAATATTATCTCTTAGACTGCACCAATGAAACTGCCATCATTCAACCATTTTTGACTAAAAATGACAATTTTACACAATTTGAGTTGATATCTGCCAACAGATTTCATGACTGTACAAAGAGTCAGACATGACTGAGTGACTTTCACTTTACTTATTCAACTCTGACTCTCCCTGAAACTCCATACTAACACATGTAAATGTTTAGTTGACATTGCCACAGAGAAGTCTCATAAACACTAAATAGCCTGCTTTGGTCAAAACAGAAAATTTGATTTATCAGTTCTCCAAGACCTTCAGTTCCCATTTCCCATCTCAGTTAACACCACCTTCATCCAATCTATTGCTCGAGCCAAAAGCCCAGATGTGTGAATGCTAGGTTGAGTCCAACTCTTTGCAACCCCATGAACCATAGCTCACCAGGCTCCTCTGTCCATGGGATTCTTCAAGCAAGAATACTGAAGTGGGTAGCAATGCCCTCCTACAGGGGCTCTTCCTGACCCAGGGATCAAACCCTGGTTTCCTGCACTGCAGGCAGATTCTTTGCCGTTGGAGCCAGCCGGGAAGCCTTTCCTTTTATCAACCAAAAATATCTCAGAATCTTGTAGACTGACAAATTCCAGGACAGATCTCATTTTAGCTACGGGTGCTCCTGCCAGATCTTGATTCTGCCTTTTTTAAGCTTCTACCCCATGCTAACGATTTTTAAAATCTTTTATTTTTATTTATTTTTTTGCCAAGGTTTGTGGGATCCTAGTTCCCCGACCTGGGATTGAACCAAGGCCCTTGGCAATGAGAGCGCTCAGTCTTAATCACTGAACCGTCAGGGAATTTCCCTTATGACCCTTTCTAAAGTTAGACGCCTCGGTTAGTCTCTACACCATAGTTCCTTCACAGGAATGATCACATTCCGAAATCATTCTGATTATTAAAACAGTTGACTTTCCTTTATCGTTCCCAGTGAAATAGGTGCTCCAAGAGCACAGACACAGGATTGCCTACATCAGGGCTGTCTCCCCAAAGACCAGCATGGTATCTGACATAAAACTGGAGGCCAACAGATTATTTCGCTGGTTGAATGAATTGTTAGAGAGGGGATGAATTTACGTGGGGGATCCCATGCCGGGGAACCAACAAACGCAAATGGACGCCTGCACTAAGGCAAGCACGCAGGCCTCCGCTGGGCGCGGCTCTGCCTGGTAGGGATCCTGCAGCCGCCCAAATCAAGCTTGGCGTGGGTAGCTACGGGGTTCAGTTTGTAGTGGTATCTAGGTTTGCGAGCGCGCGCGGCAGCCTTACCACGTGGTAGCACTTCTCGCAGTCAGCTCCTCGAATTCTGGCGCGCAGATCAACGTCATCCGCATGCGCCGCAGGAAGAGGCGGAGTCTAAGAGTGCCTCGCCCTCCCCCCCTCTTTACGTGGTGTGGGCCTCCTCAGACCTTCTCCGTCAATTCCTAGAGCAACTTCTATACCCAGTAGGTTCATTCCAGAAATATATATTCAGTTAACGTTTGTGAAAATAAAGTCAGCCTCAGGTCCCCGCTTCTCTTGTCCCCGTGCAAAGTGTGAGGGAAACACTGAATGCAGGAATAAAACACACCTTTCCTGTCCAGAACTCAGTTTCCGCACCCCCCCACCCCCCACCCCCCTTACTGGCTTTACTTGCTTGCTTTCACTTTTGTCTTTTCTAAATGAACTCATTTTTTAGCGGAGTGGGAGACCTATGTTTTTTAACTTCTAGCTAGTTAAGGTAACAGTAATAATGATCAGAAGCGTTTATTGAAGGAGTATATCAAGGCTCTTAATGTCAGTCTGCTTATTTTACTTAAAAGCAGAGCACATCATGTGAAATGCTGGGCTGGATGAAGCACAAGCTGGAATCAAGATGGCCGGGAGCAATGTCAACAACCTTAGATATGCAGATGATACCACCCTAAGGGCAGAAAGTGAAAAGGAACTAAAGAGCCTCTTGATAAAGGTGGAAGAGTGGGGAAAATTGACTTAAAACCCAACATCCAAAAAACTAAGATCGTGATAAATAAATTTATATTTTTTTAAAAAAGGAGAAAAAAAAAAAAAACTAAGATCATGGCATTTGGTCCCATCACTGCATGGCAAATAGATGGGGAAAAATGGAAACAGTGACAGACTTTATTTTCTGGGGCTCTAAAGTCACTGTGGATGGTGACTGCAGGCTTGAAATTAAGAGACACTTGCTCCTTGGAAGAAAAGCTGTGACAAACCTAGACAGCATATTAAAAAGCAGAGACATTACTTTGCCAACAAAGGTCCATCTATTCAAAGCTATAGTTTTTCCAGTAGTCATGTATGAATGTGAGAGTTGGACTATAAAGAAAGCTGAGCGCCAAAGAATTAATGCCTTTGAACTGTTGTGCTGGAGAAGACTCTTGAGAGTCCCTTGGATTGCAAGGAGATCAAACGAATGCATCCTAAAATAAATCAGTCCTGAATATTCATTGAAAGGACTGATGATGAAGCTGAAACTTCAATCCTTTGGCCACCTGATGTGAAGAACTGACTCATTTGAAAAGACCCTGATGCTGAGAAAGATTGAGGGCAAGAGAAGAAAGGGGTGACAGAGGATGAGATGATTGGATGGCATCATCAACTCAGTGGACTCAATGGACATGACTTTGAGCAAACTCTGGGAGATGGTGAAGGACAGGGAAACCTGGCGTGCAGCAGTCCATGGGGTCACAAAGGGTCTGACAGGACTGAGCAACTGAATAACAAGTACAAACATACATGATTGTATTAACCAGGATCCTATCAGAAAATAGCACACTCAGAAAGGTTTAGTCAGTAAGAATTTAATAGTCTACTTAAAGAGATATGGGCAGGATTAAGGAACAACAAAGTGCAATGGGCCACCCAGAGCCTAGCAACAGCATAAGTGGTTAGCACCTCCAAGCTTGAAAGTACAAAGGGAGAAATGTTGTTATGAGCTGGGAGAGAAGTGGAGCCATGAAAGAATGGTGTTCAGTAGACCTAGGAAGCTACTGCCACAAACTCAATGTTGAGGGAGAAATAGAATAAACTGAGTTCTCCAGTCCTGAATCCCCCTGCAAAATGTCTCTGTCTCCCATTAGCCAAACCTAACCTGAAGCCTGAGGGCAAGAAAGCAGGAATGGAGTGCTAGGATTGGTACTGTGGTAACCAGTCCGGTGGTCTTTCTAAAGAGTCAGGCAACACAGAAACACTCATAGTTAAAAGTCTTTATCCTTATCCCTTTCCTGTCCCATTCTCTTCCTTTCTCCAGTATAGGGTGAAGCCTAGCGTGAGCTAAGTAAGGCACTTGGGATACACCATTTAATATATTTTAGGTGGCTCACTTTACCTCACCCTAATTCCATCCCTGTCCCAGATATAACAGTTATTATCTGTTTGGTAGGTAATATTCCAGGCTGTACTTGTGACTCATTTCTGACAGAGACCACCTGTTGACTCTTGGCATCTGAGTACTCCTGGACTTCTTTCCCTCCAGCCGCTCCTGGTGTTCTAATTAGGGAGTCAATGTGGCTGGAGTGGAGTGAGAGAAAGGTTTCACCTCCAATGGGGGAATCTCTCATTCCTGTTGTATTGATGAAAAGGGAAGGGACATACCTCTGATGTAATCATGGGAAATAATTGCAAACATATATTTGCCTTATAAATAACTTGGCACCAACATTGCAAATCAAATATACTTCAATAAAAAATACAATTAAATTTAAAGAAATTTTAATTCTACAAGTTATGGTATCCCCTAATTCAACTTCATTCAATACAAGCTCTATATTCCTTATTATATGAACTAGTTATACACTGTGGTGCCAAGTTATTTATAACAAATGTGTATTCTGTCTTGCTCTAAAAATGATTTGAAGCTGCTGCAAGTATACAATGGCCTTTGATGCTCCTCTTTCACTTCATACCTTTAATTTCCCCTCCTTCCCTCCAGCCTCACTGACTTCTTGCATTTCTTTCCACCACAAAGGCTTTGTTGTTTCACCTGTCCATTCTTTCTCTGTAATCCCCATCATATGAATCCTTCACTTCTCTCAATTTTTTAATAGAAAATCATTGTTTCAGTAAGGCTTTCACTATATAAAAGGGACACCCCTGCATTCCACAGTATCTATAACTCACATTCTATACATTTTACTTTACTATTTCCCCCATTTGACTATGAGTACCTAGAAGTAACGTTCAGAAAACTAAGATCATGGCATCTGGTCCTATCACTTCATGGGAAATAGATGGGGAAACAGTGGAAACAGTGTCAAACTTTATTTTTTGGGGCTCCAAAATCACTGCAGATGGTGACTGCAGCCATGAAATTAAAAGACACTTACTCCTTGGAAGAAAAGTTATGACCAACCTAGATAGCATATTGAAAAGCAGAGACATTACTTTGCCAACAAAGGTCCATCTAGTCAAGGCTATGGGTTTTCCAGGGGTCGTGTATTGATGTGAGTTGGACTGTGAAGAACACTGAGTACCGAAGAATTGATGCTTTTGAACTGTGGTGTTGGAGAAGACTCTTGAGAGTCCCTTGGACTGCAAGGAGATCCAACCAGTCCATTTTAAAGGAGATCAGTCCTGGGTGTTCATTGGAAGGACTGATGCTGAAGCTGAAACTCCAATACTTTGGCCACCTCAGGAGAAGAGTTGACTCATTGGAGAAGACTCTGATGCTGGGAGGGATTGTGGGCAGGAGGAGAAGGGGACGACAGAGGATGAGATGGCTGGATGGCATCACCGACCAGATGGACACGAGTTTGGGTGAACTCCGGGAGTTGGTGATGGACAAGGAGGCCTGGAGTTCTGCGGTTCATGGGGTCGCAAAGAGTCAGACACGACTAAAAGACTGAACTGAACTGAACTGACCTAGTTTTAACTTAATCTATTTTTCTTTGTATTTGATGCCTAGAACAGTACTTGTCAAACAAGAACCTGATAAATTTTTGTGTATTTACTAATGAAAGCCTCTTCTCTTCCTAATTTAGTCAACCAACCAATCAACCCATGGCTTAATAGGCAGTGGAGTGCACAGAATTCATGCAACTATGTGTCAGCGCTATTCTAGACTTTGGGGGTATAGCAGCGAAGAAAGCAAATAAAAATCTTTGCTCTCATGCAGCTTAATTCTAGAACAAGGAGACTGACAGAAAAAAAAAAAAAAGGAATGAAGTGCTCTGGCTGCATTAAGGAGGAAACAGTTCCTCTACTTGGCAGGATCAGCAAGATGGAAAGATGCTTAGGCGTTATCAGCCAGGCAGGTTGTATTTACGCTCCTAATCTCCCTCCTCCCAGAGATGCGAGACAAGGTAGCAGAGCCGGTACTGAGGTTGAATGGGGAGGAGTCGGAGGAGGAGCCAGGGGCGCGCCCGCTGATGACGTCACGAACCAGCCCTCCTTCAAGTCTCCGCGCGCTGCGCAGCGGGGAGTCGCGGTCGCGTCATGGCGGCCTGCTGGCCTGGGGCTCCTGGCTCTGTGAGTGCTGTTCTCTGTCCCTCGTCTCTTTTTGTTGTTCCAGATTTTTTTCCCCCCTGTAACCTCTTCCTTGCCTCTTTGCCTCCCTGACGTCGCTGGCCTCTCCCGGGGAAGAGGGACTGTGAGGCTGTTTCTTCCGCCCGTTTCACTGGTTCTGCGTATTTATTCCATTATGCTTGCGGCGCCGTCTGTGAGCATTAAACACGTCTCTGTCCAATGTTTAGGCTTCAAGCCCAGTGGGAAGCCAGGATCACACTAACGGCTACCTGTGGGCCTGTGAGTTCCTGGGGGAGACCCCTGACATGACTGAAGAGAAAATGGGTAACTGATAATCCGGAAAAGCTTCTAAGACCCGAAGTGCGTGTAGGGCTTAGCAGGGTTTGAAAAACAAAGGAGATAAAATAGGTTTTAAGGCGCAAGCAAAAATCTGTTCAAAGGCTAGAAATAGAGCAATGTCTTTGAAAAACTCAAGAAGTTCAATTGGGTGGTGGTGGAAGGGTCAGAGCTGACAGTCTTTTAAGTCTTGGTAGGTAGTGACTTCAACCTGAGGATAACTGGGAGTTATTGAAGCTTTTTAAGCGAAAGAGTGATCGGTTGAGTTTCATTTTTGTTTCCTTAGATAGGAGTGTGGAGAGTGGACTAGCCAGTATCAGTTAAAAGACTGTGGTTTATATGTCTTAAGAGGTGGTGGTGACCCCCGACCACGCAGCAATGTTGAGGTTCCAAACGTGAAGACATTAAAAAGATATTGAGATAAAATCTAAATTAAGTAAACTTCCCAGGTTAATACTTTCTCGACTTCATCCACTGACTGGATGGCTTTAATAGCCAGTGAGGGGTCCTGGTTTTCCTAATGTTTACTTTAGCTGAGATCTCTCTCCTGAGCCCAGTTATATCCATCTGCCTACCAGATTCTCCACCTGGCCAGCCTACATACCAACACAACTTTCCACAAAATCCACACCTCTTATGATGTTCACTAGCTTTGCAAATATCCTCAATCCAATAGTTCTACCTTGATATATGGATGTCCTCTTTCATTTCTTCCTTTCCCTACAGGAGACCCAAATTCAATATACACTGTTGCCAACCTCCCCACCCCACCCCACCCACTCCTGGATTCTGATTCAATAGATGGAACCACCTAAAAATCAGCTGTGTTTTAAGCAAAATTTTGGTGATTCTAAGGCAGCAGTACCACTTTGAAAAACAATAGTATTCTATGTGCCAGTGGAGCTAAAAGAGAAGACCAAGAGAAGAAGACAGAAAATGAGGGAGTCTGGGCTGTTATTATATTGGTGGGCAGTTCTGAGTGATGACCTGGTCCAGTTTTGAGAACCCTGACCGTGAACAAGAGTGACTGAGGTGGAGTGAAGGTGAGGTCAGTGATAGCACTGTTCACAAGGACCCTGAAGTCATCTAGAACTTGAATGCTGGTTTTTCAAGCTGCTAAAGGCTAATTGGGGACTTCCCATTTGGTGCAATGGTAAATGCCTATACAGGAGACACGGGTTTGATCCCTGGGTCAGGAAGACCCCCTGAATTAGGAAGTGGCAATGTACTCCAGTATTCTTGCTGGGCAATCCCATGGACAGAGGAGCCTGGTGAGGTGCAGTCCATGGGGTCACAAAACGTCTGATGCAACTGAACACACAGCACACAAAGGTTAACTGAATGTGGAGGACTGACCATAGAAGAACATTGGAGGAACAGGGTTAGAGCTATAACGGTTTAAGATTATTGCTGGGGATCAAAAAGGATAAAGGTCCTACCCCTAAGTATTGTTGAACTCTGTCAGAATTTTTAAATAAATCTGCTTAGCACTGAGTGTGCCAGACTGGTCCCCTCCCCTAGAGTTATCTATATACAGAGGCAACAAAATCTGGCACATACACAAAGATGGTTCCTGTCCTTCTTAGGAAACCCCTAAACTACAAGGTTAAGATCTACTAGATTACTAGAAAAGGAAACAATTCCAGGGGAATTGTATCTTATATATAATTTGTTTATAGGACCTCAAATGTATACACTTCACTAAAAAATGAGGGGGGATTAATAAAAGAATTAGAAAAAAAAGAGGGGGGAACGATGAAAAATTATACTGTCTATGTTCTTTTATGTAACATCTATTAAGCACATTTCCATATACATGTTACTATACAGTACTATGTACTATATGAGCAATTTAAAGGATCTTTTTTGAAGGTGACTTTATTTTTTTAAAGTTAACATAGCAACAAAACCTTTATTTTATTTATTTTTGATTTATTCATTTGTTTTTGGCTGCTCTGGGTCTTCCTTGCTGCACCAGGGCTTGCTTTAGTTGTGTCGAGTGGGTGCTTTTCATTGTGATACATGGGCTTCTCATTGCGGTGGCTTCTCTTGTGGAGCTCAGGCTCTAGGTGGTGCAAGGGCTTCTGTAGTTGCAGCTGGAAGGCTTAGTTGCCCTGAGGCATGTGGAATCTTCCCAGACCAGGGATTGAAGTTGTGTCCCCTGTTTGGCAAGCAGATTCTGAGGGTGACTTTTGACCAGTCTTGTTCCACTTGCTGGCTTTAGAATCAGACCCCTGGGAATTTTCTGGTGGTCCAGTGGGTAGGATTTGGTGCTTTCACTGCACAGGGTCTGGATTCAATCCCTGGTTCCCCAGGCCTGGTATCTTACAAGCCATTCAGCATGGCCAGAGGGGAGAAAAAAAGAACTAGAATCAGACCCCATATAAGATGGGCTGCCACTGCTGGTCACTGCTCTTAATAGATGCATGTGTAAGGTACTGTGGGAGCCCCAAGGAAGGGAGCAGGATTCTCTCGGAGATGCTCAGAGAAGACTTCACAAGGAATATTTATTCTGACTGAGTGCTTTAAAGATTGGTACGGTTTTGTTAAAGAGGCAAGGCCAAAGCTGAACGGCCAGTTGTCTAAGCTGATTGTCTGAACTAAGACTTCTGAGGTTTCTTCAAACTCTAAACTCCTTTACTTTACATATTCATTTACATTCTCTCTCTCTTTTTTTTTTTTTTTTGTAATCTATTCCTTTATTCTTTCCCAAATTTCCTTGGTGGGTAGGATAGTCAGGAAGGTATTTTAACTAGCTTTACTTTCCTCAGGAGCAAGCCTGGCTTGAGGTCGCCCAGGCTTTCATCCAAGAGACCCTGTGTCCACCTGGCAAGGAGCCTGATGTCCAGTTGACTCAGTTGGTCATTGACTGTGTGAAGACTACCTGGTTGTCCCAGGGAAAGAGCCAGGGTTTAACACTGCCCCTCAGCTACAGGTAAGAAGAGGTGGAGTTCACAGCAAAGTTAAATTTGGGATTGAAAACGAAGGACTTATCTTTTGAGAAGAGTGAGGGGAAACTTGCTGAGGGGAGAAAAAGGTGGTATAAATAAAATCTCCTTTTGCCAATCCTTCTCCTTCTCCATCAAGCTGCTTTCCTTTAACTGTTGATCTCCTTATTTGGCTCAAGTCGTGTTTAGAGACAAGAGGAAGTGGTCGAGAAGATAGATGATATGGGAAAAGAACCTTCAAAGTGGGAAGAGAGGCTGATATTATTATTTGTGCTAGGAAACTAAGATATAGACAGTGACTTCAGCAAGTGCAGATCATTGTATTTTGGGAGACCTGAGTTTGAGGTCTGAAGCTGAGTTATTTTATTTTTAAAAACTTTACACTACCATTTCCTAAGGGCTTCCCCGGTGGCTCAGCAGTAAAGAATCCGCCTGCACTGCAGGAGATTCAGGAGATGTGGGTTTGATCCCCGGACTGGGAAGATCCCCCGCAGGAGGGCATGGCAACCCACTCTAGTATTCTTGCCTGGGCAGACGGAGGAGCCTGGTGGGCTACAGTCCATAGGGTCCCAGAGAGTCAGACATGACCAAGGCGACTTTACAAGCACGTACCATTTCCTAAACTGTTCTAGGCAATGTTAATAAAGTACCATAGGAAAAGGGTTCCATGCCAAACATACTTGAGAAACACTGAATGTGACAATCTCTAGGAGAGTCATGAGGCTCATTAACATGTTAAAGGCTCTGCAAAGTCCTCCAAAAAGAAACCTGTTTATCTTTTCATAAAAGTAACCACTATATGGAATATGGGAGAATTCTTGTGAATATCTTTATATTTTTTTCTATACATGTATCTATCCCTAAGCAATATATAGTGGTTTTTACATGACTTCAGACTTTGTGTGAATGGTCCAGTACCTTATGTATCCTTTGGATTTTGCTTTTTGTGCTTAATCTTCTGAGATTTGTTCACATTGATAACTCTAGGTCTTATTTTTAACTGCTGTATGGCATTCTGTCAAGTGAATATACATATCACTGTTTTTTCTTGTTTAAAAAAGGTAGAAATCTGTTTAGGTTTGTTTAATTTGTTGTTTCCCAATAATTGAAAATCAAAAAGAATCATTGAAAAGTGATAAATCAGCAATTTTTAGGAAACTTGCAACCTTTTTAAGTTTCTTATTCTTCTTCAAGATATATGTAGAATAGCTAGCACAATATGTAGAAGATGGTGGGTGAGGATAAAGTAAAAATTTGACAGGTAAAATAATTTATCATTTGATGGGAAAATTTTTTATTTCTCCATTTCCTTTCATTAAGTGCGTGCTGTATGTCAGGTCCCATGGCAGGCCTTGAAAGTTGGAGGACAGGACCCTGAAGAATCTATGAAGAGTGACCCTGTCCTTACTGTTTATTGTCCTGCAGGTGCTTTGGGTGAAGGAACAGTTCTCTCTAGCTGCTTTTTCTTAGGCTTTTATAGAAGTAGGGAAAGACAGAAATACTTCTGAGTGAGACATGCCTGGCTTTGCCACCTACACTACTGTGTATCTGAACCTCTAAATTTCTTCATTGGTGGTATTTCCAGGGGTTTTTGATGAAGATTCAATGCAATATTGAGCATGAATGGACCCAATATAATATGTGCATAGCAGGGGCACACCACATATTAGTGTCTGATTTGCCTTTTAGTTGCTCTGAAGTCATTGGGAAAGAATGAGGCCAATGCAGAAGGGGAGTGGGCCATCTAAAACAGCATTTCTAATCTTTAGCACTCACATGGGGATTATGTTCTTGAGGGCAACAAGGAGAATAAATTGTTATGTTTTGTAACCTTATTCTGTTTCTCTTCCACTGGGAAAAAAAACCCATGGGAATGTAAGTGAGTGGAATAATGGTATTACACAAGTGTGACTGTCACTACTTAGATAAATTGTATCACATTCTCTGTGAGATATCTCACAATGGGTACTGACTCAGCAGTATTGCAGCACTTTGCCTGAGAGTGGCTGGTCTCAAACATCTCTTAAAAGCTGGGAACTCATGATACCAACTTCCCCCTCAGCCTCAACCTCCCAGCCAGTCTCCAGTGCTGTGATATTCTAGATTAGGAAAGGAACCTGATTGGGGCCAGTGAGGTTGAGCCATTAGGCAGATGTCTTAGTGTCTCCACTGGAGCTCTCTGTGGAAGCTGAGAGCTGCGATGCTGTCAAGGGAGCAGTTTGTATTGTCTCTAAAGCATTCTCCCCACATGCTCATCCCCTCAGGCCACTCTTATATTCCCACTCCATTTCTCTGGATTCTGTCTGTGGCACTATCTTGTTCAGGATCTCATTCAGCAGACTTTCTTCTCGCCTTTCCTAGGTACCAGCCAGTCTTTGGACCCAGACCTCCTCCTCATTTTCTTAGGCCCTCAGTCCCAATTTTTTTCCCTTTAATCAATAAAACAAAGTATCTTAGTCCACGTTCCCTATTGATCTTTCCTCAGGATCTTGGGGGATTTGTGGAGGGTGAGGATAATTCATAGGCTTGGACGTAGCTATACAGAACCTCTGTTCTCTTCACTCTGCAGCTTTGTCTCAGTAAAGGACCTCACGACCCACCAGCATCTCCCATGCTGCAGCCACTTGTCCTGTAGCAGTACTGTGTACCAGGCTTGGGCCCAAGAGGCTGGACCACGTGGGGTTTCCCTGCCCCGGGAACGACTGTTACTTTTAGGGACACTTACAGACCTATCAGGGAACTTGGAACAAGAGTGCAGGAACGGAAGCCTCTATATAAGAGACAACACTGGTGCCCTGGACTGTGAGGTGAGTAGGAAGGGGGTGGTCAAATGCCTCAGATCCTAATAAGAATGGCATCTAGCATAAGAATGTCAAGACAGTTAAGTCTCTGAGGGAACAAAGATGGAGCAGGATGCATTGGGTGCCAGGATCCTGATTAATCCTTGCCTGTGGTCTTTTCTAGCTCATAGATCTGGACCTTTCTTGGTTGGGCCATCTCTTTCTGTTCCCCAGCTGGAGTTACCTCCCTCCTCCAATGAAGTCCCCAGGAGAGGGGCACGTGGAGCTCTGGGGTACCCCCGTGCCAGTATTTCCTTTGACCATCAGACCTGGCCCTCTCACCCCCATCCCTGTTGTCTACCCAGAGATGGCTTCCCGCCTGCTCAGGCACAGGTAATTCTTCCATCCAAGGGAGGAGGGAGCATTGTAAAAGTGGGAGGACAGTGGATCAGTGGAAGGAGGGAAAGAAAGGCATAGAAAGTAATATAAATGGAATTTCCAAATCAGGGAAACGATGCAGGATTCTTCAAGAGAAGCCTTATCTAAGGGCAGGTAGAGTTTGAAGGAGGCTTTTAGAATAATGGCTTTGGGGTGTGGAAATTTTACATCCCTATTTCTCTTCAAGAAAATTAGAGATACCAAGGGAACATTTCATGCAAACGTGGGCTCAGTAAAGGACAGAAATGGTATGGACCTTACAGAAGCAAAAGATACTAAGAATACACAGAACTGTACAAAAAAAATCTTCATGACCAAGATAATCATGATGGTGTGATCACTCACCTAGAGCCAGACATCCTGGAATGTGAAGTCAAGTGGGCCTTAGGAAACATCACTACAAACAAAGTTAGTAGAAGTGTTGGAATTCCAGTTGAGCTATTTCAAATCCTGAAAGATGATGCTGTGAAAGTGCTACACTCAATATGCCAGCAAATTTGGAAAACCCAGCAGTGGCCACAGGACTGGAAAAGGTCAGTTTTCATTCCAATCCCAAAGAAAGGCAACACCAAAGAATGCTCAAACTACCGCACAATTGCACTCATCTCACATGCTAGTCAAGTAATGCTCAAAATTCTCCAAGCCAGGCTTCAGCAATACGTGAACCATGAACTTCCAGAGGTTCAAGCAGGTTTTAGAAAAGGCAGAGGAACCAGAGATCAAATTGCCAACATCTGCTGGATCATCAAAATAGCAAGAGAGTTCCAGAAAAACATCTATTTCTGCTTTATTGACTATGTCAAAGCCTTTGACTGTGTGGATCACAATAAACTGTGGAAAATTCTGAAAGAGATGGGACTACCAGACCACCTGACCTGCCTCTTGAGAAACCTGTACGCAGGTCAGAAAGCAACAGTTAGAACTGGACATGGAACAACAGTCTGGTTCCAAATAGGAAAAGGAGTATGTCAAGGCTGTATATTGTCACCCTGCTTATTTAACTTATATGCAGAGTACGTCAGGAGAAATGCTGGACTGGAAGAAGCACAAGCTGGAATCAAGATTGCCCGGAGAGATATCAATAACCTCAGATATGCAGATGACACCTCTCTTATGCCAGAAAGTGAAGAACTAAAGAGCTTCTTGATGAAAGTGAAAGAAGACAGTGAAAAAGTTGGCTTAAAGCTCAACATTCAGAAAACAAAGATCATGGCATCTGGTCTCATCACTTCATGGCAAATAGATGGAGAAACAGTGGAAACAGTGTCAGACTTTATTTTGGGGGGCTCCAAAATCACTGCAGATGGTAACTGCAGCCTTGGAATAAAAAGACGCTTACTCCTTGGAAGGAAAGTTATGACCAACCTAGACAACGTATTAAAAAGCAGAGACATTACTTTGCCAACAAAGGTCTGTCGAGTCAAGGCTATGGTTTTTCCAGTGGTCATGTATGGATATGACAGTTGGACTGTGAAGAAAGCTGAGCGCTGAAGAATTGATGCTTTTGAACTGTGGTATTGGAGAAGACTCTTGAGAGTCCCTTGGACTGCAAGGCAATCCAACCAGTCAATCCTAAAGCAAATCAGTCCTGAATATTCATTGGAAGGACTGATGTTGAAGCTGAAACTCCAGTACTTTGGCCACCTGATATGAAGAGCTGACTCATTTGAAAAGACTCTGATGCTAGGAAATGTTGAAGGCAGGAGGAGAAGGGGACGACAGAGAATGAGATAGTTGGATGGCATCACCGACTCAATGGACGTGAGTTTGAGTAAACTGGAGTTGGTGATGGACAGGGAAGCTTGGCATGCTGCAGTCCATGGGGTCAACAAAGAGTCAGACATGACTGAGCAACTGAACTGAAGTGAACTGAGATTGTAGTGGAAAGGAAGGCATTTGTAAGGGGGAAAAAAAGAGAGGGAGAGATAAAAAATGACTCCTCTTCTCTCTACCTTTTTTAGAAGTAAGCACAGAAATGTGCAGCCAAACCTTGCTGGGAAACTAATTCGATTCAGTGCTCTGGTGAAAAGTCGGAAGAAAGCTTACTTTGTCCTGTTTCTTGGTGGATCCTCCCCAGCTGGCAGCCAGGTGTCTGTCATTGTGCAGGTGAGGTTTAGGGTCAATTCAGGAGTGTGGAGGTGTGAGAGGGCTGTACAGGCTCCTAACAGGTAAGATAGCATCACAGGAGAAACCATGTGGGAAAGGACAGCTTCAGAGGCTTGTTTCTAGGACAGTGCAGTTGAGGGAAGAGTCCAGGTGGTACCTTCCCTACGTATAGAAGATGGGGAGAAGACTTCCCTGCTCTGTAGCTCATGCAAGGAGACAGCTTCTGTATCGTGTGTCCCATTTTGAAAAACTGCAAGAATCACCTGTTTTCCCCCAGAAGAGTGACCAAGAAAAGTATTTATCTGAACACCATTAAAACATGGAATAACATGTTCTTTTAAAAAAAACCTGGTACTTACTGTTGAGTCTTTTTACATCAACTGATATAATTTATTTTATTTTTTAAATTAATTTTTGTTGAGTATAATTTTACAATATTGTGTTAGTCTCTACTCTACGTTAGTGTGAATCAGCTATATGTATACATAGGTCACCTCTTTTTTGGATTTCCTTCTCATTTAGGTCACCACAGAGCATTGAGTAGAGTTCCCTGAGCTGTACAGTAGGTTCTCATTAGTTACCTCTTTTATGCATAGTAGTGTGTGTATGTAAATTCTTGTGTTCAGTCAAACCATCGTAAACTACTGGTTTTGCATAAACAATAAACTTCCGTGAGGTCTTAGCTATGAGTGGTGATGTTGAAGTCTGGTTGGTGTTTTCAAGTAGAAATGAGGGTCTGTGAAGCTGAGCACCTGGGACTGTGAAGTTCAGGTATCCTGAGTCCTCAGTTGTGTTTCAAAGCCCCTGAGAATGGCATTTGTGCTCTGGGAGGAGAAAGATGGTTATATTTATTAATGGTTTTCTCTATGTAACTTTTCCCCTTTTGCTTAAATTTCTTCAATAACCCATTGTTGGCCCCTTGTACATTCCATATACCTTCTGGGGTTTATTTATGTTCCTACTTGGATGATTCTCCCTTTCTGATTGATTAAAAGTCTTCAGCATGTTATTTCTGGATTTTTTTCTTCATCTTGGCGCTTCCATTTTGTCTCCTGCCACCCCCAGGAACATTCCTCCTCCATCCTGGCCAGTGTTTTCCTTACCTTGCTCATTCTGAGTTCTGAAGATTTCTATATTGTTTTTTCTTGCTTAAAACACCTTTCTCTCTCCTCTCCACTTCAGCAAACCAGAGATGGCCTTCAGGACCCTGGCAAGTTCAGCTTCTGTCACTTGGCCTTCTTGATCATCCCAGCCCATCCTGACCTCTTTTCTTTCTCTGAAACCTTACAAATGTGTGTTGTTTTTTCCACTTGATCATATATGGCTCCATGTTATTACTTGGGTTTTGTGTCTGTGTTTCCTGGTGGTTTGATATATGTTAGAGAAGAGAGAACAGTCTATGTTATTTCACTTAACATCGTCCCCATACTGGATACATACGTACCGTGTTCATATTGATTAAATAAGTGAAAGTTGTTTGCATGGCTGGTCTGTATGGTGGGGTGGGATAGGGGAAATGCAAGGGCAGAATTGTCTGCACAAAATATTTATATATTTTGGAGGAAGCTGTACCGATGGTGTGTGCCTTGGGGGAGGGATTAGGAAACGTTTGCCATCTCCTATGAGAGGGGAGAGTTCCTGAGAGTTCTGAGGCTTAAGATTTAATTGGCAAACAGGAAAGATAAAGAAGGAAGGAAAAGAAAAAGAGGTAAGGAAAGGCTCTCGAGGAGCCAGTCCTTGAGGTGACATGGTGATGGGAAGGAGCTCCTGCAGAGGGACAGGACATGGGACGCCTCTCACGTACCATGTCACCTGCTTCTGCACAAGCCAGGTCCCTGCCCAGCTGGTGTGGCACCGAGCCCTCTGTCCTGGTAGAGCCTATGTGCTGACAGAAGTGCGAGTGTCCAAGCTCCCTGGTCACCGTTACCGGGTGTGGATGACCAGCCCCTCCTCCCAGCTGTTGCCGCTGAAACCAGAATGTGTGCGAGAGCTGGAACTGGAGCTGGCCGGAGTCCCCTTGGAGGCCGACCCCCAATCACTGCCCCGGCCCAGCAGCCCCCAGGACAAGAAGGGTCCAGGTCCAGACTGTCTCGTCCGGGACTCCATACTCTTATCCTACACGGTGCGCATGAGGGAGAGGTTCCTGAGCCTGAGGGGGCAGGAATTGTGGGGTCTCCGAAGAAGAAGGGCCTGAGGATCACCTGGCCCTTCGGCTTCTTTGCAGGGAACGGTCACTGGCACGCTGAATCAGCCTGCGGGCCTCTATGAGCTGGACGGGAAGCTGGAGCTCTGCCTCGCCTACCAGCAGTTCCGTGGCCTCAGGCGGGTGGTGCGACCAGGAGTCAGTCTGGAGGTATGTGAGGGGGTCCTGGCTGGTGACAAAGAGAGACTGTCTTACCTTTATTGGTTGGTTTTTTTTTGGAGCAGGTCGACACCCATACAACAAAATTATAAAAATAATTAAATGTGCTGGAGTGCGAGGTGCTTTTGTAAATAGTGATTTGGACAAGAGCTCATATCAGGAGTGGAGACTGGGGCCCTGGGAGGAGCAGGTGGGTCCAGAGCATCTCCTTTCTAGAAGGACCTTCTCACTGGAGGAGGAGATGCTGGAGCTGAAGTACAGGTGTGGGGCCAGGATGACCTCAGGCAGCCCAGTGAGCCCTCTGGCCCACAGAAAGGCTGAGTGTAGCTCCTAGGAGGTGAAGGCTTATTTACCACAGGGGAGTGGGTCATGATGGAAAGCAAGACAGAGCTGGAGGGAAGTAACCTGTAAAGGAGAAATTGTGTGTTTCCTATGAGCCAGGCAGTGGCAAACTGCATTTACCTCTGTCTGGGACTACTGAGTTGCTCTTTCACCTCTTCTGCCTCCACAGCTCCAGGATGTTCACCTCCTGCAGTCAGTGGGCGGGGGGACGAGAAGACCCATATTAGCTCCCTGCCTTCGTGGCGCCGTTCTGCTTCGGGGCTTCTCTCATCAGGTGCCTGAGACTCAGTTTTCCCACCAAGTCCCCCAGGCCTCCCTGTATGAGCAGCTGGTATGGGAGCATCAGTTAGGACTCCCCATCTACCTGTGGGCCACCAAGGCCCTGGAGGATCTGGCCTGCAAGTGAGGAGGACGCGGATTGGGGCTGGGGAGGTGGTGAGGGGTGGGCCACTTTGTCTCAGGGATGCCATATTCTGGAAGAGTCTCTGGGGGAATTGACTCCACTTCTCTGTGTGGCCAAGGCTGTGTCCTCACGTGCTGAGATACCACCAGTTCCTAAAGTATTCGTCACCTGGGGACCCCAGCCTGGGACTACAGATTCTGGCCCCGATCTTGGAGGTTCTCATTCCACCTGGCTGCCCTGGTCGGAACACACGCAGCGAGATCCTTGAAGACCCACATCACTGTCCACTCCAGAAGGTCTGAAGATGTCGGGGTATGGGTGGCAGATCTAACACCCTGGGGGACACCCGGGCACAGGGGGACACGTAACCTGATATCTTGTCTCTTGGACAGTACACCCAGCTGCAGACCCCCTGCTTTTTCCCTACTTTGGCCATCCTGAAAGAGGAAGCGAAGCGCCAGGCCTGGGCCTCCTTTGACCCTAAGACCCTTCTGCCCTTCCCAGAGGCTTCTCACTTGCCCAGTTGGCAACTCAATCAGCGCCTGGCCTGGTCCTGGCAGTGTCTACTGCCTTCTGCATTCCACCCTGCCCCGGTGAGTGTGGCTCCAACAGGGGTCCGGGGACTTCCTCTGTTTGCCACTTTCACTACTCCTGCCATAGTCCTTTCTTGTCATTTTGATGGCACTAGCCTTCTTAACTAGACCGCTCCATCTCTTCCTGGACCCCTCTAGTCCACTCCCCTGCAATGACTAGAAATGGGTGGGGTAAAATGTAACATGGTTTATAAAACTCTTCATTTAAATCCTTTCTTGTTTCTCCCAGAGTGTATAAAGTCAAACCCAAACCCCCTGTTGTGTCTTGTGCTCCATGGTCTCCTGACTCTAACCTTGATCTGTAAACTTTCCCTCTGGCTGCTAAATGTGTGAATGCAGGTGCATTTTCCCCAATCTTTCTATCCCACTTCAGGATAAATTCTTTAAGCTCTGAGATCATGTCTTTGTGGTTCATTTTGTAGCTCTAACAGTTAACACTATGCCTGGCACATGGTAGATGCTTTGTGTATTTGTTTAGTGAAACTTGATGCCTAGGCCTTCATTTCCTTGCAGGTACTGCTTGGGGTCCTGGTGCCTTCATCTCGTAAAGGGTGTCTGCGACTTCGGGACCAGAGCGGTTCCCTGTCCTGCCTACTCCTGGCCCAGCCCTCACAGCCCCTCACTGACCCCAGGCTCATAGGTTTGGAGTTCAGTGGTGGAGAGAAGATGATGGGAGTGGGAAAGAGGGTCTCTGAACTGGGGGGTGTGGGAGAGAGCTTCTGCCAGGATTCAGTAGAGATGCTCAAGTGGCTTATGTTGATCAACAAGTCTGGGGAGTGGTTTAAGAGGCTGGTATGGGCAGGTGCTGTAAAGGAGCCAGGGGTTCCCGGCCAGAATCACAATTCCCAACATTCATTTCTCCCTCTGTAACTCCTCACAGACACACCAGGATGACAGCTTCCATTTCTCACTTCCCTAGTTTGGAAGAGGAATGGTCTTGGAGTTATTGAGGCTTGTAGCCAGGGAAACTCTGGAGAGGAAAGCTTCTCAGACCTCAGAACAGGTGTTTTAGGGATTTATGAGAAAGGATCAGGCCAGGGGTGGGATTGGCTGTGCTGATGGAACAGTTTTTCCCTTGGAGGTACCACCCTTCTAAGATGGGGGTCAGGCCTGGGCCTTCGCGTTGTGTCAGGCGCGCAGCTCCTGCCTGGATTGAGCAAGAGACCTGTGGGGTGGGCTGCCTCTCTGCCCAGCCGACAGTCTTCTCCTCTTGCCAAAATAGAAAACTGTCTTCCTCTCAGGTTGCCTGGTGCGGGCAGACAGATTCCAGTTGGTCATAGAAAGGAATGTCAGAAGCAGCTTCCCTTCCTGGAAGGAGCTGAGCACCACAGACTTCATCCAGAAGAAGCAGGCCAGGTAGGTCATTAGGGTGGTGCTGTCCTCTGGGTCCCACCACCAGGGAAGTGGAAGGGGAAGTCTCCATGCAGGGGGTGGAGCACTGGGGCACAATGCCTGCATCGCTAAGAAACCTCTTCCTTGTCTCTCCCAACAGAGTCTATGTCCAGTTTCTTCTGGCCGATGCCCTGATCTTGTCTGTGCCCAGACCCGTCCTTCACTCAGCCACCTCCTCCACCCCTCCTCGGACAGAGCCTTCCCCTCCAGAGGGTCCCCACATAGAACAGAGCAGGCTGTTCTTGCTGTCCCACAAGGAGGCACTGATGAAGAGGAACTTTTCTGTGCCCCCAAGTGCCAGTTCAGAGGTGCCCCAGCCCACCCTCAGTTTCCATGTATTAGGGAGCTGGCTTGGGGGCACCCAGAGGAAGGAGGGAACTGGATGGGGCCCACTTGAACCCAAGGAAGATGAAAACTCAGATCAGAAGGTAAACTAGGGCCTGGGACCTCTGACCTGCCCTCCTGAGACCCAGCTCTCGTCTGAGGGACTCTGCTCTCCCCGTCAGGTCCTCCTTCTGTTCCTCGGCTCCTCAGTCCGCTGGTTTGAGTTCTTGCACCCAGGGCATGTGTACCGGCTCGTAGCTTCTGGCCCTCCCGTGAGTGCCCCACTTCACCACACCCTTCCCCAGAAAGGGGAAGGGTATTTTGGCTTGGGGTCTGGAAAGGAAGTTCTAGGTCTCCTGGAAGAAAGGTGGATGTAGATCAGATAGAAGGCCTGCCTATGTCTAGTCTAGCCTGACTTCCTTTGTCAGACTCCAGAGAGGAAACAGGATTGGGTCATAGTTTGTGAGGAACCTCTCTCCAGACCAGGACACACTAGGAGATGGTCATGTCCCCATTTCCTGGCAGACACTGATGTTGTTCGAGGAGGGTGGTTCATCCTGCATGTCACAGCATCCTCTGGAGCTGGCTGGCTGTGCATCCTGCCTCACTGTCCAGGATGAATGGACTGTGGAACTTGCAAGCTCCCAGGACATCCCGGAGGTGCTGGGTATCCGCCCGACACTGCCTGAATCCTCACTGACTGACCTGCTCAGTGGCAAGTAAATGTACACCAGCTTCTCCAGCTCGCTTGACTGCTCTCTCTTCCTCTGCTGTGGTTGTGTCGGATGAATTGTCTGTCCCCTGCTACAGTGTGTGTTTCATGAATGTGATTTAGCTCCTAGAGGAGGGATGGTGCTGTAAGATAGAAGCTGTGTTTCATACCTGATTACCACCGCTGGCCCCCCACCCCCATCCCCCGGCTCAGCATGTCACTGACATTATCATGAGCAGGCTTTCTCACAATTGAGAACAAAGCTTAGCAGTAAAAGGAAACATAAGAAACAAACAAAAAAAGCAAGGACAAAAGCTTAAAATCTTTAGAGAAGGACCTTCCTATAGTGCAAGAATTGATGCTTATAGCTTCAGGAACAGCTTTACTTTCCTCCTGTAAGCTTTTCTGGGGGCAGCTGCAGTGCAGTTGAAGATGCTGCAGAGATACTTCCCCCTGTGTAAACAAACACCATGTTGGATTATATGTGTAACTTTTACAAAACTTCCCTAGAAGTGCAAGTTTTCAAGGACCTATGATTTGAAGGAGTGGGCGCTTGGCCCCATTGTATAAAGCTGAGAATGATGGGCTGACTGAGATTCTAGGGTAAATGCAAGTGGAGATTCACCTTTGCTGGGGTATTTTTTGGTGAGGCCTCTGGGTACAAAGCTGGATTGGGTTTTGGGTTTGTGTGTGTGTAGTGATCTGCTACAGCCCTGTTTTTCCCATAAGCCCTGTTACTTTTAGTATTTGGTTTGAGACACTTCAAGCCTTTCCAGGACCTCATAGGTAAAGTTCTAGCAGCTACTGTAACTCCTTTCTGTCCTGGGATCTGACTCCATTCTCATTCTGTTTCTCTGACCCTCCAGTTTCGCAGATTCCTTGGTGTCTTTTTCAGCTGAGATTGTGTCACATCTCTGGATGAAGCCTGGTAATAACACCTGTTTGGGTAAAGGGTAAGAAATAGAGCGGTGGAACCTAGTGGTCCTGAGAGGGACCACTAACCCCTCCCCATTCCAATGTAGGGAGCTCTGGGGCTGTGAGACGGTGTGTGAAGCTCACTGTAGCTCTGGAGACTGCCGACTACAAATTTCCCCCTCACTTGGATGTGTATATTGAAGACCCACACTTACCGCCCCCACTGGGACTTCTTCCTGGAGCCCGAGTCTACTTTTACCAGCTGGAGAAAAGGGTTTCCAGGTGAAGACCTGTGTTGATGACCTGGCCTCCTCTCCCTCCTGATGTGCTTCTCTTGAATGCTTGCCCCTACCTGTGTGGCGATGACAGCTTCTCTTTGCTGTTAAATCTGCTGTGTTTCTCTGCCATGTATGCCCTTTGCCCCTGCAGTATGTTCCAGACTAGCGCTTCCCTTCCTCTGCCCTCTGTGCTGATAGTGCCAGGGTCAAGGCACGTCCCTCAGGGGGAGTGGCTCGGCCTGTGACACCGTCCCAGCCCCTACCTCAGACTGACTTCTTTCTCCTCCTCCTCTCTCTCCCTCCTGCACCTGCAGGTCCCACAATGTTTACTGTTGCTTTCGGTCGTCGACCTGTGTGCAGGTCCTGCATTTCCCCCCAGATACTACAGTCAGGTCAGTGGCCCAAAGCCCATCTCCAAACCTCACAGCCTCACACCTGAACCCCACATCTGTTCCAGGCTCTGGAATTTTCCCCATAACTCCAGGCTTCTCCCCTCCTAGTAAAATGTGTGTAGTCAGAAGGATTTCCTCTACTTCAAATGAAAAATGTCCATACATATCATTCTACCCAGGAAGATTTAGTGTTCTGGGATTTTAAAGGGTTTTCAATCCAAAATACGAATATGTTTCTTGGCTAATATCTTGGTTTTTCAAGCCTGAGAAATAATGACCATCAGAGATCAAGAATCAAAATAAATGGGGGCCCTGGGGAACTTGCATTTGTATCCCACTATTGTGTGAAAATTATATAAATCTTAATTATGTTGAATTGGTTCATAGAGCATTTCAAGTCTACTATGTCCTTCTACTTTTCTGTCCATTCTGCTAATTTTTGAGATTTTGATATTGCAACTCCAACCAAAAAAACTTAATTTATCTACTTTAAAAAATTGTAGTATATAGTAGACCTATATGTACCTTTGCTCTATATTTGCCATATCTCCTGTAAATGTGTTTTCATACTTAGAGAATTTAAAAAATAAGAAAGGAGAGGCCCTGGGACTTCCAGGAGAGCCCAGAAGCCACAACTGTCCCTGTACTCACGCCTGCTGAGTCCTTCCAGACAAATTCTGCTTTTGGAACTCTGTTGGCTGTTTCTTGAACCCCCCTTCTCTCTTTAGTGTCCCCCTGCCCCACATTTACCTGGCCGAGCTTCTGCAAGGTGACAAGGCCCCATTTCGGGCCACTGCTTCTTGCCATGTCGTTTCTGTCTTCAGCCTTCATCTCCTCTGGGTGTGTGCTCACTGTACCAGCATCTGCCCACAGGTAAGAGTGGGGACAGGCTGAGCTGGGTGCAGGGTGCCAAGAGGGCTGTGATGGGGGCGAGGGGATTTTGCCAACCACTTTCTTCATCCCAGGGAAGGTGTCCTCGTCAGAGCCCCGCTTGCCCCACTCAGACATCTGTAAGCCAGGCCAGCATCAGGTGAGAGCAGAGCACAAAGCGGGCACCCATTGCACCATTTCCATGACTGTCTGCTGTCCTGATGTTAGCATAATTCCTAAATGGTGGGAATTGCTTAATAAATATTTTAGAATGGACGGATGAGGGTATAGTAAGCTAACAAGGTGGAGAGAGAGTCCTGTTGGATCTGGGTGACCGGCCCCCTGGGTTTTGCCATCAGAGTTTCTATTTCCTAACTGCCCCTGCTCCCCCGCTCCCAGGCTCCTGGTGGAGGATGGGACTGCAGAAGCTGTGGTGACCTGTAGAAATCATCAAGTGGCAGCAGTTCTAGGGCTGTGTCCTAGTGAGTGGACCTCCCTCCTTGAGTTTGTCCGAGGGCCAGGGAAAGTGGCCTTACAATTTACGGGGCCTGGAGCCCAACTTGAGGTGAGATGTGGCTGGGAGGTGGGGGCTCAGATAGCCATTTTCCTGGGAGCTTGGTTAGAAGCTTGAGTCCTGATGAAACCTTTTTCCCTTTCTAGTCCTCAGCTGAGGTGGATGAGCCCTTGACCCTCTTCCTCTGGACCCTCTGTACCAGTTTCTCTGTCCTCCGCCCTATGGTGCTTTCTTTTGAGCTGGAGAGAAAACCCTCCAAGATCATCCCGTTAGGTGAGGGTCAAAGGGCAGGGCTGTAGATTGGTGGGTCCCAAGAGGAAGAGGGAGTGGGGATTGACAGGGAATTTCTGAAGCTGGGAGAATGGGGGGTGGGGACTGAAAACCACATGCACAGGACCTGTGTTTTTCTCTCTTCCCATCTCAGAAGCTCCTCGGCTACAGCGATTCCAGTATGGGGAGTTCCCTTTCCTGACTCGTGTGAACCCCAAGATCCGACTGTCATGCCTCTCTATCCAGGAGCCTGAGCACCCCAGTGCCCCAGGGGCCTTAGTTTCCTCCTACTAACCGAAACTGCAGTGGCTGGAGATCTTGAGGCTGGGCTTCAGCTCCTTTCCCTGGTCATGGCCCTTACCTTCTCTGAAACTGAACCAGGACCCCAGATCCCTGGATTCACAAAATGCTACCCTGCTGTTATTGCTCCGTATTCTAATGCCAACCCTCCTTGAGGAAATTGTGGAAACAGGAAAATCATAGTGCAGTTGCGTTTCCTCTCTAGTAGGTGTCAAAGCACCTGTATTCACAGGTGGTCCTGAGCACCTGGGTTCTGTCTTTGTGGCAGGCACTTGCCCCTCATGGGTTTGCTCCTGACAGGCCCCTTGCTCTACAATAAAGCTCTTGGGATGTTTCTCGCTTGCACTCAGGTGGGTCTCAGGCCTCATGACCTGGCAACCCACCCATCATTTACCATCATTTTGGCCTTATTTGCCATCAGTGCCAAAACTGGTTTGGAGAAGAACTTCTGGTCCAGTGAAGTCACGCTGTGCAGGGAGTCAATTAGAAGAGTGCAGGTTAGACAACATTTCCCTAATGGCCTCGGTTAGCGAAGCTGGGCTGGAAGAAGTAGTCAGGCCTAGAGCTGTTGCTGAGTACAAGGGGATTATGGAGAGAGGGAAGCACGGAGTGTTGGGCAGGGCATATGAGGAACCCTGTGATGTGGGAACTTCGACAGGGGGTCAGTATTGTGGGTTTCCTTTGGGCCAGACCTAAGGCAGATTCTTGATTAACACCTGGAGACCGGCAGGAAGAACCTACAGAATTAGGGGTTGCAGGAGTAGTTATTCGGAGATGCTCATGCATTTAGTGTTCAGCCATTGCCTGGGAGCTGCTTGCTACATAGAGAGGTAGAGCCTGGCAACGCCTCCAAGCGCTTTGCAGAGCACGGTTCCTCGTGCGCTTTAGGAATTTGTTTAGTTCGTGTTTGGGAGGTCTCTGGAGCCTGCTACATAGCAAAGGTTTTGGGTATTTTAAAGTGAGTTTGCGGTACTTCAGTGGTACATGTAATGATTAAAAGAACAGCACTTGAGCAGCTGGCCGGTTAGCTCAGTTGGTTAGAGCGTGGTGCTAATAACGCCAAGGTCGCGGGTTCGATCCCCGTACGGGCCAAAAAGGTTACTTTTTATGAACTGCAACAAGCCGGGCTTCCCTGTTGTTCACAATCGCCCGGAGTTTGAGGTCCACCGATTTGGTGGACTACATTTACTCCTTCCAATACCTGCTGTTACCCGGGAGTTTGTACCTGGAGCTAGTTATTTTCCCAATCACGAACGACAACGAACCCACTGCTTTTCAAAACCCAAATTGCCCTCTCAGTCCAGGGCTTGGAAGGGCGTTTCGCCAGGCTCAGGATAGCTTCCGCGTCTGCTCTTCCTTGAGAGCGCGCTGTTGGAGGCGGGCGAGAGAATGGGGGAGCATCCCGGAAAGATGGGGCGGAGCCACCAGTGTGAAATCAATCACAATTCTATTTTTTTGTGTTCTTGCTGAGCAGTTTCCTAGCTCGGGAAACACGAAATTATGAAGGGGGTAAAGTGTGTGCGGAACTTGGGGACTAAGAAAGGCTGAGAGTGAGTAGTACCACAATGTGTATGTAGTCGTGGCCGAGTGGTTAAGGCGATGGACTAGAAATCCATTGGGGTCTCCCCGCGCAGGTTCGAATCCTGCCGACTACGCATTAATTTTTCGTCTCGGACGCGCTCTACAATTACCTGCCTTCTGTCCTAGGCTTCTACGGGGATTGATTGAGCCAGTCGGCTCCACAGACACCCTCCAACCACGTGCTTTTTGCTAAGGTTGAGGTCTTTAATTTGCTTCTTTCAAAATCAGGGGCTGCTCTTGAATGGATGTTTGATGTCAAACTGATTTATCAAAATTAAGTTTAGGGAAGTCAATTCTGACCTGAATCCTGGTGGTAAACTTGTGTATACACCTTCAGAGAAGTTTTGTATGTCTTTGGCGCCGTGGCTTAGTTGGTTAAAGCGCCTGTCTAGTAAACAGGAGATCCTGGGTTCGAATCCCAGCGGTGCCTTTCGGAAGCGACAATGAGTTTATTTTCTTATCCTAATGAATTAATCACTGCTTTTAAATCTGAAGAGCGCTCTGAGCGCCGTTATCACCGTTTGAGAGAAGCTCCCCACTGCGTTCAGTTCAGTTCAGTCGCTCAGTCGTGTCCGACTCTTTGCGACCCCGTGAACCGCAGCACGCCAGGCCTCCCTGTCCATCACCAACTCCCTGAGTTCACCCAAACTCATGTCCATCGAGTCGGTGATGCCATCCAGCCATCTCATCCTGTGTCATCCCCTTCTCCTCCTGCCCCCAATTCCTCCCAGCATCAGGGTCTTTTCCAATGAGTCAACTCTTCGCATGAGGTGGCCAAAGTATTGGAGCTTCAACTTTAGCATCAGTCCTTCCAATGAACACCCAGGACTGATCACCTTTAGAATGAACTGGTTGGATCTCCTTGCCGTCCAAGGGACTGTCAAGAATCTTCTCCAACGCCGTTAGACTGCTCCAAAACCTTCCAAAGTGACCAGGGAGGGAATCCAATGCAGGCCTGCACCTTTCTTTGCCCAGAGGACGCCACACTGCGTTGGTGCTGGTGAACCAGCCCTGGCAGCCTTCCCACAGCCTTGACATCTTTCTCTACCCTGGGACATCCCTAGAACTTGAGTCAGTTTGTTTTGCATGGTTCTTCATTAAAGTTCTTTTTGCTTTGAGGCCTCAGAATTATATGTGTGATACGGAGAAGGAAATGGCAACCCACTCCAGTACTCTTGCCTGGAAAATCCCATGGACGAGGAGCCTGGTAGGCTGCAGTCAATGGGGTCGCTAAGAGTCGGACACGACTGAACGACTTCACTTTCACTTTTCACTTTCATGCATTGGAGAAGGAAATGGCAGCCCACTCCAGTGTTCTTGCCTGGAGAATCCCAGGGATGGCGGAGCCTGGTGGGCTGCCGTCTATGGGGTCGCACAGAGTCAGACACGACTGAAGCGACTTGGCAGCAGCAGCAACGGCTAGTATGGTGCCCTCTGGTTCCCGCAAAACGACATGAAAGGGCTGGGATCCTGTGGACAGAATGGAAGTAGAAGAGAACATATCTGGTGGGGTCTCCTGGGAGCCTGGGGTGGAAGAGCAGCCCACATTTCCGGAGCACTGAAGCCAAGCTTGTAAGAGTAGCAGTAAATGCTGCAGAGAAGGAGGCAGGAAGTAGGATCCGGGCACAGATGACAGGGTCTGAACCTTCTTGGAAGTTAGGCAGAAAGGTCTAGACACGATCCTTGGTCTGGGAATCACTGCCAGATGTCTGAGCACAAATTTGGCTTGAAGGACTTGCTATATCGAGATGACAGGTCAAGTAAGTGGAGCAGCACCACTGGGACTAGATTTGTGCCAAGCACTGAACTGCACACTGTGCATAACCAGATGAATAAGGCAGACCTCTTTTCTCATAGGAAGGAGGACGAATTCACAGCACAGCGCCCCAAGGGCAGTGACTGGGCACTGGGATAAGGTGGAGAAAAGAAGTGGCACCTCATCAGGCCTGATTGTGGAGATTGATCAGGGGAGGCTTTTGATCAGGGGAGGCTTTCTGGAGGAGGTGAGTCTTAGACTCTTAAAAAGACCATGTGGAAATTTGCCTGTGTTTTATTAAACACTTTTGTTCTGTAACACCTTTGTTCAATATCCTGGGAATACAGCAGAGAAAAATAAACAACAATAATGTTTTTAAAATTAAATGATGTGATATGCTAGGTAAATGCTACATAGAAGAATAACACAAGGGATCAGATAGTATCTGGGGGGCAGGGGACTTCCAGGAGGAGAGGGTTCAGTTATAGAAATGTCAAAGACTTGCACCAATGCAGCTATAGGAGAGATGGAGAGGAGGGGATGAATTCGAGACATGTTTTATATAAAAAACACACTAGGACTCAGTAACTGACCGGAAGTGGAGTCCGAGGAAAAGGGAGAAGGTCAGGATGTTGTCTTCTCAAATTCACCAAGAATATCTTTCCACTCTTTCCCACCCTTTCTCTTTCAAACCACCCATGAGGTGAGGGCCCAAAGTTATACCTTAGAACTCAGTGTTTCCCTGTAAAGTTTTGACTCCTGTTAAAATGTAAAATATGTGCACAAAAGTTGAAATTACATCAGTTGTTTACACCTTAGTTCTTGGATTCTAAAAGTGAGGTCCATAGATACTGTATGGATTTTTCTAGAAAAGGAGGCCTTCATCGTGTTCTATAAGGGCTTTAGGTTTTGGCCTCTGTGCCGATTAAGTGCCTGGCAGTAGATAAGAAAGAGATGACTAGAGACTTGGGGAAGGCTGGTGCCCAGGACAAGGGAGACAGGAAATGGAAAAGGCTAGAGGGAGGGTGATGCCTTGCAGCACTCATTACCCATCTGGAAGGCCTGGGAGGCTGACAGGAAAGGATGGGGTGTTCTCTGCTGCCCTACCCCACTGTCCGGCCAGGGACGCCTGAGAAAGAAAAAGCAAAGAGCTGAACCCTTCACTGAAGTCCCCACCCACCCACCCCGCGCCTCTGACCTCCCCGCCTTCCACCGAAGTATCTGTGAGTAGGGCTTTAAGAAGGGGCTGGCTCCACAAACCATAAGACTGGGCTGTAAAGCAAGATGGTTCAGTCCAGAGATGCTACGAAGGGGTCGAGTTCGGGGGCAGATCAGAACCCTTCTGGGAAGACACTCAGGAGCAGGAACTAAGCTGGAGAGCAACTGACCCCACCAGGTCCTGCCTGGATGGACTCTTGGCGGCCCCCAAGTGAGAGCAGGCGAAATGTATTAAAACCTTAGAAGCTCGCAGTTTGGAAAGCAGATCCCCCCAACCCGACCTCGCCAGCCGTTCATCTCAATGACGCCCCCTTCGTGGGTCTTCTTGGCCCCAGGAATTATTCCCTCGCCTAGACACTACTCTGCGGTCTGGGGAGATTGTGGGCTCTTGCAGTGCCGGTCGCTCCAGACGCAAGGACCGAAAGAGGGACTGGTGTTCCCAGAGAGATTTCAGGACTCAGTAGTTGTCCCCAAACAGGCAATTCTACCGCTAGTCTTCAAAACTCTGCGCAGAGGGATGAGTCCAAGGACGGCCGGGAGAAGCAGGAAGAGTCGAGACCCCGGATTACGGAGTGGCACCTGGACAGTGATCCTAAGAAGCAGGTTACACCGGTGTCCGAGGTAGTCCTGCTTGTGGGCGAGGCCGAGACCACTCCATCCCACTTCCCCGACGTTATTTCCTGGGAGGAGTCGAAGCTCGCGGTCAAGAGCAAAGAGAGAATGCCAGACCCCTGCTCCAATGTGTTCTGCGTCTTGGCTGGTGGTCCCCGGGTGCGCACCAAGATCAGGCCACCGTGAATCACAGCTCCAGGACCGCAGAAAGCCTGGGACGACCTCTAAAGTCGTCCGCGGTCGGCTCTATGCGTCGGCTCGTTGGTCTAGGGGTATGATTCTCGCTTCGGGTGCGAGAGGTCCCGGGTTCAAATCCCGGACGAGCCCGGCATTTAGGTTTTGCAGACCTAAGAACGCCCCAATGTGATTCTCACTTGGAAGGCCACTGAGGCTGGGTTGGAAAGGGATCCGAGTGAACTGAGCGCTTCAAAGTGTGCAGGCAGCTCTTTTGTTCTGAGTAGACACTCGGGTGTCAGGAATGGGCTCACAGTGCACAGTCCTCAGTGTCCCGGGAAGAGGAAAGGCACCTCCGAACTTGGGCAAGCACTCGCTTTCTGCCGACCCCCCGCCCCATCCAGCTTGGTGCCACTCCTCGACCGCGAGAGCCTGGTTGCGGTTTAATGAAGTGAAGAAGTCGTTCAGTCATGTCCGACTCTTTGCGACCTCATGGACTGTAGCCCACAGGCTCCTCTGTCCATGGGATTCTCCAGGCAAGAATACTGGAGTGGGTTGCCATGCCCGTCAACTTGTAGCAGTGGATGACAGGTAGTGAAACGGGTTGAGACCTATTCAGTTATGTCTGGGAGAGACCAAGGACTGTCAGAATTCAGGTCTCTGCAGCCTTGGAGGTCTGTGTCTCGGTAACACCTTCATGTTTTCGCCCTTCTGGGGACTCTCATTCAGTTATCGTCTAGAACGTGCATAGAATTTGGTTAGCATAGCTTAGTGAACGGAAGGACAGCATCCCCACCCAGGAACTTCGCCCTTGGCACGCTGAGCTCGGTAAATACAGATCAAGGATTTGGAGTAGGTTTACTGTAGCTCACTCCTCGTTAGTATAGTGGTGAGTATCCCCGCCTGTCACGCGGGAGACCGGGGTTCGATTCCCCGACGGGGAGGAGTATATATCCTGTTTTGTCCGTTGTTTTTTACAGCCGTTAAAATCTGTTTATTTCTGAAGTACCTGTCCCGAGTCATGGGATGGAGATAAAAAGAAGACTGGAAGAAAAAGAAAAGCAGAAGAGGAATGGTTTGTCCTGACTCACAAACTCACATTCTAAATTTCAAGTTTATGTTTTATTTCAAGTAACTTGCATTTTAAATGTGCGGCTAAATTAATTGTTCTCTCCATTCAATACGTTTATGAGCCATTATCCTCACCGTTCAGTAAGGTTATTAGATACGTTTAGTTGACGATAATTTAACAAACACAAGAAGGGAGGCAGAAGATAACTGCACCAGTGTAATTCATGAGTGATCTTTAAAAAAAGAGAGAGAGAAAAAATAACTTTGCGTTGGCCGGGAATCGAACCCGGGTCAACTGCTTGGAAGGCAGCTATGCTCACCACTATACCACCAACGCTGCACATTGGACCCGGCTTCCCGCAATTCCTTAATAGTTAGATCTACAGGGTCCTGGTTTCAGTGATCCAAAACTGGAACTGAATTAGGACCTGGGCCGAGGGAAGGACGAAAGCGACGAGAACATAGAAATAACGGGTGTGGTGTACGACGCACCTACGTGTGAGCGGCGCTTGGCTCTGGGCACCGCCAATGCTCTGCAGTCACCACGCTAGAGACTGTGTGATTATACCCAGATAGAAACCAAAGTCAAGAGAGGCCAAGTAAAGGAAGAGCCGAGATCAAATCTAAGATTTGTCTAGGGCGCCAGTTGTGCACCGACACTTTATTAGCCCCGGAAACTCCAGAAATAAATCTCAAATACATGAAATCTTTTCTCTGTTGAGTAACCGAAGACAACGTGCACCGAAGTTGAAGAACTGAGCCTTAAACCAAGTGCCCCTAGCCACGATTCGTTAGGATGGTTAATCCCGCAGTGAGCGCGCGTCCAACCCACTGGCCGCTCAAAGAACCACCACGACAAAGACCCGGGTGGGGCCTAAGAATAAAACCTTGCCGATTAATAATGACGATGCATCTGTTCAGGAGAACCGTCAAAACGCGGCCTCGGGAAGGCCTCGTGGCGCAACGGTAGCGCGTCTGACTCCAGATCAGAAGGTTGCGTGTTCAAATCACGTCGGGGTCACAGTGTTATTTTCGGTGGGATAAGCTTTTCAAGTGAGATTCCTTTTCCGAGGGGGGTAAAAAAAAGAGCATCGTGTTATTATATGGAAAAATATGGAAACCTGAGTGTTTCTGTAATTATTTTTTCCCTAAAGCATCTGAGTTTTCTCCTAAAATACAAATTTTGAAACTTTTATTTTCATCTTACCGTTTCCTTCAAATCAACCAATTAAAATAGTAATACCTTTAATCTCATAGATATTTTAGATATCTTAACACAGAAACTCTTCAATTGCTCACCAATTCTTCTTCAGAAAATATATTTTGGAGCAATAAATGATTTTTATATTAAAAAGTAGCAATAATAAATAATTTAAAGTAATAATGATTTTTCATAATCCTCTTAAAGGAGTGATTTAATTTTTGGCGGTTTAAGTTCCACTTGCCAGTGGTGTTCATAATTTTGTGCTCCATTATTTTCACTTGTCATTGTGATCAGAATAGAATTCTATTGTCTTTGTAGTTATCATTTTAAAGAACATCTGAATTCAAGGACAATGCTGTAAATCATTAAACAATTCTGAAGTTAGACATTCTGGCTATCTTGTTATCTGAGGTTTTGTTTTTTCTCATTATCTAAAATGGTACCATGTACATTCTTTTTTTTTTTTGCCTCTGCTGAATTTGGTCTACAAAATGAATTTCTGAAACACCAGTTCCAGGGTTCAAAGAGTTCCTTAACTGAACAGCTAACTGTACTGCTGTCCAAAAGGTTGTTAATTTTTCAACTAAAATCGATTTTTCTTTTTCCTTTCATTTTCTCTCTTTTTAAAAGATCAAGTGTGTTTTAATTATCGTGTTCTTATATTTGGTTCATTTTTTTAATGGTTTTAATCATCTCTGATGTTCTCTCCATGAAGTAAAACATAGGGGTATTAAATAAAATATTTTGTATTTAATTTGTAGGAATCAAGACCATCCCCAAGAAAAAGAAATGCAAAAAAGCAAAATGGCTGTCTGAGGAGCCTTACAAAGAGCCGTGAAAAGAAGAGAAGCAAAAAGAAAAGGAGAAAAGGAAAGATACAAGTGTCTGAATGCAGAGTTCCAAAGAATAGCAAGGAGAGATAAGAAAGCCTTCCTCAGTGATCAGTGCAAAGAAATAGAGGAAAACAACAGAATGGAAAAGACTAGAGATCTCTTCAAGAAAATTAGAGACACCAAGGGAACATTTCATGCAAAGATGGGCTCGATAAAGGACAGAAATGGTATGGACCTTACAGAAGCAGAAGGTATCAAGAAGAGGTGACAAGAATACACAGAAGAACTGTACAAAAAAGATTTTCATGACCAAGATAATCACGATGGGGTGATCACTCACCTAGAGCCAGACATCCTGGAATGTGAAGTCAAGTGGGCCTTAAGAAGCATCACTACGAATAAAGCTAGTGGAGGTGATGGAATTGCAGTTGAGCTATTTCAAATGCTCAAAGATGATGCTGTGAAAGTGCTGCACTCAATATGGCAGCAAATTTGGAAAACTCAGGAGTGGTCACAGGACTGGAAAAGGTCAGTTTTCATTCCACTCCCTAAGAAAGGCAATGCCAAAGAATGCTCAGACTACTACACAATTGCACTCATCTCACACGCTAGTCAAGTAATGCACAAAATTCTCCAAGCCAGGCTCAGCAATACGTGAACTGTGAACTTTCAGATGTTCAAGCTGGTTTTAGAAAAGGCAGAGGAACCAGAGATCAAATTGCCAACATCCGCTGGATCATCAAAAAAGCAAGAGGGTTCCAGAAAAACATGTATTTCTGCTTTATTGGCTATGCCAAAGCCTTTGACTGTGTGGATCACAACCAACTGTGGAAAATTCTGAAAGAGATGGGAGTACCAGACCACCTGACCTGCCTCTTAAGAACCGTGTATGCAGGTCAGGAAGCAACAGTTAGAACTGGGCATGGACCAACAGACTGGTTCCAATTAGGAAAAGGAGTATGTCAAGTCTATATATTGTCACCCTGCTTATTTAACTTCAATGCAGAGTACATCATGAGAAATGCTGGGCTGGAAGAAGCACAAGCTGGAATCAAGATTGCTGGGAGAATTATCAATAATGTCAGATACGCAGATGACACCCCCCTTATGGCAGAAAGTGAAGAGGAACTCAAAAGCCTCTTGATGAAAGTGAAAGAGGAGAGTGAAAAAGTTGGCTTAAAGCTCAACATTCAGAAAACGAAGATCATGGCAGCTGGTCCCATCACTTCATGGGAAATAGATGGGGAAACAGTGGAAACAGTGTCAGACTTTATTTTGGGGGGCTCCAAAATCACTGCAGATGGTGATTGCAGCCATGACATTAAAAGACGCTTACTCCTTGGAAGGAAAGTTATGACCAACCTAGATAGCATATTGAAAAGCAGAGACATTACTTTGCCAACAAAGGTCCATCTAGTCAAGGTTATGGTTTTTCCAGTGGTCGTGTATGGATGTGAGAGTTGGACAGTGAAGAAAGCTGAGCGCTGAAGAATTGATGCTTTTGAACTGTGGTGTTGGAGAAGACTCCTGAGACTCCCTTGGACTGCAAGGAGATCCAACCAATCCATTCTAAAGGAGATCAGTCTTGGGTGTTCATTGGAAGGACTGATGCTGAAGCTGAAACTCCCAATACTTTGGCCACCTCATGCGAAGAGTTGACTCATTGGAAAAGACCCTGATGCTGGGAGGAATTGGGGGCAGGAGGAGAAGGGGACGACAGAGGATGAGATGGCTGGATGGCATCACCAACTCGATGGACATGAGTTTGGGTGAACTCTGGGAATTGGTGATGGACAGGGAGGCCTGGCGTGCTGCAATGCATGGGGTCGCAAAGAGTCGGACACAACTGAGCGACTGAACTGAACTGAACTGCACTGGAGGCAGATTGGTGGTACTCACTGTGGTCCACAGACTGGTGCCACTTCGTGAAATATTACTTTCAGGTTCAGGATGAGTAGAGAATTTGAGAGTTAGGTATTTTTAAAACTGTTACAGCATTTGTCAGAGTACTTTTATAAATACTGTGCTATACTGTGCGTAGTCGATCAGTCGTATCCAACTCTTTGCAACCCCATGGACTGTAGCCTGCAGAGCTCTTCTGTCTATGGGGGATTCTGCAGGCAAGAATACTGAAGTGGATTGCCATTATAAATACTAGTTACAACCAAAAGATATGTCTTCTTGTAATTTTTATATTTTTTATACTTTTTCAAGGAATTTATTTTTAATGTAAGTTGTAAAAGCATCAATTTGTGATAGATTGCAAATAATTAAAAATGGTTCTTCCCTACTGATCATTTGCGAAGCACTGGGGTAAATAATGGAGATTCTGTTCACTAACTTGAACAGGCAGCTGATGGTTGCCTAGCTGCCAGAGCAGATAGGTTTTGTTTTGCTTCGTGTTTTATGAATAACACAAATCTCAATTTTGTGGTGGCCCATCAACTATTTCTGAAAGGCCAGATGTCTTCTGATGTAATGTGCAGGGGGAATTTAAAGACTCCAATGGACAGAGAAACTGTATGGGGATCCATCAGGGATATCCCACCCATGCACAAGGTCCCTGACAGGCTCTAGAAAAGTCTTTCACTAGGTTATGAGGGATAAAGTATACTGCAAGTGATAGGATTTTTCTAAAGCTCTTTATTAGCTAGTCACTCTATATGTGGCACTAAAAAACTCTAAGGCACTGAAATTGAAATGGGATCTCTGATTCTGGGAAGTGGTGTTGGGCTGACCCTGAGTGAAAACAGCATCACATTTCCAGAAGCAAAATGCTTTTTTCACTGGTGGCCATATTCATCAAATCTCTAGAGACACATCATGCACAGATTTACAACTTTTAAAAAATCATGGGCTCCCAACAATAAACCTGTAAACAACTGTGGCACCCTGCAGTTTCTACCGCTGCAGGTAGCTGTGGCTGGCTACCTGAGGCTACCACTGTGGCCCCTAGCTGCTCTAACTGTAGCGGCTGGAAGACAAAGTTACTTTGTCAGCTGCCTTTGCAGTAGTCATGTGATAGGGAAGGCCCACACAGCAGGAGACGGGAGTTGGACTCCCTGTCCCGGGGATCCCCTGCAGCAGGACATGGCAACCCACTCCAGTATTCTTTCCTGGGAAATCCCATGAACAGAGGAGCCTGTGGGCTATGGCCCATCGGGTCACCAAGAGTTGGGCCCCAACGTGTGGCTTCTGGGGATCTTAGTTTCCCCACCAGGGTTTAACCCTGGCCCACAGCAGTGAGAGCATTGAGTCCTAACCACTGGACCACCAAGGAATTCCTATATGAGGACTTTTAGAAGCCTTCTGCTTTTTCTGTTAAAAGAAACAGAGACAGTTGGCATTCACCTTGAAGTCGGAAGGGGAATGTTAAGAGAATCACAGAAGAGGTCAATGCAGACCTCTTACATTGTTCAGTTCCTGAGCCAGCTACCTACTTTCTGATTTATTGTTGTGGAAGAGAAAATAGATGTCTGTTGTGTGTGCCATTGGTAACTGAGTTTCCTGTTACTTGCAGCCAAAAGCGTTGTGAACTGATGTAGAAACTCATTTGGATTTATTTAATTTACATTGGGTTGAATCATGTGAAATTAGTGTTTTCTGTGGGTCAGATGATTGTCAGTATCGCATCATTCAACCCAAATAACTGTTAACTCTCTAGATCTGTAGATGCGTATCGGTTAGTATGCTTATGACAGCAAATACCAAAACTCGTAACTTAGTGAATTAGGGAAGGAGATGGATTGGCTCATGGAAGAAAACCTAGTTGCTTTTTTTTTCTCTCTCTCTCTCTTTTCGCTCAGTCATGTCCGACTCTTTGCGACCCCATGGACTGCCAGGCTCCTCTGTCCATGGGATTTCCCAGAAAAGAATACTGGAGTGGGTTGCCGTGTCCTACTCCAGGGGATCGCCCCGACAGGGAGTCGAGCTCGCGTCTCCTGCTTTGGCAGGAGGTTTCTTCATCGCTGAGCTACCAGAGAAGTCCAGTTCATACATATACACAAGAATAAATTCCAGGTTATATTGATGACTTAAATTTTAAAAACAAAACACCAGTAAGACTATTCGAGGCTTGAGGAAAACTTTTCCCAAGTTAAAACCCTGGTTGCCCCGGCTCTCATTCCGCCTTTTCCATTGGGCCTCTGGAGCTACGTCATGGGATAATTAGCCAATGAGAATTGGGCATGGGCGGCAGGCTCAGCCAATGGGACCCGGGCGGGAGATTTGAAAGGACCTCGGCGGGGGTGAGGAGGCGCGGCCGGACGGATTCAGTTGTTGCCAGCGGTCAAGGCACCACGGGTTTCTTTCGGGATTCTTGCTCCGGGAGAGGCCAGGTGATCCGGCAGGTTGGTTGCTCTAGGGTGGAGAAAGGGTCCTGGAAGGGAGTGAGGCCGGTAGCAGGGTGGGGGCGGAGAGGCGAGTGCGGGGATGCTCTCTGATGAAGCCAGCTTTTGGACTTGCTCCCTTTCACCAGCAACTCGCCCCCCCCCCCCAACCCAGGCAAACACTTCCGGCTAGATCGATCCGACCCCTCACTCTCTCTCCTTTTTTTTTGTTTTTGCTTCTCACGGCTCTATTTCTCTTCTCTGCCCAGTTCCTTCCCCCTTTCCCTCTACGGATGGCCCAGAAGGAGAACGCCTACCCCTGGCCCTATGGCCGGCAGACGGTAAGGGCTTTCTCACTTCCCCTCTCCCCATCAGCATGGCGACTTCCTGCTTGCAGATTCGAGATCCTGCAGAGGGCGATCCTCTTAGCACTTTTCTTCTGGCTTTGCACCAGCGCATGGGCCCCAGTCAGGTCATTTGTAGCCTCATCCTATCTGGTGCTGCCAGTTTGAATTTGACCAGCCTGTGAGGACCTCTGCAGAGCTGAGCCTACTTGTCACATACAAATGGCGTCTGGGACTGAGCAGGCAGGGTCTAGCCTATTAGGCCATGAATCTCAACTGTTGTCCTGAAAAAATGGGCTAGGCAGGAAATAGATATAAGCTATTTAGATGAGTTTATAACTTTAAAAGGTCCAAGAGAAGTCTTACTTAAGAATTTGGATTTTAATGACCGGTGTGACATATGCATCTAAAAAGCTTTATTTTCCAGTTGTCCTAACACCTTTCATTGAAGAATCTACCCTCTGATTTGAAATGCTAGCGTTATTGTATATATTAAATTCCCATATATATGTGGATCTATTTCTGGACTCCATTTTGTTCAACTTGCTTATTTGTAAATCCTAAATTCGCTGTTTGTGAACAAGTCTGTAGGAGCACTGAGGCTCTCTCTTGGTTAAAGAAGAAAGAAGGGGCCCTACATGAGCTTTGTTCTCTGTTAGTGGGGCTTGAGTATCCTGGAGGGTCCCTCTATCCCCTTGTCCACCAGCTCCCTCCCCGGTGAAGCTCTGAATGGGGAGGCTGAATGAGATGACACTGTCATGTCTACACCAGTCACTCCCAGAAGAAAGTGGTGTGTTACTCAGAAGTTGACAGTGACAGCGCTCCAGGACAATTAGAATAGCCTTCACTTTCCCTAAAGCCTGTTGTTGCAAAGCGGTAAATACTGAGATTTGCTGAACACTCAAGGCCCCAAGGATCTTATCTGAGCCTTAACAGACCAAGCTTAGGGAACTGTGAGAATACCTCTGTTCTGAAGCTCCTTGAATTGTGGGTGTTCATTACCCCAGCCTCTACTGCCCTTTGGGGTAGGGGGCTAGGTAAATGAGTGGTGTTATGGACAAGACTGAGTAGCAAAATTGTGGCCTCATTGTTCCTCTTTGAACTGGGGATGGGGTGGGGTAGGTGGGTGGCTTTATAGCAAGCCCTGAAATGCTGCTTGTAGCGCATTCCAACCCGGTCACTGGGATAAAGGCACCCTCAGAGCTCCCCTCTGGTCCTTCTCAGGCTCAGCCTGGCCTGAACACCCTGCCCCAGAGAGTTCTCCGGAAGGAGGCTGTCATCCCATCGGCGCTTGTCCTCATGAGTCGCTCCAATGCCCAGCCCACAGGTAAACTAGCACAAAGGGAGGGGACTGACCTGAGGGAACTAGGGTCTGCAGAGGGTGGGTGGGGATGAAAATGTCAAAGGATGGCCTCAACTTCCCTGTTCTTTCCTTAGCTGCCCCTGGCCAGAAGGTGGTGGAGAACAGCAGTGGGACCCTCAACATCCCAAAGTAAGCTCCCCAAGCTTTGACGTAGCAAGGGACGGGGTGGAATAAAGGCAGGAGGAGGAGGGATGCAGGTGAGAAAGCCTGATCCATCCTCAGCTCCCCTGGAAGAGAAGCAGGATTGCAGGCAGGAGGGGCAGAGGTCCAGAAAGAAGGCAAACACCTCAGAGGACCAACTAACCACTGCTCAGCTGCTCCACCACTGCTTCCCAAACAGGCGTTCCTTCACAATCGATGACTTTGAGATTGGGCGTCCTCTGGGCAAAGGCAAGTTTGGAAATGTGTACTTGGCTCGGGAGAAGAAAAGCCATTTCATCGTGGCACTCAAAGTCCTCTTCAAGTCTCAGATCGAGAAGGAGGGTGTGGAGCACCAGCTGCGTAGAGAGATCGAAATCCAAGCCCATCTCCAGTACGCTCAATGTCCCCTGAGCCAGAGCCCCTGCCGCCCCAACCCCACTCCTCCTCCAACCCCACCACATCTAGACTGTCTTCTCTGTAGCTGTGGCCACGCAGCCCCAATGAGCTCTCAATCCCAGCCAGAGCCTTGAATCCAGAAAATCACCTCCGGTCCCCAATTAGGACTGCCACCTGGCTTCCCCTACCTGGCCCAGACCTGACCCAGTTTGCCCCAATGCGACCTGTCATCTTTCCCATTTCCTTAGGCCAGAATGCAGCCTGATGCCTCCTCTGTCTCCTCTCCCAGACATCCCAACATCTTGCGTCTCTACAACTATTTCTATGACCGGCGAAGGATCTACTTGATTCTGGAGTATGCCCCCCGGGGGGAGCTCTACAAGGAGCTGCAGAAGAGCCGAACTTTTGATGAGCAGCGAACAGCCACGGTCGGGGCGGGTGGGCACCTGGGGCACTGGCAGGGGCCTGGAGGCTGGGGGATGCCATTTGCCGCCTGAGGTCAGTCCTCTTCTGACTGTCTGCCATTGGCCCCCCAGATCATGGAGGAGCTGGCAGATGCTCTGACGTACTGCCATGCAAAGAAGGTGATTCACAGAGACATCAAGCCAGAGAATCTGCTCTTGGGGCTCCGGGGTGAGCTGAAGATTGCTGACTTTGGCTGGTCGGTGCATGCCCCCTCCCTGAGGTATGGTGGGCCAGAAGGCCAGCCCTGGGTATGAAGCCATTCAAAATAAAACCACTTCAGATCTTGTTACCCAGAGACATTTTGGGTTGTTCTCATGTAAATATATAGACACAGCAATATCTTTACAAAAATAGGAGACTTTGGGAGTTCCCTGCTGGTCCAGTGGTCCAGCTTTCACTGCAGGGGGCCCAGGTTCAATCCCTGGTCGAGGGAACTAAGATCCTGCAAACCGTGCAGCGTGGCCAAAAACAAAAATAGGAGTCTCAGTTTTGTCACTCAGATTTCTCACTTGAAACAATGGGACCTTCTTGCCATATCACTGAGAATACTCCCACATCATTTTTAGTGGCTTCATAGTATTGCACAGTAGAAATGTAACGTGATTAAGCAACATGTGATTGATGAACATCTGAAATTCTTCCTATAATTCTAAGGTGAACGTTGCCCTCATATCTGATTTATTTTAAGGTACGGCCCTCAGTGTGGAAATGCAGAGTCAGTGTGTTAGCCCCACTCCTACCCCAAAGACCCCATCAGAGCCTGGTTGGAAGACCCCTGGCACATCCTGGGGTCGGTCTGGGCTCCCTGTCAGGCTGCAGGGAAAGGAGGGAAAGTCTGGATCTGAGATCCCTGCCCACTCCCCCTCTTCCTCCGCCCCGCCTCAGGAGGAAGACAATGTGCGGCACTCTGGACTACCTGCCCCCAGAGATGATTGAGGGGCGCACGCACAATGAGAAGGTGGACCTGTGGTGCATCGGCGTGCTTTGCTACGAGCTGCTGGTGGGAAACCCGCCCTTCGAGAGTGCTTCCCACAATGAGACGTACCGGCGCATTGTCAAGGTGGGAGGCTGGCCCCCGGGGTCTGGCTGGAGTTTGTGCCAGCTCAGGGGCTGGGGCAGGGAGTGGGCACACTGTTGCTGTTGATGTTAAACCCTGCTAATAGAGTGGGAAGTGGAGGCAAAAGCAGCTAGGATGAAGCCTGTCTCTCCTTCTTGCAGGTGGACCTAAAGTTCCCTCCTTCTGTGCCCATGGGAGCCCAGGACCTCATCTCCAAGCTGCTCAAGCATAACCCCTCAGAACGCCTGCCGCTGGCCCAGGTCTCTGCCCACCCTTGGGTCCGAGCCCACTCTCGCAGGGTGCTGCCTCCCTCTGCCCCTCAGTCTGTCCCCTGAAATGTCCCTGTCCTTTTCTCAGTTGTGTCTGTGTCTGTATATGTGTAGTCAGGAGGAGGGGGGTCCCAAGTCTGTTTCTGCATCTGTCTTCTACATCCTCTTTATTTAATAAAGGCTGAAGCTTTTTGTACTGATGAGTGTAGATGTTTACATGTGGAGACTGCTGTGAAGGAAGTCATCACCTGTGGGGAGGAGGCGAGGGAGTTGCCCATGCTGGGCAGTGGGGTGGGCACTGCATCATCACCCCTGGGAACACCCCTCAGCACTGACAGCAACCTCTCAGCTCTAACCTCATCTGGTCAGCTCCCAACCATCCTACTTCCACATCTTTCCTTTCCCCTGCTCTGGCTCCCAGGCCTGGGGATGCTGGGGACCTGGCTCTACTCTGCTATGCCTGCACATCAGCCATCACCAACCATCTCCACCCACCTTCTATTACTCCCTCTTAGTTGACCTCTAATCTTTCCCTTTCCTGGGTCAGTCTTGCTGACCTAGGAGCAATTAAAGTTGTCTTTTTGGTTTGTTTTTCTGCTCTGGTGAGGATTTAGCATAGGAGTAAATAGAAGCTGATGGTGTCTTGTTCCTGACCTAAGGTTTCACTGCTATGTATGATGCTTGCAATATGGTGCCTCCTATAGGTTTTGTTCTTTTGTTTTGGCCACCCAGAGCAGCATGCACGATCTTGAGTTTCCCTGACCAGGGACAAACCCATTCCCCTTGCAGTGGAAGCTTGGAGTCCTAACCACTGGACTGTCAGGGAAATCTCTTGCTATAAGTTCTTGATACATGTCTTCTATTAGGTTAAGGAAGGCCTGGGCTCTTCCTAGTTCATTAAGGGTTGGGTGTTTTTTGAAGCATGAATAGGTGTTGAGTTTCACCTAGTGCTTTTTCTGCATGTTTATTTTTTGTACTCTTAAGCCATGTGGTGTAGAACATCAATAAAGTTTCTTATTTTTATTTCATCTCAGATACTCGGGCTATATTCAATTCCTAGGGCTACTGTAACAAATTACCACAAAACTGGGTGGTTTTAAACAGCAGAAATGGATTCTCTGACAGTTCTGGAGGCCAGAAGTCCATGATCAAGGTGTCAGTAGCACCACCTTCCCATATATGCCTCTAGGGGAAAATCCTTCCTTGCCTTTTCCATCTTCATGTGACTCCAGGCACTTCATGGCTTGTGGCTACATCACTCCAAGCTCTGCTTCTGTCTTCACACAGCCTTCCTTTCTTTGCCTTTCTCTCCTCTGTCTTAAAAGAACACTAGCAATTTGATTTATGGCTCACCTAGATAATCCAGGATAATGTTATTCACAATCTGTAATTATATCTGCAAAGACCCTTTTTCCAAAAAACACTGCATTCATTGCTTCCAGAGGTTAAGACACTGACATATCTTTTAGGGGGCTACCATGCAACCCACTACATATGCGCACAGATTAAAATAATTGAAGGACAGTATAGGGCTTAAGAAAATGAAAAACCAACAGTCTTCCCATTTCTCTCTCCCCAGAGACAAATCCTTTTACAGTTTTGCTTTGTTTTTGGTATTTACTTTGTATCTCCAAATCACATGCTTCTGTCACTACCTCTTTACATTTTCAGTTTTAGGCTTTATCTATCATTTTCCTGATACAAAATGTAAGTATTTCATTCTTTCACTCCACTGCCACCAGAAACAAGGGCGTTTTCTGTCCCTACATCCTTCTGGTGTAGTTATAATTTTGGTTAAGATTTATTCATCTGACAATAGTTACTGAGTGCTCTCTGCAGCCCAGGTACTGTTCTAGAGGCTGAGGGGTGAATAAACGAGAAAAAAAAAATCCTCAACTCAGGAAGCTTGCAAAAAGTGGTTGCAGTTGTAAACAGATTGTAAGGGGAGGCCTCACTAAAAAGATGTTTGAAAAACTACTTGAAGGAGGAAAAAGGTGAACATTTTTCTTTGTAGTTGTTCAGTCACTAAGTCATGTCTGACTCTTTGCAACCCCAGTAAAGAGTTTACCTGCAGCACACCAGGTTCCTCTGTCCTCCACTATCTCCCAGTTTGCTCAGATTCATGTCCACTGAATCCCTGATGCTATCTATCTCATCCTCTGCTACCCTCTTTTTGCTTCAGTCTTCCCCAGCATCAGAGTCTTACATCAGGTGGCCAAAGTATTGGAGCTTCAGCTTCAGCATCAGTCCTTCCAATGAATATTCAGGTCTGAATATTCCTTTAGGATTGTTTGGTTTGATCTTGCGGCCCAAGGGACTCAAAGAGCCTTCCCCAGCACCACAATTCAAAAGCATCAGTTCTTTGGCACTCAGCCTTCTTTATGGTCCAACTCACATCTGTGCATTACTACTGGAAAAACCATAGCTTTGACTATACGGACCTTTAATATACTTTGTGGAATCGGCCTCAAAAAAAGGGGTGGACCGAGGGGATGACGTCCCGGGGCAAACGCCCTCTGAGCGGCCCTCAGGCCTCCGACTGTCCGAGGAGGAAGAGGCAGAGAACTTTTGGGGCGCGAGCTGCCACCCATTTGCTCTTACATTTGCAAGAGCAAATGTAAATCCTTGAGGCGGCAGCATGTCTGTCTTGTCACAGGAACAGTGAGAAGACCAGTGCCTCTATGGCAGGACCAGTGAGAAGAGAAGGAAGAGAAGAGATCAGAATGGTACCAGGGCTCTGACCTTAAGGGCTATTAACTAATTGAATGTTCTACCTAGTGGCAAAATCACACACCATCCTCCAAGAGGAGACACTCAAAACCTGGTGGAGGGGGCAGGAGACAAGAGAACAGAGGAGCAAATGAGAATTCTGGTTCCATCCTAATCAACTAAGGTGCGATTCAATCCCGACGGTCCAAGCAGGATATGCTACTTTCATCCCAAGAATCTCTTTTAGGAAACCCAATTCTGGTTCCCCAATTCTGGTTCGTTCTCCAGAAGCGGTTGCTAAGCAACAAATGTGGGCGGAAAGAGCCTAGCCCCGCCCCTGGAGGACTCAGACGTTTCAGGATCTTCAAGATCTGCCTTTTCAACTTTTCGAGAGGGCGGGGCAACGAGCGCAGCTGTTACCTCCTTCTCTCCGCCCTGCTGGCTCTCACGTGTGTTCGGTCGCTCAATGACAGCTGGTCTTCTGGGACTTCCTGGTTGTTGGGACCAATCAGAGTGCTCTTCACGTCCTGACCATTGTCAGCCCGAGACCAATCGGCGCGCCTCTAAAACGCCCCTTAAAGGCGCCGCCAAGGCCTCCCGAGCCGGGGCGAACCAATTCCTCGGTTCCTGCCCCCAACTGCAGTATGGAGTCGCCCCGGGGGCGGCCTGGGCCCGAGACGGACCTGCTAGCTCTGGGGGAACAGCAAGCTGCGATCTTCGGCGACGGCCCGGGCCAAACGCCCTCTGAGCGGCCCTCAGGCCTCCGACTGTCCGAGGAGGAAGAGGCAGAGAACGTTGGGGGCGCGAGCTGCCACCCCAAGGCGTCCCCGAAGACTTCGAGCTGCAGCTTTGTCCACCCCCCGGAATGGGAAGCTCCGGAGGACAAGCCGGGCCGTGGAGGGACGCTTTCTGGGAAAGGGAGCCGCCTGGGGGCGCCGGATCCCGAATTCGACCCGCACGGGTCCTCCCGGCGCAAGGACCCTGAGCCGCCGGAGGACAAGCCTGAATCCGAGAGGGTCTGCCGTCGAGGGAGCCCTGTAGGCGGCGGGATGGATGTTGAGCAGAAGGAAGACGACGACGAGGCGGCGGCAGCCGGCAGGGGTGGCCGTTCGTTCTCCAGCCGCCTTCAGGACAGCCGCAGCTTGGACGGGTTGAGCGGGGCGTGCGGTGGCCCCGCGTCTTCAGGGGGTGCAGAATCTGGCGCAGGCGGCGGGCGGCGCGCCACTATCTCAAGCCCCCTGGAGCTCGAAGGCACGGTGAGCCGCCATGGCGACCTCACCCACTTTGTCGCCAACAACCTGCAACTCAAGATCCGTCTGAGCGGCGCCCCTCAACCTCCGCCCCCTGCCCCTACGCGGCCCTGTTCAGCGCCCACACCCACTCCGGCCATCCCTCCCATCGACCCCGACGTGCTGCGGGACCTGGAGCGGCTGAGTCGGGAGCTGGGCGGCAGGGTGGACCGTCTGCTTCGCGGGCTGGGAGGTGCGGTGCAGGAGCTGACAGCTCTGAGCGTGGGCTGCATCCAAACCTACCGCGATGCAGTGGACTCTCTAGGTGAAGCTGTGGACATGAGCATCAAGGGCATGTACACCCTGCTGGCGCGCTGTGAAGAACTGGAGCGGGCTCTGCAACCGGTTCAGGGACTGGCGCGCCAAGTCCGGGATATCCGACGCACCTTGGAGGTGTTGGAGGCCCTGTGCAAGTGACTGGAAAGGCAGGAGAGGCCTGGCAACGCCAGGGACCAGCAGGATCCTTAAGGACTCTTAAAGGAGCCCTGGTGGGACCTGCCTGCTGAGAGGAGGGAGGCCTATATATGGGAGGTTCTTCCAGATACGTTTAGCAGGCCGCGACCATTCGCTGGGCCTTATGCAGGTGTATATGGGGAAGTTCTAAAGGCTCTCCTGATGGGAGGGTATGATGCTCTGCTTCTGTTCAGTTGGCAATCTGCAGCTACCTTGTTCTCCCAACTCTCTTCCCCAGTTAGCTCACCATCTCTGGAAACCAGGGGCTTTAGTTCTGGGCTTGGGAGATGTGACTGTCATATGTTATCAAGAAAGGAGAACAGAGGAGGCCCCAGCCCCCACTGTGGCCACTCTGACCTCCAGTAGTCACATCTCAGGTGCCAGGGCCTGTGGGAGCTTGTGTAGTCAAAGACCACACACCACGCAGACAAGGATGCATACTTGCATATGGATAACCTCCTGCTTCTGCCCTCTGGCCCACTACCATCCCATTTCCCCAGTCATAACCTGGGCGGAGCTAGAAGGAATGTATTGCATGGTAGAGGAGGTGCGTTCGGAGGGGTCTCTCTGCTCTCAGGGTTCAGATAGAATTGTTGCTGGTTTTGAAGCCCACCTGTTGTGGAATGTTCTAATCAGTTTTGGCTTTCTGAGTTTTTGTGGAATTAAAGTGCTGCTGCTGCTAAGGCTGAGGCTGTGTCTGTGTGGGGTTACAGGGATTGATGAACCAAAGTAATGGGAATGAGGGTCAGTCTTTTCGTGGAGTTTTCTTGGGGCTGGTGCTGGGAGTGGGGTGGGGGTCTTAGGCCACATGTGGAAGGATATGGTTCCTGCTCCTAAACAGCAGATCTGAGGAAAGGTGAGACACAGGTATGGGCTGAGAGATACAGTAAAAGCAGAATCAGAAGCAAGAAGATCTAGAAGAAAAAAAGGGAGGAAGGGTTGTCTTCTCAGTTCCTGAAGTGGACAGGCAGGGACTGGGCAAACTGGACATCTGTGCTGTAGAGAAAGACTGGAAACCTAGCTCCATTCTTGACCCCATTTCTCACAGTCTGCTGATCAGCGCCCTATGAATGGTCTAGGACAATTTCTGGCCGCCTTCCGTTTACAGTCATAGTAAATTCCAGAAGCTCCCGATTTGGTGAGATTTAGAAACAGATCACAATACAGATCCAGTTCTGTTAAACTTTCCTCCTCTAACTCAAGACACTAGGTCTTTGGGCTGAATTTAAACACGTTATTCCTCGCCTCGAGGTGTGAAAAGTTCCGGAATTGGAAATACTGCTCCACACACCTTCCCTAACAACAAGAAATTGACAGTAAATTCTTTAAAAGAAGACCGTTGCTCTGGCCCGTACGGGGATCGAACCCGCGACCTTGGCGTTATTAGCACCACGCTCTAACCAACTGAGCTAACCGGCCAGCTGACAATAAGTGTACTCAATATGAATCTATGTAAAATACAAATTACTAATCAGTCCTATCTGTGAGAAAATCTCAAAACGGGTAAGCTTATTTGGGAAAACAGGGAAACAGACTACGAAAACGGAATCACTTATCATTTAGGGAAGTAAAAGCGAAGTCAAAATAGTGGCAAGCACAGATAATGCAAGTGCTTGACTGGCAGGTCGCCCTGCCAACATAGAGCGCAAGACTGACAGCATGCACTTAGGGTTGAGGTGCACAACCGGAAATAGAAAAGGCCGTCTGATAGCAACCGGTAGATTCCCGAAGAGATGTGGAAAATTATATATGAGCTAGAAGCCTACGACTCTTTCCTCGAAGTGTAAAAACAACCTATGCCTCGGGAGGCACCGCTGGGATTCGAACCCAGGATCTCCTGTTTACTAGACAGGCGCTTTAACCAACTAAGCCACGGCGCCCCACGCATACACTTCCCCGCCTCGTTTCCCTGGCCAGGTCAGTTCTAGGTTAGGTGAATGAATGCCGGGATACCTTTCTAATTTTCGAGCGTACTGGAAAGCAAGGTAGAAGGTGCGAAATCCGCGCCTGTAAACGGGATAGGTTGAAAGGATGACACAGAAACTGAATGCTGGCACACAGAAAGTTATAAAATATAAAGACAGCCGCAGAATCGCAGGCCGACGAGGATGGGATTCGAACCCACGCGTGCAGAGCACAATGGATTAGCAGTCCATCGCCTTAACCACTCGGCCACCTCGTCCACAGGAAAGCAGTTTAGGATCTCCTCTCTGGGGTCTGGATTCTTCCTTCTCGGAGAAAGCGTGAACCTAACTACGTCGTGTAGGGATGGTGTCCCGAGGGATCCGGCCCGGCACCGCGAGGACGACTCGCAGGGCTCTGGCTTCCGAGCGATATTCTAGCCTGCGCGAGCACCGGCCTCGGCGTTGGATTTCCGGGGCATGCGTCACTCCTCAGGAGCCCCGCTATCCGCTTAGATTTGCAGTCCCCCGATCTGCAGCAAAAGCTATCGCGATATCTAGGAGCTCCCCCTCGACGGGGCGGCTCGAGACTTGGAGCCAGGGACCCTCCCCTTCCGGCCCCTATGAAGTGTTTCTTCTCTAATCTGCGGGATGGGACCTCAACAGCGTTGCAAATAAGGATAATAAATAAAAGCTACCCGAGCTCTAGAAAAGCGAACGCTGACCCCGACGTGATTTGAACACGCAACCTTCTGATCTGGAGTCAGACGCGCTACCGTTGCGCCACGAGGTCGGCCGGCCACGGGGGTGGACAGGTCTCCCCATGACGACTGGACGGTGAGGCGGCCGGGTCTGGCGATCGAGGTGCTGAGGGCCTTCTGGAACTTCTAAAATCTCCCGGTGTGGTGTTTGCCCTCTCCCTTCGGCCTCGTAGGACCAGCAGGGCCCGCCACCCGCAGGGTAGCGGCTTTGTGGGCTCCGGGTTCCTCGGTGCCCCGACCTCGTCGCCGCCCTCCTGCAGACCATAAGGCGGCCCTGAGCTGGTTCCCTGGGGTACCCAGAGCTCACAGCCCAGCGGGGACGGACTGGCACAGAAACGTGTGGGAGGACTGGGAATACCAGGCCGAAGGTGATGGAAGCACGTGTGGGGGACAGAGCTTAGCTTTTCCAGCCGTGCGTCCCCTCCCGGGCTGCAGTTAACAGCCGCCTGCGGAGCCTTCCAGATAGCTACTCACAGACCCCAAATTTGGAGTTTCTGGTTTAAAGATCCAGAGTAGAATCTTGGCATAGGTAATTTTGTCACTTTTGACGATTCTGAGCAATCCCTCACCTACAATGAAATGCACAGATCTTAAGTGTTTATTTTGATGAGTTTTGAAGAATTCAGCCCACAACCCTTTCAAGATAGAAGACATCTTCATCCTACAAGGTTCTTTCTTATCCTTTCAGAGTCGATCCCCGCCCCTCCCCACACCTCCACCCCCGCCCTTCACCCTTCACTGAGGCAACCATTGTTCTGATTTCCTTTGACATAAATACCTGTACCTGTTAAAGCTCCCCAGGTGAGACCAGGCTGGAAACTTATAAAGAGGAATACCAGAAGCTGGAAGAACCCACCCCCACCCCCACCCAAACACACACACATTTGCTCATTTGCTTCTTGAAGGGTGAAAGAAGTTCAAGGGTCCAATACCGCCAAAGAAAGTTATCAGGGACTACAGACAAGTCAAAGCCCGCGGAGAAGCCTGACCTTAATTGACTGCGCAACATCCTTTAAGAGCCTTCCCCCTTGGTTGTCATGACACTGCTGTCTGCTGGCTTTCCCTTATCTTACCGTCCGCCTCCCTCCAGTCTCTTGTTCCTAGGAGTTCTGTCCTCTCTTTATGCTACACACCTTCCCTGGAGTAAACCCTTCCCTGGAGTCAGCCATCACTTGTGTGCTGAGGGCTCCTGAATCCTGCTCCCACCTCTGGATTCAGTCTAGTGTCTGCTGGACACCTTCACTTGACCCTGTCATCCTTCGGAAACCTCCCACCTCAGGTGGGACTCAAACCCACAGTCTCCCAGCTGAAACAGTACACCTCCTGTCAGGACTTAGGAAGCTGAGGTTCTTTATGTCTCCGCATAGAAGGAATTCAGGGAGAGGCAAAGAGATAGGTAAGAAGTAGATCTATTGAGAGAGACATGGCATGAGTTTGAGTAGGCTCTAGGGCCTGGCGTGCTGCAAAGAGTCGGACATGGCTGAGTGACTGAACTGAACACACTCCATAAAAAGTGTGGGCCATCTCTGAAAGAGCACTGGGAAATGTAATGCTAAGTCGCTTTAGTCGTGTCCGACTCTGTGCAACCCCATAGACAGAAGCCCACCAGGCTCCCCGGTCACTAGGACTCTCCAGGCAAGAACACTGGAGTATAAGGTGGTTAGTTTTTATGGGCTGAGTAATTTCAGAGGGTAACAGTTGGGAGGATTATTCCAACTACTTAGGGAAGGGGTGAGGATTTCCAGAAATTGGGCCACTGCCCCCCTTTTTGGCCTTTTATGGTCTGCCTCAGAAGCGTCATGGTGCCTGTGAGTGTGTCCTTCAACATGTTAATATATAGGATGGGCGTGTAATAAGATTTAAGGTCTACTGGAAGTTGAATCTTCTGCCATCTTGGGCTTGAACGGTTCTAACCATTTTTCTCTCTTATCCAGTTCTCAGTAGCTGCGTCATTCTTTCAAACGTTGTGCCCTGTCCCCTTCCCTCTTGTCTCATTTCCTTCCCAGTCTTCTGCACTCCTAGTTAGAGGCCAAGCTGAGGCTTGGATTCATCTTGACTCTCCCCCCTTCCTCGTTTCCCATTTCTAGTCACCAAGTTCACTCAGTTTCATTTCCTTCATAATTCTCCTGTTAGCCCTCATTCCCTATTCCCACTGCCATCTCACTGGATGACTGTAGTAGACTCCTCCCTAATGTCTGTCTCCAGAATAGTCAAACAGAATCATCTTTTAAAATGCTAACATGATTCCATCATGCTGTGGCTTAAAATCAATGCTCCATTGAGACTGCACAACTCAGATGGGATTCGAACCCAGCCAAAACTGACTGAGACTTGAACCCTTGGGTTAGGACTCGAACCCACTGTCTTTTAGTTAAAATTGCTCACCTGGTATGAAAAACTGATGGGAAATGGGACAATGGTTGCTTCAGTCTGCCTATTCCTGAACCCAATGCTCAGATTGAACACCAGAAAAAGAGAGACAAGCAAACGTGGTGTGCTGCCTGTTAAAAGCCCAAGGCACTAGTCATATACATTTTCAAGACAAAGAATCCTACATCAAAATGCCATACTGATAATTTACATAAGGTTTACCAAGGTATATAGTCCAAGTAAGCATGTACAAAGTGAGCAACAAGTCACCATGACTCCTGACCCTCTACAGAGTTGGGAAAGAATGCTATTCTTTTAAGAAGTAACAACAAAAAGAAGTTGCACTGCTAGCATTAGAAGAAAGGGGAAAAAATTTATCTGTATAGTTGAGCAGTCACTCCCATCTGGTTAATATGTAACACAGGTGTACACTACACGTTAGGGAGGGAGGGATGAGGCCAAACAAACACACAGAGAGAATTTTATGTTCAGTTTTTCTTGTCCTGCCTTTAAATATAAATTTTGCTTTATCACCATAGTGAGGGATTTCAAGGCTAAGGTAGCTACATAACAAACTACTTCTTTAGTTTGCTACCCCAAGCACAAACCCCTCTGTTAATTCTTCACAAACAATATTTGTCAAAAAACAACATATAAACAGCCTCCTTTGGTCTCTTCGGTGGTCCTTTTTCTGTGAGATTTCCCTGTGTATGAATTAAATTGGATTCTTTTTCTCCTATCAATCTATCTTATGTCAATTTAATTATTAGATCAGCTAAAAGAACTCAAGACAGGGGGGTGAAAATGTCCTCCGCTTGGACAGAACTATTTGGTGATGTCTGGGATTTGCTTCAAAATAATCCAGTGGGACTGGGAGGCAGAGTATAGCTGAAACAAGGTTGGCCATGTGTTGGTAACTGCTGAAACAGAATGGTAGGCTTCAAAAGGGGTCATTACCTTTTGAATGAAAAATACTTTACTTTTACATACAATATGTTTGAATGTTTCTGACTTAAAAAATGCTTTTCTAAATTATTTTAACGCCAGCTCAAATGTCGGAACACGTGAGTTCCTGCCCTGGCTCGAGTGGCCAAAGGATCCTTGGTCACTGGCAATACCACCTGTGGCCACAAGGTGGCTCCAAAACTATCTTTGGTGAGTGTGGAGCAGGCTTCTCTGAACCAAAGACAGGGAAAGTGACAGGACTGCTGTTTACCAATTCACAAAGTGAATTTTATCTCCCGGTTCTTACTATCTATAGGTTCCCAGGCAGGAAGGCTGTTATGCGCAGAAAGCCCCAAACTTCAAACTGCTGGATCCCAAAATCTAACAGTCATCCTTGACCCCTTCCTTCTCTCACCTACACACATTCCCATGTTTAGACTTTATCTTCTAAGATTCTAGATTTCTTCCACTTCATTCCACCTCTTTCACACCAATACTATTGACTCTATTATCTTGGCTAGAGACCTTATTCAAATTTTACCAATTTTCCCACTAATGTCCTTTATAATAAATTTTATTTTTCTGATCCAGGATCCATTAGGATCATACATTAAATTTCAAATTTGTCACACCATTTTAAAAAGCATTTATTTAAGTGTAGTTGTTTGACAATGTTGTGTTAATTTCTACTGTAAAGCAACATGATTCAGATATAAAGAATATGTATCTTTTCCATTATGACTTATCATATGACATTGAATATAGTTTCCCATGCTATACAGCAGGACCTTGTTGTTTATCCATTGTTATATCTCTTTGTCTTTCATGAACTTGAGGAAACATCTTTTGACTATCTCTTTGACATCTGAAATTTTTCACACACTGGTTTAGAAAAAGGAAATCCATTTAGTACATTGGGGACCTGCAAGAGAGAAAAGCATTTTCTCTCAGTTATGACCACATTTCCTAAAATGAAGTTTTAAGAACAAATGATCTATTTTCAAAGAAAATTTCCTTGATCACATTGTTCTAATATTTCCCTTAAAATTTTTATTTATTACAACTTTTACCGTGCAGATTTATTATTTGTTGACGTGTTTGTTGTCAATCTCTCTGACCCCAGGAAGGTAGAGACTTCTGCTTTGTTCCTCAAGGATATGAGCCCTTCACAGTGCCTGGGACTTATTTGTTGAATGAATGAATGAATGAGGAAATTTAAAAAATGTCTCTTGGGCTTGTAGTTTAGACCTAAGAGGCACTGAGATGGAGAGTAGTAATAAAAGAAGTGTTCACATATTGAGATATAGGGAAGTCATTCTGGCTTAAACATTACACAACTTGAATTTATCCTAACTAAAATAGCCTGTTTGTGGTCTATCAAACATACGCTGTACATCTGCTTTAATTATTTAAAGGAAAGGGCACGCTGACCAGAAGTAAAAAATGCCCATGTTAAAAATAAAGATTAAACGCCCCTCTTCCTGAGACACCTTCGATGTGATTATGAGAGATATTTTCCAAGTGCCAAGGCCATGCTGACCTGCTGTGTATTAATCATCTGGTCCTTAAAAAAGAAAAAAAAAAAAAGAAGAAATGTAACCCTGACTTGTATAAAGTTCTTTGTTCTTACAAGATGCAAAACTGCACTGAAAAAGATGCTTCGCTGGGGCAGTTTCTCAGAGTAATCGGGGAAAGGAGCTTCCAGGCTACTCCTTAGTTTGGCTCAAATAAAACTCTTTTCTATTCTTATTATGGATTATCCATTATTATTCTTGGGAGATGATCTGGTAAGAGGGTGGGGGGGGAGCCTGGAAGTTGTGACTTGACTGTTAGCCGTGAACTCCGGCGAGAACTTTCCGTTCTACAGGAATCACCTTTAAGGTCCGAAGGTCCGTGAGGTCCCAATCGTGAGAAATGCTTGGACTATAGCTGGGCAAAGAGACTATGCTGGTCACACCTCCAAGAGATAAGGAAATCGTAGACTCTGAATTTCCGCCTTCGACTCTTGCCTCCCAGGGACGCGGGGTTTCATTCTCTTCCTCCGCTCCCTTTTCTGGTCCCGTATGTCCACTTCCTTCCCGCAACACGCCTCTCATCCACACCCTAGTTCAGGAGAGGGGCTCTTTTCTGTACTCTGCAAATCCCTCACCAATCTGAGCGAGCTGGGTGGGTGGTTGGGTGGGGAATCAGAATCAAGGAAAGTTCAGGTATACGGTCCGCCAACAACCAGGGGCTCCAGGACAATAAAGGGGCATCCACCTCTCCAAGTTCGGCCTAGGTCAAGGAGAAGCTACACGGATGCGGGGGATGGAAGAAAAGAGAGTGTCCAGGGCTCGGGCATGTTGACGCCCTAAGGCTGGAGTGGTGGTGACAGTGGTATCTGGAGGATCATCTTGGGCAAAGTAGCAGGGGCTGGGGGCCAGGCCGCTCCCGGCATGGGGATACCGGGAGGAGCGAGTGTCCGAATTTCCGTTCGCCAGTGCTGTGTGGGCAGACTCGGCAATGGGGGGCCGCGCCACAACACACTCTCAGGCTGTGCAGACAACTCATCTGCACGCGGGAAGGCCGGCAGCTCGATTCTCCGCATCCGGTCGGGATCTGCACAGGTATTGTGGACCCGGAACAAAGTTTCCCAGAGGCCCGGAGGCGGCGCGATAATTTGCCGCTCTCGCGAGACTTTCAGAGGTCCCGTCGGAGCCATGCTTTTTGCGGTTACCAAGGCAACTGAGCGGTGCCAGCGTAAGCGGGAAAGCGGCGTACGTCGAATTTTTGTCTGCTAGCTTGGGAGACTTGAGGAGTGACCCTCCTTGAGCTTCCAGCCCCAGAGACAAACGGCCTCTGCTCCAGGCGGTACCTCTTCCCCTGGGAACCATGGGCCGGATCTCAGGGCTCGTGCCCTCTCGCTTTCTGACGCTCCTGGCGCATCTGGTGGTCGTCATCACCTTATTCTGGTCCAGGGTAAGACCCAGGGCCCTCTTCTCGTTCCTCCTTCCAATTTGGGGTGGTCCCAGCCCCACTCCACCCTTTCTCTCCCGGGGCCTTACACGGTGGGGTCTTCCCATATCCAGCCGCCAGACCCTCTTTCAACTTCTCTTTCTTTCTGCCCTGCTCCCTAGGACAGCAACATCCAGGCCTGCCTGCCTCTCAGATTCACCCCTGAAGAGTATGAGAAGCAGGACATTCAGTGAGCATGTGGGACAGGGTGGGCAGAATTAGGCAGTAGAGGGAGTGAAGGGGTCTTAGAAAAAGTTCAGAAGGCCTAAGCCACTTCCTTCTTTTCTGCAGGCTGGTGGCAGCGCTCTCTGTCACCCTAGCTCTCTTTGCAGTGGAGCTGGCTGGTTTCTTCTTAGGAGTTTCCATGTTCAACAGCACCCAGAGCCTCATCTGTATCCTTTCTACGTGTACCCCTTTCCTCCTCGCCCTTGTCCACCATAACGCCCTTCAGCCACTTAACTAGGCCTTTCTGGCACAATGGCGTTTGCTCTAGCAGGCAAACAGAATCCCTCCTGTGGAGAGATGTTAGGCAATGTGGAAGATTTAATACAATCTCTGATCACTTTTTGAGCTCCTGCTACTCACCAGGCACTGGAGATCTCAAGATGAGAGTACAACAGTTTTCTATCTTGAGGAAGAGGCAGATACACAGACATCTGCAATTCAGTGTGATAAGCACGGGTGCCATCAAATGTTAAGATACAAAGCACTATGGGAATGCCGAAGAGACAAAGGAAGTGAGGAAGATGGATCAGGGAAGGCTCTCAACACCAGGGTACTGGAGAGTGATCCCAGCAGTGTATTGTGTCACTGTGAGCATGTCTGTGTGCTTGGAGTAGATCAGGAGTCTACTACTTCACCTGAAGGATCCAAACTAGATATGGGATGGAGGTAGCTTGGTTTCCCAACAGGGCAGGCTCAGCTCTGGCCTCTACACATGGCCATCCTAAAACCCAAAAATCTGGGCTGCTGGCTCTGGCCTTTGCAGTGTGGTAAAGGGAGCAAGAGATGCCTTGCTCACCAGGAGCTGATTGTGAATGCAGATGCCAGGCCCATCACCGGCCTTTTCTGGCTCATCACTACCTGTTGACCCAAAGGCTTTCCTTGACTCTGGTGTATTCCCAAGCCATCGGGGCTCACTGTAGTGCATCTGTGGCCCTATCCTTCTTCATATTTGAGCGTTGGGAGTGCACCACGTATTGGTACATTTTTGTCTTTTGCAGGTATGGTAGCACCTAATGTTTGAGGATGGGGAAGGGAGATTTACTTTAAATCTGAAGATTCCCCTACCCAGCCCTTTGTTCCATGTGTAACATACCAGATCCACTCAACATTCCTGAGTCTTTTTGAAGTCCTCCACTCCTACACTTCAGGGGGTCGGGGGGTGGGATCGCTGGCTTGGGGATCTGGGTATTTTTATTAGAAGAAACTCTGAACCCATCACCTGCCTTCCTCAGTGCCCTCCCGGCTGTCACCGAAATAACATTATTCATCAGCGTCTTTGGCCTGAAAAAGAAACCTTTCTGATATCTTCGTGACTGGAAGTAGGGATGAAGGCTGAAGGAGCGAAGGACTACTCACCCTTCCTGGAAGAGGGAGGCTTCAGCCCTCCTTCTAACACTGCATTTGGTGAACGATGTCAGTGTTAGGGTAATTATCTCTCAAGTCTGGGATTATCTGTGTTTTGTTTACAGTCCTTTGTAATAAAATATATTTTAGGGTAAGATCAAACTTACAGGAATTCCTGCAGGAATTCCCTGGCTGTCCAGTGGTTAGGACCCAACGCCTCCACTGCAGCGGGTTCAGTCCCTGGTGGAGCAACCAAGATCCTGAATGCTAGGCAGCGTGGCCAAAAAAAAGAAAAAGAAAGAAATCAAGACAAAAATTTCAGGAGAAAATTGGGGTGGCCAAACTACTATAGAAACGGAAGGCTGTTTTCCAGCCTTGCACTGTAAGACCCTAAATGTCGCTTCTATTCTAGTTATTACGGTAGATTTCTGACGGAAGGGAGTGGGCGGAGATATGTAAATAAGGTTATACTTTAGTACCTCGAGCTCTTAAAGTGAGTGAAGCATTCTGGGAGGGATTAGCGTTTGCTTTTTGACAGCCAAATGGAAAAATTTATTTTAAAACATCTGCAAATAAATTGAACAACAGAAGTGGAAGAACCTGGATAGCTTTAGATGGCTCGAACTAACATGTCGTTTACTCACCCTCCCTGTTAGCGGAGTCTTATTACCGGAGTACGGAATATTGCAGTCCTCTCGGCATCGTCAGGTAGGATAATCCTTACCTGTTCCTCCTTTCGGAGGGCAGAATAGAACATGATGATTGGAGCTCGCATGATTCGTGATTAACGGCTCTGCGTAATCAGGACTTGCAACACCCTGATTGCTCCTATCTGATTCTTCCTGGCGATCCGTGATGTTAATGTACTTTACAATTAGATTGAGTTTTTACTACTGTTTTCTTAGTTGTACTTGAAGTAGTGTCGGACACGACTGAGCGATTTCGCTTTCATTTTTCACCATGCGTTGGAGAAGACAATAGCAACCCACACCAGTGCTCTTGTCTGGAGAATCCTAGGGACCGGGGTGCATGTTGGGTTGCCGTGTATGGGGCCGCACAGAGTCGGGCACGACTGAAGCGATTTAGCAGCAGGAGCAGCAGCAGTGTTGGTTCTAATAGTGTCTGTAAGGTTTGGGGTGTGTTTTTTTTTTTTTTTCCTCTGAGGGTGTTTGGTTTGGGTATGTTTGTGTAGAGTACGGTTTGTAAGTTTGTTTTTTCAACTCTTGTGATAGTTTCGTGGTTGATGGTTTGTAAGTTTGTTTGTTTTTTAAACTCTTGGAATACTTAGTTTTGTGGTTGATTTGTTAAAGTCACTTAATCCTGTCTGAATGGAATTCTTCAGGCCTGAGTCTTGGAGTGGATAACCGTTTCCTTTTTTTCAGGGGTTCTTTCCCAACGCCAGGGACCCAAACCACGACTCCTTTCCTTGCATGAATCCGATTCGTTTCTTTGCATGAATCCCAATTTGCTAGCTAGTATTTTTTTTTTTTTCCGCTTAATTTCATGAAGCTTACCCGAGGGAACGTTCTGTGTACCTCCGATTTTCCAAAAAGTGGTTCTTTTAATGTCTGTCACATTTGGTGTCATGAATGAATGCCTGTCAAAACTTCTCTCTTGCCATGCCAGGAAGGGTCACGTGCTAAAGGGTAGACGTCCCTGGTATTTGGGGAGCCCAGCCCAGAAACCTGGCAAAGGTTACCTGTTTACTCAGTGTCTGATTAAAACACCCACCCTAGTTTCTGTCTGGTAGCCCCTGGCTAGAACATGTTCCAAAGAAAGTTATTGAAACACACTATTTGGCACTAGAGAAGAGTCTAAAGTTCTGCCTTGTCACAGGTTAAGTGTTCTCACAGGGGCACATTTTTTTTAGGAAAGATTCAGTGTAGAGGTTTTAATCTATACTTTTTAGTCCTAAATGGTGGAGCCCAGGCCATTCTAAATAAGCGAAAGTCATCAAAGGAGATCTTTTCTGGTGGAGCCTCCTCGAGTGATGCTTTCTGTCTCTGCACACAGCCCTTCTTCGTGAGTATTCACTCAGAGAATACTTATTCAGCACTTACTATACACTATATAGTGGGTACCCAGGGAATAGATGTGAATATGACCTATACTCGGCCTGGGCCATCACAGGTACTATAGCTCAGGAAGACAACAATCTCTGGTACTCCCAGAGTACTTTAATAACATTATGATAAATGTTTCAAACTCGACTTGCAGATGGAATGGAGTAGGGATAACCTGCCCCGGGTGTCAGAAATGTTGCTCCTACAGGAGCAGTTTGAGTGAGGCCTTGGAGTGTGGCTGAAGCAGAGAGTTAGAGGAGCAGATTATCCAGGAGGCAAGAAAGGTGGATATTGCCCGTCATGGTTACAGGCTTGACCAGGAGAGTTACATCCCATGACAGCCTGACTTTCACCACACCCAGTGGTGTGCTTACTGATTTGTGAAAGCTGTTTGTTTTTCCAGAAAAATTATGGGCTGATTGTTAAAAACAGCTATATCAAAAATTGAATATGTAACCTTGCAATTAAATAAATAATATTTCTAAAACAGAGGGGGATTTCCCTCTCGGTCCAGTGGTTAAGACCTAAAAAAAAAGACAACAAACAAACCAGAAAAACAGTAAGAAATACTCCTCACTTCCTGGTTATCTTATAAATTTGCTATTATATGGTTTTGAGGTTGTTTGCATTTATGGTATCTGTATGGTGAGAATACTATGAAATGATGTACTGCTTTGTATCTCTTTCCAATTAATTTAGTGACATTAAGTTAGTAATTTGAAACTTGCCTAAGTGGGAGTATTTATACTCCCAAAATTGGCAAATGCTACATATCAGGCTTTGCTAGGTTTTAAAAAGTGATGGAGAAAATGTTAAACAATGCAGGTTAAGTCTTTAAGTGTCATGTCTGTAACTGTTATACTATAAATATTACACACACAAATCAATGAAGTATTCCCCCAGGATTTGAAAACTTACCAGCAAAGAATCACTCAAGTCATTGAGGAACCTGTGAAGTCTCAACATATCTTCAGTGTTTCATTTTTATCTTAATCAAAAATGTAAATAAAAAGATCAACCAATGTTTATGTTAGAACTATCCTTGTATTAATACTTATGATATAATTCCATTTATGAAATTATGGATACAAGAATAGAATTTACAATACAGAATATTGTATATTTTATTATTTGCAGATTCTGTTATGCATCCTTTATATCAGCAAAATTTATAATAAACTTATGTACACATTTGAATGCATACTTTTCTTGGAGAGTGGGTTGTTAAACATTTACCAGTACTTTCTTGCTCTTCCAATGCTAAGAAATCGTTCATCACCAGTGAGTTCCTTGTTCCTAAATCCAGAGGTTCTTTTCCAGACTTTGGCTCGACCTCTTTTCTATATGTTGACCATTACCCTCATTTGAAAGTTGTTCTCCCTTCCTTTCCGAAAATTAGTTCCCCTGGCTTACCTCCAACTATTCTGGCTGCTGCTTGTTAGACTCATCCAATGAATATTGATTGAAAACCCACAGCTGGCCAGCCACTGAGTTGTCTCCTCCCTTTCCCCCGTAAATGTTGGTGGTCACTCCTCCTTGGGGACTTCATCCACCTCTTATCTTCAGACATCACCTAGATGGTGCTGGTTTCCATGGGTTGGCTCTGTTCTGTGAGCCCTAGCCGGGGGCAGAGACCGGAAGTGAGCTATGGAGCGGTGTAAAGTATACCCGCTCTCCTCCAAGGTTATGTGATGGCCAGTAAGTCACTTAACCGCTTTGTGCCTCGATTTCTTCATCCACTTCAACTGTATATCTCTTAGTCAACACCAGACGCTTTGCCAATTAGCATCAAAAATAGGTTTTCATTTTATTGTGAAATTAGTGTCTTGTTAATCAGCATAAGCCAATCATGAAGAAACAAATACTGCTGGATTCTACTTATATGAGGTTCCAAGAGTTGGCTCAAATTCATAGGAATGGACGGAGAAGGCAATGGCACCCCACACCAGTACTGTTGCCTGGAGACTCCCGTGGATGGAGGAGCCTGGTAGGCTGCAGTCCATGCGGTCGCTAAGAGTCAGACATGACTGAGTGACTTCACTTTGACTTTTCACTTTCATGCATTGGAGAAGGAAATGGCAACCCACTCCAGTGTTCTTGCCTGGAGAATCCCAGGGATGGGGGAGCCTGGTGGGCTGCTGTCTATGGGGTGGCACAGAGTCGGAGACGACTAAAGTGACTTAGCAGCAGCAGCACATAGGGATGGAATGTAATAGAATGGTGCTTGCCAAGGTTGTGGCAGGTGAGGGGGGAGGGAGGTGAGGAAAATGAGTTGTTAATGAGTAGTGTTTCAGTTTCACAAGGTGATAAGTGTTCTGGAGATTAGTTGTATGATGATATGAATATACTTAACACTGCCGAATTGAACAGTTAAAGATGGTTAAAATGGAGTCTTCCCTAGCAGTCCTGTGGTTAAGACTTGCCTTTCCAATGCAGGGGTATGAGTTTGACTCCTGGTCAGGGAGCTAAGATCCCACCTGTCTTGTGGCCAAAAAATCAAAACATAAAACAGAAGCAATACTGTAACAAATTCAATGGCTTTAAAAATGGTCCAAATTAAAAAAAAAAAAGTTTAAAAAAGTTTAAGATGGTAAGTTTTATGTTATGTATTTTTTATGATTTAAAAGTTAAAAAAAAAAAAGATCAGTGGGGAAAGGGATTAGTCAATAAAGTTTATTAGGGATTTCCCTTGTGGTTCAGTGGTTGAGAATCCACCTTCCAAGGCAGGGGGATGCTGGTTCCAAAACTAAGCCCATGCTGGCAACTAGAGGAAAGCTCACATACCACACCAAAACCCAGTGTGGAAAAAGTAAAAGGCAAGGAAAAAAGAGTTTATAAGAACTGAGTAGCCTTTTGGGGAAAATATGGATCAATACCTTATACCAATATGAATGATAGATCAAAGGTTACAGTTTGAAAAATAAAACCAAAAAGCACTTAAAGAAACCTTGACATTTCTAACCTTTTTATTTTAAATAACTTTAGATCACAGAAAACCTTCAAAAATAATACAGATTTCCCATATACCCTTCACCCAACTTCTCCAAATATTGACACCTTGCATAGCTATGGTTATAATTAGGGAACAAGGAAGTTAGTTTTGATACAATACTAGTAACTAATCCGCAAGTCTTATTTGAATTTTTCCAGTTTTCCTATTGATGCTTTTTTTTTTTTTTTTCCTGATTCTGGGTGTAATCCAGGATTTCACATTGCATTTAGTTGTCACGTCTCCTTAGGCTTTTCCAATCTGAGACAGTCCTTTGGTTTTTTGTTTGTTTGTTTTTTTCCCTCTCATGATCTTGACACATCTGTAGAGTACTATTGAGTTACTTTGCAGACTGCCCCTCAGTTTGGATTTTTCCAATGTGTTCTCATGGTTAGATTGAGGTTATGCATTTTTGGTAAGAATACCACAGAAGTAAATAGTTTGGAGTGAGGAAGACTTCAACAAAATTCAAGAGTCATAAAATATTGATATATTTAAATATATACTTAAAATGTTAAAAGTATGTATGGTAAAAAAATTAAAAAAGGTAAATGGCAGTCTAAAGGAAGATATTTATAACTCATATTAGAAAGGGCTAAATTTGATACATAAAAATGTCCTACAAATCTTTAAGAAAAATAACAACTCAATAAAAATGTACAAAAAATTAGGTAGACATTTCACAGAAAAGGAAAGACAAAGAACTCTCAAGTATGTGAAGAGATACCTGACATTTTTTACCACACGAGAAATGCAGATCATGCTTAACTTACGTCATCAATGACCAAGAAAATTTCACAGAGCTGAAGAGGGTATTGGCTTTACGTAAACAGGCCTCATCTGTTTGTTGGTGAGAGTAACAATTGGTAACACAACCCCACACCCTAGTGCCTCTCACCTTCTGAGATGGCCCACACTCTGTGTAATGAGTGTGTAGCTCCCTGAATAAACCTTTCATTAAAAAAAAAAAAAAACACATCTACCTGAGATCAATTTGCCAATATTCCATCAAAATCACCGTCACAAAGACTTAGGATTTACCCTTTGTAGGTCTACAAAGACCAAGACCTACCCTTTGACCTAGGATTTTCACATCTGGAAACTAGCCCTTCACATTTGCACACAGGTAGAATGGGAATGTGTATATTATTCCTTGCAGCTTTGCTTGTATGGCAAAAGATTGGAAACAAATGTCTGTCAACGGGGGATTGGTATCATTAACATAACCATGAAATACTGTGCAGCCAGGAGCAAAGTAAACTTTATACATGGTTCTGGAGCCATCTCCAAGATACTTAAGTGACAAAAGCAAGTTGCAGAATAGTTCGTGTAGTGGTCTTCCATTTGTGTTAAAAAAGGAAAAAGAGAAAAAAAAGAACGGAAAGCTATATGCACAGAGCATCTCTGGAAGGAGGTGAACTGGGAGGACTGGTGGCTGAGCGGTGGAAGCTGGGGGACTGGGAAAAAGGGTGGGAGAGAGACTTTCTCCATCTGTTCTTTTGAACTTTTGCAATTTTGAGCCATACTCATTAAAAAAAAAAAAAAAACTAGTATTTTAAAAGATTGAAAGATTGTGAGCCTGCAGCTTCTTCTGTTCCCTGTCTGGAAATGAAGCTAAGGCAGAGTCCAGCAGGGCTGGATATGGAGAAACCAATCACCGATGACATCATACAAGCACCTGGATCCTGCTGTTTCCAGTCACTCTCCAGTCATGTGAGCCCTCAGAGTCTCCTTTCTGGTTTAAGTCTGTCTTAGCTGTGTTGGCAAGTGTCTTGATCACTTGCTCATTATATCCATCAAAAATCCCGGTGGGTGCTTCTTTTTTTTCCTTTTAGTTTTATTGAGGTGTAACCAACAAACATTTTTCTTTCTTTCTTTCTTTCTTTTTTTTTGCACGACTTGTGGGATTTTAGTTCCCAGACCAGGGATTGAATCTGCTCCCTCAGCAGTGAATGAGGGTCCTAACCATTGGACCACCAGGGAACTTCCCCATGCTGTGTTCTCATGAACCGTTTTCTTATATACTAGTGTAGCTCCAGGTGCCAGCATGGTGCCTGGCATAGTAGAGTGAAAGAGCCCTCATTTAATAAACAAGGAAGAAGAGGCCCGAGGAGAAAGCACCTTGCTTGAGGACATCACTCAGACAGAGAGATAGAACCAGAACCAGAGACTCCTGGCTATCAGGTCAGATCAGCTGACTCAATTCAGCAAGTGTTTGGTAGAGGAGCTTGCTAACCCCAGTGAATTTCTAATGAATAGAAGGTTGCAGAATGAGAGTTTGGGATCAGGAGGCTTCCCAGGCCTGCCGTGCTGGGTTCTCCTTTGAAACATTCCTCACTGAGACCATGCTTCACTGTCATTCATTATCTGCTTGCCTGTCTGGTTTCTGCGCATAGCAGGGAGAACTACACAGATTAAAAAGATATCACTTTATTATGCTTTATACAAAAAAATTTTAAGAGATATTCTACATATTAAAAAAAATTGACTAACCAACTTCGAAAAGGACCCTATCAAGGCATTTCTCTGACCCTGCTGCTGCTGCTGCTAAGTTGCTTCTGTTGTGTCCGACTCTGTGCAACCCCATGGACTGCAGCCCACCAGTCTCCCCTGTCCCTGGGATTCTCCAGGCAAGAATACTGGAGTAGGTTGCCATTTCCTTCTCCAGTGCATGAAACTGAAAGTGAAGTCGCTCAGTCATGTCCAACTCTCAGCAACCCCATAGACTGCAGCTCACCAAGCTCCTCCATCCGTGGGATTGTCCAGGCAAGAGTACTGGAGTGGGGTGCCATTGCCTTCTCTTCTCTGACCATAGGTGTCTCCAGATGTAAAATCAAGACAATATCTACTTTGGGATTTTCCTGGTGATCCAGTGGTTAAGACTCTGCACTTCCAATGCAGGGGATATGGGTCCAATCCCTGGATGGGGAACTAAGAACCCATGTGGCGTGGGGCACAGGTTAAAAAAAAAAGGAAAAAAAAAACTGCCTACTTCACAGGATTGCCCTGTGGGCTGATTGGTCATGGGAGGTATTTACAACAATGTTCCTAAAAGCACTGTTGTGACAGTGACAGAATTGGTAACCACCTAAAAGCCAGTTCTTGAACTTCCCTGGTGGTCTAGGGTGAAGACTCCACACTCCCAGTGCAGAGGACCCCGGCTGGATCCCTGGTCAGGGAGCTAAGATCACGTTCTCCCACTGGTAGCCAAAAGGAAAGAGAATCCACAGCTGCTCCTTGAGGGAACTAGTTAAAGAAACTGTAGTGAGACTTATAAACATGGAAGATTGGCCACGAGCATTTGTCTTCTGCGCCTTCCTGGATAACTTAACTGGATAACATGCGTCTGACAGGCATATGTCTACAAGGACTAAAGAAACAGTGGATTAAAAGATTTCAACAAGGCTTAGGAGGCTGGACACGGCCTAAGGGTGTTGACAGACCCAGACCAAATAGGACATGATGCCAGAAGATCCTGGAGGTCCCAGGACTCCGGGTCAGGGCCTGGCTGAACAAAGAGGGGGCTGAGAGCCTGTGATCAGCGTATTGAGACATTCGGGTCTCCTTTATCCTCTCACATCCGAGTCACGAACACTGCCCCTCCACCTGCTCATTTTGGGGGAGGCTTTGGACTTGGGGACCCCGGGCACCGAAGGGGTGAGGCTTGAGACTAGAAACAGGAACCGCCCTCAAACCCACCCCACCAACCCCCACCCCCACCCCCACCGCCCGGCCACACAGACACACAGGGCAGAGACAGAGAATGGGGAATGTTTTCCTCTCAAAAAACTGAATGGCCCCAGAGAAAGTCTGTCACTTGTCAACATTTGGGAGTCTGTGTGAAAAGGCGTCCACTGTCCTACAACAAAGCCCAGTCAATGAGTGCCCTTCCCCTGCACGTGCACACACACACACACACACACACACAGATCTTCCCCTCTGCTTCTTGGTGGCTCCCTATTAAATATCAGCAAGAGAGCCAAGGACCAGCAGACAGTTAAAGAAAGCTTCCAAAATAAAAGAGAGATTCCTCCCATATATTTCCCCCATGTATTAAAAAAAGAAAGCCTACCAAGAAGTCTGGGAAAAAAAAACAGAGATACCAGGGAGCACAAGAAAAAAAAAATGTCTATAATTGGAAAATTAGAGGGAAACTCAGTGCATTTAGTCTGATAGCATTTGTATTTTTCAAGAGAAAATAAGTATCTATGTCTATGCCTATGTTTGTCTCTGCACTGACCATTCTGGAGGATTTACAAGACTGGAGACAGCAGCTGTGTGGAGTAGGGGCCTTGTGTGGCTCAGGACAAAGGTTTGCTGTACATTCTTTTGTACCTTTTAAATTTGAATGTTACCAGTTTCTTAGTTTACAATATAATGCTGAATTTTTAAAAGATAGATACAGAGAGATGTGAGAGGATCTTGCATTTTGGAAATTTTTAAAAAAGATAATCAACATCTATATTTAAGGATATAGAATAGTAGAAAAAAATATATAAAACAAGAAAACTTAGTTCCCCAAAAGGAGGAATACATGAACACTTCCAGAAAGTAAAACAAAAAGACAAAGTAGGGGATATTCAAGAGGACCTCAGCTTTATATGTCTAGTGTTCTAGTTTTTTTTTTTTTTTTTGAGGAGAATGGAGTCACATTATCTGTGTAATTAAGACACTGAGCGGGGGTGGTGGTAATCTACGTGAAGTTCCTCACAGGCAGTAGGTGCTTGGCCGTTTCCCTCCCCTCCAGGAACCCAGGGATTTGCAGGCGGCCCTGTCTTCCAGATTGGAGGGCAAAATCAGAGGCCACAAGGTTTGAGAAGCTGATAGAGTTGTGGGGCTAAGCCCTGGTCCCCACTCCAGGCAGTGCTCCCTCAGGCCTGCTGCTCCTACTCTGGATTAGAAGGCCTTTTCTGCACACGCTGTGTTGAGGGACACAGTGTCTCTAAAATGAATTACTAGTTTGGTCAGGTTTGACTCATGTGGATGGAGCAAGTTCATGAGTCAGTGGGACAATGACCCAGCCTCCTTCAACCCCAACTTCAAAGTCAGTTGTTAGAAGAGGAAAAAGCCATAAAAGAAAACCTTTGTTAAACCTTTATTAAAGATCTCTTCCCCGTCGCCTACATCAGAACCATTGGAAGTGCTTGTTAGAAGTGACCCTGGGCCTTCTCCCACATCTTTTGAATGAGCCCTGGGAGTGGGGCCTGGAGGTTGATCTGGTGAATGTAGAAGCTAAGATCTCAGTTAATACGAATATATTGATTTTTCTTTTGGTTCAGTGTATCTCTATTTTCAGTCTCCACTCTACCTGCTTGCAGAAAACATTCTCTTAGTCATTTCCAGATGAATCCCGCCTCTTCTCCTGCTTCCACCACTGATCTAAATTTGGGGAGTACCTTAGCACTACAACATAGATGGGGTGAGTGGGGAGGGCTGCTCAATGAGAGTTCTCTCCTCCTGATAAATTGTCCTGGGTCCCCGCCTCCGTGGATCATACGCGCTCTCATTTCTATCTTGCTGCTGCTGTCCCCAGAATCCAACAGTAAGAGCCATGTGCCAGCTTTCCAAGCCACACCCCATGGCCTTGGCTCCCCCAGTGTATTTGAGTTCTGTCCCTTCCATATCCCCTGGATTTGGCCATCCAGGAATGAGAATGACCTCTAAACCTGTGTCTAACATCTTGTCTAGTCCTCCACTAGTTGCTCCCCTGCTAGCGTAGGGTGCTGAGGCTGGGTGGGGGTGGGGAGTTCTGCCTGTTTATACCTCCTTTCAACCTCACCTGAGACCCAGAGGCTGTGGCTTCAGAACTTAAAAGCCTGAAATTTGGTGTCTTTGTTCTCTGACTAGAAAGTAGAGTAGTCGCAGAGCCAAAAACCACGAGCTATCCTCCCACAGCATCATCTGAGACCATCAGGGGAGTTGCTCTTTTCTTCCTTTTCACAGAGGCTGAGCCACCCAGACATTCCATGTCAGTGCCTGAGTACCAGGGAAGTGGCTGTACCAGGGACAGGGAGGGGGCTGAGAGCACCTTATTTTAGATCTGCTGAGTCCCCACATCCGGCATACACTCCTGGGGTTCACTCACTTCCCCTAGACAGCTGGGAAATGACACCTCTGGTGACACAGCCAGTCCCAAGCTTCTGCTGGGAGGGGGTGGGGTGCAGCTCCGAGGAGGTTGTCATAACCCGAGGCCCTGGGAAGCCTGGGTGCGGGAGGGGAGAAGCAAGCTCCTGTTTGTCTCAGAGACCATGGCCATCAGCCCCCTTTGCCCCCTTTCAGGAATGCAGTGACCACCACTTTGGGCTGAAGAGGAAGGAAAAAAACACTAAAATAGTTGCTCAAATTTACTGCTATGCTTACTGCTCACCGCTTCTGCTTCTGTAAACTGGCCTGCTTATGGCTGCTCACCATCTCTGCTTCTGTGAACCGGCCTATTGTGTCACCCAAACTGCTTAGGTGGGAAAGTCACTAGGACCAGGAAGCCCGCACTCTGGAGGCAACGCCTCTGAGCTCGCACAGGTGCTGAATAAACCCTGCTGCTCTCCATCTCCAAGTGTTGCTTGTCTTTTTCCATCGCCGTGGTTTCTATAACATTTTCTGGTGCATTGGCCAGGAAACAACAACCGAGCTGGTCCCTTGTGCCACCCTCGTTAGGGAACCAGAGGAATCACTGGCCCAGTGACAGACAGGCAGGTGCCAACCAGCTGTCAGAGACTGACCCTCACACTGCAGATGGTGACTGCAACCATGAAATTAAAAGACACTTGTTCCTTGGAAGGAAAACTATGACCAACCTAGACAGCATATTAAAAAGCAGAGACATTACTTTGCCAACAAATGTCCATCTAGTCAAAGCTATGGTTTTTCCAGTAGTCACGTATGGATGTGAGAGATGGACCATACAGAAAGCTGAGCGCCAAAGAATTGATGCTTTTGAACTGTGGTGTTGGAGAAGACTCTTGAGAGTCCTTTGGACAGCAAGAAGATCAAACCAGTCAATCCTAAAGGAAATCAGTCCTGAATATTCATTGGAAGGAATGATGCTGAAACTATAGCTCCAATACTTTGGCCACCTGATTTGAAGAACTGATTCACTGGAAAAGACCCTAATGCTGGGAAAGAAGAGAAGGGGACAACAGAAGATAAGATGGCTGGACGGCATCACCAACTTGATGGACGTGAGTTTGAGCAAGCTCCAGGAGTTGGTGATGGATGGCGAAGCCTGGTGTGCTGCAGTCCATGGGGTCACAAAGAGTCAGGCACGACTGAGTGATGAAGCTAAACTTACCCTCACATGGGCTGCGTTGGCCATAGCCCATGCCACTTCCCGCACAGACTTAGATAGAAGAAGAGCAGAAGTGGGTTCCAGAACAGGATGTCAGATGGGTGAGTGCCCCGGGGACATCTGCCCAAGTCAGGACCCACCATATGGCAGAAGAGGAGCCTGATCACTTCCCAGTGACCAGAGGGTTACTCAGAATAGGATTTGTTCCCTTGGGTGGTCTGTTAATCCTGATGTGCAGTGGATGTGTGCTTGTGTTGAATGATAGCCCATGCTCCACCATCTTTGACTACAGAGCCTGAGTGAATTCCAACCTGTGATTCCACAGTGACCTCATACAGCTTAGGACAGTGCCAGCCTCTGGGGGATCTAAACCCTCCTAAACCCTCCCTGTGAGGCTGGTCCAAGTCAGGGGCTTATACTGACCTGCCAATGCTAAGAGGAGCCTAAATCTCCACAAGGGGAGTGGCCAGGCAGACAAAAGTGTTTCCCTCTGTTCATTGTGGGGCACCACCACAGGGTGGGAACTCTCACTTAATGGGCAGTTCAACCTCAAAACCTACTGTTTTAAAATACATGATTTAAAATGTTAACAAAGGATTCTCTGGAGAATATGGTGTGAAACCAACCCCTAGAAAGCTGCGCACTCTTTGTACCCTAGAGTGGCCCTCCTTTGGTGTTGGATGGCTCCCACAGGGGACTTTAGATGTGCCCACTGTCTGAGCAATATAGAGTTGTGACCTAAGACCCTGGCCACCCAGACCAATTTCCATATATTGACCAATGGTTAGAAATCGCCCAGCTAAGGCCTCCCTGGGTTCGGTTCTGCATGACAAGTCAGGGGCGATGTAAGGTTCTTGTGGCTCAATCAGAAAAAAAGGCTTCACGCCAGAAAAAGGAACTGCCTATCCTCCAGGGCGAGGCTGAAGACATGCCTCCAATGCCCCCACCTGATGGCCCTACAGCTCCCCTGCCTGGAGCAGCTGATCTGCAATTAGCAGACAGTCCACCTTCCTCCGTTTCACCTCCTCCTCCTGATGCTCCTGAAGCCCCAACGACCAGCCACCCCAGGGGCAGTGAGCAGGCATCTCCAGTTGGCTCAAGGGCCAGCTGCCCCAACACTTCAAATGCCTCTAAGAGAGACCCAGAGACTGCAGCGTATTGCCCTCGATGGGACTGCACAAGAGAGGAGAACTGTCTTCTACCACCAACTGTTTTCCACGACTGATCTTCTCAACTGGAAGCATCATACCCTCCTCATACTCTGAAAAACCTCAGGTGCTGATCCATTTCTTAGAGTCCATTTTCCAGACTCATCGCTCCACCTGGGTGGACTGTCGGCAGCTTCTCCTCACCATGTTCGACACTGAGGCGCACCAACGAGTCCAGAGGCTCAGGAACGGCTCCAGGTCAATGCCCCAGGGAGTCAATTAGAGGTGGAGAACTGGGTATGGGAGGCCTTCCCAGAAGAAGAGGCCCATTGAGACCCCAGCACCAAGGGAGGGAGAAAACCGGCTGGACAGGTATCGACAGGCCCTCCTACAGGGAGTAAAAGCCAGGGCTAAGAAGTCTACCAACATGGCCAAGATCACTGAGGTGCTGCAAAAAACAGATGAAAGCCTGGCTGACTTCTACGAGAGGTTATGTGAGGCCTTCACCCCTTTTGATCCTGAAGCCCCTGAGAACCAATGGATGATAAATGTGGTCTTTGTGGGACAGGCCCAACCAGACATCAGGAAGAAATTACAGAAATTAGAAGGGTTTTTGCAGGATAAAACGCCACAGAACTGCTAGAAATAGCTAATAAAGTTTGTTGATCGTGACCAAACAGCATGGCAAGGAGCAGAAAAGAGGATGAAGCAAAAGCTGCACTCTTGGCAGCGGCCCTGTTAAAGCCTGCACCCCAGCGGGGCCACCTCGTAAGTCAAAAGGCCTAGACCTGAGAAAGAGGAACTCCATCAGCCATGATCAGTGCGCCTATTGCAAGGAGAAGGGACATTGGAAGAATGAGTGCCCCAGCCACCCCAAGAAGAAAACCAAAGCAGCAGGCCTGCCCAGCCAATATCAACCCGAGCCACCCAGTGCTAATCTGATCAGGCTAGCTGGAGCAGAATCCGACTAGAGAGGACCAGGCTGTCTCCAACTGGGCCCCCAAGAGCCTATGGTCAGAATTCAAGTAGGGGTCATCCAGTGGACTTTATGGCGGATGCCCGTGCTAAACAGTCAGTGGTCACTCAACAAGTACCCCCCTTCTTGGGAAAGGAAACCACTATCATCAGGGCCACCGGTGCTCAGACCCACAGGCCCTTCTGTGGTCCTTGATGATGCCAATTAGGGGTCCATGAGGTAGTATTGGAATTCCTCTACTTACCTGACTGCCCTGTCCCCTTGATGGGAAGAGACCTGCTTGCCAAAATGGGGGCCCAAATTTCCTTCTCTGCCAAAGGGTCAGCCCAGCTAAAATAAATAGGACCGCCCTCACCTTTGATTATGACTCTTGCAGTATGGAGAGAAAAAGAATGGTGCCTCTATTCCTCCCCTCCAGAAGAGAGGACCATTCCTCCTGAATTAGAGACTGAATACCCACTAGTTTGGGCTGAGGAGAACCCCCCCAGGCCTAGCAAGCATCACACCCCCATTCTGATTGATCTCAAACTGGGAGCTTACCTGGAAAACTGCGACAGTACTTAACTCCCTGAGAGGCCCAACTGGGAACCCAGGCTCATGTAGACAGACTACTCCAACACGGACTCCTGATAAAATGCCAGCCACTCTGGAACACCCCATTGCTGCCTGTAAGAAAGCCAGGGACACACGACTACCATCTGGTTAAGGACCTAAGGGCTGTAAAAGAGTCAACAATTACTCTGTACCTGCCAGTGCCTAATCTGTACATCCTACTAGGACTGATCCCTTCCACAGCTGAATGGTTTACCTGCTTGGACTTAAAAGATGCCTTCTTCCACCTCTAGGTCGCACCTGTCAGCCAATCACTATTTGCCTTTGAATGGGAAAACCCATATACAGGAAACAAGGAACAGCTCACTTGGATAAGGCTTCCTCAGGGCTTCAAGAACCCCCCTACTCTCTTCAGCGGAGACTTGGCTGCTGACTTGGCTAAATTTCCTGGACAAGAGTTAAACTGTGCCCTGCTGCAATATGTCAATGACCTTCTGCTGGCCAGCACAACACAGGCTCAATGCCTAGAAGGAACAAAGGCCCTCTCTCCCTGTTAATGGAAGCTGGGTACCGGGTATCAAAGAAAAAGGCATAAATCTGTAAAAGACAAGTCAAATATCTAGGTTTTAGCATCATGCAGGGCCAGCAGATGCTGAGAACTGAAAGGAAGCAAGCAGTTTGCCCCATCCCTACCCCTACCACTTGCCAGAAGGTCCGTGAGTTCCTGGGAGCAGCAAGGTTCTGAAGCAAATGGATCCCCGGATTTTTCAGACTTGGCCAGACCCCTGTATGAGGCTCTAAAAGGAGAAGAAAAGGTCCCCCTTGAGTGGGACCAAGCCAGGAGGCAGCGTTTCAAACAGTTAAGGTCAAACTTTCCGAGGCCCCAGCCCTAGGACTTGCTGATGCAACCAGAGAGTTCAACATCTTTGCTCATGAAAAGAGCAGAATGGCCTTGGGAGTCCTAACCTAAGAATGTGGACCTTGGTAAAGGCCAGTGGCCTACCTGTCTAAACAAATTGACTCATTCACGGCCCGATGGCCACCCTGCCTCTGAGCACTACCCGCCAATACCTTACTGGAGAGGGAAGCTGACGAGTTAACGCTGGGGCAACACCTCAATGTTAAGGTCCCACACTCAGATGTAACCCCGTCAGATTACAGAGGCCACCATTGGCTCACACATGCACAGATGACTCATTATAAAAGATTACTATGTGAAAGTTCACCAGTAAAAGTAGAAGTTGTACAAATTCTAAACCTAGCTACCTTCCTACCAGACAAGGGCCCTGGGACCACAACTACTTAGAAATACTAGATGAAGTATTTTCTAGCAGCCCAGACGTGACTGATAAACCACTCCAAAACCCAGACCTGTTCCTATATACTGATGGTAGCAGCTTCATGGAGACTGGGAAAAGGATAGCCAGGTATGCATGGTGTCTGACTCTGAAGTGGTAGAGGTAGAGGCGTTTCCTCAAGGATGGTCAGAGTAGACAGTGGAGCTGTGGGAATTAATCAGGGCGCTGAAACTCAGCCAAGACCGGCGAGTCAACACCTATACAGACTCACTGTATGCTTTTGCTACTCTACATTTTCACGGAGCCTTATAACAGGAAAGAGGACTCCTTACTGCAGAAGGAAAAGGGATCAAGAACCAAGCTGAAATCTTGAAGCTCCTGGAGGTAATATGGGGACTGAAGGAAGAAGCAGTTGTCCACTGCAAAGGTCACCAGAAGAGGGGGGACCCAGTGGCTAAAGGGAACGCCACACCAATGCAGTCGCCAAGCAGGCTGCCTGAGGGCAGTTGCCAGACAAACCAAAAGTCCTGTTAGCCCTGGAAATATCAGTTGCCCCCAGGCACTCTCCGAAAGAGGAGAAATGGATAAAAACAGAAGAGGGAACCAAGGCCAAGACGGGATGGTGGATCACACAAGACCACCAAGTCTATATTCCAGGGCAGCTACCCTACAAGCTGGTCCACCAACAACATGAACTGACCCATATGGGCAAGACTGCCTTCAGTTCAGTTCAGTTCATTTCAGTCGTTCAATCGTGTCCGACTCTTTGCGACCCCATGAATCGCAGCACTCCAGGCCTCCCTGTCCATCACCATCCCCCGGAGTTCACTCAGACTCACGTCCATCGAGTCCATGATGCCATCCAGCCATCTCCTCCTTGGTCGTCCCCTTCTCCTCCTGCCCCCAATCCCTCCCAGCATCAGAGTCTTTTCCAATGAGTCAACTCTTCTCATGAGGTGGCCAAAGTACTGGAGCTTCAGCTTTAGCATCAGTCCTTCCAAAGAAATCCCAGGGTTGATCTCCTTCAGAATGGACTGGTTGGATCTCCTTGCAGTCCAAGGGACTCTCAAGAGTCTGCTCCAACACCACAGTTCAAAAGCATCAATTCTTCAGCGCTCAGCCTTCTTCACAGTCCAACTCTCACATCCATACATGACCAATGGAAAAACCATAGCCTTGACTAGATGGACCTTAGTTGGCAAAGTAATGTCTCTGCTTTTGAATATACTATCTAGATTGGTCATAACTATTCTTCCAAGGAGTAAGCATCTTTTAATTTCATGGCTACAGTCACCATCTGCAGTGATTTTGGAGCCCCCCAAAATAAAGTCTGACATTGTTTCTACTATTTCCCCATCTATTTCCCATGGAGTGATGGGACCAGATGCCATGATCTTCGTTTTCTGAATGTTGAGCTTTAGGCCAACTTTTCACTCTCCTCTTTCACTTTCATTAAGAGGCTTTTGAGTTCCTCTTCACTTTCTGCCATAAGGGTGGTGTCATCTGCATATCTGAGGTTATTGATATTTCTCCTGGCAATCTTGATTCCAGCTTGTGTTTCTTCCAGCCCAGTGTTTCTCATGATGTACTCTGCATATAAGTTAAATAAGCAGGGTGACAATATACAGCCTTGACGCACTCCTTTTCCTATTTGGAACCAGTCTGTTGTTCCATGTCCAGTTCTAACTGTTGCTTCCTGACTTGCATACAGATTTCTCAAGAGCAGGTTAGGTGGTCTGATATTCCCATCTCTTTCAGAATTTTCCACAGTTGATTGTGATCCACACAGTCAAAGGCTTTGGCATAGTCAATAAAGCAGAAATAGATGTTTTTCTGGAACTCTCTAAGACTGCCTTAGAGACCTTGCTACTGCTGCTGCTGCTGCTAAGTCACTTCAGTCATGTCCGACTCTGTGCGACCCCATCCCTGGGATTCTCCAGGCAAGAACACTGGAGAGGACTGCCATTTCCTTCTCCAATGAATGAAAGTGAAAAGTGAAAGTGAAGTCGCTCAGTCATGTCTGATTCTTAGCAAGACCTTGCTAGGCGGGTACTATCTCATCGCTCGCCTCCCCACACTCTGCTCTTCTGTCTTCCAGCGATGTGCAACCTTTTTACAATACAAAGCTCACCAGGGGCCTAGTAGGCCGGCAGGGACCTAACATTGTGGACTATCCCCATTTGAGGATTTGGAAGTGGACTTCACTGAAATCACTCTGAGTCAAGGATTCAGATACCTTTTAGTTTTTATCTGCACCTTTTCCGGGTGAGTGAAGGCCTTTCCTAACTGAACTGAGAAAAGAAGAGAAGTAACCAAGGCACTCCTGAGAGACACTGTCCCCAGATATGGAATGCCTCTGACCATAGGGTTGGACAATGAACCGACATTTGTAGCCAAGACAGTACAATAGGTGGCAAGGGCTTTGAAGACCCATTGGAAATTGCAGACTGTCTACCATCCCCAGAGTTCAGGGAAAGTAGAGCGGATGAACCGAACCCTCAAACAAGCCCTAGCTAAACTATGTCAGATGAGCTTACCTTGGGTAGACATGTTAGCCGTGGCCCTCTTGAGGGTGAGATGCTCAACCCAAGCAGGGCTAGGACTCTCACCACTTGAAATCCTGTATGGACTATGGCCCCTGCTAGTTAGCTTAAGGGGAGATGCCAGAGAACTGAGGGACTACATAAGCAGCTGCCAGGGTTAGGACACACCATCTCTCAAATATGTAAGTGGGCTATATAGAATTTTACCCGTATCCTTAGGCATAACAGTACATCTCCACCAACCAGGGAACCAAGTATGGGTAAAGGACTGGAGAAAAGAGCCTTTAAGACCTATGTGGAGAGGGCCCTATTCTGTAATCTTAAGCACCCCTACTGCTCTCAAGGTGGCAGGAATAGATGTTTGGCTCCATCATTCCAGAATCAAACCTGCAGGCCCAACCAATAGCTGAGGGAAGTGGGAAGCAGCCCTCAATCCGGAGGAACCCTTGCACCTGACCTTGAGAAGAAGGAAACAATGACCCCAAAGCCGTGCTCTGGCCACACTGGAAACTGGTCAGTCAAAGTTATGGCTGAAGCTTGAGGAACTGGCAGGACTGGTGAACAACAGATGTACTGGTTATTAATTGGACTGGGATTCCTCCTACTTATTTGAAATAGGACTCTACTCTGTGTCTCCCCTTGAGTGGACTATCATTCAGAAACGTTCCTTCTGCTTTGCCTACCTCTTCATAGCTCTTATTTTTTGGAGTCTCCTACTGTGATCAGCTTAAATATGAAAACAGCATATTTTTGCCTTATAGTTCTGTTCATTTGTAAAATCCCCTCCTCATCTGAGCGTCAGGATGACTATTGTGAATGTATGGAATCTTTCTACCATGAGAAACGGGTCCACTGATTCACTTACTATACATACCAACCGGCCACATGATAGTTCAGCTTCTCCATGCACTAGGGAAGGGAAACATTACTGGAAGGGAATAATTAAAGCCCGCAGTGCGAAAGGCCTAATGTGCTACGGCATCCCAAGACAGATGGCCTGCTGGACTCAACAGACTCATTCTGGGATGTCAGATGGGGGCAGGAAACAGGACACGGCTAGGAAGGAAGGAGTTAAAGAGATGGTTAAATGAAAAGGCCTAAACAGACCTAGCTAAAAATATCAGAAAGACTGCCCATGTCCTGGTTCAGAACTGGAAGGGATGGGACATAAACAGCCTCTTTGGAGGATGGTTCTCTTGGCTAGAAGAAATTAAGACAATTATCAGGGTAGTCATGGTCATGCTCGCTGGATGTGTGCTTATTCCTCGCCTCATGCCCCTCCTAGTCAGCACTGTAAAAAGTTTCATAGAGACAGGTGTTGAAAGAAAGATGACCACTCAATTACTACATATAAGAGGATACCAGCAGTGAGCAGATGATGATATTCTCTGAGGCTGCAGATGCACCCTGAGTATCAAGAGGGAGGAATGAAGAGGAGAGAAAAAATAAACTAAAATAGTTGCTTAAATTTACTGCTATGCTCACTGCTCACCGCTTCTGCTTTGGTAAACTGGCCTGCTTATTGCTGCTCACCACCTCTGCTTCTGTGAACCGGCTTGCTTATTGTGTCCCCGAAACTGCTTAGGCAGGAAAGTCACTAGGACCCATAAGCCTGCGCCATATAAAAGATACCCAGAACAAAGCCCAGGTGCTCAGCCTCGGGAGGCAACTCCGCTGTGCCTGCACCAGTGCGGAATAAACCTTGCTGTTCCACATCTCCGAGTTTTGCTTGTCTCTTGCCTTCACCACGGTTTCTATAACAGGGCCACTGGGCCTCATTCTTCACTCTTGAGGCTTGTCACAACCCACCGGACAGGCAGCTCATTTACACCCATCGTCTCCTTCCTGAGGGGCCACTCCTGCTGGAAAGAGCACGGTGGGTGGGTGAGAGATGCTGGGCCAGTTTAGACGACCTAAACAGAGACCAGGTGTGGAAAGGGCTATGGATAATTCCCTACCATGTCTTACATCTAGACATTTAACAAATATAGGTATAGACTCGACACACCTAATACATTTTGGGTCTAGAGGTAGGACAGGAGCTGTTATGTCATACGCATGAGGCTAATCCTCAGGTAAAGTAGTACCAAGTCCCTGTGGACCGCAGGTGCCTCCCTTGCCCACTTACTCTCCTTCCCGGTAAAGAAAAGCCAAAACAAAACAAAACAAAACAAAATGCGTAAGCCTTGTCCTTTAGCCCTGTGCCTGGGATCAGAGGTTGAGCCCTCTTCCGGCTGCCAGGGTAGCTACTCAACTCTGGGTCAGAGCTAGGTTTCTGCCAGTCTGAAGCCACCACATGAAGCGGCCCCACAGGGCAGCGTAGTGCCCTCCTCCCGGGTTCCCAAGCTTGCCCCACCTCAGACAGGCCTCGCCTGCCAAGGAACCCTGGTCTGAACCTCAGTTGCGAGGAGGGGGTTGCTATCACGGTTCCCAGACCTCCTTTTGGATAGCCACTCGCAAGGCAGAGGGTTGAGGATCAATTCCCACCACTCCCAGGATCCCAGCTATTCACACTGCCTCCGACCTGCACTTGCTCCTTCTGATTTCCAACCCCCCTGCTCCTTCCAAATGCTCAAGGCTGCTCAACCCGCACTGGGACGTGGGAGCAGGCTGGGACCTGGGGCTGCGTGGGGTGCGGACAGGTTGACGGCTTTCACCGAGGAGGAGGATGTGTTTGGGGCTGAAGGGCGCCTCAAGGGCCAGGCGGTGGGGGCAGGGGGACCGCGAGGACCTCGGGGAGGGCTGGGGTCAGACCCGGTGGGCTAGTGGTGGGTGTAGGGAGCCCTGCCACCAGGCTCAGGCTTCGCAGGCAGCGAGGGAGAGGCTGGGGCCCTGCAGCGCCGGACCCGCCACCTGGCAGGCCGCGATCCCCGCCCTCGGCGCCCCGCCCCCGCGGCCCGGCGGCCGACTAGTGGCCCGCCGCGCCCCGCCCCCGCCCGCAGTGCCCGGATGTGGGTGACGTGCGGCCGCCATCTTCCCGTCCCGGGCAGCCAGCGCCAGTCGGAGCCAGCTCGAGCCTCCGCTGCCGCCGCCATCACTGCCGCTGCCAAGTCCTCCGCCCGCTGCCCCCGCCATGTGAGTCGGCGCCCGCACCTGCACCGCCTGGCCGGCACTGGCCGCCGCCCTTAGGCCCAGGCCTGGGGAGGGCTCGGGGTTCGACTCGCGTCCCCCACGCGCCCCGCGTCCCGAGACCAGGCCGGCGCCTGTGACTGCGCGCGGGCATTAGGAGAGCCCCGCGTCCCGGGCTGGCCGCGCGGAGGCTGACCGCGAGAGGGGGCGGACTCCCCATCTGGCCGCTCCGCCTCTATCATCGCTGCTGGGTCCACCCCAGACCGTGTCTGTGAGGTCGCCCTCATTTGACAGGCGGGGAAACTGAGGCCCGAGGGGGAGGGGGCCTCCCTCAAGGTCACGCAGCAGCTCGCCCGCGGGCCCGGACGGAGGCCAGGGCTCGCATCGAGTGGCTTTCTACCCGGCAAGAAGGAAGGGAGGGACGGATGGAGGGACAGGCGGATGGGCGGAGCCCTGGCTGCGGGGCCAAGGGCTGCAGGCCTTGGTTCTTAATCCGTCCCTGCCCCTCAGGTCGGCTACCGCTGCCACCGCCCCCCCTGCCGCCCCGGCTGGGGAGGGAGGCCCTCCTGCGCCCCCTCCAAACCTCACTAGTAACAGGAGACTGCAGCAGACCCAGGCCCAGGTGGATGAGGTGAGTGGAGGTGGTGGTGTCAGAAACAGTGGGAAGGACCCTGAGGGTTGACAAACCGACACGGGGGTCCATCTTGGGTTGGGGGGTGATGGCAGTTCATGTTTGGGTACGAAAATATACCATGGCCCGTCCTTGTCAGCGTGCAAGTATGGGAGGGCCCGTGGGGATGTTGGCCTGGCTAACCTGAGGTGTTTCACCCTGGGTGGATGCTCTGGTGAACGGAAGGCTGCTTGAGGCTCAGTAAATAAAGAGTGGTGCTGTGACATCTGAGCAGTGTGGATACCACATGCCCCTGCTGTGTGCTGCTTGCATTTCTCTGGTGTGCTAGGCATGTTCTGTATATGTCCTTGGCATGTTAGCCAGGCCACATGATGCCTGTTCCCTGTGTGAGCTCATGGTGTGTGGAGGAGTGCCCTTTGAGATGGACCTTGGCACACACACCGCTGCCTTGTGGGCCTTCCCTCAGGTGGTGGACATCATGAGGGTGAACGTAGACAAGGTTTTGGAGCGGGACCAGAAGCTGTCGGAGCTGGACGACCGTGCCGACGCCCTCCAGGCGGGGGCCTCCCAGTTTGAAACTAGTGCAGCCAAGCTCAAGCGCAAATACTGGTGGAAAAACCTCAAGGTAAGGGTGGAGGCAGGTGGGAGGACAGGGAGGAGGTGGGGGGTGAATGGGAGTATCCTGGTCTGTCTCACTGAGCCTCCCCCTCACCCCCAGATGATGATCATCCTGGGAGTGATTTGCGCCATCATCCTCATTATCATCATCGGTGAGTAGGGTGGGAGTGGCTAGGGCCCTTTCATGGAGAGGGTTCCCCTGCGGTTTCTGGGTTTTGAAGGTCATTAACCTAGATTTTAGTATTTAGGAAAAAGTATATATGGTTGCCAGTAGCAGTTCTGATTCATCTAGAGCCCCAAACCTTGAAGTTGTTTAGCTTGCACTTTGCCTGATTCTGGGCCATTTCTGTTAAGATTTTCAAAAACAGGAAGAGCATAATAGACTGGGAACCTGGAATTGGGGAGTGGGAGAGCAGCAGAGACTGAGGGGCTTGAGAAACAGCTGGGAAGCAAACCACCCCATTGTTTGAGAGCTGTGGTCTCAGAGGATTAGGGATCTGTGGCCCCAAGGCCATACCATGGAGTTGAGGAGATCTGGGAACCAATCTGTGTAGATTCCTTGCTTTACAGGTGAAGAACCTGAGGCCAAGAGGGGAAGGGATGTCACCTAGCTGGGAGGTGGGGAAGGTGGGAGCAGGGCTGGGCTGACACACTGCTTTCTCTCTTTCTCTTCCTCCCTTCTCCGTCTTCTTCCTTCTCTTTCCCTCTCCACAGTTTACTTCAGCTCTTAAACCCCTGAGGAGCCTGCCCTGCCCAGAGAAGGGCCTCTCCCCCCAACCCCCAGCCGCTCCTCCACCTCTCAGCCATATCTTCCAGCCCCATCTCCCCCGGATCCGTGTGTGTGTGTCGTGTGTGTGCCCCCTTGTAAATAGCCAGCTGTTATTTATACATATATAATATTATATATATTTGGTCTGTTTGTAGTTTTATTACTAGAAGATTTTTTCCAGTTGTCCTTAACACCCCTTCCTGAGGTTCTCATCACTTCCTTTTCCTCTTTCCCTCCTTCCCTTTCCCTCTCTTCTTGACCAACCCCAAGTCTCCTTCATTTGCATCTGCTATGCAATAGTCCCTCTTCCTCTCCTTCCCTTGGATTTAGCTGACCCTTCCTCCCACCCTGGCCTTCCCCATACCTCCACCCCCACCCCCCACCCTCACCCCCATACAAAAAAGACAAAAAGCAACTGTCCAGGCTTCCCTAGGTGCATTTTCTTTGCATCATTGGGAGGCTCTGAGACTGGTCCCTCTTGGTCCTAAGAATCCCATGGTCTTCTGGGAGCTTCCAGCATGTTAATTAGCATCCATTTGCCTACTGACATTCCTTTTGGTTTCCTTTCCCTCCCATCACTTTTCTGTTCAGTCTTTCAACCTGTGTTTTTTTTACTGAGGATTTAGTCCCTGTTGGTCCTTGTATCACACTTTCATTTGCATGACATTACTTGCAGGTGGTGGGGAGCCTGGGCTTTTGGGGAGCCAGGCTATTCTGGCCCCCAGAATCGCCCTCTCCAGCCCCTCTAGTCCAGTTTGCCTCCCCATCCCAGTTTTCCAAACCTCTTGTCCCTCCTTTCCCTCCCCCCAGCTGGTGTGTAAGTGTATTGGAGTTCAGTGTGTTAATGATGGACCAATAATTCTGCCACTTGGAGTCTCTCCCCACATTCCTGCTCCGCAGTTTTCATGTGGGGCGCTTGGCTGACATTCCCACGGGGTCTCCCTTCCTCCTGTCTGCCTGATCTGCCTCCTCCTCCTCCCACCAGGAGAGTTGGGGGTTGGCTGTAATCCGATCTGTTTTGGGAGAGGTGGCTACAGTGTGTGTGGGGGTCATCACTGCCTTGGGGAGGATGGGGCAGGGCATCATCCCCCCCAAATCCTGCCTGAAATCTCTGGCCCCACCCCTGCTGGGGGGTGGATTGAAAACCCTCCCTCATATGGGGGGTGTTACCCCATCACTGCCCAGCTCCTCTGACTGCCCCCCTGAATTTAGGGCGGGGGTACTAGTCACTGCCAATATGCGTATGGGACTTGCTGGAAGATGGGGATTCTTGCCCCTCTCCAGGGCGGTCAAGCCCAGAGAGAGCTGTCTCCCCCTTGGGTGAAGTGATAAAGAAATGGTCTAATGTCTTTAAATGGCACAATTTTAGGGGTCTGAGGGTGAATTCCCTTAACCTGCCACTGGAGGGGACCCCCAAACTCTTTCTTCTCCCCACACTTGAGGTTTTTGTGTGGAGGGGGAGCAGGGAGATCTAAGCTGTGGTGTGAAAGGGTAGGGAGAGATGCTGGGGGTGGGGGTGCTGTGTTCTAGACCCCCCATATTATCCCAGTATCCCCTGCCCCCCTTCCCTCACCCCATGCCCCCAATTCTGTGGCGCATCCAGATTGTGAAAATGTACAATAAATGTGTAATGAGTAATCAGGTGGTGTTCTAAGATCTTTTCTTAACCAGTGGGAAGGATATTGGATCTGCAGGTATAACCGGAACGTTGAGAGGATACATCTGGAAGAGACAGTTTTGCCAAGGGGCCTGACCTTGGGCAGGCCAGGGCAAAGGCAAAGTATGATTCTCAAAGTGGCCACGAGGGGGCACAAGGAGTTGGTAATGGAAAATGTTCATGATCCCAGTGTCAGCATGGTGAACCCTGACACTGGAAACCTGGAAGCATGACTTGCCAGCTTTCCCTGCTCTCCCTTCCCTGAGGGCATACTCCACTGTTTACTGGATCCCTTTCTACTCCTTGATGAACTCTCCGATGCTTTCAGTTTCTCCCGTGGTCATTTATTCCTAGGCCTGAAGTAGATGGGCAACCATGAAATTTCTCTCCCTCATTCTGACTAGCACAGTGCCAGCATTCAGGAGGAGTTCATAAGTACTTACTGAACAAAACCTCTCAGGGAGAGCCAGCCAGGTGTGTGGAGCTGACTAGATGGCCTGCCACCCCTGCTCTGTTGTGGCTAGATGGCCTGCTACTCCTGTGCTCTGTTGAGGGACTGGTGACCCTAGACACTATACTGAACTCTTTTAATTTCCACCTCTGTAACACTCATGATGTGGCACCATAGCGTCCCTGCCCACAGGCACTTTAATAGTACGTGGAGAGTGCTGAAGGGCCCACTTTTCTGGGCTGCAGCATGAGGATTGAACAGCACAGGAAACTTAGTGTTTCCCAGATTTCTGGGCTCCTGAGAACTACCAGGAACACTTTTTAAAATGGATTTTCAGGCTCCTTCCGCAGACGTTGATTCAGCAGTTGTAAAGGAGCCAGGTGATTCTTCCAGTTAGGTATACAGTCATCATAATGTTCACTTGTCAAGGGCTTAACTATTTTTGAGATAGTGCTCAGGGCCTATTCGCGCTTCATCTACTGAGTGATTTACAGGTTTAGGATTACCGCAGGCCTTAGGACCCACTTTCTTTATCAGGGACCTGATAGGAGGGTACCAAATCTTGACCCCATTAGAAACTAGCGTGTTAATCCGGACCGATTATGTAACCTCTTTGTGTCATTTATGAAGCAGTAGGAAGTTAAGTCAGCTGCCTTCTCTCGAGTTTGTAAGCAGTGCACCTCCTGGCCTACAAAAAATAACCTGGAAGGTGGCTATCGTTGTCATCATTATGACAGGGTACTGAGACCCGAAGACTTCACCCAAACGCTCCCACCTTTCAACTTCAAGGAGCTTCAGAAACCCAAGTCCGAAGTCCCAGCGCGGGGGCGCTCTTGTCACGCGCCTGACGGCTCACAAAGTGCCCCTACCAAAGCCACCACCGGTCACATCTGCGCATGAGCGGACTCGACAGGGTTTGGGAAGAGTGTCGTCAAGGAAAATCCCCAGCTTCTAGGTAAACAAGTTGCCGCGTGAGATCGCCCGCACGTGTCCTCTACAGCTCCGAGACACCTCAGCCTATGAGAAAATTTGAAGGGCTGGACCGGCGTTTGCGTCACCGATCCTAGTCAGGTCGTGGGGGAGGCAATGCTGCCACAGCCAATAAGGACTTTGGAGGTGGGTGGAGGCGTGGCTTTCGATCAGACTTCCAATTAACGTGCTAGGGCGGCCCCTCCTGCACGTGGATCTGTCACTGCTTGTTGGTAAACTGACCAATGAGAAGATGACGGAGGCGGGCGGCGCCAATAGTGGCAGTGCGGAGCCTGGGTGGCCGCACGCGGCGCGGGGCATGGGTCGGCGCTCTTAGGCCAATAAGCTTGAGGGGAGTGGCGTCCTGGTCGGCGGGCGGACCTGGAGAAGCGAAGTACCCTTGATCCTAGTTGGGAAGAAATTGGATGGCGTGCGCGCCGAACGGTGAGTGCTCCGGCGTGGGGGGTGAGGAGCGGCCGTCGGTATGGATTTTTCCACAGTGATGTGTTCTGTAAGGAGGGGTGTTAGTGCAGTGCAGTGAAACGTGAGTACTAAATAACTTCAGTAGGGTCCGACTCTGCGACCCCCTGGACTGCAGCCCGCCAGGCTCCTCTGTCCGTGAGATTCTCCGGGGATCTTCCAAATGGCGTGATCACCTCGGTGTGAGCTCTGATGGTTGTGGGGGAATAGGGACTGCGAATTCAACTCTAGAGAGAGGGGAGCGGGAGTCCCTTACATCAGATCCCTCAACGCCCTAAGGTCCCTGGACTCCTGATTGCCTCGGGGAGGGTCTTGGAAGTTAGCGAACTGAGGGAGCTGAGAACCCTGCTCCCAAGGAGTTAGGGGACAGGACCCCTGAGAGCCGGTGGGGGGCGTTCCAGGGCATGACTGCTGTTTGGGTAGGTACCTTAAACACTTGAAATAGGCAGGGGTTCTGAGGCTGGAGAGAGGCCCTGGTAGGGCAGGTGGGAGGGTACCAAAGGGTTGCTGCAGATGGGGTGATGTGTGAGGCCCTGAGCTAATCAAATCTCGGCTCTAGGTGTCTTTCTTATGTGTAAAAGGGAGGGGTTGGGATTCAGAGCCGTTCTTGGGAGTAAACGTGAGGTAGCAACTGTCAGATCCTGAGAGGGAGACTGGGCTTGTGCAGATTGGCTGTACATAATGTCTTCCTACGGAGAAGGCAATGGCACCCCACTCCAGTACTCTTGCCTGGAAAATCCCATGGACGGGGGAGCCTGGTAGGCTGCAGTCCATGGGGTCAAGAACAGTCAGACATGATTGAGCGACTTCACTTTTACTTTTCACTTTCATGCACTGGAGAAGGAAACAGCAACCCACTCCAGTGTTCTTGCCTGGAGAATCCCAGGGACGGGGGAGCCTGGTGGGCTGCTGTCTATAGGGTCACACAGAGTCGGACACGACTGAAGTGACTTAGCAGCAGCAGCAGCAATGTCTTCCTGAGTTCTTGGAGTGAGGAGGCACCCACAGGGTGTATCTGTCTGTACAAGCAGCCAGGCCTGTGGTTAAGTGACCTGCTGTAAGGTGGAAGACTGAGGAAGTTGGATTCTTAGGAAACCAGGGGAGCCGGTGGGTGCTAGGGGGTTCTCAAAGACTTTGTGAGCATGTGAAAACTGGGACTGTGATGATTTGAAGTGTGTGGAGAGTGCCAACTGAATGTCCTAAGGGAGAAGAGAGAGTGGATGGAGTCTGTGTTTCAGGCACCAAACTTAGAATTGCCTGGGTATTTGAGAGGCCCAGGTTCCCAGAACTGGTAACACCTCAACAGGTTCCTGAAGGTTAAGAGGCCAGAATTACAAACCATTATCAGAGCTCAGATTTAAATCCTGGGCCCCATTTATTAAGAGCCTGAGAACATATTATGAAGCAATTTAGGCAGGGTTAGTAATTTCTGAGGCTTAGTTGGTCCTTGTGGAATGGGGATAGTGATGCCCATCTCACAAGATTGTTCTGAAGATTAAAGAAGATAACGTATGGAAAGTGCTCAGTGCAATGCCTTGGTCGTGTCTTTTTTTTTTAGGTTAAAAAAAATGGCTATGGAGTGACAAAATAACAGTGATAGTGTAAGATTTATGTGAATGCTGTGGTTGGGAACTAGTCTCACATTCTTAAGGTGTTTGGTTTTTGTTTTGGAAGTTGTGGTGACGTCCTCCCCATTTCCCTCTTCCTGGTTCTTCTGGTCTTGAGATGCCAGGCTTGCTCATTTCTCCCTTTTATTCCTCTCCCAAGATCCAGGCTCCAGCCTGGGCTACTTGCTCTTTTCCAGTTTGATTTCCTCATCCTAGACCCACTCTCCTCCCTATCCCTCCTCCCTCTTTCTGCTGCCATAGTAACAAGAGATTCAGGCTATAAAGGGGGCCTCAGGGAAGAGCAAAGGTCTCTTGCAGAACCTGGGCCTCCAACTTCCCCGCCCTGGCTTTGGGACCGGGCCAGCAGATGTGTACAGTCTGGGAGAGGGGGAAAGCCAATGCCAGGAGCTGTAGGAGCAAGCCAAGGGGAGGGCGGATGCGAGCCTCGAGCGGAGAGCCAAGCATGGGGGCGAGGGAGGGGGGACCCCTTCCTCCTAATCCTCTCTCCAGGAATCCCTGGCTTGGGGACAGGACGGCTGTCGTTGGGCTGGGGGAGGCGCCCAGGCGGGTGCATGTCCTGGGATACTTGCCAAAAGTACACGATGTTCCCAAGTGCACTGGCCGCCGCCCTCTCGGGCTGGCCGCCTCCCAAACCACTGCCTCTCCAGCCTCCCTGCCCCACATTCCCCGGCTGCCTCGCCCCGCCCCCTTCCTCCGCCTTGACGTCACCGCCGCCTCCCGCCCCCTCTCCTCCATTGACGGCAGCGGGGCCTGGTTACTGTGGGGACCGTGAGGCAGGATTCTGGTTAGGGCCTTGAGAGCAGGTGGGGGCTGCTGGAGCGCGACCTTTTTGTCTACGAAAAAGAAAAACATGGAGGTGGACAGCAAGGACCGCCTGTGTCGGGGCAGATCACACTAGAGCCCTGAGGAGTGCCGGAGAAGAGGAAAAGCGGTTTCCAGAGAGGAGGTGTCTGAAAAGGAGACAAGGGTCTGGACCACAGTATATGAGTTGGGGGGCCATTATCAAGGAGAGAATACTGAGAATCCAGGTTCCGGAATCCTCTATTTCCAGTGACTTCTTGCTTTGGTTTTTTTCTGGGTTATTCTGTAACCTTCCTGCCTCTAGCTTTTCCACAGACCCTTGCTCTGCCACCCCCACCCCTCATGGGGAACACCACTGTTAAGGAGAGCTTAGGCCACGTGACAGTGAGGGGTGTGCACCCACAGCTGATTGCGTCAGCATCAACCTCTTCACTTGCCACCCACATTTCCAGGGAGCCCTACAGGAACTACACCTCAGTCTTGATTGAAGGGGGTCTGTGTAACTGCAGCTCTTTGCAGCTCAAACTGGCACTTTATTCCCCCAAATTAGGATTCAGGGTTCTGCTCCTTGCCTCTTAAAAATAAATGATAATTTCCAGCCCCTGCTCTATTGCTGACGTCCCTCCTCCTCCCCTAGCTATATTTACAACAAAGTCACCATGTTTATTATCACCCTACTGTGTATTAGGTTCTCTTCTGGGGGCTGCGAAATACAGTTAAGGAGATAGATGAGATGCTTGGCTTTGTCTTCTCCTAGTGGTGGGGACTTGAAGGCCTTGCCACCCAACATTTTCTGTGTATAAGATCTCTTCTCTCAGCCACCCCCTTTGTTGCCCTGTAGCCCTGGCTTCCTGGCCCTCAGTTAGGGGCCAGCCCTAACTGTGGGTGGCTGCATCCTCAGGAGAGAAGCACTAGTCACCACGTAGGTTGCTCAGAGTGGCATGGAAGCACCTGCCATTGTTTCCCTTCACAGCCTCTGTTGGGTTCGATCCATTGTTTGGCATCCGTCATCCCACTCCACTCCTTCCTCAAATTGCCCTCCTCCTAGCTGTCCACAGGATTTGAAGTATCAGAGGAAGGGATTGGATATGGCTTTATGATGACGACAAGGCTGGTGAGGGGAACCTAGGAAAGGCCAAGCTGGGTTTCTGTCTGTCCCTCTCCTCCCAAGGACCAGTCATCTCATCCAGCTTGGCCCATCTCCTAAGGTCTGCATACTTTCTGCCCAAGGTCTGGCGAGGCCAGGGTGTCCTGTTGTGCAGGGCAGGTCAGTTCAGGGAGTAGGCCTCTCTTAAATACCTACTGTGGCCCAGGTATTTTCCCCGAATAGGGGCAGCTTACTTCCCCTCCACTCCCTTCCATTATTTACTGTGCAAGGCGTCCTGCGCCCATTGGCTGGGTTGTGGTGTCTGGGGCCCTTCAGCCCAGTGCCAGCACCCAGATCCACGTGCGCCCGCGTGTGTGACACAGCCCTGACCTCAGTGGGGGCCAGTAGCCAATCAGGCGCCGGGAAGAGATCTCCAGCCAATTGGGGGCGGGGCCTGCGGCTCCACCGGCAGGAGGCCAATGAGGGGCAGTGTCTGGCGTTATGCAACCCGCCTCCTGGCCCCGCTGAGCTTCCACTCCGCTGCGGGTTGCAACGGCGGCAGGCAGGCGGCCGGAGGGCGCTCGCGCGGCCAGGTAAGCATCTCCGCGGCCACCACAGTGGCCAGTCTTCGGCCTCGAACCGGATTGCCTCCACTTGCAGCTTGATGGACTGCATTTGGCCCGGGCGCTCAGACGGCACACCAGTAATCCGCCTTGCTTGAGGTTGTCCACCCCCTCCTCTGTCCCCGGGGACGTAGGTATTCCTCGAACCGGGTACTGAGCGTCCGCACTCCTGCTTGCCTACCTTCAAGCTTTCTCCTGGCTCCCAGCCATCCCGGCCTCACACCCGACCCTCACCAGGCATTCGCCTGCTGCCTTTGTCACTCGGGGGTCCCCGGTTTTGCCCCAGCACCGGGACCTGTTCGGGCTTTACGCTCTCCCTGCGCTCCCTCCTCCAATCCCTGGCCTTGCGCCGGCCGTGATGTCAGCCCGGTTCAAGCTGGAACATCCCGTTCCCGGTGCTAGTTCCTGCTGTTGGCCACAGCCTTCCCTTTTCTCCTGAAGCTCAGAAAATGCTTTGGGGTTGGGGGTGTGGTTGGAGAAGGGAAGAACTACCTGCTGGCTATTGTGTGTCCCTTGGTCAGAGCTGAGTATGTCTGCCTCGGATGGGTGTGTATGTTGAGGGGGGTAGGGTGGTGAGTGTACAGAAAAGTAGGGGAGTGAGGAGAGAGGATTCTTGGGTTCCTGACAATGGCAGGTGCCGGCTTCGATCCTGTGGGTCGGGAGAGGGTGCAGGGGCCGTAGAAGGGAAGGCTGTGTTATCTTGACCAGCATAACTGGCATCTGACGAGTGCCCGGCCGAGGCTTTTGCGCCGAGGGCGGCGGTGATTGTATTTTGCCCTGGGGAGCAAGGCCAGCCTCTGAAACTCCGATGGCCGCCCCTCTTCCTATGGCCACCAAGGCCTCCGGGAACCTGGGATGTATTAGAGGTGGGCGACCCCTGGTTGCGTCGGCCAGTGTAGGAGGGTGGCGTTCCCTCTGTTTCCGCCGAGAAAGGGGGGAGGGGTCGCCCCTCCCGCCCTCTTGTGGGCCCTCCAGCAACCGCTGAGCTCAGCCGCTGACGTCGGTTTCCCTGGCGACCGCGACGGCGGCGGAAGCGCGTGGTGGGGCCGCGCACGTCCGCGCGCATGTGCGGCGAAGGTGGCGCCGCCCCCGGGTAAAATTAGCCCGGAGGCCTAAATATAGGAGGCGGCAGGCTCAACCCCTGTTCTGAGGCCTTGATGTCCCAGGCTGAGGGGGGACACTGATGGGAATTTGGCGATGGGAGGTATCCAGGCTGTGGCTCACAGCTATAGTCAGGTGGCTGTGGCTCACAGTAAACCGCTCAGGTTCTATCTAACCTAGGCCACACTGACAGGTGATGTTGGGAGGAAAACCCACCTGCAGCCCCGGTTAAGGGGACAGGAACAGAACTTGCCCAGGCTGCATATTGGAAGCCTGGGTCCCAGGAGTATGGGAACCTGCAAGGGAGGGTCTGAGTGAAGCCGACAGGTGTTGTGAAGTTACAACCCAGGTTTTTCTCTTTGGTCTCTTCAGGTGCTGACTGTGGTCAAACTTCTCAGCCCTCTGAGGCTTGGGTCTCCCACCTCCCTCCTCTAGCCAGGCCTTCTGGCCCCCTTGAGCATCTGTGGTGGCCTCTCCACCTACCCCGTTCTCCTGCCCTTCCCATGGCCCAGACATGAGCAGGAGCGGCCCCCTAGAAGGGGCTGATGGGGGAGGGGACCCCAGGCCAGGGGAACCCTTTTGTCCTGGAGGGGGTCCATCCCCTGGGCCTCCAGAGCACCGACCTTGTCCTGGCCCCAGCTTGGCTGATGACACGGATGCCAACAGCAATGGCTCTAGCGGCAATGAGTCAAATGGACCCGAGTCCAGGGGTGCATCTCAGCGGAGTTCGCACAGCTCCTCCTCCGGCAATGGCAAGGACTCAGCCCTGCTGGAGACCACTGAGAGCAGCAAGAGGTGTGTCTGGATGGGTGTGGCAGGTTCTTCGAGTGGTCTCTGGAGCCATCTGAGCTGGGAGACAGGCCCCAGTTGCTGGCCACTTTCTCCTCATCGTGCGCCTGTTGCTTCTCCTTTAGCACGAACTCTCAGAGCCCATCCCCACCCAGCAGTTCCATTGCCTACAGCCTCCTGAGTGCCAGCTCTGAGCCAGACAACCCTTCTACCAGTGGCTGCAGGTTTGTGGGGGGAGGGGGGGAGGAGGGGGGCAAAGGGACTGAAGGCCAGGCTCTGGGGCTAATGCCTGTACCCCCTCCCTCCTTGTGGGCCCTGCAGCAGTGAACAGTCAGCTCGGGCAAGGACTCAGAAAGAACTCATGACAGCACTGCGAGAGCTCAAGCTTCGGCTGCCCCCGGAGCGCAGGGGCAAGGGCCGCTCCGGGACTCTGGCCACACTGCAGTATGCGCTGGCCTGTGTCAAGCAGGTGCAAGGTGAGTGGTGCTCCTGGGAGGGTAATGGTCAGGTTCTGGGTGACCGTGGGGAGCTGTCTCCTTGCTAAATGCGCTGCTGCCCACACCCCATAGGGATTCCCTTCTAGCTTAATCGCTAAAGTATCTGCTTGCAATGCAGGAGACCTGGGTTCCATCCCTGGGTTGGGAAGATCCCCTGGAGCAGGGAATGGCAACCCACTCCAGTATTCTTGCCTGGAAAGTCCCACGGACAGAGGACTGGTGGGCTGCAGTCCATGGGGTTGCAAAGAGTCAGACATGACTGAGGGACTAAACCACCACCCACCCCTGCAGCCAACCAGGAGTTCTACCAGCAATGGAGCCTGGAGGAGGGCGAACCGTGTGCCATGGACATGTCCACCTATACTCTGGAGGAGCTGGAGCACGTCACGTCTGAGTACACACTCCGCAACCAGGTCAGTGCGGCCAGCCCCTGCACCCGACGTGCCCCCAGCCCCACTCCCACAGCTCCTAAACCTGTGCTGATCCTTACTCTCTCGCCTAGGACACCTTCTCCGTGGCTGTCTCCTTCCTGACAGGCCGCATCGTCTACATTTCTGAGCAGGCGGGTGTCCTGCTGCGCTGCAAGCGGGACGTGTTCCGGGGCGCCCGCTTCTCCGAGCTCTTGGCTCCCCAGGATGTGGGCGTCTTCTACGGTTCCACCACCCCATCCCGCCTGCCCACCTGGGGCCCGGGGGCCTCCGCAGGTGAGGTCCCCAAGTGCTCGGGGGAAGATGAGCAGTCCCCGGAAGCAACTGCTGTGAGGGCCCAGGGGACCCAGGCTTTTCCTTGCTGGGTTTTTCTCAGCCCAGGGAGGAGGTGGGGAGCCATACTCACTGCCCTCCTGGTCTGTCTCAGGTTCAGACCTCAAGGACTTCACCCAGGAGAAGTCTGTCTTCTGTCGTATCAGGTCAGTGGGGAACGTGGGAGCAGACCCCTTCCACCTCCCATCCCCCCACTCCTCTTTGCTGGGTCAGCCATGACCTTGAGCTGGAGGGTGGGTGGCTCTTCAATGATCATCTCTAATGCCCCTTTCTCTTCCTTGCTAGAGGGGGTCCTGACCGGGATCCGGGGCCTCGGTACCAGCCATTCCGCCTAACCCCATATGTGACCAAGATCCGGGTCTCCGATGGGGCCCCTGCCCAGCCATGCTGCCTGCTCATTGCAGAGCGCATTCACTCTGGTTATGAAGGTGGGCAGCCCCAGGCCTGACCTGGTTGGGGTAGGAGGAAGGGTGCCTCCTCTAGGCTGGGGGTGAGGCAGAACAGGAGTCTGGGAGACAACTTTGAAACAGGATGAGGGTTTGAACACCCCTTTAGAGGTCGAGTTGGGTAAGAACTCCAAGCTAGGAGAAGGCAAAAAAAAGTGCCTTGGTTTTCAGTTTCATTATTGGCGTGGGGCACAGAAATAGTCCAGACCGTCTCTGGAGGCCAGGGGGCTCAGGGGAGAGCTGTGGAGGGAATCATCTGCCAGCCAGCCTAGGCCTGAGGCAGCACATGGAGGGCCCGGGAACTGGAGCATTCTGCCTGAGATCCAATGGCCACGCCTCCTGTGCCTCAGCTCCCCGGATCCCCCCTGACAAGAGGATCTTCACCACACGGCACACGCCCAGCTGCCTCTTCCAGGATGTGGATGAGAGGTGAGGTCAGGATCTGGAGGAAAAGGAGGTGCCAGGGCCGAGGCTCTGGCCCCTCTGACGCCCCCTCTCCTCTCAGGGCCGCCCCGCTGCTGGGCTACCTCCCCCAGGACCTCCTGGGGGCCCCAGTGCTCCTCTTCCTGCATCCGGAGGACCGACCCCTCATGCTGGCCATCCACAAGAAGAGTGAGTTTCTCTCTTCCTGATTGCACTTCTAGTTGTCTACAGGGCTTCCTTAGGGCTGCCGCTGTGATTGTGTCTCTCAGTGCCTTGATTTTGGGGTTGGGGGGATTCCACCTCACTTAGCTCTCCCTCCCACTGACTTGCACCTTGTTTCCCATGGCCTTCAGTCCTGCAGCTGGCTGGCCAGCCCTTTGACCACTCCCCTATTCGCTTCTGTGCCCGTAATGGGGAGTATGTCACTATGGACACCAGCTGGGCTGGCTTCGTGCACCCCTGGAGCCGCAAGGTGGCCTTTGTGTTGGGCCGCCACAAAGTACGCACGTAAGTGGGCACATAAGTGGATCATGCCCTGGAGGGCCGGCCAGCGTGGAGGGGCCAGGGCTCAACTCCCCTCCCGCACCCCACAGGGCGCCCCTGAATGAAGATGTATTCACTCCCCCGGCCCCCAGCCCCACTCTGTCCCTGGACTCTGACATCCAAGAGCTCTCGGAGCAGATCCACCGGTTGCTGTTACAGGTGAGGGTTGATGGGAGGGGGCTTGGGAGACAAGAAAGGGGGCAGAGCAGGCCTCAGGCCATCTAAGCCATAGTCACTCTCCCTGCCTCAGCCTGTGCACAGCCCCAGCCCCACGGGCCTCTGTGGAGTCGGCCCCGTGCCT